>NC_047119.1:25449634-26080884 GCF_902500255.1 Thalassophryne amazonica
ACATACACATCAGCATTTCATGCAAATATGCCCCCCTCCCCCCGCAACACATGTGGCGTGCGGGGGGGGGCAAAAGACATGCACGCCACATGTATTGAGGGGAGAGCTGACACTCTGGCACGCCACATGTGTGTTGTTTGACTACGCCACACTTGTGGGGCACTGACAATTTTCACAGACAGCGCGAATGTGGTCAGCTGCTGTCTACTCTCATACCAGGAGCGCAACTAGCCCCACCTTTTCTAAGTGTCCAACGAGTGGTGTCAGATGTTCGTGTGTGACACACCCGGAATTTGGCCGACACCTGCCGGGAGAGGGGCTGAATGGGCACTCGCAGGACATTCACTGTCTTTCGGCCACTGATGTGTGTGAATGGTTGTGGCGACAGCTGTACGAGGCGTTTGAGGCGGCTCCAATTTTTCACAAATGGCATGCAATTCCTCCTCCGTGCGCTAGCCGGCTTCAATTGTTTTATGTGTGAAGGGGCCCTAAGACACAGGAGACTTGAATCCAGATTAGATCTGTTTTGTTGCAACACAGTCATTTTATATTGTACTTCACCGTGGCTATGTCTTTTTAAGACCTCACACAAGTTCGAGGTTGGACTCAACAATGCAGGTTAGAGTAAGTATTATACTTTTCAGTTGAGTTTTGTTGCAAGAATGTGTACAAGTGGAGTGTATGTGCACTGTGAACTCACTTATACGAAGCGTATCTGAATATTCCACCATATAGAAAAACCTCCTTGCTCAACTTCAGACCAGGATTTTGGTGGTTTGTGATGCAATCACTTTTTGCTACCAGTACAAGTACTGTACCTGAGCACACCTCATTTTAAAGCCAGAATACCCATGGGCATGCAGACTGGTGGCAAAAACACGTGGGGGTTACACAACGTGCTGAAAAAAAAGTTTGGAAATGAGCAATAACACCTGCTGCTACTTTGCACCAACCTGAAGCTTGGGCTCTTTGCACTCAAACACAATAGATTGCCAAACACCAAAGAACTGATAGTTGATCACTTTGAAATCAGGTTTCATAAAAAAACACAAGAGAATCTGCAGTGATCAGCCGCTCTTAAATTGCAAGCAGATAAAGAACAAGAAGAGCACATCAACAAGTGCAGAACATCTTGTTTTGTTTTTTTTTAAAGCACAAATCCTTGAACTCTCCCCCTCTGAAAGACAGTCACACAATTATTTGTAGATGATTTCATCCAGATTTGCAAAATACTAAACAAGTTTGAAATTAAATTTGCATGGCTCTCATTAGGTTATTTTCTCTAAATTTCTACCGATGACACAAGGTCCTTTAGGTCCAAAGAAAAACTCTTGAAGCAATGAAACATCAGTATTGGCATGATTATTATTTTAAATGAATGCTTTTTAGGGGTGAAAACCTGAATCAGAAGAAGCTTATGATGTATTCTATGGCTTTGGAACACCACAGGCATAGAGCATATAAAATCCGGCAAGTGATACATTGATCCATCATCTGCACGGATCCCCTCCCACAATTTGACATTCATATTAACCGTGGATTAATTTTGATGTTTACATAACAGGCAGGTGGGAGGTGATGTTCAAGTAGGCTTGTGACCAGACGGTCCTCTTAAAATTCTCATAAGACTAGAAAATAACTCACCCAGCGTGTAGTAAGTGCCCTGCATGGCATCAGTGAGTGAATGTGAGGCATCACTATAAAGTGCTTTGACCATAAAAGTGCTCTATAAATGCAGTCCATTTACCATTTAATACTGTGAAATACAGATTTATTGTCACGGTGCAGGCTTTTTCAAGTAATAGCTGCATAAATTTTAACTATTAGAGAAAAAATTATTCATAACCATCCCAAAGACATATCTTTATGTTCGGCTGCTTTCAGTAATGCTGGTATTTGGTTAGACTCTTTCTCTCCGATTATTCTGTCTGAGTTATTTTCATTAGTTACTTCCTCCAAACCATCAACATGTCTATTAGACCCCATTCCTACCAGGCTGCTTAAGGAAGCCCTACCATTAATTAATGCTTCGATCTTAAATATGATCAATCTGTCTTTATTAGTTGGCTATGTACCACAGGCTTTTAAGGTGGCAGTAATTAAACCATTACTTAAAAAGCCATCACTTGACCCAGCTATCTTAGCTAATTATAGGCCAATCTCCAACCTTCCTTTTCTCTCAAAAATTCTTGAAAGGGTAGTTGTAAAACAGCTAACTGATCATCTGCAGAGGAATGGTCTATTTGAAGAGTTTCAGTCAGGTTTTAGAATTCATCATAGTACAGAAACAGCATTAGTGAAGGTTACAAATGATCTTCTTATGGCTTCAGACAGTGAACTCATATCTGTGCTTTTCCTGTTAGACCTCAGTGCTGCTTTTGATACTGTTGACCATAAAATTTTATTACAGAGATTAGAGCATGCCATAGGTATTAAAGGCACTGCGCTGCGGTGGTTTGAATCATATTTATCTAATAGATTACAATTTGTTCATGTAAATGGGGAGTCTTCTTCACGGACTAAGGTTAATTATGGAGTTCCACAAGGGTCTGTGCTAGGACTGATTTTATTCACTTTATACATGCTTCCCTTAGGCAGTACTATTAGAAAGCATTGCTTAAATTTTCATTGTTACGCAGATGATACCCAGTTTTATCTATCCATGAAGCCAGAGGACACACACCAATTAGTTAAACTGCAGGAATGTCTTACAGACATAAAGACATGGATGACCTCTAATTTCTTGCTTTTAAATTCAGATAAAACTGAAGTTATTGTACTTGGCCCCACAAATCTTAGAAACATGGTGTCTAACCAGATCCTTACTCTGGATGGCATTACCCCAGTAATACTGTGAGAAATCGTGGAGTCATTTTTGATCAGGATATGTCCTTCAATGCGCATATTAAGCAAATATGTAGGACTGCTTTTTTGAATTTGCGCAATATCTCTAAAATTAGAAAGGTCTTGTCTCAGAGTGATGCTGAAAAGCTAATTCATGCATTTATTTCTTCTAGGCTGGACTATTGTCATTCATTATTATCAGGTTGTCCTAAAAGTCCCTGAAAAGCCTTCAGTTAATTCAAAATGCTGCAGCTAGAGTACTGACAGGGACTAGAAGGAGAGAGCATATTTCACCCATATTGGCTTCTCTTCATTGGCTCCCTGTTAATTCCAGAATAGAATTTAAAAGTCTTCTTCTTACTTATAAGGTTTTGAATAATCAGGTCCCATCTTATCTTAGGGACCTCATAGTACCATATCACCCCAATAGAGCGCTTCGCTCTCAGACTGCAGGCTTACTTGCAGTTCCTAGGGTTTGTAAGAGTAGAATGGGAGGCAGAGCCTTCAGCTTTCAGGCTCCTCTCCTGTGGAACCAGCTCCCAATTCGGATTAGGGAGACAGACACCCTCTCTGCTTTTAAGATTAAGCTTAAAACTTTCCTTTTTGCTAAAGCTTATAGTTAGGGCTGGTTCAGGTGACCCTGAACCATCCCTTAGTTATGCTGCTATAGACTTAGACTGCTGGGGGGTTCCCATGATGCACTGAGTGTTTCTTTTTATTCACCTCTTTTTGCTCTGTATGCACCACTCTGCATTTAATTATTAGTGATTGATCTCTGCTCTCTCTCTCTCTCTCTTTTTCCTGATTCTCTCCCCTCAGCCCCAACCAGTCCCAGCAGAAGACTGTCCCTCCCTGAGCCTGGTTCTGCTGGAGGTTTCTTCCTGTTAAAAGGGAGTTTTTCCTTCCCACTGTCGCCAAGTGCTTGCTCATAGGGGGTCGTTTTGACCGTTGGGGGTTTTCTGTAATTATTGTATGGCTTTTGCCTTACAATATAAAGCACCTTGGTGCAACTGTTTGTTATGATTTGGCGCTATATAAATAAAATTGATTTGATTTGATAAATCTCAGTGTAATAAAGGTTTACAATCAGAAATAAGAAAGGAAAAATTTTCCACACACATTTATTCAAAACACATAGCAAACTATAATAAACTAGTAACACTTCACTCCTGAAAGCAATCTTTGGTGTGTCACGTGAGGTGAATCTGCCCTACGATTGGATTTTGGAAAACCATGTGATGGTGAACCAATTCTGATTGGTCACTCACATTGCTCATGTCATCACACAGCTTCTAGGAGGAGTACAAAGATGGTGGACAGTGGCTCGAAAGTCCACAGAGTTAACTTATCAGCAAAAAAAGAGTAAGTTTCTATCTCATACCATTAAAAAGTTATTTATAATTTAGTAAAGCTTGGTCTCAGCCAAGAGACCAATGAGTTATGTTTTATAAGTGTAATAAAGGTTTACAATCAGAAATAAGAAAGGAAAAAGTAAAGGGAGAAATAATTTTCCACACACATTTATTCAAAACACACAGCAAACTAGAATAAACTAGTAACACATCACTCCTAAAAACAATCTTTGGTGTGTCACGTGAGGTGAATCTGCCCTACGATTGGATTTTGTAAAACCATGTGATGGTGAACCAATTCCGATTGGGCACTCACATTGCGCACGTCATCACACAGCTTCTATGAGGAGTACAAAGATGGTGGATGGTGGCTCAAAAGTCCGCGGAGTTAACTTTTAAGAAAAAAGTATGTTTCTATCTCATATCATTAAAAAGTTATTTATAATTTAGTAAAGCTTGGTCTCAGCCATCGCATACGACGGCAGTGGCCCCAAAGGGTTAAACCCTTAGATCTTCAGCAAATATATTTATAAAGAGAAACTGCATGAAATACACAAGTTTTTTATTTTCTAATAACAAGTTTATTTAATGAGGAGAAACAAATGCTAAATTATTGCTGTGTTGTAACTTAATTTTTGTTCAGCCTTTGTGACCCGTCTTCATGAAGTAAGATGCAAAAATGTTGAAATTGGCTGTATCTTACAATGATAAAGAATCCTTAAAAAATTACTGGATCTGGATTGTGTAACGGATCATTACCAGAATTTAATGACTTCTAAATTAGGCCAAGATACACCCCTGGTAAATATTTCATTGAAATCCGTTGAGGATTTTTTGAATAATCCTGCTAACAAACCAACCAACCAACCAACAAACAAACGGACACGACCGAAAACATAACCTCCTTGGCGGAAGTCAATATCTGATATATAAGGCCCCCACTGTTTATAATAAAATTAAGTAAACTGGTAGCCTAATCAAACTTTGACAGGTGTCATTCCTATTGCACATTGCAGAGGAAACATGAAAGTAAAAATACAATATACTCTCTGACATAACTAATTTCTTTGTTTTATATTGACTTTGAAGGTATCTGTAAATTCATGCACATGGTGTCAGCAGGAGCGCCGCGTATGTCATAATCTCGGATGTCTCTAGCATTTGACGTCACTGGATAATGTTGGCAATGTGTCACCAGCATCAGCTGCTGCTGCTGCCGTGTCTGTTCAGCTCTCAGGGGCCTGTTTCAGCTGTTTGGGCACACTAAGTGTGTCCCCCTTCACAAAGTCAAACAAGAAACACATGCGAGCCAAATCATGCAAGGCAGCCAGCAGACTGAGGGCATGTCTGCGTTTGTGTCGTGGTAGCTAATCAGACAAAGCTGTGGGGGCCTGCTGCTAGTCTTTATTTTCCCCACCCTAATTAATGTGGGGTTGCTTTCTTTCACAATGGCTCTCAGGTTTCAATAAATGTAACAGGAAAATCACCCAGTCTCACTGACATAGTTGCTAAGTTGACCGTGCACTTCTCACGGAAGTGAAAGCTGTCTGGCTGCTGTGGGCGCGGTAATGTGAATATGGAGTCGCTGGCACATAATGACTCAGGCTGCCACCATAATGCCATCACGCAAATTGCAAAAAGCTAATACTATATAGGGAAGTTAGCACGATAATTACTGAATGCATTAGCAAAAAAAATGACAACCAGTAGATGTTTCCATTTACTAAACGATGCATTAATAACAAGAGTGTGTCCGACGCTTTGCACAGTACTGTCGGCTTCAAAGTATAGGACTCAGAAAAGCTGACGCCGACATCCCATTTCATTTAAGTGGACGTGCAACAAGTGTTTTTGGGAAATCAGACTTTTGTTGCGTACTGCAGTGTAAGCTGAAAGCCCTAAAAATGTGCACACTCAGGAAACCCCATCGACAGACTGTAAAAATCAGCCAGTACTCAAAGGCGTGTCTGCAGAATGAAACTGGGGAGAAAGCTAGTCATGAGGGAGAAGCCACGCAGATGGCGCTTTGAGGAAGGTCGCTAGATATGTTGTTCATACAGGGGCTTCCCAATGTGAGGGCCAGGTAACATGGCCCAGAGTCCTGTGAGAAAATAAGACCGACATGTGAGGCCTTCACAAGCCCAGAGTTCCCCCCCACAACAGACAGACAGACAGACAGACACACACACACACACACACACACACACACACACACACACACACACACACACACACACACACACACACACACACACACACACACACACACACACACACACACACACTCTCTTCAGAACCAGCAGGCAGCTCACACCTTCGTTTTCTAAGAACAACCTCTCTGTTTTCTACTTTCACCTCGTCTTTTGTTTTGTTTTTATCATTCTATATTCCCCCTCTCTCTGTTTCCCTTCTGCCTTTCACTTCCCCTCCAATGCCATTTCTGTTTATCTCTCCGTCTCCGCCTCGATGGTGGGTGGCACATTTGACACGGTTTCCGTTGACCTTGACCTTTTGGGGTAGCTGAGCCAGTTACCACATCTGGCCCTGACTGGAGGCTCTTTGAGGGTGGCTAAGGGCCGTTGTGCTGCCCCATGTCCCGGGGTTAGTGGGGGGGCAGGGGGAGGATACCCACGAATAGCAACATGAAAGGCATCCTAAAAAATGCAGACTTTGTCAGAGCCCCCATGCTCCCATGTCAGCAGCAGGCCAGAATAACACAAAATAAGTTCCTCTCTAGGTTTCTGCTCTCTGTGTTGCACATCAGTCAGAAGGAGTGTTAAAGGAGCACAAGCCTGGGAGAAAAAGAACCAGCAACTCATTTCAGCAAAGACATTATTCTTTAAAAAGTATTGCTGTCACAAAAAAGACTAATGTTGCATGAAAATTCAGTAAGGTATATCTTATATATTATATTCCAATTCTAAGGTGGAACTATGCCAGTATACAAAGGTATATCTAAATATCTAAAAAGGAAGAGTAAAATAGGAGAGTAGAAAAGAGTAGAGTAGAGCCACTTAGGTGCCTGGCCTTGAGAACAAGGGACGGTGAAGGTAGAAAAACTGCAGACATAGTTTAGATGAAGAATAATTGTAGTAGTTTAGATGAAGAATAATTGACTAAATTCAAAGCTCCAGCAGCATTTTACCCATTTTAGCCATTGTTATATTGAAACAGAAAGCCTTGGTTCTGATCATTGCTTAACCCTCTGAAACCAAACCAGTTTCTGGACTTTTTGCTCCTGTTACATTTTAACTCACAGTGGGCTCATTTTGCACAAAACCTGCATGGCTAGAATAGGTAGAACTTGCCTTTTGTTCACTATAACAGTTACAATGCCATAAATCATTCGTGAAGAAAAAAGGTTGCATTTCTTAGAAAGAGATTACCTGTAAATAATAATTAGTTTTATGAACCCAAGATTTTTCATGTTCCGTGTGGACTTCATTTCATTTGTTAATAGACATGCATAACAAGAGATGAAATAAGGTCTTAAGGTGTGCAGCAGTTTGGGGTCATCATTGTTCCATTTTTTATATTTCAACATTCTCCACATAGTCTCTATATTCGTATTCTCTACTGGTCAGGAATGCAGACAGGCCAGTCCAGCACCTGTATCCTCTTCTTCCACAGCCATGCCTTTGTAATGTGTGCAGAATGTGGTTTTGCACTGTATAAAATGCATGGCAGTGTGCTGCCTCTTGAAGGCAGTACACTGTTCTATAATATCAATGTACTGTTCTACATTAATACTGCAATCACAGAAGGATAAATTTCCTTTGCCATGGGCTACAACACAGTCACCTACCCTGACAGGCCCTGGCTTTTGGACTTATTGCTGATAACAATGTGGATGGTCCTTTTTACCTTTGGTCTGGAGAACACGACGTCCAGTTCTTCCAAAAAAGATCTGGAATATTGATTCATCTGACTAAAATACACATTTCCACCATGTCAGAACCAATCCAGATGCCTCTGAGGTCAGAGAAGTCAACATCACACTTTGTTGTGCTTGTTTAACTGTTTGCTGAGCCCTGAAAACCCATGATAGCTTCCCAACCCACTTTTACTACCTTTTGCTGTCTTCAACCTTGACTCCCCATGCACAGACAGACAGACAGACAGACAGGCTGATCCTTATTTCATGAGCAACCATTAACACCACATGCAGGCATACATTTGGAATTGAGCTTTAAGAAGAAACTGAAAGTAACAAGGGAAGTAAAACCACCTCTTAATGCAATGATGAAGAATTTGGGCCTTGGCTCCTATCAGTGCCTCAGCCCCTTCCTTCTATTTAATTACCTTGGCAGAGAATTGGCAACAGGAAATAAAGTAAAAAACCAGCTGCTTTTAGACATTTAAAAAACAAAGAGCTGTTGACTGCATGTGCATCTAGTTACGGCAATATGTGCTGCAGAACACGTTAAGGCAGAAAACAGCAAACTCTCAAACACAGTGACAGCAGAGGTATTATTCACCACTAACATCGTTTAGCATCCATCCTACATATGCATCTGTCTGTAAAAGCTCCACAAGTGTTAAAATTAAGTAATTATTTCTCATTAATCATGTTCTTAAACATAAACAGTGATCATGACACAAATCAAGTCATATACTAGATACAGTAACGTTGAACCAAACACTGGGTAGGAGATCGGGACTGGTCTCAATGCTCACCAAAGATTCCACAATGAAAGCAGAATGACAGAAAAACCTACAGATGCAAACTTACAGAAAGTGTTTACAGGCTGAGCCACATAAACTGCAACCAATCCCCACTGTGTCATACATAGAGCATCAGAAAGGAATTCCTTCCAAACTGGGGAGGGGAAAGGGGGGACCTACAAAAAGGGTCTTGCACAGAGTACTTTCCGCTCTGCTTCTCGAAATCCAGTCCACACCTTGCAACTATTAGAGGAGATCCTGTGGTGACCTTATGTGCAGCCAGTCCCTGCATTTTCTATGTTCCTGGGGTGGAATAATACACAGCAAATCATCCAGAACCCCTTAATATGCAAACAACTACCAAAATAAAATTTGACAGGAGTGTTTGTTAGAGAGTAGAAGAGTAAAAGTGACTGGTTGGGCTCCACTGCTTTTCACTACAATCAGTCGTACCCAACTCGTAAAGGTGTGGACTTTGAGATGACAAAATGAATAAATAAATAAAAACAAGCAGATTAGAAAGATACGGTAATATGTATATGCCGCAGACATGAACGAGCGAAGCTCTTCAGCATCTCACCATGTCCTTCAGACTTTTTTTTTTTTTTTTTTTTTAGCAAATGCTTCAGGGGAGCATTCGCATGGCTAAAACCCTAAAATACACACTTTGCACTGGGACACCAATTAAACAACTGCAAATTGTAAAGAAGACAATGCTTATGTGACTGAGGGTATTTTAGCATTGTGTATTTTTTTTATATATACATTTTGCATTAATGGCCTGCAACATATTCCAAAAAATTTGGGGTGTTAAAGCATTTACAACTTTGAAATGTTATTCACTGTCACAGCAATTAAAAGATGTTTTGACATTGAGGATACCAAGCAATGTAACGTTTCAGGTGTGTATTTGTCCCATTTGTTCTTCGGATACATCATAAGGTGTGCAACAGTATGGGACTGTTGTTGTATCTTCACTTCAAAATTCTCCAAAACAGTCTCTATTTAGAACAGATCAGGACTGTATGCAGCCCAGTCCAGTACCCATATCTTCTTCTAGAGGGAGAAATATGGAAACACTTCCAATTTTTCTTTCTAAACAAGAAGAGTCGTAGACTCATCTACTTGACACTACAGCATCCTGAGATAAATGCTGGTACCAAGGGTCCTCAGGGCCTATACAGGACTTACTTTTAGGAGTAGCCCTACATTCTTTCTGTCCCAACTTTTTACCCTGCGCACTGACGAATAATGCAGGGCCTTAAATGCAGGAATGGATGTATAGGAACAAATGAAATTAAGTTGACCACACCAAGCATGTGTGTAAGTTAACCACAACAAATATCTTGGGTTCATGTGATCTGCAATGAAATAAAAGTCAAAGTATATATAAGGATCACAGGTTTTTTTTTTTTTTTTTTACGTATTATTGTTTGTTTTTTGCATTTTACATGTTGTCCTAAATTTTTCTGAATTGGGTTTTTACAATTCTTGAAGATTTATGAGACCATACTGTCAGAATGTGTCATATCTGGTTTATGTGTTGTGTAGACTAGAATGCCTTAATTGAGAGAGTGGCATCAACTTAGAACATGGCGCCATTTTGGTTCCAACTACGCTGAACTAATGAATTAACTTTTTATATTTTCAACATTTTTTAAATAATTTAACCACATACAGCAACACATCCAGGTACAGGTGCTATCAAAATAAATATAAAAATAGTTTAAGCTATCAAATTTACATAAATTTACAATTTATGATGATTTATCTAATTAATTTAAAGCCTGATTGATGTTTTTGCAGCTTTCTAACTCCGTGTCATGCAATGGCATGCGTGACAGTTTTAAAGTTCTCCGTTGCTGGATTATGCTTTATTCTGGACTAATTTGACCCTCAACAAGCTTTTCTTTCTACAATCATCACCTCCAATTCAAAGGTAAGCTGTACAAGTTCCTCTTTTTCAGACTGTGTGCTGTAAATGTGTGTAAATAACTTTTCTGATCCATTTGTAATCAGTGTGCGCACTGCAAAAATTATTATAATATGATGGCAGATGAAGCAGTGAAAGCAGAAAAGTGTCAAATCACAGCTTTTTGAGTCTGATTTAACAGGTGCACATCCAGGATGCGGGCACAAGTCTGAGCACGGTGTGAAAAAAACGGTCGGACTTTTAATCAGGGAAATGAATCCAGTCCCACTTTCCTCAAATCGGCAGGTGTCAGAGTGCTGAAATTTAATTTGTACCTCTGTTACTGTGCACATCCAGACTGCTCGGGGTTTTTAATGGTAATACATTGCAATCAGATGTTACCTTTTATCCGCTACATTTTTGCCCGGTGACTGCGAATATCCAGTTTATACTATGACGGTTTAGTTGAGTTTTACTGTACATGGGACTGAACAATAAATTTACCTCTCAAAACTTTGATGATGATGTCGGCTTCCATCCCACACGACTGACTTTATTTTCCCAAATTTTTCTTCTGTTCGGATCTGAAGGGAATCTGTACATCTTGAAGCCCTTGTTGTATCTATTTGTGCCTCCAAATGCACAGCAACCTGGCATTTTCAGTGAAGAAAGAGTCGACATAGTCATAGACCTTATGTCACTCTGAACACTGCACATTGCGGCGACAAATTAAACCTTCAACTTTGACTGAACTCGAAGCAAGACTACCTGAAATCCTAACTTCAAGCTTGATGAAATTTCAGTCAGTAGACAGTCTTGCAGATAGCCTGAATTTAGTGCTAAAAACGACACTTGATAAGATTGCGCCTCCTCTATTAAAGCCATGCCTTCCCAAAGCACAGACACCCTGGTTCAATAGTTATTTGCGTGACCTTAGGAAGAAGGCTACAGGGTTGGAACGGAAATGGCGTAGTTCCAAACTAGAGGTGTTTCACCTTGCGTGGCGTGAAGCTATTTTAGATTATAAGCATGCTTTATTGGCTACGAAGCAGGCGTATTATTCTGAATTGATCAACAAAAACAAGCATAACTCAAAGTTCTTTTTTGATACGGTGGCATTTCTTATTCATGGACAGCCACCTGTTGGTCGTTCTCCTTTTTCAGCACAGGACTTTCTGGACTATTTCGAAAAGAAAATAGAAGATATTAGGTGGAGCACATCTCAGCATATTTTGGTTGAATCATTGTATCCAGCTACTGAGCTGGGGACTACTACTGAGGTGCTACCTAGATTCACGGAATTTAACAGTATCTCACAAGGTGTCCTGACAAAACTTGTGATGTCTACTAGAAGCACAACTTGTTTATTTGATCCTATACCAACAAAATTGTTTAAGGATCTTTGGCCCATTCTTGGGCTGACTGTGCTGGAAATTGTTAACCTTTCTTTAAACTCTGGATCTGTTCCAAATTGTTTTAAATCTGCAGTGGTTAAACCACTACTCAAGAAATCTAATCTTGATCCTGGTGAATTGAAAAATTATAGGCCGATATCAAATCTATCATTCTGCTCTAAAATTCTGGAAAAGGTGGTTTCACGGCAGCTTGTGGACTATCTTACTGAGAATGACCTTTTTGAGCCACTGCAGCCTGCTTTTAGAAGACATCACTCCACAGAAACAGCACTTATTAAAGTAGTTAATGATCTTTTGCGAGAAATGGACTCGGATACTACTACAACATTGGTGTTGTTGGATCTCAGTGCTGCGTTTGACACAGTTGATCATCATATTCTACTTGATAGGCTAGAAAACTGCTTCGGGATTACTGGAACTGCTTTTGTGTGGCTGACGTCTTATCTGTCTGGTCGTTCCCATTGTGTTTTGTGCAATGACACTACCTCTGACTTTAAGGGCATGAAGTTCGGGGTTCTGCAGGGATCCGTTCTGGGTCCCTTGCTTTTTTCCCTGTATATGGCACCCCTTGGGAACATTTAGCGGCATTTCGGGGTTGCTTTTCATTGTTATGCTGATGATACTCAGTTGTATATGCCGATAGCTGCTGGAAATCCTGTCCACATAAAATCTTTACAGGACTGTCTTGCAGCAGTGAGAAGTTGGATGTCTAGCAACTTTCTACTTTTGAACTCTGATAAGACTGAAATAATGGTTCTTGGCCCAGCAAGACATCGGCACCAATTTGATCAGCTGGCGCTTAGCCTAGGTTCATGTGTTATACATCATACTGACAAAGTGAGGAACCTTGTGGTAATCTTTGATCCTACGTTGTCCTTTGACCTCCACATTAGGGACATTACGAGGACTGCTTTCTTTCATCTGAGAAATATAGCAAAGATTCGCCCCATCCTGTCTATGACTGATGCTGAGACTCTGATTCACACATTTGTCTCTTCTAGATTGGATTATTGTAATGCTTTATTTTCTGGTCTGCCGCAGTCTAGCATTCGAGGACTTCAGTTGGTGCAGAATGCTGCTGCCAGAATTTTGACACAGAGTAGAAGGTTTGACCACATTACTCCCATTCTGGCATCCCTTCATTGGCTACCGGTTTCTGCCAGATTGGATTTTAAAGTTTTATTGTTGGTTTATAAAACTGTTCATGGACTGGCGCCTTCCTACTTGGCGGACTTGGTTAAGCCCTACGTACCTGCGAGGCCTTTGCGTTCGCAGGGCGCAGGGCTTCTGTGTGTTCCGAGGATGAACAAAAAGTCTGTGGGGTATAGAGCCTTCTCCTACCGTGGTCCGGCTCTTTGGAATGATCTACCTGCTGTTATTCGGCAGTTTGACACGGTGGAGATTTTTAAATCAAGACTGAAGACCCACTTTTTTAGACTGTCTTATCATTAATTTTTTAATATGTTTGTGTTTGCTTTGTAATTTCTTTTTATTCTACTGTGTTTTATCTTTTAACTGTGCTTTTCTTGCTTTTAATTTTGAATTTAGATTAATTTGTGTTGTTGTGAATTATGTGAAGCGCCTTGGTGCGACTTTGTCGTGATTTGGCGCTATATAAATTAATAAATTAAATTATTAACACACCTGAGTTAAGCAGAATGGGTCCTGATCTGTGGGGGTGTTTCTCCATGTACAACTGGAATTGTGTCAGGAAGGACATCATATTTTTCTTGCATTTATTAATTCTGACTAATCCTACAAACCAACAAACAACCAACCAACCAAGCAGTAAATAAAAGTATTATGGTCTGTGGATTGAATTTCTGCTTTGTGCAGATGATGTAGTTTTGATGGCTTCTTCAGAGACTGACCTTCAGCTCGTACTGGGACTCTTTGCAGCCAAGCATGACGTATTTGGGATGAGACTCAACAACCCCTAATCTGAGGCTGTGGTACTCTGCCAAAAATGGTGGACTGCTCCTTCTGGGTTTGGAGTGAGTTGCTGCCTCAAATGAAGAAGTTCTTGTACCTTGGGGCCATTTCACACGTTAGAAGAAGATTGGCGTAAGAGATTGACAGCTGGTTGACATCAGCAGTAATACAAGCTGATCATCATGTTGAAGAGGATGCTGAGCGGGAAGATGAAGTTTTAAATTTACCAGGCTGACCCCATCACTCAGCACTGGTCATTAAGGTCGGGTAGTGACCAAAACAATGATATCACATATACAGGTGACCAAAGTGAAGTCTCCTTCAAGTACATCTGGACTCACCCTTTGAAACAGGGGAGGAGCTTAGACATCCAGTGGAAGCTAGAGTACAACTACTGATCCTAAACATTGACAGAAGTCAGTTAAAGTTGTATCAGGTTAGGATGCTACCTGGTAGTATTCTTTTTGGAGGATTTTGGATTAGGAAAACAATAAGAAAGCGGCAGATAGCTATATTCCTCTATTCACCTTTGACAATTCCGTTTCTTTGTGCAAAATTCTACTGATATAACGCAATGAATGACAATCAACAGCGCAACCCCAAAAACTCCACAGTTCAGGAAAAACAGCAACACATTCACAGAGCAACAAACTTGATACTTATCCAATTCTTTTTGAACAAAAGAATTTCTCTCATACAAACCAGTTGACAAAAGTGACAGAAGCTTGATTGCTCACTATGTTTTAATATAACTAAGGTCATAAAAATGCCAACTTGTACAAGTATTTATTTTTTCAAAGAAATCACGAAACTATACGGTCTGGGCGCATGTGCTGGTACCGCACAATGGCACATCTACCACACCATGGAACAACCACTCAATCCATCCCCACCTTCAGAAAGTAACTAACTGTTCAGCCAGGTGATGCGTAGGTATTCTTGATGGTCTCCAACCAGTTGGGTCCTCAACACTGAGGCACCTCTGTGCTGGATCACGCACAGTGAAAAAAGGCTACATTGCTAAAATCTTGCTGGTGCTTCTTTACCGTGTAAATGACACTCTTCACTCTTCATCTGACTCTATCCAAATAATCATTCACAAAACACAAATTCATTTCAGTGGCACCCAAAGATCCTCTGAAGAGACCAAGTACCAAAGTCACCCAGTGACTGGCTGAGATCATTAATTAGTGTCCAAGTGTCACACCTATAGGGAACACCAGAATCCTAAAGACTTGTACCTTGTATCAGCATTACCAAACACCACTGCCAAAATAATAATAGTAATAATATATTTGCGTAGTTGGATATGTTTGGCAATACCAGTATCCAATGACATTTACATTTTAATTTGACTTTTTTGCTACTGAGCAGAATAGTGGTATAGAATAGACCAGATATGCAGTTAGCTCATAGTTGTTTTTGTATGACCTCCAACATGAGAAGCGCAACTAATTCTGTGTTTAGGAATAGTGAGATCATAACAGACACAGTCTTCTCTGTTGGTCCTGACAAAAACATTTGTTTCCCACACATTGCCTGTCCTTGTCTCCCAGCACGTGTGTCGTATAGCAGAACAACAGGGAGGGACTGTCAGAGATGAATCACAGGTTCCTTTGGTTATATTTGTCACATTATGTTTGTTTTCAGAGGTTTTCATGCAACCGCGTCTTTTGTTGCCTGCCATACACGTGTTTGGCTGAGGGAAAATCAGAATCATGTGTAAAATACCTCATTTCTGTTTTGACTGAGGTGACCGAATGAGGAATGACTATGAGGATAAGTGTCACCCAAGATGAACAGACAACTACATCCAACTGCTAATGTTCCACAGCAAAAATAAAGGAAAAGTTTAATCCAAGCAAAACAGATGGAGAGGTTGTCTTGCTGATAATTTAAAACTCAGACTAATTTTAGTTCCAGGAATGTTTACATTAGCGAAGGCAATGAGGCAATAGTCCATTGTGTAATCTAATGACATGCAGACAAGCAGCATCAATTAAACAACGGTTTTCCAAAGTAATAAGCAAAAGGGATTATATCAAACATCTGGTTTTCCTCTGCTCCCATATCAATTTCACATATCAGCTTCATTCCTTAGTGTTTCCTTTTTGTTTCTCACCCACAGTATCCTTCATCAGCCCTCACTCCTGGCAGCTGATAAATCAAATTATGATTGGTTATTTCAGAGCAATTTTTCGTATCTTTCCTAATGGTTTCCAGGAGAGCCACGAGTGGAAAACACCAGCCAGACTGTTTTCTTCAAACAATTCCAGGGCAGAAAGCCTGCAAGTTTGGAGTTTGGACAAGCAACACTGGAGTTCTTGAGTGTGGGTGATCCACTTATCACAGCAGCCGAGTGAAAATGTTTCAGTAGTTGGAATGGACCAGCCCCTGATCCATCTGTCATTACCGGCGTGCCAGAGGTTGGACTATAAATTTACCATGGAATTTGATCCTCGGTTTTCCCAGAGTTATTTCTTTGAATTGATAACAGATTTTTCACACATGATACTACAGCAGTGACCATTGGTATACTATCATTATATGTTTTGAAGTGTTGCACTATTAATTATGCAGAACCAAGAAAAAATGTATTCATGTATATTTCCATTTGCCCTTTTTGTATTTTATTTTTTGATTAATCCAAGTACTGGTTCAGGAAATCAGACCAAAATGTTTTACTGACACCCAAACAGTATGCAATTTAGGGGACAATGCAGTTCCATTGGCAGCACAATTTCAGGGGCCACACGCACTACAATTTTCATTGCAAAGTTTAGTAGGGAACTAGATGGTCCATTGTGCTATGTATAACCACTGACTGGATTGGTTAGTGCAGGTAACAGGATCCCTTGAATGGAATATAGATTGAATCTAACATCACACTTCCTCAGTTGCTATAGTTTAAACATTAGCAAAATACTAGAGCTTCCACTTGCTTACCCAAACCCTCCACAGAGGTACATGCATTCATTCATTTTCTGCCACTTTTCTGGATCTGAGTCATGGTGGCAGCAGATTGAACAGCTCATCCCACCACCGCTGTCCACCGCTGGACTGATAGTATTGCACACCGGGCATTTGCCCGCTGGCCTGATGGCCTACTGGCCTGCGGATTTTTTATTTTTTTTTACGAAGTAAAGCGAGCTGTGAGCTTTTCAACCGCGTTTTTTTTTTTGTAGCAGCTACAACTCGTCGTCACCTCTTAAAGCGCGGTGACAACAGCACACCTGCACTGAGCTTTACAAAGACATTTTTATGCTTTTTTCCTCCTTTATTTAGAGCTGAGCTGAGCTGCTCCGTATCTGCACGTTAAAACAGCTGATCCTCCGCGACGCGTCAACAACTAACACTATTTTCCACTCAAATGCACCTAAACTCTCTTTCTGAGGACCACATGATGTGAAAACACAATAAAACTTTCTGACCTGTAAATCTGGTCATGTTTTCTGCATAAATAAATGTTATCCATTCTTTGTGCTCAAACGCCAAAGCAGGAGCGAATCCAGATGGAATGGGGCCATGGGGCAAGGATGTCCCCGCCTCACAACACCCCTAGATTAAAGGTCCAGTTTTGAAGTCTTTTTTTTACTACAACAACTACTACTACTTGAGATAGACAACTGTCTCCATCTTGTGGCCTTTTTGTGTATTGCAGTTTCAAAAAGTTCAACCTTCGTATCCAGTCATTGGTCCAGTCATCCAGTCATTTCTTGCTTTATATGATGAATTGTATCACACAAGTAATGATATATTATTTATAGTATAGCCTACAGTATTTCTATAACAAATGTTTTTATATAATTTCTATTTCTAAATTTAAGTAACAAGGCTGAATGAAATGATGGCTTATTATGTCTAGAAAGTAATGTGACCTACTGTCAATAGATCATACTTTTGATAAGCCTATGATAACTGTATTTCGGGAGAACTTTTTTGTGCTTCTTATAGTGTTAAAATGTATGTGTCTCCTGGTGCACATTGATCGGTTAAGGGACCAAAAAAAAAAAAAAAAAAACAACAAAAACAAAAAACACACTGTCACAGCAGGCTTAATTTTTTTCCCCTTCGATACCTGGTGGTGGCCTGGTCTTGGTTAAAAATGCCTGGCCTGAAAAATTTCCCCAGTCCAGCCCTGGTAAAGTCCTCTAACTCTTATTAGGGGATCCTGAGGTGTTCCCAATCCATCTGGAAGATGTATTCCTTCCAGCGTGTTCTGGGTCTTCTTCTGGGCCTCCTCCCAGCTGGCCATGTCTGGAAGACCTCCCTAGGGAGGCAACCAGGTAGCATCCTCATCAGATGCCTGAACCACCTCAGTTGGTTCCTTTTGATATGAAGGAGAAGTGCCTGTACTCAGCGTTCCTCCCACTACAGCACCTTCATACTCTAAATTTCTAGGGAAGGAGACTGGGAATCCCTTGAATGGAATATTGACTTCATCTGATTCATGCCACCCCAGTTGCTAGATTTTAAACTCTGTTGCTTTTATGCTAGTTGGTAATATGGATCTGGATCACCTCCAAAATTCAGTGGAGTCTTCCATGGCCTAATATGTATCTGTGGTGAAAATTTGGTGAGAATCCATTAAGTAGTTTTGAAGTAATCCTTCAAAGCCTATATAAAGGGAAAATTTGTTTCAGATCCAGATCCAAATCACCTCCAAAATCTCTTCATGACCTAATATGTATCTGTGGTGCAAATTTATTCAAAATCCGTGCAGTATAGTTTTGACGTAATCTTGCCATCAGACAGACAGAAAGATAAATAAATAAACGCAGATGATTTTATTATGTCCTTGGTGGACTTAATTATTAAAATATTTAAAAACAATGTTCTTCAAACAAGCATGGGAGGAGATTTGCATATTTCTCTCTCTGCAGTGTATACTATCATTAAACGGTTCAAGGAAGTTGACCACACAAAATATGAAGTACTTTGAGCTCATGTCTGCAAAGAAATAATGAAATAGAAGTCAAAGTGAATATATGAATCACTGCGGTGTGTGTGTGTGTTTTTAATTGCACTTTCCATACCATGACAACTTTTTCTTGACACTTATGAAATGATATTAGGCTGGTACTCAGTTGAGGATATTTAAAACATAACCTTATAGTTGTGCTGGTAAACACTGGTAATCAGAGCCACACAACGCCATAGCGTGCAAGCTTCCACTTCCACCCATTTCTTAGACCATGCAAATAAAACTCTGTCGACAATTATGAGCATGACCACCCACTAAAACTGACAAGGCTCATGTACCGCTCTATTTTCCCTCAGCCCAACCCCTTGTTCCTGCAGCAATTCAGTGGCATTTTATCTGTCAGTAAAAGTGAGTAATGTAAGATTTGGCAAAACCTTTTGACTGGACTAGTGCCAAAAGATGGAGATATGAGATAGCATCCATCAACAATGAGTTTTCTTGCCAGCATTCAGTTAACCGTTTTTCAGTCGTTACAGAAATGTTTGTCTGCTTATCTGTGTTATTTTAACCCATCCAGCTCCTTTGGACGATTTCCAACAATCTTGATATGTGGATGACAGTCAACCTCAGAACTGACTTTCAAGGGCTTGTTTAGCCAAAGGTCAAGGTCATTGAAGTGAAAGGTCAACATTGTTTTTTTTTTTTTTGCTCTGATGTCCATCAAACTTGGTCCACATATGTAGGTGGGTTCTGAAATTGCACAGGCATGATCAATTTTACCAAAGGTCATTCATACTGTGTTCAAAGTTATTGGATTCAAAGGTCAAAATTTAAGCATCAAATCTGGCAAACATATGGAGGTACACAGTAAATTTTGCAAAAAAAACAAACAAAAAAAAACTGCTGGGATAACATCTGGTTAAATACACTCTATTATAGAGTGAAATCAGCTCTACCGTCTTGTCAAATCACATTTTCCAACACCAATAAGAGTCATTCACAGCATGATAGAGTTGAAGTTGATTTTACCCTGTGAGAGAATTGATTTAGCACTGTGTTAGAGTATATTTAACTATATTTGGACTGGGACCAAATATTATCGTGGCAGAGTAAATTTTACTCTGCAAAATTTACTGTGTAGGTTCTGGAATTGCACAGGAAGGTCAAACATGCCAATGACAATCACTGAGGTCAGGTTTGTTTGGTGGCCAACTCGTCACATGTCATTTTGCTGATTTCTACCAATGTATATACACTCAACAAAAATATAAATGCAACACTTTTGGTTTTGCTCCCATTTTGTATGAGATGAACTCAAAGATCTAAAACGTTTTCCACATACACAATATCACCATTTCCCTCAAATATTGTTCACAAACCAGTCTAAATCTGTGATAGTGAGCACTTCTCCTTTGCTGAGATAATCCATCCCACCTCACAGGTGTACCATATCAAGATGCTGATTAGACACCATGATTAGTGCACAGGTGTGCCTTAGACTGCCCACAATAAAAGGCCACTGTGAAAGGTGCAGTTTTATCACACAGCACAATGCCACAGATGTCGCAAGATTTGAGGGAGCGTGCAATTGGCATGCTGACAGCAGGAATGTCAACCAGAGCTGTTGCTCGTGTATTGAATGTTCATGTCTCTACCATAAGCCGTCTCCAAAGGCGTTTCAGAGAATTTGGCAGTACATCCAACCAGCCTCACAACCGCAGA
The DNA here is from genome assembly GCF_902500255.1 of Thalassophryne amazonica. Classification (NCBI taxonomy): domain Eukaryota; kingdom Metazoa; phylum Chordata; class Actinopteri; order Batrachoidiformes; family Batrachoididae; genus Thalassophryne; species Thalassophryne amazonica. The sequence continues at coordinate 25,470,401 of NC_047119.1, forward strand.
CCACGTGTAACCACACCAGCCCAGGACCTCCACATCCAGCATGTTCACCTCCAAGATCGTCTGAGACCAGCCACTCGGACAGCTGCTGGAACAATCGGTTTGCATAACCAAAGAATTTCTGCACAAACTGTCAGAAACCATCTCAGGGAAGCTCATCTGCATGCTCGTCGTCCTCATCGGGGTCTCGACCTGACTCCAGTTCATCGTCGTAACCCCACTTGAGTGGGCAAATGCTCACATTTGCTGGCGTTTGGCACGTTGGAGAGGTGTTCTCTTCACGGATGATGCGAAGGAGATGTGTTGCACTGCATGAGGCAAATGGTGGTCACACCAGATACTGACTGGTATCCCCCCCCAATAAAACAAAACTGCACCTTTCAGAGTGGCCTTTTATTGTGGGCAGTCTAAGGCACACCTGTGCACTAATCATGGTGTCTAATCAGCATCTTGATATGGCACACCTGTGAGGTGGGATGGATTATCTCAGCAAAGGAGAAGTGCTCATTATCACAGATTTAGACTGGTTTGTGAACAATATTTGAGGGAAATGGTGATACTGTGTATGTGGAAAAAGTTTTAGATCTTTGAGTTCATCTCATATGGGAGCAAAACCAAAAGTGTTGCGTTTATATTTTTGTTGAGTATATGCCAGTGAAGGTTGATCCCAAAACTACCCTTAAAGAATTCATTTTTGGCAAAGGACAAGGTCAATTAATTTGATTTTCAATCTGATTGGAACCAAATGACAAGTAACAAACATTAATGAAGAAAGAGCAAAACACTGAATCAACACTTGCACTTAAAAATTTCTGGTTATTGTACAAAAAGATGCTCCCTCATTTAATTTTTATCTGATTTATTTATTTACTGATAGTGACACAGACTGCTGTCAAACACATCTGTTCAAGTCAATGTGACCTTGGAAGGATGATTCATTGAAGGATAAAAATGGTTGCAGAGAATAACTTTATATTCGTTGTGGGTGTGGTTATTTCAGGCATCGGTACAGATGATAAGGAAGTTCAGGATTCTTTGAAGATGAACTGGAACCAATTGCGAGATCTCAATTTGTACTTTGGGTAAAACAGTCCAAACACAGAGCATCTGACCACTTCCCAAAGAGGAAATGAAGAGGTTCTCCACTCAGACACACTGTCACGGCCACTAAGATACATAAACTGCCATATAAATCCAACCAGACATGAAGACGGATATGCCAGGAATACTACTAAAGTCCCCTGCCTGATTCACTGAAAGACAGCAGGCCAGAAAAGCAGAAGCTACAGTACACTTGCCAACAGCTGGACAATGTGAGACAGACAGATTTACAACTCCAAAGATGACTAATTTTACTTAATTAAAAAAAAGAAAAAAAAAAGAAAAATCTAAAACTGGCAGCATGTGATTCCTGAAAGCTCAAATGTGTGTTTTATTAATCAAAACAATAAAAAGTGAATTACATTTAATTTTCATCTAATTTTTAGCACTCTGTATTATACTGTAATCAAGATCCATATTACATAATAAATAAATCAGGTGAAAATTTATATGCAAGTCACAAATTTTCACACTCCTTTTAGGGAATGACATAAAATGAATTACTACAAATTTGATGTGCATCCAGTTTTGGGTAACTGCACATGCACACAAGTACACAGTGAAGCATATGGACATTGCAGACAGGTGAAACTAAACGCTCCAGAAAAACAAACCTAAAGCCGCCCACTCTGTTGGATGTAGACTCTCTAATCTCTCTAACAGTTATCAGGAACTTCAGCATTTCCAGATATTATGAAATGGAAAATCAAGCAGCATATTTGGTTGCATTTTTCTTTAATAAGAAAGTGTAACTGTCCACTATTGAGGCTGAATAAAAGCAGTGCACAGTGGATGCAGAGGAAGTCGGGGACACTGGAATGCTCTTGTGAGAAAGGTGGGATTTATTTCTTAATTGTATTCAACTAAACAGATGAATGCATTATTTTCTTTTTTGCTCCCATTTTTCACAAGTTAAAGTAAAAAGTTTATTGTCCTTGAATTTTGTTTACAAATGTATTAAAATCTGCCTTAATCAGCACTTCACCTTTGCCAAGATAATCCATCCACTTGGCAAGTATGGCATATCAGCATGCTGATGAAACAGTGTGATTACTGCACAGATGGACTGATCACAATTAAATGCCACTCTAAACTGCATAATTGATCCTGAAGAGAGATATTTATTAGCCAATTGCATGTGCTATCAAAACCTATGACAACTGTGGCATTGTGTTTGTCATCAGACTGCACAGTGTAGAGTGTACTTTGATTGTGACAAGTCCAAGGCTTACACTGAAAAAAATTTGGAGTGATATTTACTTAAAAAAAAAAAAACCTAGGCAAGTTTTTCTACTAAGAAATTCCAAGTAAATTTTACAAGGAGAATTAAGTAAATTTTACTTGCATACATTAGTTTATCTAAAAGAATAACTCAAGTAACATTTACTAGCAATTATCAATTGAATATTTTCATTGAATTTTACTGTCTTTATTCATAAAAAGTAAAACTTTTCAGCTGCTGCCCTTGTTTTCACTCAAGGTTGCTACAGCAGATCCAATTTGGATCTGCATGTTGATTCGGCACAAATTCTACACTGGATGCCCTTTCTGATGGATCTCCACATTACATGGAGAACTGTAGCAGGGGTGGGGTTTGAACCTGGAACTATCTGCACTGAAACCAAGTGCACTAACTGCTTAACCACCACATCTGCACTGAGTTTTAAGTCCCTTTGGCTGCCCTTGTTTTCACACAGAGTCGCCACAGCAGATCTTGGATCATTAGTTCATAAATGTGCTCATTATAAAACAACCATTGATGCATCTTGATGCATCTTTTTTCTAAACAGAATTTATGTTGTCTCACTGTTTTTTTAATAATCCACAGGTGGTGGCCAAGTGGTTAGTGCACTTGGTTTCAGTGCAAAAGGTTCCCAGTTCAAACCCCACCCCTGCCAAATTTCTCCATGTAATGTGTAGATCCATCAGAAAGGGCATCAGGGTAGAATTTGTGCCAAATTAACATGCAGATCCAAACTAGATCTGCTGTGAAAACAAGGGGAACAGCTGAAAGGTTTTACTTTTTATGAATAAAGACAGAGTAAAATTCAATGAAAATATTCAGTTGATAATTGCTAGTAAATGTTACTTGAATTATCCTTTTAGATAAACTAATATATACAAGTAAAATTTACTTAAGAATTCCCCTTGTCAAATTTACTTGGAATTTTTGAGTAGAAAAACTTGCCAAGATTTTTTTCAAGTAAATATCACTCCAAATTTTTTTTCAGTGTACCTGTGCAATAATCATGCTGCTTAATCACCAACTTGATATGAAATAAATATTTTGTGTGCACATAAAAACTGGAACTTTTAGTTCAATGCATAAAAAATGGGAACAAAAGAAAAATGTTGCATTTGTACTTTGTTGAGTATACATGTGTGGCTCCAGAATTTAAAAAAAAGTGTCACATGGCACAGTAATCTAAACATGGAATCCCTGCCAGTTCTAGGTATTACTCAAAATCCATCCCAATCTAACATTCAGGGCAGACGGCACTTCAATGACAAATAAGTCATATAACGTGGAGGCAAAGTGTGTGGATTAAAGAGCTTTATATAACACCTGAAAAGATCCTTGTCATTTGATTGGTGGTTTGTATGTCACGTGATATGGATTATTCATACCATTTACCATGTGTTCCATTTACTGTGCAATTTTGGTTCTATATGTGTTGTACACTGTGCGCATTCACACATTCAGTGAGTAATGTATAATACATTACTTACTCAGTAACAACCATAACACTGCTCTTGACCAAATCCAAGATCTTCCCTTTATTTGTTGTGTCAGATTTATTCTGAGTTTGCAGCGTGCCTCTAACCTTCTTGTACTTGACAGTAGATTGGCAGCAGTCTCCTCCATCATAGTTACAGAAGGCTCTGTTGTTTACTGCATCACAGTAGTTGTCGCCCATGAATGGCTACACAAGAAATGAGACACAACATTTAACATGCAGATGGTTGACAGAGCTTTAAAAGTTTCATCTGATGCATTTCAGAGCCTGTTAGAAGACTCCGGTGAAATTTGCTGATTAACCCGAAACATAAAACTTAAGCCTTAGGTGGACCAGGGTTGTAAATCAAATTGGAGACACCATAAAATATTCGCTGCACAAAACAGTCCACAAAGGTGATTTATAGGGTTGTTCCCACCTTCTGCACACGAGTTACCAATCATGTTGTCCAACTAGCCCAAACTGCGCTGATGATATTCTTCTATATGGAGTGGTAGAATTCTCGCAGTGGAATCTGAAGTTCAAACCTAAACCTAAAATATATTTTCCCCATTTTCATTAGATTACAAGAGCTAGTACCTCTTAAATACAGAGAGTTTTTTTCACCATAATTTTTCACTCAAATGTTATTTATATCAGAATTGTTTAATCACTACTCAGCTGGAATGTCAGGGTGGTGTAATTCTCAGAACATCCAGGTGCAAATGTGGCATCGGTAATTTCATTGCTTTACAAAAGGCTGGAACGGCTTCTATTAAAAACCAACTGCAGTTATTCTCGGAAACAAAATCAACAGAAATACTTGCGTAGCTGTGATTGTGTCAAACAATGAATGTATTTTAAAGTTTACATTTCAGTCTACTAGCCCAGAGGGGTTGCAACTTATTTTTGTAGTTGTATTGACAATGAAAATGTATTTTTTTTAAAGGGATATAAAAGTGGAATGCATATGATTAGCCATTTCCAGCTACTAATGAGTGACAGAGTAAGGAAACATTAGGGGCATCCCCAATAACACGGGGAAACCCCAACAACCAAAACAAATGCTGCTGTTCTTGTGTTACCAGAAGATTGAAAATGTGCCCATTGTATGGCATGAAATTTCATGCACCATGACATCTGTAAAATAGATTCTGTTCTTAACATTTGTAATGTTCATTTGAAGAAAAGGAGGAAATTGTTGGAAAGAATCGCAAAAGTCTGTTGAACTTGTCCAAACCAGCTCTTACCTCACATCCTTTGATGCAGTGGAGAAACTCGGGGTGTGGATACCACTTCAGTCCCATTGTACACACTATGCTCTGTAAGACAAAGTATTTGCATTGAGATCAAACAGCTGACTTTGATGTATCGACAGTTGCATATGCTTTATGTACATTTACATTATTAAGTACTTACGCGTATACCTTATGCACATTTTAAGAGACTTACCAAAACAATTTTTGAAAAGCATTTCAGTCCACATTTGCACAGAAAAGTTACCAAACTACTGAATTTTACAGGTAACACAGCACCCTCAAATCCTACTTTTTGGCTCCTGATTTTGTTTTTCTTTTGAAATGGTGAATGCAAATATGCACAGTTCCAAAGCAATACCATGGAGCAGAAAAGCAAAATCTGGGGTGGGATCTTAAGCCAAAATGATGACGAAGTAGTGTTGCTTTTAATTACTGCAAACCTTCAGATGCAAATGTGCAGAAACACCATTGTTGTTAAGTTGGCCACTTTAATTTACATGGGCCCTTTCCCATCCTACAGAAAAGCCAAATAAATTTATTTTTGCACAACATGGTAAAGGTTTGCATTTTTTTTATAGCTATTATGGCCCCAGGAGGGCGGAGTACTGAGAGAGACACATAAAGAGATAAAGAGAACCATGTTCTCAAATATCCTTGCAGAATGTGTGGAATCCCATCCAGTTCTCCTACTGTGCTCTTCATGAAATGGCATTTGTGCGCAGGGTGTGTTGGTTGTACTATGCATGTATCCATCCAGGCATATGCTGTCTATCAGGGATGATCAGTCATGTTGCATAGAGCACCAACGGTCTGCAGGTTTTCATTCCAAGGTGATTTTACTTGAATTCCTCCCATCTCATTGAAGGAGCAAAATCACCTACTGCGGCATCTGTTTGGAATGAAAGCCAATCCACTTGTACCACACAGATGTATATTTGTACCATACTTTGCTCACTGCAAGGTATTGTCTCGGTGTGCAGGCCAGAACTTCATCTTTACCTGAGCGGTTACAACAAATTGAGAATAAATATTCTTGCAACACATTTTGTATCGAAAATTTACTGATTTGTACCAACAAAAGTAATTTGTGCATTTTATCTACAAGAAATATGGGATTTTGAAATTTGGTGATACACCCCTAAGTTTGAATTTAATGTGTTTTAAAAATGCTTTATTTTCCATTTTTGCCATTGTTTAAATTACATTATCATTATCAAAGCACAAGTACAAATATTAAATTTCAGTCAATTTCACACTTTAGTTTAAAAGAGATGACCCTTCTAATGTTGCTTTGTACTGCCCTAAGACGCACTTTCAAGGTCCCGCGCATCAGCAGTATGGCGATATATGTGGAAAGTTATTGTTTCACACCAACTACTTCAGAATCAGCATAGTTCATTAATACCGTGAACATATTTTTTGGAAAATTTTCAGAGATTGGTAGTGACGCACATCTGTTGAATTGCCATGATATAGCTCATGTATATTTTAAAGTCTCAGGTTCTCACCACTACCACTTGTACCACCACAAGATGGTGACAGTGTTTGGGATTTTATGTTTTCTTTATTTATTTTTTGTGTTTTCATTTTGTGTGTGTGATCACCTTTGCTGTGCTTAAACTTGAAACTGGCTTATCAGTAGCCAACATAATAATAAGTCGCGGTTAGCGGTAACTTCCGCTAAATTCTTTAGCGGTTTATCAGTTTAGTGTTATAAAAGTTAACTTTTCAGTTAGCGGTTTGATGATTATCGAAGCTAACTTTTAGGTTAGCTGTGCCCACCACTGCTAGAGGCTGTATATATGTTTCTCCATGTAGAACCAGAATTGGATCAGTAAGGGCATCCAGTGTGAAATCTGTGTCAAATCCCAATGGAGATCTGATGCAGCTGTCATGATTCTGCCCCTTCAGGCCCTTGTTATAGTTTTGTCTCCATGCCTTCCCTTTTTGATCTTCTGTCTATGATTTTCTGTTTATTATTTGGTAGTCTCTAGTTTGGTTTATCATTTCTCTTCTGTGTATCATACTTTAGCCACGTGTCTAGTTCCGTCTTAGTTTCTGCCCAGCCATTGATTCTCCCCATTGTATTATGAGCTGTATCACCTGTTTGTTTTTGTTTTGACATATGTTGAATTATCTGTTTATTTTACTGTCGCCATTTGTGAGTTCCATTTTAGTTTGGTCTGAGCCTTTATTTTTGTTGTTGATCTCTTTTCAGTACTTACATTTGTTTCTTGGTTATTTCTTTGTTCTGTCATGTTAGGTCTTCCTTATTTTATTTCTTATTTAGTAGTATTTGCTTTTTGTTCATCTGTGGTTTTGGCTTTTTGTTTAGATCACCGTGGTTTAAGGTTCATCCTTTAATTGGTCCCTGTTCACTTTGCTTTTGTTTAACTGCACTCTCTTGTCTGGTGTTCAGGGTGTGGATTTGTCCTGTCCCTTCTGTTTGCCACACCCTCTTCCAGATTATTCTTCAGCACCTATGTCTCATTTCCTAATTACCACTGGTATTATTTAAGCCCTTCACTTTCTCTCCTCCCCTGCCAGACTGTTGAATTCATTTTGCTTTCCAGCCATTGTACTTAGTCCTGTTTTGCCTCATAATCTATCTGCTGGTGTTTTGACTTTGCCTTGTCTTCGACTTTGATTTTGTCTTTGCCACTGAACTCCATGATGCCATGATGACCACTTTGTTTGTGTTGGTATGCTAGCATGCTTTACAATAGATATTTTACTCAATCAACAACCAGTAACTATCCTAAATCAAATCAAATCAAATCAATTTTATTTATATAGCGCCAAATCACAACAAACAGCTGCCCCAAAGCGCTTTATATTGTAAGGCAAGGCCATACAATAATTACAGAAAAACCCCAACGGTCAAAACGACCCCTGTGAGCAAGCACTTGGCGACAGTGGGAAGGAAAAACTCCCTTTTAACAGGAAGAAACCTCCAGCAGAACCAGGCTCAGGGAGGGGCAGTCTTCTGCTGGGACTGGTTGGGGCTGAGGGAGAGAACCAGGAAAAAGACATGCTGTGGAAGAGAGCAGAGATCAATCACTAATGATTAAATGCAGAGTGGTGCATACAGAGCAAAAAGAGAAAGAAACACTCAGTGCATCACGGGAACCCCCCAGCAGTCTAAGTCTATAGCAGCATAACTAAGGGATGGTTCAGGGTCACCTGATCCAGCCCTAACTACAAGCTTTAGCAAAAAGGAAAGTTTTAAGCCTAATTTTCAAAGTAGAGAGGGTGTCTGTCTCCCTGATGTGAATTGGGAGCTGGTTCCAGAGGAGAGGAGACTGAAAGCTGAAGGCTCTGCCTCCCATTCTACTCTTACAAACCCTAGGAACTACAAGTAAGCCTGCAGTCTGAGAGCGAAGCGCTCTATTGGGGTGATATGGTACTATGAGGTCCCTAAGATAAGATGGGACCTGATTATTCAAAACCTTATAAGTAAGAAGAAGAATTTTAAATTCTATTCTAGAATTAACAGGAAGCCAATGAAGAGAGGCCAATATGGGTGAGATATGCTCTCTCCTTCTAGTCCCTGTCAGTACTCTAGCTGCAACATTTTGAATTAACTGAAGGCTTTTCAGGGAACGTTTAGGACAACCTGATAATAATGAATTATAATAGTCCAGCCTAGAGGAAATAAATGCATGAATTAGTTTTCCAGCATCACTCTGAGACAAGACCTTTCTAATTTTAGAGATATTGCGCAAATGCAAAAAAGCAGTCCTACATATTTGTTTAATATGCGCATTGAATGACATATCCTGATCAAAAATGACTCCAAGATTTCTCACAGTATTACTAGAGGTCAGGGTAATGCCATCCAGAGTAAGGATCTGGTTAGATACCATGTTTCTAAGATTTGTGGGGCCAAGTACAATAACTTCAGTTTTATCTGAGATTAAAAGCAGGAAATTAGAGGTCATCCATGTCTTTATGTCTGTAAGACAATCCTGCAGTTTAGCTAATTGGTGTGTGTCCTCTGGCTTCATGGATAGATAAAGCTGGGTATCATCTGCGTAACAATAAAAATTTAAGCAATGCTGTCTAATAATACTGCCTAAGGGAAACATGTATAAAGTGAATAAAATTGGTCCTAGCACAGAACCTTGTGGAACTCCATAATTAACCTTAGTCTGTGAAGAAGAGTCCCCATTTACATGAACAAATTGTAATCTATTAGATAAATATGATTCAAACCACCGCAGCGCAGTGCCTTTAATACCTATGGCATGCTCTAATCTCTGTAATAAAATTTTATGGTCAACAGTATCAAAAGCAGCACTGAGGTCTAACAGAACAAGCACAGAGATGAGTCCACTGTCCGAGGCCATAAGAAGATCATTTGTAACCTTCAGTAATGCTGTTTCTGTACTATGATGGATTCTAAAACCTGACTGAAACTCTTCAAATAGACCACTCCTCTGCAGATGATCAGTTAGCTGTTTTACAACTACCCTTTCAAGAATTTTTGAGAGAAAAGGAAGGTTGGAGATTGGCCTATAATTAGCTAAGATAGCTGGGTCAAGTGATGACTTTTTAAGTAATGGTTTAATTACTGCCACCTTAAAAGCCTGTGGTACATAGCCAACTAATAAAGATAGATTGATCATATTTAAGATCGAAGCATTAATTAATGGTAGGGCTTCCTTGAGCAGCCTGGTAGGAATGGGGTCTAATAGACATGTTGATGGTTTGGAGGAAGTAACTAATGAAAATAACTCAGACAGAACAATCGGAGCGAAAGAGTCTAACCAAATACCGGCATCACTGAAAGCAGCCAAAGAGAACGATATGTCTTTGGGATGGTTCTGAGTAATTTTTTCTCTAATAGTTAGAATTTTATTAGCAAAGAAAGTCATGAAGTCATTACTAGTTAAAGTTAAAGGAATACTCAGCTCAATAGACCTCTGTCTCTTTGTCAGCCTGGCTACAGTGCTGAAAAGAAACCCAGGGTTGTTCTTATTTTCTTCAATTAGTGATGAGTAGTAAGATGTCCTAGCTTTATGGAGGGCTTTTTTTTTATAGCGCAACAGACTCTTTTTCCAGGCTAATTGAAGATCTTCTAAATTAGTGAGACGCCATTTCCTCTCCAACCTACGGGTTATCTGCTTTAAGCTGCGAGTTTGTGAGTTATACCACAGAGTCAGGCACTTCTGATTTAAGGCTCTCTTTTTCAGAGGAGCTACATCATCCAAAGTTGTCTTCAATGAGGATGTAAAACTAGTGACGAGATACTCTATCTCACTCACAGAGTTTAGGTAGCTACTCTGCACTGTGTTGGTATATGGCATTAGAGAACATAAAGAAGGAATCATATCCTTAAACCTAGTTACAGCGTTTTCTGAAAGACTTCTAGTGTAATGAAACTTATTCCCCACTGCTGGGTAGTCCATCAGAGTAAATGTAAATGTTATTAAGAAATGATCAGACAGAAGGGAGTTTTCAGGGAATACTGTTAAGTCTTCAATTTCCATACCATAAGTCAGAACAAGATCTAAGATATGATTAAAGTGGTGGGTTGACTCATTTACATTTTGAGCAAAGCCAATTGAGTCTAATAATAGATTAAATGCAATGTTGAGGCAATTCTCAGCATCTGTGTGGATGTTAAAATCACCCACTATAATTATCTTATCCGAGCTAAGCACTAAGTCAGACAAAAGGTCTGAAAATTCACAGAGAAACTCACAGTAACGACCAGGTGGACGATAGATAATAACAAATAAAACTGGTTTTTGGGACTTCCAATTTGGATGGACAAGACTAAGAGACAAGCTTTCAAATGAATTAAAGCTCTGTCTGGGTTTTTGATTAATTAATAAGCTGGAATGGAAGATTGCTGCTAATCCTCCGCCTTGGCCCGTGCTATGAGCATTCTGGCAGTTAGTGTGACTCGGGGGTGTTGACTCATTTAAACTAACATATTCATCCTGCTGTAACCAGGTTTCTGTAAGGCAGAATAAATCAATATGTTGATCAATTATTATATCATTTACTAACAGGGACTTAGAAGAGAGAGACCTAATGTTTAATAGACCACATTTAACTGTTTTAGTCTGTGATGCAGTTGAAGGTGCTATATTATTTTTTCTTTTTGAATTTTTATGCTTAAATAGATTTTTGCTGGTTATTGGTGGTCTGGGAGCAGGCACCGTCTCTACGGGGATGGGGTAATGAGGGGATGGCAGGGGGAGAGAAGCTGCAGAGAGGTGTGTAAGACTACAACTCTGCTTCCTGGTCCCAACCCTGGATAGTCACGGTTTGGAGGATTTAAGAAAATTGGCCAGATTTCTAGAAATGAGAGCTGCTCCATCCAAAGTGGGATGGATGCCGTCTTTCATAACAAGACCAGCTAAAACCCTACTAACAAACCCTACTAACAAACCCTACCCTACTAAAATAAAATAAAATAAAAACAGTGAAATGACAGTCTAACACACAGAAAAGTGGAGAATACTGCCACTAGAGGAATAGAGTCTCTAGCTTTTTTTTTTTTTTTTTTTTTTAGCTGTTTTAAAGTTTTTCTAAATTATTCAAATTTATATTTGTGTTGTGTTAGAAATGTAATTAATTACCTAGAAGACAAATACAAATTTATTTATTATTTGAACATTTAACACACATTCTGTCACCTGACCACTAAACAATCATTCCCCTAAAAGCCACCACATATGAAAACACACATATACTAAGACATATGAGTCTCCTTGAGCCCGTTTTGCCTCCCGCCAGCAGGGAAAGAAAAATACCTGATTTCTGCATCCATGTGCTGTCCCCAGACTTGGATAGTAGTGTGTATTACCAAAAGTGTCATCCATAGAGGAGGACTGGTTGACCTCAGATGGTGCTTTTCTAAAGAACCCCCTTGTGTCCCAATATCTCATAAAGTTGGCATGCTTTTTCCTTTTGTTGCTGCTAACTAAGGTATTTTTCATTTCAGTGCTGTCAGCAAATCAATGCAAAAAAAGAAAGATGGGGCATTGAAGGTGGAGAAAAATAACAACAAAGCATCTGAGGACACGGAGGAGCTCAGCAAGAACTATTACACGAGTGCCGTGCAGCCCTGGGAAACAGACACCAGGGTAATCCGTCGGGTTGGTGTAACGGAGACTTGGGTTAGGTTGTCTGGACTTTATCGTAGGCAGTGGAAGCCCTTTTCACCTACATGGGATCATATAATGCAGCACAATATGTGGCCAGCATCAAGAGGTAGTCAAGGAGGACTATTAAGTTAAATGGTGCATTCTGAAGCATAGCAATGGTACTTTGAATGTTTAAATTAATTATTTCTTAATATTGATATTATGAGCTGCATCAACATTTAATTGGTATGACTCATTCTTGCAAATATGTAATTAATATTAATTCTATATTACTTATTACAGATAAAAATCACAAAGTGCTTGACAAGAAATGGTAAAAGTAAAATAAAAAATGATTTATTTCATTTCTGATCAACTTTATTTGCATGATTTGTACAATATTAAAATGTGGACTATCATAATCAATTGATCGGCTGATGTTAAGCATTCAAATTATTGTGTGGGGGCCCCCTGTCTTCCACTTCTGCCACCTCTGCCTTTATGTTGAGAATTGAAGCACATTTTTTGGCCTCAACCACGAACCTTTTTGCAACTACTGTACTTTTATTCTCTTTGTCTTGAGTGCTACTATGATGATGTCACCCAGAAACTCCTTCTCTCTCTCTCTCTCTCTCTCTCTCTCTCTCTCTCTCTCTCTCACACCCTCCTCGCTTACTCTCTCACTCTATTTTTCCTCCCTCAGCAAGGCCGTAAATCATAATAATCCATGAACGTGGCCTGGCCTCACCCCCTCACTACGGTTGGGATCCTCACCCTCTGAAGCCTCCCCAGGGTGCTGATACCACATAAAAATAGATCCCTATCTCAGCGCCACCACAGGCGAGGTCGTGCCACATAGAAAATGACTAATTTCGCAGCATGCCCGACAGGGTAATTTTGCTGATAAAGGGGGAGGAGGGTGCTAGGGGCGCAGAATCATTAGAGATAGAAAGACGGTGAAAAAAGAAGAGCAGGAGGTAGAGGTAGAGAAGGAGGGAAGAATTTTAAGTGGGTCACACTAACAACCAAAATATAACTGGTTTAAAAGGTAATACATCAACATCAGATATTAAGGTGGGCAATACTCGCCTCCAACACAGCAAAGTAGAACTAGAAAATACTTCTGAGGACTCAGATTCTCTGTGAAGAATCCTGTCTGAAAGGGGTCTTTAAATTACAAGAATTGCACAACCACAAGCACAAGCAATAGCTCATCATGTGTTTAATAGGGCTCAATTACCTCTGATCAATTCTGATGTGACTCTATTCAAAATCAATTCACTCAGTCCTAATTTGAGCAGACACTCAAAGGTTCAGTTACTGATATCACATTAATATGAAAGATCATTGTATAGTTTATGATGGGAACTTTGTTTATTCTACAGGACACAAAATGTTGCCTTTTTCCTGACATTTCAAATCCTGCAAAGCATTAAAATGCAGGCCTTAAGATTACTTTAGACGATATAAAATTTAGACCAAAATAAAAAAATAAAATGCATCAGTTTTAACAAGTGACCATGTTTGTAAATAGGTAAGACATTAACCTAGCAAATGAACAAAAGTTCTCATCTGTCACTCAGTGTGTATCTCCATCACAAGTCAGATGATTTAACACATGAACAGATGAAAACATCAAACATAATGCACATCAAATTTCAAGGTAACTGACCTGTTTTACAATGCACCACCTGTCCCAGGGGTGCTCAAATTCTTTCCTATAAAGAGCCAAAAATGAATCTACATGGAGGGACATGGGCCAAAAATAGACTTTGTTGTGTCAAAGTGCATTACATTATACTTAGTACAAACTAACATCTGAAATGTAAAACTACATTTCAGCATAATAAAATGACTTCTCTGTAATCTCCTTGCAGTATTTTGTTAATGTGCAGACACAGAGATAGGAAAACATCTACCTGCTTCTTTTTGCAAAACAATTGTCAAAGGAAAGACACCTTCCTGAGAGTGTGCATAAAATTTCACTTAATCTTGAAAAAAAAATTGACAAAACCATAACAAATCAGTATAAATAGTGATGGCAAAATGAGGCCTCCTGAAGTTAGTGTGTTTTATGAGCCCATTAGATGGCAGTGCTCATTAAAAAAGGTGAATGGTTCAAAAGAAACTGAAGGGCACTGACCATTACAGAAGCTCCCCAGTGCCCTACAATTTATACTGTATAATTGTGGTCAGATATGGAACTGCACTGAGTTATAAAAGACCTTTATTGGGGCAGAAACAAAAATAGCTCTTCTGTTGTAAATGTCATGCTGGGCAACATGATGGGCCAAATGAAAGGGGGTTCATGCCAACCAAGGTCCGCAGATCCCAAACTAGGTGGCCCTGACCTATGCACTTGTAGAGACAGACTTAAATATGCAGTGCTTCATAGGAAATTGTCAATATTGCAAACCTGAAAGTGGATGAGCCCCTGCGTTGCAATGTGTTTGCTGTGAATGGAAAACGTATACCACAGGTGCAATTCCAGCGAATTATTTCAAGAATTTTAATATCTTTTAGAAAAAGCCAGTGATGGTTTTCATTTGTAAGTCAACTGTGTTATTACCTCCACCAAGGAGGTTATGTTTTCAGTCGTGTCCGTTTGTTTGTTGGTTGGTTGGTTGGTTTGTTAGCAGGATTACTCAGAAAATCCTCAACGGATTTCAATGAAATTTTTACCAGGGGTGTATCTTGGCCTAACTTAGAAGTCATTCAATTTTGGTAATGATCCAGAACACAATTCGGATCCAGTAATTTTTAAGAATTCTTTATCATTGCAGGATAGGGCCAGTTTCAACATTTTTGCATCTAACTTCATGAAGATGGGTCACAAAGGCTGAACAAAAATTAAGTTACGACACAACAATAATTTAGCATTCGTTTCGCCTCATTGAATAAACTTATTAGAAAATTAAAAAAAAACTTGTGTAGTTCATGCAGTTTCTCTTTATAAATACATTTGCTGAAGATCTAAGGGTTTAACCACTGAATCTGAAACATGAGGGTAGATGCGTGAAACGACGTGGAATAAGTCTCTTTGCCAAAGGGTATTCCATGTGACATCAGTGATCCTATGGCCTTAGCGGAGGTTTGCGCTCTCCGAGTGCTTCTAGTTCCCATTTGTAACAAATCTACTCGCAATCCATGCTAATGTCAATGTTAAACCAGCTTTAATGAACAATCATTAGCAGCGCACTGCATTGTGAATCCACTCAATTAGTGTCATTTTTAAAAAGGTTGTTGGACACTAGTCCTTTAAATTAAAGCCCCCAGATCCATAGCATAGAGTGGTTATGTTTAAAGTCATGGCTTTACTTCCTCTAATGTTCAGAGTGATAAAAGTGTTAACACAACTGTTTATTATTTATAGAATTTCATCCACTTCATGCTAGAGTATGCAAGAATAACACTTCCCAACAGGCTCCAGGACGCTTATATGACTTACATCTTCTTCTTCATCCTTACTGCTTAAATGATTCACCTCAGGGAGCTTTTAAGACTGCTCACTTTTAATGTGGCTTGATTTGTTAACTCACCAGAAACCCTCTCACTTGTTTCACTGTCTAAATACTAGTACAACACATTCCAGTGCACCTTTGGTCTTAAATGGGATGACAGATGACAGATTTCATGTTGTGTCCCTTCATGCTCTGCATCATACGTTGAGCTCAGATTACAAATCCTGTAAATAAAGTGGAGCTGGACACACCCCAGATGCGCTTGCACTGTGCAGCATGGACTGTCCACCATAGGGCTCTGCGTGTTTACATTGACTCTGGGATAATTTTTTTGGCTGGGGCTGCACCTGAGAAGCACTGGCTAGTCCACTGCAGAAAGTAAGTTATTTACTGCCTTCACAAAGCCCTTGAAATACAAAACAAATCAGAAAAGGTTAAGATGATATGGAAAATGCAAATAAAAAAAAATGCAGCAAGCCTTACATTTGTTTTAACTTCAACTTCATTGCAGATAATATGAATCCAATATACTTCATGTTTTGTGTGGTTAACTTTTTAATACCCATCCATTCCTGCATTTAAGGCCTGCAATACATTCCAAAATAATATGGAACAGGGTGATTTATTCTAAATATAAAGACTGAATCATCACTTTTACAGCCAGTTTTCTTGATACAAGTCAAGGGATGGACGCATGAAAATTTCCACATCACTGAACATGTCTTAGATTTCATTTGAATAATTTAGATGGAAATTTTTTTTTTGCTTTTTCTGTTTGTTGTTTTATAGTTATACATGGACAGGGATCAGGACTGGATCAAATCTGAGAGATGCCAGTGCAAAATACATGCAAAAACACTGCATTAATTCTAATTTCACCACCCTTTTAAGCCTTAAATCCTCTGATGTTATGCTGTCCGCCAGTGGCACAGCCTTGAGTCTCAAATTACAAATAAGCACAAATCATATCAATTACACAAATCTATGAAAAGCAGATCATTTCAAGTCCACATGGCCCAATCCATCTCTCCCCCAGGATCCACCACAAAAAGCTGCTGACTAAGTGCTTGACTGTCAAACACAAACAGAGAGAGTTGGACAAAAACGCAGAAAGAAATACAGTGTGTTCTTGTACACGGCCGTGGTTTCGCTCATTCTTTCTCTAGTTACAAAACTTGGTGCCATTCAGCATGCACTCGTCCAAGGAGTTTTTATCCAAAATGGATCCTTGGCTGACCAAAAAATAAAATAAAATAAAAATCTATGTTTAGAACAAAGTGAACTATGGCCGTATGGTATCAAGATAAATGGGAAGGGGACATCAGAAGAGTATATGTATTCTGGTACATGTATGCACACATTTACAACCCCAATTCCAATGAAGTTGGGACGTTGTGTAAAATGTTAATAAAAACAGAATACAATGATTTGCAAATCCTCTTCATCCTATATTCAGTTGAATACACCACAAAGACAAGATATTTAATGTTCAAACTGATAAACTTTATTATTTTGTGCAAGTATTTGCTCATTTTCAAATGGATGCCTGGAACACATTTCAAAAAAGTTGGGACAAGGCAACAAAAGATTGGGAAAGTTGATGAATGCTCAAAGAACACCTAATTGGAAACAGGTGAGTGTCATGATTGGATATAAAAGGAGCCTCCCCAAAAGGCTCAGCCATTCACAAGCAAAGATGGGGTGAGGATCACCACTTGTGAACAACTGTGTGAAAAAAAATAGTCCAACAGTTTAAGAACAATGTTTCTCAACGTTCAATTGCAAGGAATTTAGGGACTCCATCATCTACAGTCCATAATATAATCAGAAGATTCAGAGAATCTGGAGAACTTTCTACACTTCAGCGGCAAGGCCGAAAACCAACACTGAATGCCCGTGACCTTCGATCCCTCAGGCAGCACTGCATTAAAAACCAACATCATTGTGTAAAGGATCTTACCGCATGGGCTCAGGAACACTTCAGAAAACCATTGTCAGTTAACACAGTTCGTCACTACATCTACAAGTGCAAGTTAAAACTCTACCATTCAAAGCAAAAGCCATACATCAACAACATCCAGAAATGCCGCCGCCTTCTCTGGGCCCGAGCTCATTTGAAATGGACAGACGCAAAGTGGAAAAGTGTGCTGTGGTCTGATGAGTCCACATTTCAAATTGTTTTTGGAAATCATGGACGTTGTGTCCTCCAGACAAAAGAGGAAAAAGACCATCCAGATTGTTACTAGCACAAAGTTCAAGAGCCAGCATCTGTGATGGTATGAGGATGTGCTAGTGCCCATGGCATGGGAAACTTATACGTGTGATGTTATGTGATGGCACCATTAATGCTGAAAGGTACACATGTTGCCATCCAAGCAATGTCTTTTTCAGGGACGTCCCTGCTTATTTCAGCAAGACAATGCCAAGCCACATTCTGCACGTGTTACAACAGCGTGGCTTTGTAGTAAAAGAGTGCAGCTACTAGACTGGCCTGCCTGCAGTCCAGACCTATTGACCATTGAAAATGTGTGGCGCATTATGAAGCGCAAAATACGACAATGGAAACCCTGGACTGTTGAACAACTGAAGTCGTACATCAAGCAAGAATGGGAAAGAATTCCACCTACTTCACCTACTTATTGAGTGTTGTTAGAAGGAAAGGTGATGTAACACAGTGGTAAACATACCACTGTCCCAGCTTTTTTGAAACGTGTTTCAGGCATCCATTTCAAAATGGACAAATATCTGCACAAAAACAATAAAGTTTATCAGTTTGAACAATAAATATCTTGTCTTTGTGGTGTATTCAATTGAATATAGGTTGAAGAGGATTTCAAAATCATTGTATTCTGTTTTTATTTACATTTTACACAACGTCCCAACTTCATTGGAATTGGGGTTGTATAAAGTACACACACTATGCCCCCTAGCCTCTTGATCCCAACTGAAAAAAGGCTCAAACAGCCCAAGTGACACAATGGTTACCACTTTGAACCAGTTGAATCCCATCCTGGAAGACAACTACCCAACTAGCATTGTGTACAAAATACAAGTGGTAAGAGCCGACTTTGCTGTAATAGTGCCAGGATGTAGTTGCTATATGTGAGATTCCTGAGTAAAGAGTTGCAGATCGCAGCCATTTGTGAAGTCCGCCTGTCAGCATGGTGATGCAAAAACAAACTTACTTTGACTCTGTGCGGGTTCCTCCAGTGCTCCTTAAGTACGTTTTCTACTGTCATATTGCCGGGTAGGAGCACCACGTCGTTGCTACTCTCTCTGCATGACAACTCGCATTCTTCGCCTGTGGAACAGACGGGCCGGAACAGAAAGAATGAGACAAAATAAAAATGAAAAAATTATGTAATGCAAACCTTCACTTTTTTATTTTTTTAATCGCACATCCTTTAGAACTGATTAACTGTCGACAAACAACATATCTACCAGATAATAACAGAAAAACAATTCTATATTCACTTTAAATAGACTGAGGTGTGGTTACATTCAGACACTGATAAAGACTTTAATGTCCAAGCTGAGCATCTTGCACAATGGACCTAGACATTGATGTGTGAGTGTGCAAATGTGAGGCACCACTTCAAATGGGAAAGTGCTACAGAATTGCACTCCGTTAACCATTTAAAAGGTCAACAGTTGATATCAAGTGTTGTATATCACCCCGAGTTCAGTCAAGTCAGTAATTAAGAAATGGACAGTTTGGCAAATCTAGCAAGGGCAGACTGCCTGTGCATGAACGAGATGAGTGAGGGAAGCCACCAAGACTCTTGTGGCAAATCTTGAAGGAGCTATAAACATCAATGGTTGTGAAAATTGTGTATATAATGTTTTCTATGTGTTGCGTCACAATTCACATACGAGGTCTCTTAGATAATAAACCGACCCTTTTATTTTTTTTTTAACTATATGGATTTGAATGACATGCGATTACACCAATCATGCTTGAACCCTCGTGCGCATGCGTGAGTTTTTTCACGCGTGTCGGTGACGTCATTTCCCTGTGGGCAGGCCTTGAGTGAGATGTGGTCCCGCCCTCTCGGCTGAATTCCTTTGTTTCACACGCTGCTCGAGACGGCGCGCGTTGCTTTATCAAAATTTTTTCTGGACCTGTGAGGAATATCCGAGTGGACACTATTCGAGAAATTAAGATGGTTTTCTGTGAAAAGTTTAACGGCTGATGAGAGATTATGGGGTGTTTCTGTCGGTGTAAGGACTTCCCACGGAGCGGGACGTCCTGCAGCGCTTCCAGGCGCTGTCGTCGGCCTGTTTCAAGCTTAAAACATTCTAATTTAAGGCTTAATTCACCCAGGACATCGTGAGAGAACAGAGAAGATTCAGAAGAGGCCGGCATGAGGAATTTATGTGGACATTCCACTGTTTAAGAACATTTTTTTAATGAAAGACGTACGCGCAAATTCGCCGAGTCGTTTCCGTGACACTACCAGACCAAAATCTCTCATCAGCCGTTAAAATTTTTACCGAAAACCAGCTGAATTTATTGAATGGTGTCCACTCAGTTGTGCCTTACAGTTTTGAAAAATTTTTTATCAAACAAAGCAACAGTCTCTGAGCCATTCCTAAACAATGAAAAAAATCGACGAGCGGGTGGACGACTCCTCACTCAAAGACTGCCCACAGGCGAATGACGTAACCGACAGGCGTGAAAAAACTCTCGCATGCCCACGAGGGTTCAAGCATGTCTGATGTAATCACACGTGATTCAAATCCATATGGTTTTTGAAAAAATAATAAGGTCGGATACTTTTCTAATAGACCTCGTATACAAGGCAGAGTGTCACAGATTGTAAAAAATAAAACATAAAATCTCTAAGACAGAGTTCTGAAAATCAAAGGTTTTGATCTGACTTTGTAATTATCAGTGGGTGGAGCAGGGAGAGTTTGAGGGGGAAAATGAAATAAAAGAATTTCGGGTAACAAGGGCACACAGGAATACACTTATCCAAATTCAACAACCTCAGTTTTTTTATTTGGCCAAATACTTGAATTTTGAATATTGTCAATGCATAGCTCAGCTATTGGGAAGATGCTTGAAATATTTAAGTCTTGAAACAATACAATTCATGTTTGCCATTATTTGGGAATCTTTAGGTCACTCTATCAGCAGACAAAGGTGAACAAAACATACATTCACATATATCTACTGGCCAAATAATTTATAGCACACTTACTATGACATTACAGGCTGGAGGCTACATATCACAATTTCTGTGGACATACAACAGCAAGTAAAATTATCGTGACTCGTGAGTCTTCCCTCTAATTAATAAGGTAAGCAGAGGCTTGATGGAGTCAGCCACTCTGGAAAATTTACCCAAGTAATTTCATAAAAACTAAATATTCCGCTCTGAATTTTTTGGGTTCCAATAAATACAGGTGGGGATCAGTGAACCTCTTATTTTTAACCATGCAAACTGAAATAATCATAACATAAAATAAAAACACATGCCTTGTTGCCTTCCTGGGTGCCACTAAGGTGATTGTTGCTTGTTGGCAAGACAAGCAACTTGTTGACACTGGAGCTCATTCATTCCTATGCCGCATTTATATAAAACAAGTTCTTTTTTAATACATGCACGTGGGCCTAAATGCATGATGTCAAGGACTTCTGTAGCTGTAATTCAAAATAGTATTGAAAATGTATGCAAATAAAACATTTTGCTGATTTATTAAAATCACACTAACAGGCCAGTTTGAGCCTCGACCATCTGTACCTGACATCAATAGTGTCATGACATTTGAATGGTTTAATAATGTATTTGCTCCAAGAACAGCGTGTCAACAAATGTTTTACTGTTTTCATAAAGGCTGTAAACACAACTGCAATGGTGTAGAAGTTCAATCGAATCTATGATTTACACAGGAACAATGAATAATCAACTCAACCATCAATCAACTTTTTTTTTTATATAGCGCCAAATCACAACAAACAGTTGCCCCAAGGCGCTTTATATTGTAAGGCAAGGCCATACAATAATTATGAAAAACCCCAACGGTCAAAACGACCCCCTGTGAGCAAGCACTTGGCAACAGTGGGAAGGAAAAACTCCCTTTTAACAGGAAGAAACCTCCAGCAGAACCAGGCTCAGGGAGGGGCAGTCTTCTGCTGAGACTGGTTGGGGCTGAGGGAAAGAACCAGGAAAAAGACATGCTGTGGAAGGGGGCAGAGATCGATCACTAATGATTAAATGCGGAGTGATGCATACAGAGCAAAAAGAGAAAGAAACAGTGCATCATGGGAACCCCCCACAGTCTACGTCTAAAGCTGCATAACCAAGGGATAGTCCAGGGTCACCTGATCCAGCCCTAACTATAAGCCTTAGCGAAAAGGAAAGTTTTAAGCCTAATCTTAAAAGTAGAGAGGGTATCTGTCTCCCTGATCTGAATTGGGAGCTGGTTCCACAGGAGAGGAGCCTGAAAGCTGAAGGCTCTGCCTCCCATTCTACTCTTACAAACCCTAGGAACTACAAGTAAGCCTGCAGTCTGAGAGCGAAGCGCTCTAATGGGGTAATATGGTACTACGAGGTCCCTAAGATAAGATGGGACCTGATTATTCAAAACCTTATAAGTAAGAAGAAGAATTTTAAATTCTATTCTAGAATTAACAGGAAGCCAATGAAGAGAGGCCAACACGGGTGAGATATGCTCTCTCCTGCTAGTCCCCGTCAGTACTCTAGCTGCAGCATTTTGAATTAACTGAAGGCTTTTTAGGGAACTTTTAGGACAACCTGATAATAATGAATTACAATAGTCCAGCCTAGAGGAAATAAATGCATGAATTAGTTTTTCAGCATCACTCTGAGACAAGACCTTTCTGATTTTAGAGATATTGCGTAAATGCAAAAAGGCAGTCCTACATATTTGTTTAATATGCGCTTTGAATGACATATCCTGATCAAAAATGACTCCAAGATTTCTCACAGTATTACCAGAGGTCAGGGAAATGCCATCCAGAGTAAAGATCTGGTTAGAGACCATGCTTCTAAGATTTGTGGGGCCAAGTACAATAACTTCAGTTTTATCTGAGTTTAAAAGCAGGAAATTAGAGGTCATCCATGTCTTTATGTCTGTAAGACAATCCTGCAGTTTAGCTAATTGGTGTGTGTCCTCTGGTTTCATGGATAGATAAAGCTGGGTATCATCTGCGTAACAATGAAAATTTAAGCAATAATGGTGTGTGTAGTAATGAAAATGAATTATAATTGACAGAATTGTAGATACACACCTATGCCGTGTCCCCTCTTGCATGAGTACTGCAGGTTGTAATGGAGGTTTTGAGGTAAAGAACACTGGCCTTTGCTGTGTGGGCAGAGACGGAATGAACCCGTCCAGTTTCCATCTTTCCTACAGCGGATAGCATTGGAACCTGGGCCCTGAACATAACACACACATGGACACACAAACAATGATATGCACATTATGACAAACAAGCACAGGTAGGCCAAGGACACCGTGTTGGCATGCAGTTCCAAAGGGGGAAATACGATCCAAATTATATCAAGCATTACGTCTAAGAGGCCGAACAGATTAAAAGGTGTATACATTTCATAAGTCTGCAGCAGCAGGACTTTTCTGGTAATCAATAGCAATCTAATTAGCATGGCGTCAAATTGAGTATAGCTCAGGGAGGCAGGGATGGAAAGAGAGACAGAGAGAGAGAGACAGAAAGAGACAGAGAGAGAGACAGAGAGCGATGGCTGCTCAGATGATGAGGGCACCATGGGAAATACGAGATTTTGCAACTAAAAAAATTCTTTCATTTGAGAGTAAAAAACAAAAACAAAAGAAAATGGACTGAATTTATATAGCGCTTTTCCATCTGCATCAGACACTCAAAGCGCTTTACAATAATGCCTCACATTCACCCCAACAAGGTGCTCACTACACACCGGGAGCAACAGGGGATTAAAGACCTTGCCCAAAGGCCCTTAGTGATTTTCTAGTCAGGCTGGCATTTGAACAAGGAATCTTCTGGTCTCAAGCCCAATGCCTTAAACATTGGGCCATCACCTCCCCTCTCCAAAAGAAAACATGATATGAATCAATTTGAAATTAACAACTGACATTAATACATGGACCTCAGAATCGATCTAAATGTACTATGAACTGGCGGAATTGCTCAATTTTTAACTTTTAGAAATTGGATGATTTAAGCTTGTTTCTGTATCTTTAAACTCTCGTAAAAGTTCAAATGTCAGCATGGGGCTCTCACGAGAATCATCACTGGTACATTAGCCTTGAAAGGTAACACCAACATCTACATGTTCAACAGTAGTAGACAGTATAATGAACAAATGTACCAGTGTGAGCATTCCGATCAGTTCACAGTTTCTTCATACTGTCACTGCTGGTTAAGGACGTGAGATTTCTGCTATGCTAACACCATGTGACCTCTTCTGGGTTTCTATACTATGCTTTCTGCTACTATATGTGGCGCTGCCTCCAAGGGTGAATAAATGATGAGTAGTGGCAGTGCCAACACACTGCAGCACAGTAGTAAAAACTGAAAAGGTCCTGGTTTTTCATGAAACATACATTTGAAGGTAAGCAATGTCACTTTTGGGTTGATCTAATGTATCATGGCAAATGAATGGCCATATTAAAGAAAAACACTTATATCAGATTGCATTGTATCACGTTGAACTGAATTGTTCTATAATAAAAAGTGTGGTTCCTGGGTTATATTGTAGCCATGTACCTAGTTATATATTGTATTTTTTTTGCCAATTTGTAATCATACCAACCTTAATAAGTCTTTAACACCTCTATGATATCAGATGTGACAAATATACTTACAGTACCAGTCAAATGTTTGGGCACACATTCCCATTCAATTGAATGAGAGCATGTGTCTAAACTTGTGACTGGTAGTGTACATGTTTTATGTGATATTTCAATAATAGTAAACATCCCCAACAATTCATTTGGGATGTAGCAAGAACTGACTTTATAACTACAACTTCTTTAAATGGTTTATATTGTGTTGTGGGCTGCCTTTGTCTGCCTCCCTTTACTGTCTGTTTTTAACCTTGTGTAGTTTGTAGGCTTTCCCACAGATGGCACACTCAGAACTGAGGAACACCTGCTGCTTATCAGCAATGCACACCTGGCGTTCATGAGCGGCTCATCAGCAGCAGGTTACTTAAACCCATGCTTTCAGCTCATTCACTGCTAGATTCTTCCATGATCTATGATCCGTGATCCAAGATCCAAGAACCAAGAGCCAAGCCAGATTCTTGCCAAAACTTCCTTGACCTCGATCTTGTCTTTCCTGACGCTTCCATGCGCTCTGTTGGCTGAGCTCTCTGTAGCTCATTCCAAGGTAACCTGGCCAACTCTAATTTCCATATTAGAGCTCGTTGGTTTTTCTGGTGTTTATAGACACTCTTCTGCGCGGCTTCCATGTCGCTTATGCTTCTGCCCCCACGACTATTTGCACCATGTCACGTTGGAACTCTCCCGCTCTCAGCTACAGAGCGCGTAGCTCTGCCATGCTTCAGTTAAGTTCCTTCATGTTCTGTGAGATCCCATTCTCACACTGGTCCTGTCTATGACTGTGCTTGACTGACTCAAAGAACTGTTCCAAGAACTACTACCAAGAACTATTTTCAAGAACTGTTTTCCCAGAACTGTATGAACTCTGATACTGAACCACTAAGAGCTTTCCAAGTCATTTCTAAAGTCAAGTCCTGCTTAATTGGAACCGTGTCACAAGATGCACCTGACCTCTGACCTCTGAAGATAATTCATGAACTGTGAACGATGCCTAGATGCCTATTTCCTAGACTGTGAACATTATTTCCAGAACTGTGAACATTCCTGTTTGTGAACTGTCTGTTGTTAAAGGCTTCAGTGTTACGAGTGCAATCACTCACGTTGTCTCTCCTCCATTCTCCTAGTTCCTGTTCTCGGCTCTGTGCATCCCACCTGGTCCCAACTCCAGAACCATATACTCCAGGATTTCAGTTCCCTTACAAGACTGGTTCGGAAACCTGCAGCTCCCTAATTTCCACCGCTATGAGCGGGCTGACTCTCCACTCTGCAGGCACCCCAGCGTAGCATTATTATTTGTCCATTATTATAAATAAATATCTTTTTGTTCACAACCAGTTCTGTTCCTTGGTCCCAGCATTTGAGTTCATCACCAAGTACCGGTCCGGTCCCATCCAGACCTCTAAGCATAACATATTGTCTTGGATTATATTGTTCAACAGGTCAATGGCATTAAATTATGCAGAGATTAAATGTAATAAGCAGTAAAGATGCAGAAAAGATAGAAATGGAGAGATGTCTAAATTGGACACAGATGTCAAAAAGCAAACAGGTAAAGTAAGAATATGAAGAGAGGAAAGAGATAGACAGACCTGCTTGCAGGGAGCGTGCAGCAGCCTCACCGTGTGGGCAGAGCCTCCTGTGGCGATGATGCCAGTATTACTGGCAGGATCAGAGCAGTTAAGTCTGCACACACTGTCAAAGCGGAAGCTGTCTGTACAGTGATAGGAGCCATGGAAAATGGGAGGTGGGGGATCACAAGTCACTGGCTCGCATGCTCCCTCTAGCCAGCTGCCATCCTCAGTGCACTGGCGCTTAAAAGCACGCCTAAAGGGGAAAATAAAAATCTGGTGAGATCTAATTCATGATACATGAAGTATGGCTTACATTTATTTGGGTCATGGTGGAAAGGCAGTAAGCACAACATGCCAATTTTCCTTTTACTCAACAGGCTCCACCAAATCCTTCTGCGAAATCTCCAGATGTTCTTTCGTCACCTGTGCAGGATTTAAGTCCTGGATTCACCCCAGCATCATCTCCAATATGATGTTATCAAAACACTTCAAAGGCCTAGAATCCAAGGTGTATCCTTACATGAACCACCTCAGATCAATATGAAGAAGCATCAACTCAATACTGATCCCCCTGAGTCATGCGCCAACAGTCCGGTAAGGAACTGCGGCGTGATTGATGTAAAGCTCCCAAAAATCCCATGGGATGCTTAGAGCGTATTCTTCAGCGCTCAGCTTTGCAGTGTTTTTGTTTTTTAATTGATGTGAAACTGCACATCATCACAACTGAAAGGATCCAACATTCTCCCCAAGACTAAGCATATGGTGACAGTGGTGATAAAAAAAAACCCCTCCCCCAGGAGTTTTTTGATTATAGGATGAAACCTCAAGCAGACCAGTGTCATTGGGGGTGACAATCTGGTTTGGCCGTACAAACAAATGAAAAGAAAATAGTCAGAACATACAGTGATAGAAATGGTGTATGTAATCAACCATATATACATTAAGTGTTCACAATTTCAGAGGCCCAAAAGGGGTAAAGACCAGAGTCCCTCTAAACAGACTGCAATAGTAAGTTAGTGATTTCATCAAAGCCAGTTTAGTCATTGAAATAAGACATTCTGAAGTTCTCACACCAATCCTGATGGATCGCCAACACCCCCCCCCCCCCCCAACACACACATAAAATACCCCACAAGCAAGTTCTGGGGTTCAAAAGCAGAACCAGTCTCTTTGAGGGCCCATCCGCAAGTACGATGTAGCACAACGCTTTCCAGGAAACATTGAATGTAGAACTCAATGTATCACTCAACTACTTAAATGAAATAAAAACTGACAAACCAACAAGGCTGCCTTAGTGTGAACAGCATGGACATAGGCGATGCTCAAAAAAACAAAACAAAAAAAAAAAAAACCTGCTGAAATTGTGATGATGGCTCTGTCAAATATGTCTCAATCACATTTAAAGACAGGAATGCTGCAAGTCCTCTGTGTGCACAAGGACAAACAGGCAAATGATGCCCTGAAACATCAAAGATATTTCTACAAAAAGAATCATATACTTCTAAAGGACATGAGTTTGGAAAATTATTTAAAAAGGAAAAAAAAAAAAAAACAGCACAGATACGACTGCTCAAATCTTTGTGTCATGTCAGTGAAGGGAAGATTATTCTTCCAGCAGCCATGGACATTTGTCTGGAGTTTTATTGCTTATGGCGAGTTATAACCATCTTAATTTATATGTGCATCTGGCGCAGTAGATCAAGGTGCTTTCTGCTTCCCTATGCTTTGTCTCAAAATATTAAAATGGCATATGGTAAATTATTCTGGTGTTCTGGTGTACTGGAACAAGTCCTAAATTACTCCGCTCCGCCTTCATACATACTTGTACAGTACAGCAGAAATCTTGAGTATGAAACATATGTTTGCCACTTGTATCCACAGTTTCATTCTTATTGTACACTTCCTAAACTTCCTATGCTTTGATTTGTCACTCACTCCTCTTATCAATGCGAGTTTTCAAGTCTGTAGTCTTCTGAAACCACAACATCAGACCCAAGAACATTACTCCAGCGTCCACACAGCTTGTTCTTTTCATGAAAAAGATAACTGACAAGGTGCACACTACAGTTTATTTTTTAAATAGGAACAACTATCATTCGTCAAATGTAATATGTATGTTGCTGTTACAGATTCTGAACTATACTAGGGTGCGCATGTCTGTGTGTATCATCTGGAGGGCAACGTTCTCTATTTGCATAGAGGGGTCACCTTCTGGCTCTTCAGCTCGAGTATCATGACTCCAGAGTCCCTTTTGGCAATATTCCTGAGTAAAGTCAGCAATACCTTTATTGAACAAAAGTGTTGAGATGGTGTTGCACACTCTTAAGTCTTGAGCCAGGTTCTTGGATTGCCACGATAACAAGCACTAACCACTTTCTGGCTGCAGCCAAGTTGGCAATGGAGGCTTTGCACAAGGTGTATTTTGACTTCAAGTCCAGCATCTGGCTGGAAAAGGAAAGAGTTGGTCACCAGAGAAAGCCAACATATTCCTCAGATGAACTATACGCCCGTCACACATAGCCGGAATCATGCAGAATGGAGTCAGAATTCTGACAGCCATCTGCAGATCCAAAAAAGTTGGTCAGAATCGGCCGGCGGCCCCGAGTGTGATGCACATGTTCAAAACTCTCCGGGTGCTGCCGAAATGGGACACCTGCCCGACGGTGGTCTGAGCACCATCTGATCGCAATTTACATATTCTGAAGGTGGCATAAACAGGATCTGAAATGATTTGAGCGCGTATGAGGGAACCTCAAGATGGATCCGACACGGCAAAGCCTACCGGCATGACCTGCATATGCCACTTATCCACTTATAATGTCCACCTTCACTGTACACCCCCCCACCCCCACCCCCGGAGCGCAAAGGAACCGTTGATCGTTGATGTGTATGTGGGGCACGCAGCCATCCATGTGCAGGGGATGTGAACACAGCGCAAACAAACCAAAAGCACTGTCTCCATTGCGGGTCAATGTGTTGCACAGCGCACAGCGCTGCAGATCTGAACAGGCTGTTATACCCATAATAGACCTTACATAATAGACCTTACCTTACTGATAATATTCCTCCCCATGGGCGACGTAAATAATGTGAATATTGTCTCCATCATAACTGTATATAACATGGCAGCTGTGCCTCTCCGTGGTGCACAGTACTGTGTCATTGCACGCGTTAGGCTCGGAGCTGAACGGATCTCAAACTGTAATAAATTATCAACTTCTAACTCTGTGGAAAATATGACATGTAAATGTTGTGCCAGGCCATTACAGCATTAATAAACATGAATCTCACCTCCAACAGTGGTCCAAACCTGCAGCCTCTCACCCAAAATAAAAAAATACATCCCATGTGATAATCCAACCATTGTGGTGTCCAAAGTTGCATTGTGCTCCTGAATTTAAACAAAAAAAAAATTAAAGTTCCCTGGAAAGGCTCCGTTTGACGCAGGGGGCAGCATGGCCCACTGCCAGCAAACTTTCAGCGAAGCTGTCCAGCGGCACAAAGCGCACGCACCCGCCCCGGCTCATGCAGCGTTATGCATACACACACACACACATACGGCTGAGTGCGGAACGCACATGCGCATGAGGAACAAAGCGCTCCAGTCCTGTGTTTGCCATCCAGACATTTAGACATCGGGCAGTCTGCAGTGCCTTTTATGGCCATATGACAGCAGTCTGTGTCATCTACCTGCTTTGGATGCCATTGCGTAGGTGTGAATGCGGTACTCTGGATGTGTTCTGACACGGCCATAGAGCTGTATATAAGAACTAGAGAGCGCAGTTGCGTTGAGACGTGTGCCGACAAGGAGGCGTGATCGCCATTTTAATTCCGGGCAAGTTAGTGATTTGCGTGCATAGAAGTTCAAGAAACAGGAGGAATATGCCGGAAACCTGCGCATGTTGGCAAAGCCACAAACAGAGGAACAAGGGAGGCAATATTTCCTTCCATAAGTAAGTGGTTTTGGCTATTCTTGTCACTTTGTCTGTGATATCTGGATGATAAACAGCTATGTTTCCTGCCGTACCTGTGTCGCCCGACACAGACCATTAACTCTTCACTTATGTCTAGTTGATATTTTTCACTGCTAGACCAATGTCTAGTTAAAATACTTGACGTTAGTGATTAAAATTGTTCGACAAGACTGGGGATTTTGTTGTGTGGGCCGCTGAAGAGGAGGTACTGCTGGCCCACCACCACCAGAGGGCGCCCTGCTTGGAGTGCGGGCTCCAAGCACGAGAGGGCGCCAGACCCAGAAGAAGTGACAGCTGTCACTCATCCTCTGCACCAGCTGTCACTCGTTCATCATCACCACCATAAAACCCGGACTGCAACTCCACCTCCCCGCCGAGAAATCGACTACCATTACCAAGGTAATTCTTCTCTGCTATAATTATTCAGTGTATCTAAACTGTGATCTGTGTGCAGCCGCGTACCTGTAAAGTCTGTGGAAGACTGGATTGGTGGATAGTGAGAGGACGACGGTCTTCGTCTCTCACTCCATCCAGAAAGAAGACAACAGGAGCTGCACGAGTGATAACCTAGTTTGGAGGTGGAGGTGCTCCCTCCTAACTGTGTTTGGACTGAGAATCACTGAGTGTGCGGACTCACACTCACTCATCATATTTCTGCTTTCTGCCAGCAGTACCAGGGTCGACAGCCGAAGACAGAGGCCACCTGGGGACTCGGGACTTGGCGGCTCCGGTGTTCTTCAGACTGTTGGTGGTGGAAGCCGTGTGGGACGCGGCTTCTCTCTCGTCGGGGGCCTTCTATCTTCGAGCCTGCCCACACGTCACCTGGTGTTAAATTGACTGTGCAAATTACTGTACGTTTCGTTGTGTATTATCACAACATTAAATTGTTACCTTTTTGGCTTATTCATTGTCCGTTCATTTGCGCCCCCTGTTGTGGGTCCGCGCTACGACACCTTCCCAACAGGATTTCTCGGCCATCGTCATGGATTCCGAGGGGCGTCAACCCGAGCTTGAACGGCCAATGGAAGAGCCAGGAGCGCAGGCGTCAGCGGGAGGCGTGTTGAGTGAGCTGCAGCAGATCTTAACCGCCTTCACGGCTCGGTTAGATTTAGTGACCGAGCAGAATGTCCTCCTTAATCGGAGGGTGGAGGCTCTCACCGCCAGGGTGGAAGCGCGCGATCAGGGCGCTGCTGCAGCCACTCCTCTGGCTGGTCCTGGGCCTGTATCAGACGTTCCACTGGTCGTTCAACGAACCCCCCCACCGTCCCCTGAAGCATACATAAGCCCTCCGGAACCGTACGGGGGCTGTGTCGAGACGTGCGCAGACTTCCTCATGCAGTGTTCGCTCGTCTTTTCACAGCGCCCTGTCATGTACGCATCAGACGCTAGCCGGGTGGCTTATGTTATTAATCTGCTTCGAGGAGAGGCACGCGCCTGGGCTACGGCACTTTGGGAGCAGAATTCACGGCTCCTAACGTCTTATACTGGGTTTGTATGGGAGTTCAAACAAGTGTTTGATCATCCCAATAGAGGCGAGACCGCTTCGAACGTGCTGCTGTCGATGAGACAGGGGCGCCGTAGCGCAGCCGAGTATGCAGTCGACTTCCGCATCGCGGCAGCGAGGTCCAGCTGGAATAACATTGTGCTCCGCGCCGCCTTTGTAAATGGACTGTCCCCGGTCCTTAAGGAGCACCTACTGGCTAAGGAGGAACCGCGGGATTTTGACGGGCTTGTCGATTTAGTTATACGCTTAGACAACCGTTTAAACGAGCATCGTCGGGAGCAGGCCGGGGGGCGTGACCGGGCACGAGCCGTCCCTCCCCCTTCCGGTTCCGACAAGGTGACGTCGTCCCCACGCTTCACTGCCAGAGAGCTCCGTGTGGCTACAGCTCCCCCTGCTGAGGAGGCTATGGACACGAGCAGGGCCAAAGTAAAAACAAATGTCAGACAAAGGAGGCTGGCCCGCGGGGAGTGTTTTGTCTGCGGCTCTTGCGAGCACATGCAGAAGGACTGCCCTAAACGGTCAAACTACAATGCCCGTCCTTAGAAACTGGGCTAAGGGTGGGCCATAACACACACGCGGGAAAACCCCGCAAATCTGCACGAATCCTAGTAACAATCCTTTGTGGGGATTTAACCCTTCACGCCCCAGCACTGGTAGACACGGAGTCTGAAGGGAATCCGCTGGACAGCAGATGGGTAAAGGAAGTAGGGCTCCCTCTGGTGGCTCTGCCGGCACCATTGCAGGTGCGAGCACTAGATGGCACCCTGCTTCCATTAATCACACATCAGACACAACCAGTGACTTTGGTTGTGTCTGGGAATCACAGGGAGGAGATAGTGTTCCATGTAACACCATCTACCTCCCGAGTGATTTTGGGCTTTCCATGGATGGTGAAGCACAATCCCCGGATAGATTGGCCGTCCGGGGTTGTCACGCAGTGGAGCGAAACCTGCCACTGGGAGTGTTTAGGATCCTCGGTTCCTCCCGGCACTACGGCTAATGAGGAGGTCAAAGTCCCCCCCAATCTATCGGCGGTGCCAAAGGAGTACCATGATCTTGCTGATGTTTTCAGCAAAGATCTGGCGCTCACTCTTCCCCCACACCGACCGTATGATTGTGCCATCGATTTGGTCCCGGGCGCTCCTTAGCTGCCGGGCTGATCCGGAACTCCACCTCCCCGATGGGTGCTGGTTTCTTTTTTGTGGGTAAAAAAGACGGCGGACTCCGTCCATGCATTGATTACAGAGGGCTGAATGAGATCACGGTTCGCAACCGATACCCGTTACCTCTGTTGGATTCAGTGTTCACGCCCCTGCATGGAGCCCAAATTTTCACTAAATTGGATCTTAGAAACGCGTACCACCTGGTTCGGATCCGGAAGGGAGACGAATGGAAGACGGCATTCAACACCCCGTTAGGTCATTTTGAGTACCTGGTCATGCCGTTCGGCCTCACTAACGCCCCCGCGACGTTCCAAGCTTTGGTAAATGACGTCTTGCGGGACTTCCTGCATCGGTTCGTCTTCGTATATCTGGACGATATACTCATCTTTTCCCCGGACCCTGAGACCCATGTCCAGCATGTACGTCAGGTCCTACAGCGGTTGTTGGAGAACCGGCTGTTTGTGAAGGGCGAGAAGTGCGAGTTCCACCGCACTTCTTTGTCCTTCCTGGGGTTCATCATCTCCTCCAACTCCGTCACCCCTGATCCGGCTAAGGTTGCGGCGGTGAGAGATTGGCCCCAACCAACAAGCCGCAGGAAACTACAGCAGTTCCTAGGCTTTGCAAATTTCTACAGGAGGTTCATTAAAGGTTACAGTCAGGTAGTTAGCCCCCTGACTGCCCTGACCTCCACCAAGGTCCCCTTCGCCTGGTCGGATCGGTGCGAAGCCGCGTTCCAGGAGTTGAAACGCTGGTTCTCGACTGCACCAGTTCTGCTGCAGCCTGATCCTGATCGCCAGTACATAGTAGAAGTGGACGCCTCTGACTCAGGGATAGGAGCCGTGCTGTCCCAGAGCATGGAGGCTGATAAAGTTCTCCATCCTTGTGCCTTTTATTCCCGCAGGTTGACCCCAGCTGAACGGAACTATGACGTCGGCAATCGGGAGCTCCTCGCGGTGAAGGAGGCTCTTGAAGAGTGGAGACACCTGCTGGAGGGGGCATCGTTGCCCATCACGGTTTTCACGGACCATCGGAACCTGGAGTACATCCGGACCGCCAAGCGGCTGAACCCCAGGCAAGCCCGCTGGTCTCTGTTCTTTGGACTCTTTGACTTCCAGATCACGTACCGCCCCGGGACTAAGAACCAAAAATCAGATGCATTGTCCCGGGTGCATGAAGAAGAAGCCAAAGCGGGGCTGTCGAACCCCACTGAGACCATCATCCCCGAGTCCACTGTCGTGGCCACCCTCACCTGGGACGTGGAGAAGACCGTCCGGGAGGCCCTGACAAGGAGCCCGGACCCGGGGACTGGCCCCAAGAACAGACTGTACGTCCCACCAGAGGCAAGAGCTGCCGTATTGGACTTCTGTCACGGGTCCAAGCTCTCTTGTCATCCCGGAGTGCGTAGGATCGTGGCAGTAGTCCAGCAGCGCTTCTGGTGGGCGTCCCTGGAAACCGACGTCCGGGACTATGTCCAGGCCTGTACCATCTGCGCCAGGGGCAAGGCAGATCATCGGAGGACGACGGGACTCCTCCAACCCCTGCCAGTGCCTCATCGCCCCTGGTCTCACATTGGCCTGGATTTCATCACGGGCCTCCCTCCGTCCCAGGGCAACATTCTCACGATAGTGGACCGGTTCTCCAAGGCGGCCCACTTCGTGGCCCTCCCGAAGCTCCCGACGGCCCAGGAGACGGCAGACCTCCTGGTCCACCACGTCATGCGGCTGCATGGGATACCATCGGACATCGTTTCAGATCATGGTCCCCAGTTCTCTTCACAGGTGTGGAAGAGTTTCTGCAGGGAGCTGGGGGCCACCGTGAGTCTCTCGTCCGGGTACCACCCCCAGACAAACGGCCAGGCAGAGCGGGCTAACCAGGAGCTGGAGCAGGCCCTTCGATGTGTCACCTCCGCGCATCCGGCGGCCTGGAGTCACCATCTGGCCTGGATCGAGTATGCCCACAACAGCCAAGTTTCATCTGCTACCGGCCTCTCCCCTTTTGAGGCATGTTTGGGGTACCAGCCCCCATTGTTCCCGCTGGTGGAGGGAGAGGTCGGTGTGCCCTCGGTCCAGGCCCACCTCAGGAGGTGCCGCCGGGTGTGGCGGGCCGC
This sequence comes from Thalassophryne amazonica, assembly GCF_902500255.1. Lineage (NCBI taxonomy): Eukaryota > Metazoa > Chordata > Actinopteri > Batrachoidiformes > Batrachoididae > Thalassophryne > Thalassophryne amazonica. The sequence goes on from NC_047119.1 coordinate 25,505,163, forward strand.
CCGCTCTGCCCTGTTAAAGGCCCGGACGAGGGCCAAGGCCCATGCGGACCGCCGGCGTTCCCCGGCCCCCACATACCAGCCCGGGCAGGAGGTGTGGCTCTCGACCAAGGACATCCCTTTGTGTGTCGATTCCCCAAAGCTGAAAGACAGATTCATTGGACCTTTCAAAATCCTCAGGATCATCAACCCGGCCGCAGTGAAGCTGCAACTCCCGGCTTCACTGCGGATTCACCCTGTCTTTCATGTTTCCTGTCTCAAACCACACCACACCTCGCCCCTCTGTACTCCGGGACCTACGCCGCCTCCTGCCCGGCTCATTGACGGGGAGCCTGCCTGGACAGTCCGCAGGCTCCTGGACGTCCGTCGTAAGGGCCGGGGGTTCCAATATCTGGTGGACTGGGAGGGGTATGGACCTGAAGAACGCTCCTGGGTGAAGAGGAGCTTCATCCTGGACCCGGCCCTCCTGGCCGAGTTCCACGCGAGACATCCGGACAAGTCTGGTCGGATGCCAGGAGGAGCCCGTTGAGGGGGGGGTCCTGTTGTGTGGGCTGCTGAAGAGGAGGTACTGCTGGCCCACCACCACCAGAGGGCGCCCTGCTTGGAGTGCGGGCTCCAAGCACGAGAGGGCGCCAGACCCAGAAGAAGTGACAGCTGTCACTCATCCTCTGCACCAGCTGTCACTCGTTCATCATCACCACCATAAAAGCCGGACTGCAACTCCACCTCCCCGCCGAGAAATCAACTACCATTACCAAGGTAATTCTTCTCTGCTATAATTATTCAGTGTATCTAAACTGTGATCTGTGTGCAGCCGCGTACCTGTAAAGTCTGTGGAAGACTGGATTGGCGGATAGTGAGAGGACGACGGTCTTCGTCTCTCACTCCATCCAGAAAGAAGACAACAGGAGCTGCACGAGTGATAACCTAGTTTGGAGGTGGAGGTGCTCCCTCCTAACTGTGTTTGGACTGAGAATCACTGAGTGTGCGGACTCACACTCACTCATCATATTTCTGCTTTCTGCCAGCAGTACCAGGGTCGACAGTCGAAGACAGAGGCCACCTGGGGACTCGGGACTTGGCGGCTCCGGTGTTCTTCAGACCGTTGGTGGTGGAAGCCGTGTGGGACGCGGCTTCTCTCTCGTCGGGGGCCTTCTATCTTTGAGCCTGCCCACACGTCACCTGGTGTTAAATTGACTGTGCAAATTACTGTACGTTTCGTTGTGTATTATCACAACATTAAATTGTTACCTTTTTGGCTTATTCATTGTCCGTTCATTTGCGCCCCCTGTTGTGGGTCCGTGCTACGACACCTTCCCAACAGATTTTTTTTTTTTAATTTGCACCTTAAAATAATGAGATTATAATGACCCGCGCTGTGCCGCTTGCAGTCACACCCACATATACAGATGTGTACCCACACCACTGACTTCATGAATGAAACTTGGTCAATAAAGAATAATTGTGTAAAAATATAATATATTTATAAATGTATTGTAATAGTTTAGGAGCAGATCCGTGTAACTTTCAACACTAATATTTGGGAATGTGTGTGTCAGATACTTTATACTTTACAGAATACTTCCCTGACATAATTTAATGTAATTTCATTTTACTGGCTCGATATCCAGGTCAAAATGGCATTTTAACACGTATTTTGTGAACATTTTTCTGAGTGTGTTCAGTTGCGAATCTCCATTGAAAATGCAATAACATCCAGGTACTTCATCAATATTTTGCCCGGTTAGGACACGTAATGTCGATGTCCATGAAGGGACGTTTTCATTTAGTGTGCAGCATTGGGAGTGTGCTCTCTAGTTCTCATATAGAGCTCCGTGTAAATGGCTGACCACGTCTCTTTTCCTCCCAATTGCATCAGATTATGGCAATATCTGCCGTGTGGTCCCTGCACATTCTTGCTATATGTGACGGGGGCTTTAGGATCTAGACTGTGTGTCCAAATCATATGAAGCATGTGAATGTACGAGTCTTCTTGTGTTCAAAAGTGATACTTGTTAATGGCAGTCCATGGAATGTACACACATCAGTCAAGGTCAGGTCAGGTCATATGTCGAGACAAAGAGCTGCCTTGGGCGCTGGATGACAATCGCCCAGTCAAAAACCAATTAATTAATAAAAATAAAAACTGTTTCTTTATAGTAAAATCTAGTCTAAAAGGATGGACATTAAACTCACAGTGAAAACTAGAAGGCACTCAAAGAGCATACATGCCTGCGAAAGCCACATCTTGCTTAAAATTTCTTCTGGATTGTGGATCCAAAATATGTTCCGCATCAAATTCAAAATAAAATGTCACATTTTCAAAGACATTGTCCATGTGCTCACAAAATGTCATCAACATCATCTCACAACCTTCTGAGTTAAATGGTGCTATCTGCCAAACATTCCTCTGGAGCTCAGTTCCTGAATATATTCCGGATCACCAAAACTAAATCACTTATTTTCTGGAACATTAACTGCCTGCTAACCAAAATCTGTTCATTACTTTTTGAGTTATCCTGCTAACACACAAACAAACACTCTTGAAATCATTACCTACTTGATGGAGATGACAAATCTCTACAACATTCATTTATTTTCTATTCCAGCTTATTCAAATTAAGGGTCACGGGGACACCCTGGACAATGAGTGCCGTCCATCTCTACAACATAACATAAAATAAATTTAAAAATATCAAAGCTAAAACAATGGAAAGCACAGGTTGGAATGCACCCTGTTACAATAACACAATTAAATATAATAACACAACTAAATGTGTCTATCAATGCTTAAGAAATACAACAGTATGGTACTCGAAGATAAATCTGTGTGGAGTGAGCAGTTCACAAAAATGATGCTCAGGCTGAAAGAATTTTTTTAATTTACTCCTCCTCTGTTCTGTATAAAACCTGTGTAACCTCTTAATTTTGCTCTCTGAAGGACTTACTTTTAAATAACCTCTTAATTTTGCTGTTTGAGTGACACAGCGGTGACACAACTTTAGATAAATAAATCTAAAGTTATCTACCTTAAACTCAAACTGAAAGCAAATGTCGACAACCTGTTATAAATTAATTAAAAATATAAAATATAGCTTCTTGATGAAGTGGTGTTATCGGAGGATTTTCTTAAAAAGAAGACCCGATAGTTCCGTTACAATTTGCCAGAAAGTACATCTGAGATTAAAGCCTAGATTTGATGTTTTGCTGAAAGAAACTTTTCTATTTCTTCATAAGTGATGTAAATAAAGTACAAGACATATTCAGAGACTTGGAAATGTTCATGTTTCCATCCCCTGACTTGTCTGAAGAAAACTGGCAATAAAACTGATTATTATTTACAGGTATTATCAAGTTGTAGAGATTTGCTTTCATTTTGAGTTTGAGGAAGATAATTTTAGAAATTTTTATTTTTAAATTTTTTATAATTTTTTTGTATTTCTTGTATTTGAAATGTCATAACAAATTAAAATGTGTGAAATACCAAGTGTTCCAATACTTTTAGAGTGTACTATATGAGTGCAAAATGAGTGTGGTATTATTACTGTTTTGTTTAGGAATGTTTAATTTTCACTTTTGCTGCACTTTGTGTGAAATCATAGTCATATCATATATCATATTGATATGACAATATTGCGATACGATAATTTGGCCATGTTGTACAGCCCTACTGACAACTAGCTGAAAAGTTTGAATATTAATTTACATCTACATTAAAAAATGCGTAAAGTGGCAGGGGGTTAAGAGGGCTGTAATTAGGGGAGTCTGGGGAGCAGAAAAAAACAAAAATGCTTAAAAAGGTGGGGGATCGGGGCGGAGCCCCCACAGAAGCTAAAAGGCAAAAAAAAAGAAAAATGCTTAAAAAGGTGAGGGGGGGGGGCTCTGGGGGGAACGGAGCTCCCCCAGAAGCTGAAAGGTTTTAGCCATGCTAATGCTCCCCTGAAGCATTTGCTCACCAAAACAATCTGAAGGACCTAAATGACATGGTTAGATGCTGAAGAGCCTTGTTAAATTATTACAGTGACCTCACAATATAAAATGATGCAATGAAAAGTAAATATCAACAGAGACAAACAGTCGGACCTCGGCAGACGTGTGAACTGTTTGAGTGCCCTTCCAGTTTGTGGTTTGTTCACACTTCACTGCATCTAAAATCCATTATATTTCCATTTCCAGCCCTTTAAATTGTAAATGTGCTGCAATTTCTTAACAATTGCATTAATTTCTCCCCCTGTTTTTACCTCTTTGGCTTGTTGGTGACATGGTAGCCTGGTTTGCACTTGTACTTGCAAAGAGTGCCCACTTTAAGGCCTGTCTCATTGCATCTCTTGGTCTGCAGCACAGCATTTGGCACAGGAGGAGGAGCCGGGCAGCGAAGTTCACAGAGAGCTTCTGGGAACGACCACAAGCCATCTTCTAGGCACGTGAGAGTGTTGTTTGTACCTGAGGGAGAATTTTGTGGGAAAACATGAAGAAATGCTTTTTAAAAACTAGAGGTGCACCGATCGATCGGCCACCGATCATTATCGGCCGATCACGCCTTGATCAGTTTGATCGGTGATCGGCAAAATGCGCCGATCAAAAGGACCGATCACAACAGTGCAGGCAGTAGCGCAGGGAGTGCTTGGTGTGTTTGTCAGGAAAATGATAATTTCTCTACATTGATTACAGACCCTGCAGCGGGTCTGTGATCAACTTTTCTGCAGCACGGCTTTGCTCTGAACCTTGAACCAATCGAACCAGTGGTTCGCAGATTGAAGCAATGCTTTGAGCCTTTTGCTTCGTTTATACTTTCTTTCTTTCGCTTAATTTTCCCCCGCTAAAACCCTAAAGAGCATACGTCTGTGAGTATTATTTACCTTTTCTATGTTAAACCGACCTGTTATGGTCTTCTGAAACAGTTGATAGATGTATTTTATAACTTAAAAACGGGAGCGATGCTAACGCATTAGCATGTCTATGGCATTTTCTATGTTAAAAGTTAGCATTACGCATTTGCAGCTGTCATCACGTTCGGGTGCATTTGTTTTCAAATTGTAATATTTCTTAAATTTATTTTTGTTTATATATTAATTTATTATTATTTTGGGCATGAACCAAATATGTACTTGATCGGTATCGGCCTTGATCGGTATCGGCCGATCAAAATTTCAGTGATCGGTGATCGGCCTAAAAAATCCTGATCGGTGCACCTCTATTAAAAACCAATCAAGATAGAAATATGTTGGAAAAAGTTGATGCTGCATAAAATAAAGAGCCAGTTTCACACTGTATTTGTAGAGCCAAGTTATCTGGCTAAGTAATGGAAATTCCACAAATCCTTAGGATGTCTTACAGACCAATCCAGTCAACCAAGTGAAACACTTTGAGGAAATCAACATAAGATGCAGAGAAGAAGAATGACCCTTGAGTTTAAATTAGTGCTTCTCTTTATCCTGCTAAAACATTTTGACACATGTTGCCATTCAGGAGTTCTATAACTGTTTGGGTTGGCTGAATTTGGGACACGTTATATTATTCTTAAATATAATCCAACTCAGGTCGAATTATCTCTTTTGTGCCTGAACTCTTACTTTGAAAATTCCATGTACAATGGGTTGGGGTAAGCTATACACAGGTCTGTTTTGGGACAAGTTCAGAATTTTGGACCTCAACTCTGTGGTCTCTGTGCTACTGAGTGTTCAGTAGAAAGCTTGTTCATTCTTTTTGTTTAATGCATCTCACCTACGAGTTGGGCTGGTTCTCGGCACTGGAAGGTACTCTTCTTGCCGTAGGTGGTGCCCTCAGAGAAGTTGAAATGTGCAGGATGAACGTGATATTTGTCAGGCAAACCACAGTCCACGGGTTCACATGACACCTGTTTGTTCCACTTTCCATTTGCACAGGTTATAGTCACCAAAGAGTCCGACTGCAGAAAGGGGGAAAGTAAATGTTCTGAATACTCTAACAATAATTTCCCAATATATTTGCCAACATATTTACTTCCTAGTAGGAACTAAGACATATTATCTAAGATATATTGCCTGATATCCATGAAGTACATTTATGAAGTTACTTTGGAATCTTTACTGTGACTTTCTTAACTGCTACAATATGACTGTTTTAACATGAATATAAAGTAGTTTCTGTTGTTCCCCTGCAATGTTTCATTCATCAATGGACCTACATTATTTTCTCTGCTCAAACTGCATCAGGAGAGATTTCATGTTGATAAAGAGAACAGCAGATTCACACCACGCCGTGCTTTCTAACTCCCTCCCCTCACTGGATCAAAGGTTGCAAAAGGGTCTGTTTGTTTATGTATTTTAAGGAACAACTTCTGGTTCACAAAGTGTTTTGTTTTTTGTTTGTTATTTATTTTTTATTTCCACAGATGCTTTCCTCATCCCTTTATGGGAAAATCTCTGGAACCTCAGGGTATTTACCCATCTGAAAAGTATCCAGCTTATCTCACAGATCTTATGGCATTACACAAGTGGTGAGCATGCACAGAGTGTTCCACCTGTACAGAACTGACTGGTGGGCACAGATAGCCAAAAAATTAACTTTGATAACAGATAATCAGATAACTGAAAAGTTATCTTTGATAAAGATAAAACAATAAACCACCCAAAAATGTATCGGAAGTTACAGATAACCGATAAATTCCAATATTATCTCTGGCACATTTACAACTACTAGTAAAAAAAATTGAATAGCTCCTAATAATATTAAAAATAACAACAGACCCAAACAATAAGACCACACTTTTTTCTTTTAACAGAATGCCCCTGCAGGAAGCTCTTGTTTACTACAGCGCTCCGAGCACAGAGGCACCCCAAGACCCAAACAATGAGACCACACTTTTTTCTTTCAACATTTGGCCCCTGCTGGAAGCTCTTGTTTATTACAGCCCTACCAACACAGAGGCACCCTGAAAGCAGCCGTAAAGCCAGCTCTCTATCAATGACAAACCTCCGGTCATGAGGAGGTCTTGAAAAATAAAGTCATATTGAGTTATGGTGTTGATTTATAAATAACATTAATACCGATAGAATAACTCCATTAATGTCAATTCTGTCATTTGTACAAAGTTAAAATAAAACATATATCTTTTAATGTTGAATAATGCACTAATTCTGACGTTTTGTAACAAAGAGACAGATCGCAAAGGATTCTGGGTAAACGTGCCTCTGCTAAACACTGATTGGTTCAGTCATTCATTATGTAAACCAACACGTTAATGTGACGTCTGTCGTGTGTTGGTGTTTAAATGTGCTTTTGTAAAATATTCCATTTTTATATTTGTAAAAACAGGCATTTTTACGGAGCCCTGGAAGTGTCATCGCAACATTTTTTGCATGTGGAGAGAATGTGCGCAAACATGCGCACATTCTCTGTTGTCCGTGGAGCCTGAACAGAGTGTCTGAAATGCATTTGTCCTGTCGTGACGTATTGAGATTACATCATCCTACCCAAAATGCACTGCGGGGCAGATCATGTGCTCACAAAACCTTAAAAATTAGCACATTACTTTAAAACTAAAACATATCAGATATATGTTTTAGTTTTTACTTTATGAAACTTCAGACATGACAGTAATTTTAAATAACTTGTCCAAAATTAGTTTGGTTAAAATTTGAACCATAAGTTAAAAATGTATGCCTCTGGATGACTTAGGTCATATTGCGGGCATATCGGTATGGTGTTAAAGGAAATGGGTTTTTTTTTTCTTTTTGAGGCTGTTTTTCCTTTGTTTGCAGAAGACTGAGATGCTTTTTATACAAGCAGTTCTCTTCCGTTTGCAAAGGTTATAACTATGCATCTGTTACAAAACTTTTAACAGGTGGGTGCTGAACTAATTTTAAAAATGCTTGTCACCGTTCAGCTTTGTTTATTTTTTTTATTGGTTTAAAAGTTATCGGATAAAAATTCATTGGAAGATAATTGGTCCGATAATGGTTTTTAAAGTTATCTAAAAAGATAATCCGATACTGAAAACATTATCTTCGATAATTATCTGTTATCGGATTATCGAAAGTGTGCCCACCACTGCTGATGGCATAACAGACATGATGATATGAGTAGTAAAGACATGCTAGTTTGCAATGTTTATTGCACCACTTTTTCAGCACTACAGCTTTATTCACTATCCCATTGTTTTCTCTATGCATTTTTATTAGAATTATTTTCCCATAAATTGTTCTGAAAATATTTAAAAAACTAAACATCATCAACAAAAACAAAAATGCCTTGAAAAGGGGGGAGGGGTGGGATCTTATAATCAGGTCTGTCTATATTTGGGCCAATATAGTAATATAGTAATTTTTTATTACCAAAATAAATTAAAAATTATGTTTGACTTTTGTTGTGTTAGCAATGTTTAGGTATTTCAAATGGGATTTTCAGGTGGCCAAATAATAGCAACAGTAATAATAGTAACAAACACCAAACATTATACTGTTAAAATTCAATTAAAAAAGGTGCCGACTACTTTTGCAAAACTCTATGTGCATTTACATAGCCAGTCTTTTTGCTGTTTACTATAACAGACTGTACACCACATGTTCTATAAATGTTTACCTCATGAGAATTGACTACAGCATTGCAGCAATTATGCCTACGGTGTGTCCAATCAGCATGTAACATAACAAAACGTGATTCAGCTTGGCTTATTGAATGCCATTGAGCCTCACAGGACACTCAGCAGCTCAAGTAACTGCTGCTAACATTTGTAAGGTCAAGTCCACAGCACTCAGACAATTGATATCCAACAACTGCACTATCAACCCCAACACTAAACAGATTGACTCTGGTGGAAACGTGACAGCCTGTGACGTTGCAATTATTGCAAACACAAAACACAAACCCGTTGCTGTCATTGCTTCAGAGGTCACGACTTCAGAAAAACAAAGGAAAATGAAGCACATCAGCCTGCCATATTGGCTGTTTTCTTCTTGTTATGTTCACTGAAGACATAGTTCTTTCAGTTGCCTACTGTATAGTTCTCCATCAACAGCAAAAGTAGTTTTCCAGTGTCTCTCCTCTGCCAACTGCTCAAAAATCAAGGCAGAATGCCTCACATTTTCAAGGGTACGGAGTGCATCCTGTGTGATTGGGCCCTTACATGCAATTGGAATGTGGGAGGAAACTGGAGAACCCGGAGGAAACCCACACATGGGGAGAACATGCAGAATATGCAAGAAACTGACTCACTCCAGGAATAAAACCGAGGCCCTTCTTGTTTGGTGGTAACGCTGAACAACATCCGCTCCACTATAACAAACAAATGCAACTAAAAGCAAGTTAAGATTACAACACAATATAGGACCTCGTACAACAGATTCATATCCTTTCCTTTCCAATTATGGGCCTGTCGCGGCGACGAGGCTTTGATTGAAGCCAGCAGTCATTCAGGTTATTGCTGAAGGAGCTGCGACCTAGCACAGTCTGACCGAGACTTGCACACTGTGCACAGCCCACATGTCTTGCATTAATTTTGTGTGAGTGTGTGTGTGTGTGTGTGTGTGTGTGTGTGTGTGTGTGTGTGTGTGTGTGTGTGTGTGTGCAAAACACAGTTTTTATGCATCCCTGAATGTTCAGAACTGTGGTCAAGATAGATTTAGAGCATCATGCATAGAATATAGCATGAACAGCGCCACATTTTGCCGGCGTACAAGTCGTTAAAAGCAGAATGCATAACCAGAAAGAAAATTCAGTTCTTCTAAAGTCTTATTTTTGTTGTCCTAACATTCATACCATAAACTTTTTTTCTGATCTTAACTTTATTTCCTATTAGAAATAACTCTGATTCATGTAAATTATTTGGCTTGTGGTATATTTACAGAGATGCAACCAAAATGAGGAGCCACTACATCATCGAAACCTCAAACTGTTTTCATTCGCTTCCATTAGTTAGTGTTGTGTAAAGCAAAAAGAATGCTTAAATTGATAGCAGTGGCAAGAAATCTCACAGGAAAGCTGTGAGAGCTCAATCATTTTGACTTGTGCTTCTGACAATAAAAAGATTAACCTGCATTCCACTCTATTCCTGTTTTGATTGACTTTAATTACACACATCCTTTTAAAGAGACACCAAAAACCAGACCAGACCAGACAAGCTGGACTTTGTTAGGATTACATATCTGTTGCTTCATAACTCTCTCTTTCTTTCTCCCTTGTATTTCTTTCATCTTGATCCCATTAAATGATGCTGCATAATGGTATCAGGTTGCCTCAGAAAAAATAATCTCCTTTCATATTCGGATATTCAACAAAATAACATATGCATCACATCTGACTGCCGGATGACAAACAGCCGAGTTTAGAGGTGAAGGCGTTAATCACGGAAGGATTGTTCCAACTGCTATTCCAACAATTATTACAAGGTCACACCCGGGAGTATATACTGGTGTAGCATGTCCTATCCACCACACTATGGAAGCATCTTGCATCCTGGATGGCAACCACTCAGGCAGATCAGCAATCCATCTCCAACCAACTCTCAAAAGTAACCATCCATGTGCCGGTCAGATGAAACACATGCCTCGACTTTCCCCATTTGCAAGTTCCTCAACACAGAGAAACATGCTACATGGCCAAAATGTCAGTTGACGTTCCCTCATAATGCAAATGATGCTCCTCACCTGAGTCTCCCAAAAATATAACCAGGTCCATAACTAATTTGACAGTGTAATTTTGCCTGTGTGCACTACAAACAGTATGGCACTCTATCGTATTCTGTCTGGAGGAGGCAGTACTCAAAACGTTAGTGATCATACAAGAAGGAGACTAATGAGGGAAGCCACCAAGATAACTGTGAAGCAGTTATATTTTCTGTGGGTGTGATTGGAGAAACTCTGCAGAGTGAAACATTTGTCTGTTGGACCACCAGTGACAGTTTCATGGTGGAGTGTGGAACAGAGTAGGATTTTCAAATAAGAAAACAGATCAAATCTAGGCTCATGGCTCCTGTTGCTGTAATTTCACATCTTAATTTGGAGAAAGGCCTCTGTTCCACTCTGAAATGAATGTGTATAACAAAAAGTTGCACTCTGCACAGTAGGTGATCACAACTGCAGAAGCTTATAAGTTCTTTTGAGATGGCTGGGTGTTCTGATGGCTTCCCTCACTCGTTCCTTTGTTGCATGGCCACTCAGTCTCGAGAACTACCTGCTCCAGACAGCACCATGTTCTTTATGAGTACATGTTGAATTCCTGATGTTAGTGAAGTCTATGACCCATTCAATGACTTGGAAATCGTCATGTACATTTGGGCTCTAAGAATTGAGGCACTATGTATATATACATATGGCTGTAATTTCTAAATGCTTAAGGGGATATATTTGTCAAATCCCTCACTCACTGTCCAACTACTTGTGGGCCAGACAATATGTGCTATGATGCATATATTTAGATAATCTTAGATTAGATTAGATTAGATAGAACTTTACTGATCCCTTGGGAAGACTCCCTTAGGGAAATTGAGGTTCTAACATCATTGTCTAGCAGCACACAGGGTAAGAAGCACACAGAGCATCAAAAGTGAAAGTAAAAACAGTTTGCAAATATAAATATAAATACCAGACATATTGATCATGATATATGCAAGTTTGCATGTAGAATGTAGTACAAAGTATGCATGTACAAACCCAAACATATGTAAATGGAACACTTTTTCGTATAATCAGTCCCCCCTCTCCAAAAGAAGTGTGTGAGCACATATAACCTGTGCCTGTGTATCTGCATTTGCCAGCATATGTGCAAAGTGGTAACTTTCCTTCCTTGAAAAACTTTACAGCTGACTATTTCTCTTCCAGTAGTGATTTTAACAACCATTGGCTACTGGGTCTAATTCGAGCCAGACAAACTGACACTCTCTTTCAGAGAGAAGTTTCTTTTACCTCAAATGATAAGGACGCACAGAGAATGCCATGCACTCATGACTGCAAGAGCATGCAGTTAGGTAAGTAAATACTGTAATATGATTTATTATTGTTGTTCGAGCCTCGTGGAAAGGCCCTCAAAAATTGTGTGTGGCCTTTGAGGCTTGGAATGTGTAGTTCTGGTGAATATGTTCGCTGACTGGTAGAAATGCATTCTGAGCAACAAGTGATGGCTGAAACCAACAGTCCTCAGAACCAGTCACATTTCTAAGTAGATTATAATTCTAGCAGTTTTTAAAGTACAACCACATAAAGGTAGATGTTGAACGCACTTATTTTGTGAAAATGTCTGTTCAGTTTTGCAACTAAAGTATTGCCACAATGTGTTTTCTGCTAACAACAATTTTCCAGCAGAAACAGAAAAGAAAACACTTTGTTCATTGTTTGCATACCACACTCAAAAATGACAGAGAAAAGATTAATTTTAAGCAAACATGTCTAACCTGAATATTATTAACACAGCTGCAGAATTCCATTTTCCACTGCAGGTTTGATCCCTTTTTAACTGCAGATCAGCTGTGAAACATGCATCATGTTAATTCAGGTCAAGGCCGGGAGCATGAACTCTCCACCACACTTCAAAACCTCTCTGGGTCCTGGATGGGAACCATCCAGGTCGACAACAATCCATTCCCACCTTTGTAAAACAACGTCTATGTGCCACAGCCACATGGATTCCCCTTGGCTTTCTCCTGCCACTGGGGTCCTCAACACTGAGGCCAACATGTCTTAGCTAACATTCCGTCACAGTGGTACGTACACCTTATCTGAGTGACTACGTTTACATGTCGTTAATATTCGGGTTAAGGTCAATATTCCAGTTTCTGATTCCGGTTTCTCCCCCTCTAGCTGCCACTTTATCGTGGTGGGGGAGTTTGCGTACCCGGATGATCCTAGGAGCTATGTTGTCGGGGGCTTTGTGCTCCCTGTAGGGTCTCCCAAGGCAAACAGGTCCTAGGTGATGGGTCAGACTAAGGGCAGTTCAGAACCTCCATGACCAGTAAAAGATCAAGGACCGAGACGCCGCCCGGTATGGCTGAGCCAGGGTCCCACCCTGGAGCCAGGCCTGGGGTTGGGGCTCGCGCGCAAGCGCCTGGTGGTCGGGCCTTAGCCCATGGGGCCTGGCCGGGCTCAGCCCAAAAGAGTGACGTGGGCCTGCCCTCCTGTGGGTTCACCACCTGCAGAGGGGGCCATGGGGCTCGGGTGCAGAGAGGATTGGGTGGCGGTCGAGGGCGGGTGGCCCGGCGGCCCGGTCCATGCTCACAGCCCCTGGCTGTTGGGACATGGAATGTCACCTTGCTAGGGGGGAAGGAGCCTGAGATTGTGCGGGAGGTTGAGAGATACTGACTAGAGATAGTCGGGCTCACCTCCACGCACAGCTTGGGCTCTGGTACCCAACTCCTGGAGAGGGGCTGGACGCTTCATTTTTCTGGTGTCGCATTGCTTATTGCTCTGCAGCTCAGTCGCCAAGTGTTCACCCCGGTGAACGAGAGGGTCGCGTCCCTATGCCTTCGGATCGGGGACAGGTCTCTCACCATTGTCTCGGCCTACGTGCAGAGTACCCGACCTTCCTGGAGTCCCTGGGAGGGGTACTAGATAGCGCTCCGACTGGGGACTCCATTGTTCTCCTGGGGGATTTCAACGCCCACGTGGGCGGCGACAGTGAGACCTGTAGGGGGGTGATCGGGAAGCACGGCCTCCCTGATCTGAACCCGAGTGGTGTTCAGTTGTTGGACTTCTGTGCTAGTCACAGTTTGCCCATCACGAACACCATGTTCGAGCACAAGGGTGTCCATAAGTGCATGTGGCACCAGGACACCCTGAGCCGGAGGTCGATGATCGACTTTGTAGTCGTATCATCTGACCTTCGGCCATGTGTCTCGGACACTCGAATGAAGAGAGGGGCAGAGCTGTCGACTGATCACCACCTGGTGGTGAGTTGGATCCGCTGGGAGGGTAGGAAGCCGGTCAGACCTGGCAGGCCCAAACGTATCGTGAGGGTCTGCTGGGAATGACTGGTGGAACCCTCTGTCAGCGAGGTCTTCAACTCCCACCTCCGGGATAGCTTCTCCCAGATCCCGGGGGAGGTTGGAGACATGGAGTCCGAGTGGACCATGTTCTCCACCTCCATTGTCGATGCGGCTGCTCGTAGCTGTGGTCGCAAGGTCTCTGGTGCCTGTCGTGGCGGCAATCCCCAAACCCGGTGGTGGACACCAGAAGTAAGGGATGCTGTCAAGCTGAAGAAGGAGTCCTACTTATCTTTGTTGGTAGGTGGGACCCCAGAGGCAGCTGACAGGTACCGGCAGGCCAAGCATGCCGCAGCCCGTGCAGTCGCAGAGGCAAAAACTCGGGTCTGAGAGGAGTTCGGGGAGGCTATGGAGGAGGACTATCAGTCGGCCTCGAAGAGATTCTGGCAAACCGTCTGACGCCTCAGGAGGCGGAAGCAGCTCTCCACCAGCACTGTTTATGGTGCGGGTGGGGAGCTGTTGACCCTGACTGGGGATGTTGTCGGGCGGTGGAAGGAGTACTTCGAGGATCTCCTCAATCCCATCGTCACGTCTTCCGAAGAGGAAGCAGAGACTGGGGACTCAGAGGTGGACTCATCCATTATCCAGGCCGAAGTCACCGAGGTGGTTAGAAAGCTCCTCGGTGGCAAGGCTCCTGCGGTGGATAAAATCCGTCCTGACTACCTTAAGTCTCTGGATGTTGTGGGGCTGTCTTGGCTGACACGCCTCTGCAACAACGCGTGGCGATCGGGGACAGTGCCTCTGGATTGGGAGACTGGGGTGGTGGTCCCTCTGATTAAGAAGGGGGACCGGAGGGTGTGTTCCAACTATAGGGGGATCACACTCCTCAGCCTCCCCGTTAAGGTCTATTCCAGGTTACTGGAGAGGAGAATTCAACCGATGGTCGAACCTCAGATTCAGGAGGAGCAGTGTGGTTTTCGTCCTGGTCGCGGCACACTGGACCAGCTCTACACGCTCCATCGGGTGCTCGAGGGTTCATGGGAGTTCGCCCAACCAGTCCACATGTGTTTTGTGGATCTGGAGAAGGCATTCGTCCGTGTCCCTCGGGGCACCCTGTGGGGAGTGCTCCGGGAGTACGGGGTCCAGGGTCCTTTGCTAAGGGCTATCCGGTCCCTGTACGACCGCAGCAGGAGCTTGGTTTGCATTGCCGGTAGTAAGTCAAACCTGTTTCCAGTGCACATTGGCCTCCGCCAGGGCTGCCCTTTGTCACCGGTTCTGTTCATTATTTTTATGGACAGAATTTCTAGGCGCAGCCAGGGTGTAGAGGGGGTCTGGTTTGGGAACCACAGAATCTCGTCTCTGCTGTTCGCGGACGATGTGGTTCTGTTGGCTTCGTCAAATCAGGACCTTCAGCGTGCACTGGGGCGGTTTGCAGCCGAGTGTGAAGCGTCCGGGATGAAAATCAGCACCTCCAAATCCGAGGCCATGGTTCTCGACAGGAAAAAGGTGCTTTAGTCTATTCAGGTCGGTGGAGTGTCCTTGCCTCAAGTGGAGGAGTTTAAGTATCTCGGGGTCTTGTTCACGAGTGAGGGACGGATGGAGCGTGAGATCGATAGACGGATCGGTGCAGCAACTGCAGTGATGCGGTCACTGTATCGGACCGTCATGGTGAAGAGAGAGCTGAGTAGGGGGCAAAGCTCTCGATTTACCAATCGATCTACGTTCCGATCCTCACCTATGGTCATGAGATTTGGCTCATGACCGAAAGAACAAGATCGCGAGTACAAGCGGCCGAGATGAGTTTCCTCCGCAGGGTGGCTGGGCACTCCCTTAGAGATAGGGTGAGGAGCTCAGTCACTCAAGAGGAGCTCTGAGTCGAGCCGCTGCTCCTCCATGTCGAAAGGAGTCAGTTGAGGTGGCTCGGGCATCTTTTCCGGATGCCCCCTGGACGCCTCGCTGGAGAGGTGTTCCGGGCACGTCCCACTGGGAGGAGGTCCCGGGGAAGACCCAGGACACGCTGGAGGGACTACATCTCTCGGCTGGCTTGGGAACGCCTTGGGGTTCCCCCGGAGGAGCTGGGGGAGGTGTGTGTGGATCGGGAGGTCTGGGCGGCTTTGCTTGAGCTGCTGCCCCCGCGACCCGATTCCGGATAAAGCGGAAGAAAATGGATGGATGGATGGATGGATGGATGGATGAATCATTAGGAATAACCTGTTTACATGCTAAAGCAGACAGAGTTACTACTGTATACATGGTCATTGGTATCATTTGGAATATCCCCATCTAAACAGTGACGCATGTCTTCCACCGGTGCTTGATTTAGTCTGGCGTTCGTGCAAATCCTGCTTCGTGTAACTTTTCAGCCACCTTCTTGTAAATGTGGCTATCTCGGTACTTTCTACCGTCAATAAAAGACATTATATTCATGTCTTTCACAATACTAATGAAGTACAGTGGTCCCTCGTTTATCGCGGGAGTTCCGTTCTAAAAATAACCCGCAATAGGCGAAATCCGCGAAGTAGTCAGCGTTAGTTTTTACAATGATTATAGATGTTTTAAGGCTATAAAACCTCTCACTACACACTTTATACACTTTTCTCAAACAGGCATTAACATTATCTCACTTTTCTCTCCTGTGTAAACACTCTCTTTTTTCTTCTGGGCGAGAAGATTATAAACCGACATGCGCAGAACACAGTGTGCGTGCTCTCCCTTCGCTCACTGCCTCTGGGGCGGATGCCGAACCCGCAAAGAATCCAAGTCATGGCCACGGAGCTCTACGGCTGTGATATACCAAGACCCTGTGGCGCTGTGGATTTTTCCGCAAATGCCGGAGCGCTCCGCATCAAACAGCGAGCATAGTCTCTGGACCTGTTGCCAGAGTTGGCGCAGCTCCGCACAGCAGAGAGGGGGGCGGTGTGAGTAACCCGCTGCGGCGCTTACCGAGCCTGCAGACTCAGTAAGCGCATCTGAGGCAGTCAGAGCAAATGCAGTGATGCCGACTGGTGCCATGACCCGCCCGCCTGATAAGGACGCAGAGCACAATGCGCTGTTTATCTCTACTTCTGGGGTGTCCGGTGGGTTGCGCACGCTGCATACAAGTAGTTGCCGTACTCAAAAGACCAAGATTCCTTGTGGATAGGACATGCGCAGAACACAAAATAATGTTCCTTTCTATGGGGATATCCCGATGCGCGTTTATATGACCTGATATTCGGGTTAGAAAAGGAGTAACCCAGGGGTCTTATTCAGGTTTTTAAAAAGCGGAATATGAGCATATTCGGGTTTTTGCGGGTGTTTACATGGCCGTGCGTAACCGGGTTATTGCTAATATTCCGGTTATGAAAGGGTTATGAAAGGGTTATTGGCTGCATGTAAACGTAGTCAGTCTTAATAAGCAACCTTTCATTTTATACAAAGTCATTTCAGTTGTATCCAAGGATCCTCAGAAGAGGCCAAAGATCAAAGTTATCCATTTGTTGCTTTAGGTCACTGGTTTGCATCCAAGTCTCACAACACAGGACGCACCAGGAACCTAAGGACTTTCATTCTCCTGCAAAGATATCAGGATCGGCAATATCATTCGGCATCAGCATCCATAATGATGCGCTGACGTCTCTTCGTTAACGAGGACAGGATTCATGCGTCTTTTTTCTTTGTACTTCCAGCTGCTGTCAGTTTACTCAGCTGTGCTGATTTAAGGAAGCAACCTACTGCTGACTAACTTAAACAGCATCAGAATTTAGCAGCTAAATGTTGCATTGTAGTTTTTGTATCACTGTCATGCTTTTTCAGGATTATGTTCAGGATTTTGGTACAGGACTTTGTCTGATACCATTGAAAAAACAAGAAAGCTTAAAAAAACTGTAATGGCAAGGTGATCACACCGATTGATCATTATTGACTATGTGCCCGAGTCAAATACTGTTGTTAATATTTGTTTTGCTCACGATGATGTGTATTACTCACTTTTTTTATTAGTCAAAAAATGTACTCAAACCCACAAAGAACCAATTAGATTAAGATTCTTAAGCATGAATAATAAAATAAGAGTTGTTTCGAATATTTTGAATGGCAAGTGATCATTTATGGCTGATATTCACTGTTGCCACAGTAACTTTGAAAAGTTACTTTATTACACTCAACAAAAATATAAACGCAACACTTTTGGTTTTGCTCCCATTTTGTATGAGATGAACTCAAAGAACTAAAACTTTTTCCACATACACAATATCACCATTTCCCTCAAATATTGTTACAAACCAGACTAAATCTGTGATAGTGAGCACTTCTCCTTTGCTGAGATAATCCATCCCACCTCACAGGTGTGCCATACCAAGATGCTGATTAGACACCATGATTAGTGCACAGGTGTGCCTTAGACTGTCCACAATAAAAGGCCACTCTGAAAGGTGCAGTTTTATCACACAGCACAATGCCACAGATGTCGCAAGATTTGAGGGAGCGTGCAATTGGCATGCTGACAGCAGGAATGTCAACCAGAGCTGTTGCTCGTGTATTGAATGTTCATTTCTCTACCATAAGCCGTCTCCAAAGGCGTTTCAGAGAATTTGGCAGTACATCCAACCAGCCTCACAACCGCAGACCACGTGTAACCACACCAGCCCAGGACCTCCACATCCAGCATGTTCACCTCCAAGATCGTCTGAGACCAGCCACTCGGACAGCTGCTGAAACAATCGGTTTGCATAACCAAAGAATTTCTGCACAAACTGTCAGAAACCATCTCAGGGAAGCTCATCTGCATGCTCGTCGTCCTCATCGGGGTCTCGACCTGACTCCAGTTCATCGTTGCAACTTCGCACAGCCATTGAAGAGGAGTGGATCAACATTCCACAGGCCACAATTGACAACCTGATCAACTCTATGCGAAGGAGATGTGTTGCACTGCATGAGGCAAATGGTGGTCACACCAGATACTGACTGGTATCCCCCCCCCCCCCCCCCCCCCCCCCCCCATGAAACAAAACTGCACCTTTCAGAGTGGCCTTTTATTGTGGACAGTCTAAGGCACACCTGTGCACTAATCATGGTGTCTAATCAGCATCTTGATATGGCACACCTGTGAGGTGGGATGGATTATCTCAGCAAAGGAGAAGTGCTCACTATCACAGATTTAGACTGGTTTGTGAACAGTATTTGAGGGAAATGGTGATATTGTGTATGTGGAAAAAGTTTTAGATCTTTGAGTTCATCTCATACAAAATGGGAGCAAAACCAAAAGTGTTGCGTTTATATTTTTGTTGAGTATAATTACTTTAAACACTTACATTTTAAAGTTACTTTATACAGTTACTTCATTGCTTCATTCATTTTGAATGTAACAAATAAATAAATAGTAATCTAACTTGGTTACTTTAAAGATTGAGTACTCAGAAAAGTAACTATTAGTTACTTTGCTGATTAGTTACTTTGCTGATTACTCAATCTTAAAAGTAACCAAGTTAGATTACTAGTTACCTTATTAGTTACATTACTTAGAGTTACAAGTTGTCAGCAGCTGCTAATAAAGTAACTGCATAAAGCTGCGAATGAAGTGTAAAAAAGTATATGTGTAAAGTAACTAATAAAGTAACTTTTCAAAGTAACTGTGGCACACTGTGAAACATAACATTCCATTTTAATACAATAATTAAGTTAATGTAACTCATACTTTGAAAAAACCTATAGTCACTCATTTCCATTAATTAAACTAACTCAAAAATGAATTGTTGTCATAACAACTCAGTTCCTTTAAGTGCATTTAAAGTTTGGGGGCATTTAAGTGTTGGTGATGTATTTCCATTGCATTCCATTCACTCATTTTAATTGAGTTTATGTAAGGGAAGGTGTCGCTGTGCATATGTATTTAGTAAAGCTCACTTCCAACAGCTTAAAAGAATTCTCTAGTCACAAGGCCAGAGTCCTGGGTTTTAGCCTTCTGGTTAGAGAGTCCGACTTCCATGCCGGAGATCGTGAGTTCACGTCACGAGGGGAGCGAATGGGCGGAGTCATAACAACACAACGCAGAGTCAACAAGTAAACCAAAGAATGCATAAAAAAAAAAAGATCCAAAATGTAATGCAATTTTTTTAGGCGGAAATTTATTTGTCACTTTTTATTGAAAAACATAAACTAGATTTGCACAAGTTTAATTAACTATAAATTGTTACGTTACTAAAACGTTAACAATTAAATTTTTTTAAATTAATTTATTTAAGTTGGCAAACTCAAATGGTTTAAGGCAATCGGTTTCCTCAAATGGTTTGAGTTTTACACTGCAACACTAAATATTTGAGGCTAAGGAAATTATTTCTGTTCACATTCACAGGCAAGGTCAAAATATAGACTCACTATTTATATATGGGGGATATTTAGAATGGCTTGTGAGGATAAAAATGCACCAGTGGTTGTTGTTAAATACTAATATGAAGTCATATAGGAGGGACAATTGAGAAGTTTTGAGCCTGACCCAGAAAAAGCATGGCATGATTCTCCATCTTTTCCATTCTGAGAAACCATTTCTCAACATTGCACCCAGTGAGTCAAAATCTCACACATTCTCGACAAATGTTGGTTTCTCAGAGAATGCAAAAACACACCCTACATTTTCTGAGCCAGGCTCAAAACTTTTCAATTGCCCCTTGTGTGCACCTTTCCATTGGTCACATCATCTTTGATCTTAGATCCAAACTGTTGAACTAAAAAGGTTTGGATCCATTATGGATTGCACATGGTGTGAAGGTTGCATGTTAGTCAAGCAGTTTTTAGACAGAATCAATCAACTCTTCAAATACAAAAACTTGTGTGAAACATTAGTCTTTCAAAAGGCTGACTGGGAAAAAGTTGTGTGGATAAGTGCTTGACCACTCTCACATCAGTCCAAGGAAAGTGAAGCTGAACAGTAAGAACTATTTCTGGAAGGATATATGTAGATTCAAATTCCAAATAATACTTACAGGTTTTTTGTTTCTTTGGGATTCTGGTTTAAGCTCAAACTGTACATCAATCTATCCATTTTCTAAACCTACTTATTCCACTTAAGGGTTAAAGGGAAGGGGCGGGGTGGGGGGTGCAGTTGCTGGATCTTATCCCAGCAGTCATTGGGCAAGAGGCAGGGTACACCTTGGATACTGCCAACAGTCTGTCACAGGGCCGACATATATAGACAGACAAACACATTCACACTCTCACTCACAGCTACGGTCAATTTAGAGTCACCAAATCACCAAACCTGCAGGAAGCCAGACCACCTGGAGGGAATCCACACAAACACAGGGAGAACATGCAAACACCACACAGAAAGAACCAGCTCGGAAGGAAACCCGGCACCTTCTTACCTTGAGGAAATAGTGCTAACCACTAAACCACTGCGGTAAACAGCAAAGGTTAGAGGCTGAGGTTAATATATAAATTAATATACAGTTGTATGTAAAAGTTTGGGCACCCCTGATGATTTCCATGATTTTCCTTTTAAATCATTGGTTGTTTGTCTCAGCAATTTCAGTTAAATATGTCATATAGAAGACAAACACAGTGATATTTAAGAAGTGAAATGAAGTTTATAGGATTTACAGAAAGTGTGCAATCATTCTTTAAACAAAATTATGCAGGTACGCACCTGCCTAATTTTGTTTAAAGAACGATTGCACACTTTCTGTAAATTTGAGCACCCCAAAAGAAAAAATACATCAATATTTAGTAGATCCTCCTTTTGCAGAAATAACAGCTTCGCACTTCCTATAGCTTCCAATGAGAGTCTGGATTCTGATTGAAGGTATTTTGGACCATTCTTCTTTACAAAACATTTCAGGTTTGTTTCCGAGCATGGACAGCCGGTTTAAAATCACACCACAGATTTTCAGTAATATTCAGGGCTGGGGACTGAGATGGCCATTCCAGAATGTTGTGCTTATTCCTCTGCATGAATGCCTTAGTAGATTTTGAGCAGTGTTTAGGGTTGTTGTCTTGTTGAAAGATCCAGCCCCGGTGCAACTTCAAGTTTGTCACTCCATTATTATTATCCAGATACTTGAGAACATTGTTCTCAGATTCTTGAGAACAATGTTCTCAAGAATCTGCTGATATTGACTGGAATCCATGTGACTTTCAATTTTAACAAGATTCCCAGTACCTGCACTGGCCACACAGCCCCACAGCATGATGGAACCACCTCCAAATTTTACTGTAGGTACCAAGTGTTTTTCTTGGAATGCTGTGTTCTTTTTCAGCCATGCATACTGCACCCTGTTATGTCCAAATAACTCAATTTTAGTTTCATCAGTCCACAGCACCTCATTCCAAAATGAAGCTGGCTTGTCCAAATATGCTTTAGCATACCTCAAGCGACTATGTTTGTGGCATGTACTCAGAAAAGGCTTTCTCTGTATTACAGCATCATACAGCATCTCTTTGTGCAAAGTGCGCTGTATAGTTTAACGATGCACAAAGACACTATCTGCAACAAGATCATGTTGTAGGTCTTTGGAGTAGGTCTGTGGGTTGACTATGACTGTTCTCACCATCCTTCGCTTCAGCTTATCTGAGATTTTTCTTGGCCTGCCACTTCGGGCCTTAACTGGTGCTGTGCCTGCAGTCTTCCATTTCCTCACTATCTTCCTCACAGTGGAAACTGACAACTGAAATATCTGAGATAGCTTTTTATATCCTTGCCCTAAACCATGAAGTTGTACAATCTTTGAGAGTTATTTAGAGGGTCCCATGTTGAAACTCATTTGAAGAGATGCAAAGAGGGGAAACATTTGCAAATGGCCACCTTAAATACCCTTTCTCATGATTGGATTCACCTGTGTAAGGCTGTCAAGGGTCAATGAGCTTACCAAACCAATTTTGTGTTCCAATAATTAGTGCTAAATGCATTCAAATCAATAAAATGACAAGGGTGCCCAAATTTATGCACCTGCCTAATTTTGTTTAAATAATTATTGCACACTTTCTGTAAATACTAGAAACTTCATTTCACTTCTCAAATATCAGTGTGTTCGTCTGCTATTGATATATTTAACTGAAATTTCTGATCCAGACAACCAATGATTTATAAAGGAAAATGATGGAAATTATCAGGGGTGCCCAAACCTTTGCATACAACTGTATAGGAAAATGGCCAGTTTTGTGGAAATGACTTCAGTTATTTTATTGCGAGTAAACCTGACGATTTATCATTTTATGACATGCCCGATCCCCAACAATGTGGACGTGGCATTGCTGTGCTCTGCGAGCACTTTTGATGTTGTTTCTTGATGTCATTACGAGGTGTCCCGTAATTTATAAGAAAATCAGGTTGTATTTAACAACAATCATCTACAATCATTTTATTAGTGAGCGATCACTGGAAACTGTTTATGTTATCATGCTGTCACGTACTGGCAGTAAACCTACAAAGAGGTCAAGTTTTTTAAATTTGCAAATGATGGTTGTAGTTTGATAACTAAAGAGCTTTTTTTAATGAAAAAGAAAGAGAAAAAAATCATGAAATTTTTTTTGGAACACAAATATTTCATCACTTCTAAAATAATTTTCTTTTGATACAACATATAAAAATCATTACATATTATAACACCCCAACACCACATTATTAAATCACAATTCCAGTTTGCCTAAAATGTTATTGTCGTTCTGTTTGTGTGTTTATTGCAAATGTGCCAATAAGTCACAATTTCAGGGGGAAAAAAAAACTTTGATTTCCCTGCTTTTAAATTCTGACACGATCGCTCCTTTCCTTCAGTTTACAACAAATACAGGTTTGTTATATGCACAAATCACATCCACACATGAAAGTCCTGCATTAGACATTACAAACAAAATGTGCCTTGTTTTGTGAACCTCCCGTCTCTCTGAGGAAGCATTAATTGATTGTGTTGCAGACAGCTTCACAAGAGCCACAGAGAAGGATAACGCCTCCGCAGCATCAGTCCAAAAATGTTGATCATGTGATGTCAAGTTTTTTGTTTACTCACGAATCACGATGTACATGCATGTGCACGGGTCTCCTGAATGCACTAAGCAGACGATGTTGGACTACACTCTGTGTGTGATTACGTGCATGCAATAATGTGTGCTGCCTGTGAAAACAGTAGCAAATCTTTGCCCTTTAACAGCGACTTCAATGTGTGCAAAAGGAGCAGAGACGGCATGAGGGAGGGAGAGGGAGCAGACACTAGGCAATGATGTCATCGTCCCGGCGGAGTAACAACACAAAGTGACTGTTTGAGGTGACGGTGCAGCAAGAGACTGAACGCTATTATATCTGCACTTGTACGGAATGTGAGTGGTGTGTGCATGTGAATGTATGTGTGCATATGTCTGCGTGTGTGCATATATGCGTGCATGTGTCTTTGCACATGTGTGCATGCATGTGTGCAGCCAGCCAGCAGGAGGAGGAGACTGGAGCACCTTCGCTCCTCAGCGCATCCTCTACCTGGATCTTCATGATGTCATCGTCCCCAAAGGCCGTGCAGGTGACATGATGAATGACGGCGAGCAGAACGGAGAAATGATGTGGAATGTTTGTCACTTCTCTGCCATATGTGTGTGTCTGCACATCACAGCATGCTCACACGTGCATCGGCGAGCTCAAGTTCGCACGCAGGTGCTGCTGAAATGCATTTTGACTGCACACGAATGTTTACGCATTAGTGTGTGGCGAGCTCTCCAGCTTGTACATGTGCGTGCGCGTGCGCACAGCTTGTGTATTTGAATGAGTGTGCAGCCCTTGCCTTTGCTTGTTTACCTGGCTTTTGATGATGTCATCGTCTTGGTGGATTTGCAGGACGTACCCGGAGTTGCAGGTGATGGTGCAGCGGTCTCCATTGAAGAACTGGCGGCCGAGACTACTGCACTTGAGCTCTGCATTGCGGATTAAGGGTTCCTGGCAGTCGATGGCTTCACACGAATAATGTACACAACTACGAGGGAGTGTGTGGGGGTGGTTGGTAAAGGGAAGGGGAATGTGGAAGAGATGGAGAGAGGGGGAAAAAATAACACATTTAAAATCTAATCCAACTGTAATTTTGCGTATAAAATAAAATTGCAGACACGCAAACGTGGACGCAGTCCCGTATTTCCTCACAGAGAAAAATGCTAAGTATGAAGTTAACCACATTCATCCATCAATGATGGTCTAACATATCAAATCAGGACACCACCTGGATTTGTTATATGCTGTATTTGCTATATGCACGAAAAGGAGCATGGTGCAGTTTGAGGATATATCATGTGTAGGCTGCAGGAACAGACTTTGGCCATAGCGCTGTGTTGGTAGCCTGATGGAGAAGACATTTAATGCTCTTGGATCACCACATTCTACAGTATTGGGTTTCCTTATGAAAATCAGAGTGAGAGAATGAGGAGAAGAGAGAAGTTAAGGGAAGAACAGAGAGTATGTAAGGAAATACAGGTCTGGAGAAATGATGTCAAACTCACTCCTGTAAGAATGGAATCTCTATTGTGCACTATTGATCAATTTTTACTGCTTTCCTTCTATTTTTTAATGCATTTCCCATTGTTAAAAATGAACTCTTTGCTTACTTGCACTAGTGTGCAAAACTTTGAGACATTATGAAAAGCAGCAAAATACGAGGTCTGTTAGAAAAGTATCCGACCTTTTTATTTTTTCAAAAACCTGATCGATTTGAATCACGTGTGCTTGCATGAGCCAGCCTTGAACCTTCGTGCGCATGCGTGTTTTTTCACGCCTGTCGATTGCGTCATTTGCTTGTAAGCAGCCTTTGTGTGAGGATGGGTGTAGACTCTCGTTTTTTCTTTGCAAGGAAATGGCGGAACGACTGGAGCAGCGCGACTGCATCAAATTTTGCCAAATTTTCAATAGGAAAGCTCCAGAGTGGGTTGATGTTACGCTCTCTGCTGCTCAATTCAATTCAGTTTATTCATTTTATATAGCACCAAATCACAACAGAGTCGCCTCAAGGCGCTTCACACAAAACAATTCAGAAAACAAAATAAAATGAATTAAAAGATTTTTTTAAAAAGCACAGTAAAAGAGTAAAAAAGTAAAAATTATAGTAACGTAATATGCCAATATGCTAGCCATATGAAAGGGAAAATAAGTGCGTCTTAAGTCTGGACTTGAAAGTCTCCACAGAATCTGACTGTTTTATTGATGCAGGGAGATTCCACAGAACAGGGGCACGATAAGAGAAAGCTCTGTGACCCGCAGACTTTTTATTCACCCTAGGAACACAAGTAGTCCTGCATCCTGCAATTTCAAAGCCCGGGCCGGTATGTAGGGTTTAATTAGATCAGCTATGTAGGGAGGTGCCAGTCCGTGAACAATTTTATAGCCTAGTAGCATAACCTTAAAACCCGATCTCACAGAGATGCTCACAGATTAAAGGTACTGTACTGTGTATATATATATATATATATATATATATATATATATATATATATATATATATAAAATACATTTTATTTGTATAGCGATTTTCTAGAAACTCAAAGACGCTTCACAGACACATTAATAAATAACAATACATAGGGTTAAAATGCAAAAAAAACAAAACAAAAAAAACATTAAAACAGGTTAAACATTAAAAGCAGTCTTGAATAAATGGGTCTTGAGGAGTGATTTAAAGGTGGAAAGTTCGGAGCAGTCACGGAGTTGTTGTGGGAGGGAGTTCCAGAGGGTGGGGGCGGCGATGGAGAAGGCTCTGTTACCCCAGGTTCGGAGCTTGGTCCTACAGGGGAGGGACAGGAGGTTAGCGTTGGAGGAACTGAGGAATCGTGATGGAGTGTGGGGCAGGAGCAGGTCAGAGAGGTAAGAAGGTGCCAGGTTGTGGAGGGCTTTGAGGGTGATAAGGAGAACTTTAAACTGTATGTGCTGAGGGATGGGGAGCCAGTGAAGATCTTGGAGGACAGGGGTGATGTGTTGGTGGGACTGGGTTTGTGTGAGGAGTCAAGCATCAGAGTTCTGGATATACTGAAGTTTCTTGAGCATTTTGGATGGTGTACCATAGAGAATACTATTGCAGTAGTCGATTCTGGATGTAATGAATGCGTGGATTAAGGTTTCAGCGGCTGAGAAGTTCAGAGCTGAGCAGAGACGGGCGATATTTTTAAGGTGGAAAAAAGCAGACCGGGTTATTTGTTTAACATGGGATTCAAATGAGAGGGTGGGGTCAAAGAGGATACCAAGGTTTCGGACAAGAGGGGAAGGAGTGAGTGTGGTGCTGTCAAGATTTAGGGTGAAGTTTGAAGCGGATTTTGTGATGTTTTTTGGACCACTGATTATTATGTCTGTTTTGTCACTGTTGAGTTTGAGAAAATTGTGTGACATCCAAGTTTTCATGCCACTGAGACAGGTAGTGAGGGTGGACTGGGTTTTGGGGTTGACAGATGAAGTGGAGATGTAAAGCTGAATGTCGTCGGCATAACAGTGGAAGCGGAGACCAAAACAACAAATGATGTTGCCAAGTGGGAGGATGTACAGAATAAATAAGAGAGGACCAAGCACCGAACCTTGGGGGACACCTTGTGACAGGGGGGCAGTGGAGGAGGAGCAGTTATTTATGCTGATGAATTGTTGTCGGTTGGTGAGATAAGATTGAATCCATGAGAGAGCAGAGCCGGAGATGTTAAGGGAGGTCTTGAGGCGGGAGAGGAGGATGGAGTGACTAATAGTATCAAACGCAGCTGTGAGGTCCAGGAGGATGAGGATAGAGAGGTGGCCAACATCAGAGGAGAGGAGGAGGTCGTTTGTCACTTTGAGGAGTGCTGTTTCTGTACTGTGTTTTTGACGGAAACCGGATTTGAATGGTTCAAATAGGCTATTTGAGAGTAGATGTGTTTGAAGTTGTGAGGCTATGACACGCTCAAGGATTTTGGACAGAAAAGGAAGGCTGGATATGGGCCGGAAGTTTGCCAGGTTGTCGGAGTCAAGACCAGGTTTTTTGAGAATTGGTGTAATAGCTGCTAACTTGAGAGACGGTGGAACGGAGCCAGTGGTGAGGGAGGAGTTAATTATTGTGGTGATCAAGGGAGCAATGGATGGGAGACAAGCTTTGATGAGAGGGGAGGGGATTGGATCCAGGGAGCACGCTGGGGTTTTCATCCCAGTAATAAGTTTAGTGAGCTGCAGGGGAGTGATGGGGATGAACTGTGAAAGATGCTGAGTGTTATTAGGGGGAGGCGAGTCAGGTGGAGGGGCAGTGTGGGTTGAGGGGAGATTGAGGGAACTGTAGATGGTACTGATTTTAGATTGGTAGAAAGACAGAAAGCTGTTGCATTTTGTTACTGTAAAGGAGGATGTAGTGCTGTCAACAGGCTTAAGGAGTTTGTTGATGGTGGTGAACAAGGATTTGGGTTTTTTTTGAGTCCGAATGAATGACAGTGGAATAGTAGCTGGACCGGGCTGAATTTAAGGCAAGATTGTACTGCTGGATGTGGTCTGTATACATTTGAAGATGGACAGTTAAACCAGATTTTTTGTACAGTCTCTCCAGTTGGCGCTTTCGGGATTTCATTTTATGGAGTTCAGGGGTGAACCAGGGGGCAGTGTGAGTGAAAGAGTCACCATATACACATATGGTGACTCTGACTGACACCCAAAGGAACTTTTTTTTTTTTTTTACAGAAAATAGGAATTTAGGAAATTTTAAAATTAGATTTTCTGTTGGCCAATCCATCCATTTTCTATAACCGCTTACTCCAATTAAGGGTCATGGGGGGCTGGAGTCTATTCCAGCAGTCATAGGGTGTGAGGTGGGGTACACACTGGACAGGACGCCAGTCTATCGCAGGGACACATATGGACAAACAAACATATTCACACCCGCACACATACCTAGTGTCAATTTAAAGTTTTCAATTCCACAAACATGCATGTCTTTGGATGTGGGAGGAAGCTGGAGCACGTGGAGAGACCCATGCAAACACATGGAGAGACATGCAAACTCCACACAGAAAGGCCTCAGACGGGATTCAAACCCGCGATCTTCTTGCTGTGAGGCAACAGTGCTAATCACTAATCAACCGTGCTACCTCTGTTGACCCATCGATTTTATTTTATTAATTTATTTTTGGATGAGGAAAGTGGAAGCAAATGCAAGATGTTTGAACAAAAAACATTTGAGTGTGTGTAACACTTTTGTCTAGTACTGTATGTTGTTTTCTTTCCCTCTCCTCCTTCACACCTCACTGTACCTCCTACAGTAAGATTATCCTCCTTAGGTTCATAAGAGGTGAAAACTCTTAATGCAGTTCAACACTTACTATTAAAAATATTGTTAAGATTCTACGCTGAGCAGGTGAAAAAAAAATCACAAGCACAACACCTCCTTATACATGGAGGCTTTTTGAGGACAGGCAGGAGAGCCTGTGAGCCTTCTCTGTAGACACTTTTGCTTGGAACTAAATCTCTTTGTGGTTTTCTGCTAGTCGCCCTGGAATTTCTGACATAAATTACAATTAACCACCTGGAAAACAATCCTCCCTCCCCTGTGAATGAGAACAGAGGAATGACGAACACAATACAGTATGTAGCACGCTGAAGCGAATAAAATACAACGGTGAAGAACAACAGAGCGCAAAAGTAGAACCATGTGGAGAAAATTTATAACGCGGTGAAATCAGTGAGATTGGAATAAACCTAGAACTGATGTAAGACAGTACAGCTGCAAACAAAACCTGTTAGTAAACCGGCAAGAGTGTAAGAAAAGCAAAAACAGATCAACTGATGACATCGCGCTAATTGTTAAAGTCGACAAAACATACAAAATGCATATAGATTTGCAGGACAAGTACGCAACATAAAACTGAGTCATGTTAATAGCTCCTGTTGTTAACAACTCAGGGAAAAAAGGATGTGGTGTTTTGCAGAGAAATAAGAATTACGGGAAATATGCTGGAGAATAAGAGAGGGAAAAGGAGCAGGAGGCACCGAAAGGGGAGAATTATGGAGGAGGAGGAGGAGGAAGAGATGGCAGGAGTTCGGGGGAACGCAGGATGATGTGAAAGGAAGAAGAGATGATGAAAGCACGGCGTCAAAGAGGGGATGCAGTGCAGGAGAAGAAGGGCGATAGAGTGGGAATATGGGAGGATGGGATGATGGTGGAGAGATCATCGCAACATTCAACATATGGAGTCACGTGTCTGCAGATGTGAGGTTTTCAAGAGCCTCTCAAGCAGAAATGTGAAACACGGTGATAGAAAGTCAGAAAGAAAGAGAGAGAAAGAGAGAACTCAGAGAAAGCAAATGGGCCTGTGTGTGTGTGCGGTAACACACAATTTCCTGGCTGATGCAGATATACAGCAGTTTTAATCTATTTAGCTGCTCTTGGATGTCTGACTGGCACACAACAAAAGCCACAAACAGCTGTATCTCCCGGCACAGATCCCCTGACCGTTCATTCTTTCTGTGTTGCGTTGTTGATCATTTGTTTGTGTGCATCTTCGTGTATGAGGCTGTTTATGGCATTGAAAGGCTTGTTAGATCATCGCGAAAATTGAAAATGTACGTCCGCTCGCATTTGTGTGTGGTCTGATTTCAGGTTGTTTGTGAGTAGTTTTGGCCTGTAAGTATTTGGAGAGTGACAACATTTTTTTGTAATTTTGCCTCTGTGCACCACCACAATGGAACTAAAATGAAAAAGCCGAAACAAACATCGTCATCGACAACGAGATCCAAATCCAACACAAGTGTCCAGGAACTGCCTTCAGGAGGCTTCGCGACTGTGTTCTTAGCAACAGGGATGTTTGACACAAGACCGGAAACTTCATCTTCAAAGCTGTCATCATGCCAACACTGTTGCACAAATATCAGACCTCAACCACTTTCCACCGCCACCTAAAGATTCTTGAGCGATTCCACCAATGCTGCCTGAGGAGTATCCTCCATATTAGGTGGGAAGATGACTGTTCCAACAGCACCATCTTGGATGAAGCCAAGCTCCAGAGAGTCAAGTGCATCATTATCAAGAACCAGTTTTGGTGGGTGGGTCACGACGTTAGGCTGGATGACAGCCGATTTCTCAAGCAGATCTTCTACTCCAAGCTGAGTGAAGGAAATCGGTCCAGAAGAGGGCAGGAGACATGTTAAAAGCACCTCCTGAAGTGCCATCTCAAGAGCTGCTCCATCAATTTGAAGACCTGGGAAGAACAAGGGGGACCCAGCCAACCGGCGAGCAATGATCCACACCAGAGCGAAAGTCTTCAAAAAACATTTCGCATAGATTTAATCTATAGGTGTGTAAGTCATATCGTGTTATTAACACTTTTCTCAGTTAAATATATTTTTCAAAAACACATAATGAATAAGAAAAATGAAACCCCTGGTTCTCAACCTGGGATCTGAGCTTAAAGATCGACCTGACCAGTAACCTTACTTTTCCCAATTCATTTTTGGACCTCACCTCTGGCCTGTGGGGTTGTAGATCTCATTACTCTGGCAACCACTTATCGTGATTGGGTCGAAGGATTGAAAGGAGCGCAGGCCTATGCCAGAGATGGCTACAAGTTGAGAGACAAACGTGATCAGGATAGCTTTTGTGTGGTAGAAGGCCAATGACAGGTCATGGCTCACTGGTATCACCAAAGGGTTGGTTCGGCAGCTCAGGCGCCAGTCACCTACAGAGAGAAAATTTGGAATAAATATGAAAAAAGACAAAACAGATTGTAGGAATATATAAGTCCAGGCCATGGTAAATGGAAACACAATAAAACTAAAAGTCTTTCTAGCAAAAATATGTGTGATTACTGCTAAATATATTCAGCAAAAAAATAAATGCAACAATTACATTTTTCATAAATAAAAGATCAAATAGGACTTCTATGCACCCAAAGGGCTTATTTCCTTTGAATTTTGCTCTCAAATTTAGTAAAATCTGTGGGAGTGAACACTTCACCTTTGCCAAGACAATCAATCCACCTGGCAGCTGTATTCAGTGACTTGGAAGTGCTCATGAAACCCTCTCTTGACTTGGCTGTAAAAGTGATTATTTAATTGTGTTATACACTTTATTCTGGAGTGCCACAGGGTTCTATTCTTGGGCCTATTCTATTTTTATTGT
The DNA here is from genome assembly GCF_902500255.1 of Thalassophryne amazonica. Lineage (NCBI taxonomy): Eukaryota > Metazoa > Chordata > Actinopteri > Batrachoidiformes > Batrachoididae > Thalassophryne > Thalassophryne amazonica. Next base: position 25,537,095 of record NC_047119.1, read on the forward strand.
ACATGTTACCGTTGGGGTCAATTATAGCTGAGCACAACCAGTCCTTTAATTGTTATGCAGATGATCTGCAAAACTAGCATCTGCCTATGAGGACTAATGGAAACGATGCTTTATTATCATTATTAAATTGTATTCATGATGTAAATTAGTGGCTGCCCCAAAATTTCCTTTACCTGAATGATGGTAAAACAGACAGCTTTGTGTTTGGACATTCTGGCATGCCAAAGGCTGCACCTTCAAACTTTGGTGTTCTGTGGCAAATTATTTAAAACCAGCTGTCGAGAATGTGGGAGTGATATTTGACAGGCATTTAAGGTTTGATCAATAGATAAACTCTGTTGTCAAAGCAAGTCTAAAGTCTACGTCTAGCTAAAGCAGAGCTCCTTCTCAGTAGATGTGATCATGAGACAGCCATTTATGCTTTCATCAGCTCCAGACTTAATTATTGTAATGCCCTATATGGTGGTGTTATCCAGTCACACCTCCATCTTCTGCTAAATGCTGCTGCTCGGCTTTTTACGAACACTTCTAGATGTGAGCATATTACTCCTGTACTTTACTCACTCCACTGGCTTTCAGTTTGTGTTAGAATTCATTTTAAGATTTTAATGTTTGTTTTAAACTCTCCACACATACAATAGGACATTATGGGCATCTGGTTAGCTTTACGTAGATGTTTCCGATGTCAAAATACAAACTCTGGGGTGATTGTACTTTTGTGGTAGCTGGCCCCACACTGTGGTACAAGTTACCTCCTAATTTATGCACTATTTCTTACTGGCACTTTTTAAAATCAAAGCTAAAAAATGGATTTTAATAACTATTGGTGATGTGACATGTTTTGTTTTTATGTGCTGTTTTAACTCTAATGTATGTTTGTTTTATTTCTGTGAATTTTTGGGCTTTATTGTAAAGCACTTTGGACACTGTCTGGCTGCTGTAAATGGCTATAGAAATAAATGATTGACTGATTGAATGATTGATTGATTGTGTGATGGCAAATTGTGCATTCCAATGTTTTGGTTTTAATATTTTTAATTAAATTCTGACATGTGAAAATTTATTCTAACTGTTTCTTAAGTTTTAAAATGTTTAGAAAAATGCGGAAGAACAATAGGAAGCAAAACGGGAAGGAGCAATAAATCAAGGCAATGAATTAAAGAATCTCAGCAAAATTAAACTAGATAAATAAGCTAAAATAAGGTAAAGAAAGAAAACTAACCCCTGAAAAGGAAAGCTAGGGGAAAAAAGTTATTAACACATTCAGAAAGCTAAATAAAGTTGGCAAAATAAAGAAAAAACATACTGAAAAAAGAAAGCTAGCATAAAGAGACTCCTGCTAAAAGATTAAAGAAAGCTAACTTGAGAGCTTAGTAAGGAAAGCTATGAAGCTAAATCAAGCTAGCTAATAGATTCTCAAGGTCCGCGCACACGTGACATGGTGAAGTGGCCAATTCTAATGCGGGAACGCGTACTTCCGTGACTGACCGCACAGCGACAGCATGCTCGGGCTGTACGCTGTTCTGTTGAAATCAGCCAGTTTTTGTCTCTAACTTGCTTCTAATGTCCAGATGACAGCTTTCATTGCTTCGAACAGTGAGATTTATACACTAACATGACCTGAAATGAACCATTGTACATTAAACTGACTTATTGAGGAATCTGATCCCTTTGAAAAGTGACCAAATTACATGCATTTGTATTTAGCTCTGCAATGTTTTCACGGAGAAAACCCGCCTTTTGAAGTTAAATGCCCAGATGACCGACCTTAAGAATAGACTAGAAAACATGTAGATGGGAAAAGGAGGCATATAATATGCATTAAATATTTAATTAGTTGGAACAAAGTTTTTTTTATTTGTTTGTTTGTATTAGAAGTTGTTAAAATTAACTGTTAAATGATTAAGAGGCAAATAAAGGTGATTAAGAATTGGCAAAAATAGAAGAGAAGAAATAAAGACCGTCTTAAGGGTTGAATGAGTAATGTAGTGTCACAATGAAGATATTTACTGAAAGTGAGACAGTAAAGATATTAACAGGGGCTTCATTTTTAATTCGCTAATTTATTTACTTCAGTGAGGTTTCCCTGAGCTCAATTCAATTTAATTTCAATTTAATCAACTTATAAAGCACCAAATCACAACAAAAGCCGTCTCAAGGTGCCTCACACAGAACAGTTCAATATAAAATTTTAAATAAATAAAAAAAAAAAAATTCTAATGCATAATAATTAAAACAGAAGTAAAAGAATAAACAGATAAAAAAAAATAAAACTATTCATGAGAAAGAGAATAAAAATAGGTTTTAAGTCTTGACTTAAGAATGTCCACAGACCCTGACTGCCTCACAGTCACAGGAAGACCGTTCCACAGAGCGGGTGCATGATAAGAAAAAGCTCTTTGACCCGCTGACTTCTTCTTCACCCTGGGAACACAGAGTAGTCCCGCATCCTGCGACCGCAAAGCCCAGGCCCAACACTTAGGATTTCACCAGATCGGCCAGATAAGATGGCGCCTGAGCTCATGTTTCTACTCTACCATATTCAGATGGGTAGTCACAAGCATCACTGAGTAAAACTACTGCTACATTGTTATCCCATCCACCCACTAAACCTGCTGATTCTAAATAGTTCAAGTCTTTGGGCAGGTTGATGATGTAATCAGTGAAATCACCTGTGTCACATGCATAGATAGAAACAATACATGGTCAGACTTTTATTAATTGAAGCCGGGGTTAAACATCCCTGGTTCCCATTAGTAAATGAAGTGAGTATGTATAGTGCTCACCAAGACTATGGATGTTCTCCTTGGTGTCCACCAGTTGAACAGTGATGTTACACTGGGTCTGGTCAACAAAACCAGTCCCATCAGCAGCAAGGTGTATAATCGCTGCTGCTGCCACCATGGGATGAGAAAAGTGAGCCTGAGTAAACACACAGAAACACATTATTTGAATATATGTATGTGCATTTAACATAGTATCTGTGAGCCTTTGACACTGTTTTTGCTGATGTGGCCTTGGGTCATACCTTGAGCCAGAAGGTTGGATAAACCCAGGCTGGCTCATGGGGTTCACGGCAGGGGAACCACGCATACTGAGACACTCCATCGAGCAGATCAAAAACCTTGGACTGACATGTCTAAGGAAATATAAGAAAAAGAATAAGAAGAACAAATGAGGTGCTTTTACATGCATCCTTGAGACAGGCAACATCCTTCGAAACAAAACCTATTTCAAAATAGATTTATCACTCTTTTATTTGCATGTTTTAAATCAGCAAAATCTGGAGTGACTGGAGTTTTGAAATACTGAACAAAGTAAAATTTAAGAGAAAAATAAAGAACAAATCTGTCAACAACTGAAGGGCCAAACTCAACAAATTACATAAGCAAAACAAAGTTGCTTTTTAAATAGATCCGGTGAATCAACTTTAATGACTGCCCTCACTGTACACCATTTTAAATTGTACACATACAAATAGCAGTTATTGTTATTGAGTTATCATATTAGATGTTTGGCTTTGGTTAATTATCTAGGAACATGGCTGAATTTGTCCAAGGTGCAAGGTGACAGTCACTTATCCTGGCACTGCCATTAATGTCTCTGGATCCTCAGCCTTTGAAATTAAGAGACACCTGGGAAGAGCTTATCGAATCATGAAGTTGCTGCTTAAATGTATTTGGTGATGCCAGTACACTTCTGTAAGAGAATGAAGGTCCAATTATTTGGATTCTGGTGGTTTCTGTCTGACTTAGACACTAACCAGTGACCTAAGGCAAAGACTGGATGTTTTTACTAGGTCTCTTCAGCGGATCCTTGAGAATTGCTGGAATGACTTTGTGTGACGTGAATACCTATTTAGGGAGAGTCAGACGAGGTGTATTACTTGCATTATGAGGGAATGCCAGCTATGGCACTTGGCCGTGTGGCATGTTTCTGTGGGCACAATCCAACACAAAGGGGCCATAGTGTATAGGACCTCAATGGCTGGGGAAGGCCAAGGTGATGCCCATGTTTCACCTCAATGCAGCAGATAGGTGGACACGTTTGTGAGGTGGGCATGGACTGTTATCTGCCTGGATGATGGTCATTCAGGGCCCAATGCAGGTCTGCAGTATACTGAATACACCAATACCCGGTGTCGCAGACCAAACGGTCCCCCCTAAAAATTGGTCCGCCCTGCCTTCACTATGCATGCGTCATTTGGGACCACAGCAGCTCGTCTGATACGGGCTCTCTTCCCCCTAAGCAATCAAATGGATTAAAGGGATTATTAACCATCAGATGATAAGGTTGTTATTGTTGCTCCCATTTTTGTTCGAGGTCGCCACAGTGGATACAGCCATAACCACACTGGTATTTGGCATAAGTTTTACACTGGATGCCCTTCCTGATGCAACTCCAGTGTTACCTGGAGAAACACACATAGCCACTGGTGTTCCAAAAAGGTCTCCCATCCAAGTGCTAATCAGATGCTGCACTGCTTAGCTTCTGTGATCTGACAGGATCAGGTTGACACAGAGCAGACCGGCTGCATGTCAGATGACATGGTAAAACCTCTTAAATCATTCTAAAGTCAGTTTTAAGAAGAAATGAGGCAATAATCGATGAGTCACTACTGACACTTTGAAATGACAGGGGCGCAGTGAACGCAGCACCAGCAGCTCATACTGCTGCTGCTGTGCGCTCATCGCTTTCTCCGTCTTTTATGATGAAATAATACTGAATGTGGAAATGATTGTTGTACAAAAGCCTCAGATATCTATCGCTGGGATAGATGATGACTGGAGTGCAGTTTTAAGCAGAAACGAGGTGATCAGTGGTGGATCGAGGAAATCGGTGAACCTCAGCTGACGCTCAGAAATGACGCATGCACAGTGAAGGCAGGGCAGACCAATTTTTAGGGGGGGAGGGGGGGCTTTTGGTGTGTGACACCAGCACAAGTGCATGCTCCTAGACCTGATCTGACCTGCATGACGTCAGTAGACAGATTAATTCACAGGCCCATTTTTAATGTTCCAACGCAGCTGATTAGTCAGCATGTCAAAGCAGATGACAAAAGATGTAAAAATGATGACAAAGTGGACCAAACTTTCCAACATCAAAGCATTAGTTGAATTAGGATGGTGAGAGAACACAAAGTGGAGCGAGGTGAAAGGAAAGTGTCAGTGGGAGAAAAAACAAATGTTCGCCGTATAGTAGAAGACCACTGAGTAATAGATAAATGCAGACAAAAGAGAGGGAGGACAGATTCCCAAGGACAGTGAGTTTCGCCCGCTGCCCTGAGCTGGTGAAATGAGACACCGGTAATATGAGAGTTTTGCTAGAGAGGCTACTGTGAGCCGCTGCCACCATGGAAAACTGTCCAGACCAGCGATATGTCCGTATATCTGTCACCTGGATCTGTTGACATGACCTTTCCGCTCAGAGCTGAGGCAGCACAATGGAGAAATGCAGGTGACAATCTCAAACCAACACCTGAGATCAATAATCAGCGACTTTGTGGGAGAGACCGTCTCTGAACACACCATGTTTATCCAGTCAGGTGTTGGGAGGCAATACGACGGGTTTTCTCAGGAGCAGGGTAGGAAACGGTTTCAACGTAAGGAAGGGTGTCCATCAGCAAGCTGTGCATAAACTTAAGTGAAGCCAAGAAGCACATGTGTATTCCTGCTGCATTTAAAGGGGAAGTGTGACTTTTTTTTCCAACCTGAGCTCTATTTATATAAGTTGAGGGTTTAATCTTTTCACTCAGGGCAAAAGCAAATTGAATTGCTGCAGTACTGATTTAGAATGCAAACATCATCACAGGCTAACCTGCTAATTAATATAAGTGTAGAGGCAAGATGAAAACACCCTAACTAAGTAAACTGCTTCTTGTTGGTGAACAGATGGAAATGACATTAGAAGCATCTAGTAGCGTGGTAAACAGAATAACCCACTCATCAACACCTGAATAATAATGATACAGTGGACAGCAGTGCCACTGGATTACTGTGAAGCTAAGGTAAGCCGCCACCTGAATAACTGGTCATTTGTTCAAACTTATTCCACATTTCACATTGTGCAGGGCAGCCAGAAAACTGAAGAAAACAAAAAAGAGCACTTAGTAGTTGCTCCCTCCCTTGCTAGTGCAAGCTAGCAAGTTTAAGAACTCACATTTTTGACAGATTTTTCACAGATATTGGTGATCACAAGAAAAGCCAAAACGTGAATGGAACAAAAGTGTGACGGGCAATGGATCTGGCAATCTGCAACCTCACTATTAGATGACATTAAATTCTGCACACTATAGCTTTAAGTTATAGTTAACTTAGTAAAATAAGCTAGTTAAAGCTAACACTTGCCTTCCCTACCATTAGCTAAGTAATAATAGGTAAGGGCCCCCTGATTGTGCATCTCTGAGTGTGTCCCAAGTGAAAATACAAACCCCACTACTTGTAAAACTGGAGCCGAGGTTGAAAAATGGTGAACTTCCCCTTTAAGTCCCAAGAAGCTGCTGTTACTGCTGCAGAGTTGCTGAAAATAAGCCCACTCCATGTGCAAACTGATGCGGCGTAACCATGTAAACACAGGTGGCACAAGCTAAAGTTTCCTCCTCAAGTCCGCGTTTGCTTTCCTGTTTAAGACAAACAAACACCCCCGCTACCCACTAATAGGAAGCAATTCGCAAGTCTCCCCATTGTTCGTTCACCTTCCACCAACCTGCTGGAAACACAGCAGCGAACATCAAAAGATGAAACATCAAAAGATTTCAATAGAGCCGTCACTGATTTAATGCAGTCAATAAATGAGAAAAAGCAGTTTGAAAGGACGGTAATAAAACAAGTGCTCGAAATCCAGAGCACCTCTTAAATTTTCAGTTGTAATTTTTTTCCCCAATAAATTTTCATGATTTCCAAAATAGCGATTTTGACTGCCTTTCTCTTTATGTGATAGAAGAAATGTTTTTAAAGACGCTGAGACTTTGCATTTCCCAATCAATTATATCCTCACAATTTATTATTATTTTTTTTACATTATCTCATTCATGATTGTCTTGGACACGCAACCCGATCCCAGATAAGTGGTTGAAGATGAGTAAATGAGTGAGTGATTGTCTTGGACCTGTAATCTCAAATATGTGCTTCACTTATGACAAACAATATTTCATGTGCACACCACATTTTTTACATTGCCAATCGCCGCAAAAAGTGTTTTTTTGTTTTTATATTGTTCTTGCTCTTACAGCATTAGAAACAATTTTCTGCTTTTAAACTCAGATAAAACTGAAGTTATTGTACTTGGCCCCACAAATCTTAGAAACATGGTGTCTAACCAGATCCTTACTCTGGATGGCATTACCCTGACCTCTAGTAATACTGTGAGAAATCTTGGAGTCATTTTTGATCAGGATATGTCATTCAAAGCACATATTAAACAAATATGTAGGACTGCTTTTTTGCATTTACGCAATATCTCTAAAATTAGAAAGGTCTTGTCTCAGAGTGATGCTGAAAAACTAATTCATGCATTTATTTCCTCTACGCTGGACTATTGTAATTCATTATTATCAGGTTGTCCTAAAAGTTCCCTGAAAAGCCTTCAATTAATTCAAAATGCTGCAGCTAGAGTACTAACGGGGACTAGAAGGAGAGAGCATATCTCACCCATATTGGCCTCTCTTCATTGGCTTCCTATTAATTCTAGAATAGAATTTAAAATTCTTCTTCTTACTTATAAGGTTTTGAATAATCAGGTCCCATCTTATCTTAGGGACCTCATAGTACCATATCACACCAATAGAGCGCTTCGCTCTCAGACTGCAGGCCTACTTGTAGTTCCTAGGGTTTGTAAGAGTAGAATGGGAGGCAGAGCCTTCAGCTTTCAGGCTCCTCTCCTGTGGAACCAGCTCCCAATTCAGATCAGGGAGACAGACACCCTCTCTACTTTTAAGATTAGGCTTAAAACTTTCCTTTTTGCTAAAGCTTATAGTTAGGGCTGGATCAGGTGACCCTGAACCATCCCTTAGTTATGCTGCTATAGACTTAGACTACTGGGGGATTCCCATGATGCACTGAGTGTTTCTTTCTCTTTTTGCTCTGTATGCACCACTCTGCATTTAATCATTAGTGATTGATCTCTGCTCCCCTCCACAGCATGTCTTTTTCCTGGTTCTCTCCCTCAGCCCCAACCAGTCCCAGCAGAAGACTGCCCCTCCCTGAGCCTGGTTCTGCTGGAGGTTTCTTCCTGTTAAAAAGGAGTTTTTCCTTCCCACTGTCGCCAAGTGCTTGCTCACAGGGGGTTGTTTTGACCGTTGGGGTTTTTACGTAATTATTGTATGGCCTTGCCTTAAAGCGCCTTGGGGCAACTGTTTGTTGTGCCTCTCTTGCTTGCCTCTACTGGTGGTTGGCTCTCACTGCGGTATTGTATCACTTCCTGTTCCGGAGCACAGCAGTGTTTTTCTGTATCTGTTAGCTGTTTAATCTGCGCAGTTAGATTGATCTAGTTATCTAGATTACGATTTGTTTCCCAGTGTAATCTTTACGTGCCTTAACTAAAGCACTCCTTCTGCTGAATCACCTCTAAATTATTTACACATTATTCACTTTGCGTGTTTTTAGGAATCCGCTAGCTTAGCGTAGCTACTAGCTCTTAGCCGATTTAGCATGGCGGCTTCTCCTGTCTCTCCCGCACTTTTCTGCTCTGGGTGTGAAATGTTTAGTTATTCCTCGGCATCCTTTAGCAGTAATGGTACTTGTAATAAGTGTAGCTTATTCGTAGCTTTGGAGGCCAGGCTGGGCGAATTGGAGACTCGGCTCCGCACCATGGAAAATTCTACAGCTAGCCAGGCCCCTGTAGTCGGTGCGGACCAAGGTAGCTTAGCCGCCGTTAGTTACCCCCTGGCAGATCCCGAGCAGCCGGGAAAGCAGGCTGACTGGGTGACTGTGAGGAGGAAGCGTAGCCCTAAACAGAAGCCCCGTGTACACCGCCAACCCGTTCACATCTCTAACCCCACTCGACGACACACCCGCCGAGGATCAAACTCTGGTTATTGGCGACTCTGTTTTGCAAAATGTGAAGTTAGCGACACCAGCAACCATAGTCAATTGTCTTCCGGGGGCCAGAGCAGGCGACATTGAAGGAAATTTGAAACTGCTGGCTAAGGCTAAGCGTAAATTTGGTAAGATTGTAATTCACGTCGGCAGTAATGACACCCGGTTACGCCAATCTGAGGTCACTAAAATTAACATTAAATCGGTGTGTAACTTTGCAAAAACAATGTCGGACTCTGTAGTTTTCTCTGGGCCCCTCCCCAATCAGACCGGGAGTGACATGTTTAGCCGCATGTTCTCCTTGAATTGCTGGCTGTCTGAGTGGTGTCCAAAAAATGAGGTGGGCTTCATAGATAATTGGCAAAGCTTCTGGGGAAAACCTGGTCTTGTTAGGAGAGACGGCATCCATCCCACTTTGGATGGAGCAGCTCTCATTTCTAGAAATCTGGCCAATTTTCTTAAATCCTCCAAACCGTGACTATCCAGGGTTGGGACCAGGAAGCAGAGTTGTAGTCTTACACACCTCTCTGCAGCTTCTCTCCCCCTGCCATCCCCTCATTACCCCATCCCCGTAGAGACGGTGCCTGCTCCCAGACTACCAATAACCAGCAAAAATCTATTTAAGCATAAAAATTCAAAAAGAAAAAATAATATAGCACCTTCAACTGCACCACAGACTAAAACAGTTAAATGTGGTCTATTAAACATTAGGTCTCTCTCTTCTAAGTCCCTGTTGGTAAATGATATAATAATTGATCAACATATTGATTTATTCTGCCTTACAGAAACATGGTTACAGCAGGATGAATATGTTAGTTTAAATGAGTCAACACCCCCGAGTCACACTAACTGTCAGAATGCTCGTAGCACGGGCCGGGGCGGAGGATTAGCAGCAATCTTCCATTCCAGCTTATTAATTAATCAAAAACCCAGACAGAGCTTTAATTCATTTGAAAGCTTGACTCTTAGTCTTGTCCATCCAAATTGGAAGTCCCAAAAACCAGTTTTATTGTTATTATCTATCGTCCACCTGGTCGTTACTGTGAGTTTCTCTGTGAATTTTCAGACCTTTTGTCTGACTTAGTGCTTAGCTCAGATAAGATAATTATAGTGGGCGATTTTAACATCCACACAGATGCTGAGAATGACAGCCTCAACACTGCATTTAATCTATTATTAGACTCTATTGGCTTTGCTCAAAAAGTAAATGAGTCCACCCACCACTTTAATCATATCTTAGATCTTGTTCTGACTTATGGTATGGAAATAGAAGACTTAACAGTATTCCCTGAAAACTCCCTTCTGTCTGATCATTTCTTAATAACATTTACATTTACTCTGATGGACTACCCAGCAGTGGGGAATAAGTTTCATTACACTAGAAGTCTTTCAGAAAGCGCTGTAACTAGGTTTAAGGATATGATTCCTTCTTTATGTTCTCTAATGCCATATACCAACACAGTGCAGAGTAGCTACCTAAACTCTGTAAGTGAGATAGAGTATCTCGTCAATAGTTTTACATCCTCATTGAAGACAACTTTGGATGCTGTAGCTCCTCTAAAAAAAGAGAGCTTTAAATCAGAAGTGCCTGACTCCGTGGTATAACTCACAAACTCGTAGCTTAAAGCAGATAACCCGTAAGTTGGACAGGAAATGGCGTCTCACTAATTTAGAAGATCTTCACTTAGCCTGGAAAAAGAGTCTGTTGCTCTATAAAAAAGCCCTCCGTAAAGCTAGGACATCTTTCTACTCATCACTAATTGAAGAAAATAAGAACAACCCCAGGTTTCTTTTCAGCACTGTAGCCAGGCTGACAAAGAGTCAGAGCTCTATTGAGCTGAGTATTCCATTAACTTTAACTAGTAATGACTTCATGACTTTCTTTGCTAACAAAATTTTAACTATTAGAGAAAAAATTACTCATAACCATCCCAAAGACGTATTGTTATCTTTGGCTGCTTTCAGTGATGCCGGTATTTGGTTAGACTCTTTCTCTCCGATTGTTCTGTCTGAGTTATTTTCATTAGTTACTTCATCCAAACCATCAACATGTTTATTAGACCCCATTCCTACCAGGCTGCTCAAGGAAGCCCTACCATTATTTAATGCTTCGATCTTAAATATGATCAATCTATCTTTGTTAGTTGGCTATGTACCACAGGCTTTTAAGGTGGCAGTAATTAAACCATTACTTAAAAAGCCATCACTTGACCCAGCTATCTTAGCTAATTATAGGCCAATCTCCAACCTTCCTTTTCTCTCAAAAATTCTTGAAAGGGTAGTTGTAAAACAGCTAACTGATCATCTGCAGAGGAATGGTCTATTTGAAGAGTTTCAGTCAGGTTTTTAGAATTCATCATAGTACAGAAACAGCATTAGTGAAGGTTACAAATGATCTTCTTATGGCCTCGGACAGTGGACTCATCTCTGTGCTTGTTCTGTTAGACCTCAGTGCTGCTTTTGATACTGTTGACCATAAAATTTTATTACAGAGATTAGAGCATGCCATAGGTATTAAAGGCACTGCGCTGCGGTGGTTTGAATCATATTTGTCTAATAGATTACAATTTGTTCATGTAAATGGGGAATCTTCTTCACAGACTAAAGTTAATTATGGAGTTCCACAAGGTTCTGTGCTAGGACCAATTTTATTCACTTTATACATGCTTCCCTTAGGCAGTATTATTAGACGGTATTGCTTAAATTTTCATTGTTACGCAGATGATAGCCAGCTTTATCTATCCATGAAGCCAGAGGACACACACCAATTAGCTAAACTGCAGGATTGTCTTACAGACATAAAGACATGGATGACCTCTAATTTCCTGCTTTTAAACTCAGATAAAACTGAAGTTATTGTACTTGGCCCCACAAATCTTAGAAACATGGTGTCTAACCAGATCCTTACTCTGGATGGCATTACCCTGACCTCTAGTAATACTGTGAGAAATCTTGGAGTCATTTTTGATCGGGATATGTCATTCAAAGCGCATATTAAACAAATATGTAGGACTGCTTTTTTGCATTTACGCAATATCTCTAAAATCAGAAAGGTCTTGTCTCAGAGTGATGCTGAAAAACTAATTCATGCATTTATTTCCTCTAGGCTGGACTATTGTAATTCATTATTATCAGGTTGTCCTAAAAGTTCCCTAAAAAGCCTTCAGTTAATTCAAAATGCTGCAGCTAGAGTACTGACGGGGACTAGAAGGAGAGAGCATATCTCACCCATATTGGCCTCTCTTCATTGGCTTCCTGTTAATTCTAGAATAGAATTTAAAATTCTTCTTCTTACTTATAAGGTTTTGAATAATCAGGTCCCATCTTATCTTAGGGACCTCGTAGTACCATATCACCCCAATAGAGCACTTCGCTCTCAGACTGCAGGCTTACTTGTAGTTCCTAGGGTTTGTAAGAGTAGAATGGGAGGCAGAGCCTTCAGCTTTCAGGCTCCTCTCCTGTGGAACCAGCTCCCAATTCAGATCAGGGAGACAGACACCCTCTCTACTTTTAAGATTAGGCTTAAAACTTTCCTTTTTGCTAAAGCTTATAGTTAGGGCTGGATCAGGTGACCCTGAACCATCCCTTAGTTATGCTGCTATAGACGTAGACTGCTGGGGGGTTCCCATGATGCACTGTTTCTTTCTCTTTTTGCTCTGTATGCACCACTCTGCATTTAATCATTAGTGATCGATCTCTGCTCCCCTCCACAGCATGTCTTTTTCCTGGTTCTCTCCCTCAGCCCCAACCAGTCCCAGCAGAAGACTGCCCCTCCCTGAGCCTGGTTCTGCTGGAGGTTTCTTCCTGTTAAAAGGGAGTTTTTCCTTCCCACTGTAGCCAAGTGCTTGCTCACAGGGGGTCGTTTTGACCGTTGGGGTTTTACATAATTATTGTATGGCCTTGCCTTACAGTATAAAGCGCCTTGGGGCAACTGTTTGTTGTGATTTGGCGCTATATAAAAAAATTGATTGATTGATTGATTGATTTGGCACTATATAAATAAAATTGATTGATTGATTGAATATGCACATGCTTCAAACAATCTTTAATACATTTCAATCTCTTTTTCCTCTTACATTGTACATCATTAATCATTAATCAGGTTAATTTTCATTTTGTCATGTTTAATGACCAAACATTAATTTGCTTTTAAAAGCTGAATTTAACTGTTAGCAGCATAAGAGCAGTAGAAATATAAATATACACAGTGCTGCAATTTATTATAGCTTTGTTTATAAACAAATTTAGATTTCCACTGCACTTATGCTGCTATCAGTTTTGCTAATGTGTGAAGTTTTTGTAGTCAGTACATATATATACTCAACAAAAATATAAACGCAACACTTTTGGTTTTGCTCCCATTTTGTATGAGATGAACTCAAAGATCTAAAACTTTTTCCACATACACAATATCACCATTTCCCTCAAATATTGTTCACAAACCAGTCGAAATCTGTGATAGTGAGCACTTCTCCTTTGCTGAGATAATCCATCCCACCTCACAGGTGTGCCATATCAAGATGCTGATTTGACACCATGATTAGTGCACAGGTGTGCCTTAGACTGTCCACAATAAAAGGCCACTCTGAAAGGTGCAGTTTTATCACACAGCACAATGCCACAGATGTCGCAAGATTTGAGGGAGCGTGCAATTGGCATGCTGACAGTAGGAATGTCAACCAGAGCTGTTGCTCGTGTATTGAATGTTCATTTCTCTACCATAAGCCGTCTCCAAAGGCGTTTCAGAGAATTTGGCAGTACATTCAACCAGCCTCACAACCGCAGACCACGTGTAACCACACCAGCCCAGGACCTCCACATCCAGCATTTTCACCTCCAAGATCGTCTGAGACCAGCCACTCGGACAGCTGCTGAAACAATCGGTTTGCATAACCAAAGAATTTCTGCACAAACTGTCAAAAACCGTCTCAGGGAAGCTCATCTGCATGCTCGTCGTCCTCATCGGGGTCTCGACCTGACTCCAGTTCGTCGTCGTAACCGACTTGAGTGGGCAAATGCTCACATTTGCTGGCGTTTGGCACGTTGGAGAGGTGTTCTCTTCACGGATGATGCGAAGGAGATGTGTTGCACTGCATGAGGCAAATGGTGGTCACACCAGATACTGACTGGTATCCCCCCCCCCCCCCCCCAATAAAACAAAACTGCACCTTTCAGAGTGGCCTTTTATTGTGGACAGTCTAAGGCACACCTGTGCACTAATCATGGTGTCTAATCAGCATCTTGATGTGGCACACCTGTGAGGTGGGATGGATTATCTCAGCAAAGGAGAAGTGCTCACTATCACAGATTTCGACTGGTTTGTGAACAATATTTGAGGGAAATGGTGATATTGTGTATGTGGAAAAAGTTTTAGATCTTTGAGTTCATCTCATACAAAATGGGAGCAAAACCAAAAGTGTTGCGTTTATATTTTTGTTGAGTTCTCAAATATTGTTCACAAATCTGTTTAAATCTGTGTTAGTGAGCACTTCTCCTTTGCCGAGATAATCCATCCCACCTCACAGGTGTGACATATCAAGATGCTGATTAGACAGCATGATTATTGCACAGGTGTGCCTTAGGCTGGTCACAATAAAAGGCCACTCTGAAATGTGCAGTTTTGCTTATTGTTGGGTCTGGTGGGGGTGTCAGTAAATCAGTCAGTTACCCCTATTTGTCTCATGTAGTGCAACATAAAATCGGTCCGGATATGGGAAAATATATGGTCGGTAATCAGACAATAAGAGTGTGCAAAGATACAGGGATATCAGTGTTTTTTGCAAGGACCGAGCGTACTGACAGCACGTTGGTCTGATATTTCCCCATACAGACTGAGCAAGTGAGGTTAATAATTCATTTATTATATGGTTATTATATATATAAACAGCAAGCTTACAGTGTTGCCCGAATATGAAAGCTGCTGATGGCTCGTAGTCCAACCTGTTCGCTTTGCTAACAGATGGTCCAGTCGTTAGCTGGTAAGCTTTCAATCTGTGTGTTTTTTCAGATGCTGTTTAGATATTTATGGAGTACGTTCATGTCCGTTTTTCTACTCGTATTTTTAGCTTCTTGGTTTGTAATGAAAATACGCATTGCGGACTGATTGTCATGGAAACCGGTTTGGATATGGGAAAATATCCAACTGGTAATCAGCCAATCAGAGCACGCATAGCATTGCAGCCATATAATAATGGGTATTTTTTAAGGATCTGGGTAAATTAATTCACAAAAGCAAGTCCATAAGGATGGCATTTAAAAAATAAAAGTGCAATGATTAATGCATTTACAGAACTCACTTTATCAAATGTTAAGAAAAGGTGGTCATTTTATATAGCATACGCATGTTTAAAACAGATCGCTACAATTATGTTGAAAAGCATTCACAACATATACTTAGATTTGATCCTAATTGCTGATTTTGATTATTATAGCTGAACTTTGATACTGATTGCTGAATTTTGATCCCGGAGGAACTTTTATCAATAGCGTTGACATTTGACTTGTTTTGAACCTGATTGTTGAAGTTTGTTTCTGTTCATCAATATTTGGTACCGATTCTGACCATTTAACATGAATACTGCTCTTTCATCCCAGTCACTAAACTTTGATACCAACTGATGACCTGTAATGAGCACTGACCTTTGATCCTGATTACTGAATTTTGATTCTGACCATTGAACCTGAATACTAATGTTTGATTCCTATCACTGAACATTTCCATCACCAATATTTTGGTCTTGATCCTAACCTTTCAAACTGAATCTTTGAGGCCCATCAGTGAACACAGGGAGAACATGCAAACTCCACACAGAAATTTCTTCTGTGAGGAAGAAATGTCTTACTGTGAGGCAACAGTGCTAACCACTAAGTCATTGTGCTACCCAAGTATGACAATTTCTCCATAGTATTACATTGCTAAAATTCACACAAAATATTACAATATCCTCAATACATCAAGTAATAACAATGCAAAAAATTACAACAAAGAGCATATGTAGTATAAACACATATAATATTAACTTCTCTATATTTTAGTGGAGCTTTATCACATTTTACATATTTTTAATAATGCACTTCCCTAGTCAATCACAGTCAATTCTCCATGATGCACCTCTTATTACAGGCATACCGTTTTAAACACAGAACTACTGGTACCAAACACATCATTTACAGGGAATGCACATTTCAGGTACAACCTGATTAACTGACAAGCATGACAACATGTGCCTGTTTCCACACACACACCGTATGTGATGCCTCACGGATGTTAATGCGGATAGAAAACAGTATACGTGTCTGACACAGGGCTCTAACAGCACGGCTTTGCATCTCTATATCGTTAATCTCAAGAAAGCAGAGGTCATAAACACAGCCCCCACCACCCGCACACCTTTAATCTTATGCACATTTTGCCTTTAAATGAATTATGCAGCAACTAAATATGGAAATAAAATGACAAAACACATATGCATGTAAATTATGGCTGGCTTTGGTTTGCCCTCCTTCAATCTGTTATGGCTATAAAATATTCCACCTGCCAGCAGACTTTCAAATTGATTGCTTGATTACAGCTACAATAACACAGCAGGAGCTGCTGACAAAAGACTACCCCGAGAATGAATAATAAAGTCTCTCAGTTGGAAAAGGAAAGTCAAGGAAATAGCAGGTCCTTCTGTTTAGAAATAAATGGGCAGTTAAAGCAGTTACTGTATTGCTCATAATGCTTAAAAGCTATTTAAAGGATTCTCCCTCAGAATAGTATTCATGTTATTGTTCTGCAAATAAATGAAATAAAATCTAAATTTTTAAATACGTAACCCTGATGACCTGTCCTGTAACTGCCCTTGATGATGATGTCATGTCATCTTTCTGTTCTTGAGAAGACTGATGTTTTCTGTAGCATTTCTACAGACGTTCACAATCAGGAACTGTGAAGATGAGTCAATATGCAAGCGTCCCGGCACACATGGCTTTAATTTGAACCGCCTGGCTGCTTACACCCGCAGACAACAGCCTGCCGCTGGCCTATAGACACAAACTAGTGTTTGTAAATCACCACTTCAAAGAAAAAGAGAGGAAAGTGTCTCGAGCCAAGGACAACCAAAAGCAGATACAGGTGGGGAGAACCAGAGACCGCTGCTGTTGGGGCCTCTACCCTGAAAAAGATTATGTATGTTGTAAAGCCACTTATTAAATTGCAAAAGAGGAGAAACAGAACATGATGTGAACCTGCTTATGTAAGGCGCACCTGAGTGTTGCACCCTTTAAACCCTGCGTGATAGCATGAAACTTTGCAACTGCTGGTGGTGGTGACAATATGAATGCACCAGCCATGTGCCCAGCCACACCTCATTGGTGGACCCGCACACCCTCATGAGCACAAGTGGAATCATGCTTGAGTGGGTGAAAATGACAACAGTGTCAGGTGGAAACTAGTCATGACACCTCTGCTGGCCTGTGTGTGTTTGCACCAAGCAGACAAGAGGATCCACTGTGTTTGAGCTGAATGTACTAGTTGAACGTTGCAGAGTTTAATGTGTTTTGGAGCATGTGATGAAATCACGTTTTGACCTAGGTTTGTTTTTTTAAGAAACATGTACACACACTTTACATAAGCAAAGATTGCCTTGCTGTCCGCAGTGCGAATTAAGCGTCATGTTTAGTACCTTTTATGGCAGCATGCCGACTTTTGTGTGTGAGGCATCATTGTAAAGAATCAGAGAATCAGAATCACAATCACCTTTATTGTCATTGTAATTTGCATTACAACGAGATTTGAGTGCAACTCCAAAAAGATGCTTTAGCAATTTTTAGCCAGTATAAAAGATAGTGAAATTTAATGGTAAATTATTCAGAGTATATGTGCAACTAATATAAACATAAAGTAAAATAAAATAAAATAAAATGTGGACCAAGTAAAATGTAAAACGAGAATTATATGCAACTTTATATGCACCCTTTCTGTCTGCTTCAGGTGTTAAGGCGCTACAGAAATGCAGTCCATTAAATTCAAGTCGCATGTAACTTTTTTGGGGCGGGGGCGGGGGGACTCACACTATGTGCCATTGCGTGCCTTGCAGTCTCAGGATGCAGGCCTATTTTGTGTAATCAGGGTTAAGAGCTCAATGAGCTGTAGAGCATCTGTGCATTGTGCACTTTTTTTGTGTAACAGTTTGCCTGCCATTATGATAGGACACTTCCACAGAATCTTTTAAATCTTTAATATCACATACTTGAACCTACTTACTTACAATTTTGTTTTATTTTACTTTTGCAATAAACTTTATTTTCATTGGCATTTTAATTTTTAGATTGTTTTTATGGATGTTAAATTGCTGTGTCTTCATGGTTTTTTTTTTTCTTTTTGCAATATTTATCTGAAAGTGGTAAAAAACAATATATTTATTGTTGTTATTGTTGTTATGGCACTGATATTACTGATGTGACGATGTAAGCAACAAAACAAAGTCGCCTATTAAATTTGACTATTAAGCAACCATATATTTTAAAACAAGCCCCACAAAGCAAACTGTGACATGATTGACACACACTCACTCACACACATAAAAAAGCTGCATATTATAAGCAGACTTGGCAACACACTTTTTCTGATTCTGGCCTCATGCAAAAAGCGTGCTTACGCACAAAAACCTGGTGTACACCCGTCTCCACGTCCACGTGTAAATGTATCAAAAGTGACATGAGCGTGGAAATGTGCGGTGCATCACGTAGCAATCCTGGCTGGCATACGCACGTTTCTACAGCTATCGTTCCACTGTGGACATGTAAAGGTGATGCTGGGAACCGTTAATAGCGTGAAAACAAGAAGTCATTAGAATGATGTGCACATCAGAGACACATTAATGAACATTTAACGCACCCACGTGTTTGCAGTTATATGGGTGGACATAGTAAAAGCACGCGCAAAGCACTAACAATGGCTGCGTTAGCGTTGTTAAAGCACCTTGCAAATGATGCAATCTGATGTGAGCATGTACTCGGAACGAGAGGATTTACTTGCAAATGACGATAATTGGCTCATAAACAGATTGCAATTACCAAGGCCACTGTTACTGGAGTTGCGCACAGAACTGCAGCTGGCCCAGAGCGCAATATGGCGATGAGCCAGGGGTTGTCTGAGCAAACACAGGTGCTGACCACGCTGGGCGTCCTGGCATCAGGGGCATTCCAGCGTGAGCTGGCTGATTGGTCAGGCATGTGCCAGTCAACTTTGTGCCAAGCCATGCCAGCTGTGTGGAACGCAATCATCCGAATCTCATTCAGGTACATTCCAACATTAGAGTGCATTTTGCAACTCCCGAATGTAATCGGAGCTATTAACTGCACACAGGCCCGGTGCCAGAAAAAAAATATTAAGGGGGCGATGAGTTTATCAGAGGGGGCGGGATCTCCCCCCACACACACACACACAAAAAAAGTGCGCACCGGAGGGTACCTGCCTCTGAGCGTGCGTAATGAATTGGGTGCGCTCCTAGAAAGCTCGTGTATTTAGGCTACACCATTGTAAGAGACTGACTGAGTAAGAGTAAAGAGTGATGACAGTATTTTTTTAATTATTATTTGAACGTATAGACCCTCGGTCAAGTGATCTCCTGCATACCACAAAACCAAACCAACAACTGATCTGAGAAACAACATGAGACAGTAGATTAACCCCACATACAGCCCTCCATCACAAGTGCAAACACAGCGCAATTGGGCATGACAGTCACACAACGGGTCAAAGATAAACCTTTCATTTAAATATACAGTGGTCCCTCATTTATTGCGGGAGTTACGTTCTAAAAATAGCCCGCAATAGGCGAAATCCGTGAAGTAGACAGCGTTATTTTTTACAATTATTATAGACGTTAA
This sequence comes from Thalassophryne amazonica, assembly GCF_902500255.1. NCBI lineage: Eukaryota > Metazoa > Chordata > Actinopteri > Batrachoidiformes > Batrachoididae > Thalassophryne > Thalassophryne amazonica. The sequence continues at coordinate 25,557,005 of NC_047119.1, forward strand.
AACCCCTCACAACACACTTTATACACTTTTCTCAAACAGGCATTAACATTTTCTCACTTTTCTCTCATGTGTAAACGCTCTCAAAGTTCAAACCTTAGTAGAAAAATAAGACCAACCTGGTTTCAGGCCCAAACATTTGTTTGAGAAATAAAAATAGAACATTTTCCTATAAATAATTATGATGGCTTTTAGAACTAACGAATTTAATTTTAACGATCAACCTACGAGGTTGGACACATAAGAAATTATTAATAGTGACTGACCGGTATTGCACAGTTCCTCTGATCGCACCTCTTCGTCCTGGCACCGCTCCACTGTCGCGCCATTTTCCACTCACACCTCGCTGCAGGTGTCTTTTTCCGAGTGAAGAACACAGTTATGGGTAGTTGTTGGCGCTCTTTTTTCTTCTGGGCGAGAAGATTCTTATAAACAGACACGCAGAACACAATGCGCGTACTCTCCCTTCGCGGTGCTGCAACAGGTGTCCCGTCATCTCGACAGAACACCGGCCTGCTTGATGAGGACGCAGAGCACAATGCGCTGTTAAAAAAAAAAAAAAGCATGCAAAATTGGACTAAAAAAATCAGCGAAACTGCGAGGCACTATATTTTCCAGTATTTCTTTTTCTTTCTTTTTTATTTTTATTTTTGATAACTCTCACATCCGAGGGGGCGAGGTTGATGACGTGAGGGGGCGTCGCCCTCAGACGCCCCCTCGTGGCACCGGGTCCGACTGCACACATTTTGCTATAAAGGCGTCATCACATGATGAGTTTGTTTTTGTTAATAGGAAACATAATTTATCCTTGTAATTGTTCCGAATTAAAATCAGCGTGGACACATTTGGGCATGTGCACATTCAATTTTATATATATATATATATATATATATATATATATATATATATATATATATGTTTTCTTTTTCTTGATGGTGGAACTAGAGATGAGCTTCTTAACGAGCCCCCAAATGTGTTCAGTATTTGCCAGTAAAAGCGTGTGTAATGTTAATGTCACACACTGTCAGCCGCTGTGCACCTAATCTTCAGTCAGTCTTTTAACTTCAGTGTGTGCGGTTTTACATGACAGCGAGCTGAGAGAATGGCGATCTAACAACAGCTTTCATGGTTTTTGCACGTTGTCTCTGAAAGTTCTTTAATTTTTACACAAAACAACATAGAGACGATAGCGGACATCATCAAACACACAACACTCTACACTTATGGTGCCGTCAGCACGACACAACCAAACGACTTGATTACATTTGCATATTCAGATAGAGGCATGGCCAGGGAGGAGTTTGGTGCATGTGCACATGTGCTTGACTCCACGTTCAGTGGGATGTACAAACCAAATGTGCATGGATTCATGCCTACGCACACTTTGGCACATCTGAATGTATTTGTGCTTACACCTGATTCAGGGTTTTGGCATACGCCAACTTTTAGTAGAAAGTCAATGTAAGTCATTGAACACGAGGTCTGGTGGGTCAAAGTTCAAGATGGAGTAGAATTTATCCTCACTCACTCACTCACTCACTCACTCACTCACTCACTCACTCACTCACTCACTCACTCACTCACTCACTCACTCACTCACTCACTCACTCACTCACTCACTCATCTTCAACCGCTTACTCCAATAGGAGACCGTAGTCTATTTTGAACCCTCTGTGGTTCTGTATCTGTGGATTTGACCACTTACGGGGACCTCCATTTAATATATACAAAACATAACTTCACACAGATAAATGGTGTATGGTTTTGTTTTCGGCTGCAATCACCGATGCAGTCGCGAAAAGTTTTTTTTTCCAGAAGAAAAGGTGAGGAGGTAGGAGGACATTGTGTCGGTAAGTGTTAGAGTAGCTACGTTCTCTCGTCTGCAAAACCGCCTCGACACGTTTGTGCTCCGGATCATAAACAAACTACAACATATGTCCACTTTCCCACTGCATCGTCACTTTTTCTTTGCATTTTCACTTTGTTTGCTTGTAATTTGCCCAAAAACCCCATCGCAAATGCTGTGGTTTGTACCCTGGAAGTAGAGAAATTACGTGCGTCATATTTTACCCCTTTAGCACCCGCCCTCAAATGAGACTGCGCTGCCCTATTAAAGGTCATGGGGGCCTATCCCAGCAGTCACAGGGCGTGAAGCAGGTTACACTGTGGACAGGACGCCAGTCTGTTGCAGGGCCACATATGGACAAACAAACACATTTGCCATTGCACCTATGAACAATTTAAAGTGTCCAGTCCACCTACCCTACATGTCTTTAGATGTGGGATGAAGCCGAAGCACCCGGAGGGAACCCACGCAAACACGGGGAGAACATGCAAACTCCACACAGAAAGGCCACAGCAAAGAATCAATCCCATGACCTTCTTGCTGTGAGGCAACAGTGCTAACCACAAGCCACCGTGCTGCTGGATTTAATCTCATTATACTATATTGCTTTAAACTGATGACCGATAAGAATTTATTTATTTAATTTATTGTTTTTCAATTGTCATATTAATGGACTGGAGGGGATGAACTCATTCATTCATTTGTTTTGTTTTGTTTTGTTTTTTAATCTTTATACTCATTGCATTTTATAGGGTGCATGCCGAGGAATAATTATGACTCGGAAAGTTGAAATTTCAACTTTTAGAGATTTAGAAATTGAATCTTCTACTTTTTATCTTAAGATTTTGAATTGGCATGCATTTCTTTTTCATATGATGCCATAATTGAGTTTTTCCACCCTGGCAGGAACAGATATTAAGAATACAGTTTCCTATGAAAATACTTATCATGCAGAAGCTTCTCTTGAAAAGTGTAATTCCATGCAAGTGTTTCACTATACAACCGCTCAACTTCTTTCATAGCTTGTTTTCCATTTCTCTTCATGAAAAAAAAGCACATATATGTATGTATTTGAGGTCTGAAGTAACAGTGAGCAGCTGTGAGGCATTTGTGGAGAGAAAAAGCAACAGAGAGAGACCAGTATGAGTTTCCAAGCACCATCCCATGGTTTACTGGAATGCTGGTGAGCGCCTGGTGTGTGAGGTAATGTCCTGTCACCCAGCCCCACCCATACCCACTGAAGCTCACCGTCTTATTGGTGCAGGTCTAATGATGGGCCACTTCCATTGCCTACTGAGAGAGCAGCTGTAAAATTTAGCGAGTGCAATTATGCAGTTTACCAATCCCAGTCTCATCAGTGCACATATAAGTAGTGACTGGGTGGTAGGGAGCACAGACCGCAAACTAATGTATAGGGATTGGAGAGTGTACAATGCCAGCAAGTTGAAAACAGATGGGTCTGCAAAGAATATAATAAATGTTCCTGAGTCAGTGGCCCCCTACGCTCAATAAAACATGGCCAAATCCCTGCATATTAACAGCTTGAAAATGTTATTGGGGGGTCATCAGTGTCATGAAAAAATACACCCACCACAATGAAGTTTCCAGATGGCAGCACCACAATAATAATTGCAACGGGAAAAGTAAAAGGGAAAAAGGAACGCCATCCCAGAGGTTTCTTTTTAAGGTTACCACATGCTTATGTCACTGGCACGGTGCCTGACAAGGGCTGTGCGGTTTGGGGAATGTTGGTGAGAGAAAGGCTGCGCTGGGGAAACATGGCCTTCTTTTGCCTCTTGAAAGCAGCAGCTCTGCTACTGTCTGACCTTTTATTCTGGTGCAGTAGTATATGCAAGCTGCATGCATACCGTGAACCCTATCCTCCACCTGGTGCAAAGTGGAGTATTACGCATTGCAAGTTTTATTGGTAGTGTTCTCATGACATGGTTATGGTTTTTATGCTCAGCACCCATGTCTTTGAAATCATAAACTCACTTGCGTTCATGTTGTCATCGTTAGACTAAAATTGAAGTGTGGCCTGGTGTAGAACTGGCATAAACATATTGTCTGCCACCACGACAAACACAATCAAAAGCCCAGTGCAGTCAATTACTGAAATTTCAAAAAACGCAGCTACACATAATGCAGTGGTCCTCAAATGCATAACAACCTGTGTTTTGACACAAAAACACATTACAAAGAATCACACACATTGCACCACATTGTGGAAGTGAACAGTTTGTACCTTATCATTAACTGTACTGCAAATGATGTATTTCAGAGTAGCCTAGTCATTTCTAATCTTCACAGATTCCAGTGGAGGCAGCATGTGTTGTTGTAACCATCACACTTGCCAACACAACCTTTTGCCTGGTCTTTGTATGCAAGCATTGTACACACAAAATAATGACATTGCCACAGAAAATGTCAGTGTAGTGAATTTCTGCTATATAACATGAGCAACAGTTTGTTTTTGGATTTCACATGGGTCCATACATTAAAAAAAGGTTTGAAACAAAAACATGCACTACTGATAATACATCATCTCTAAGATGTTTAATGCAAACACTAATTATATACTCCAATTTTAATAGAAAAAGAAAAGCTGCATCAGAGTGCACAGAGTGTACCCCATTTGCTTGTGAGGTCTTTCTCTTAGGGTCAGTGAAGATATATCACATACTCCAACCAAGGATGCAACAAGTAGTAATCCACATCTCCCAGTAGACAATATACTTGCAGCATTTTGTGGTGCTTTACATACATTTTTGAGTTGTACCTCACCAGAAAATCACTCACTTCAAAATGCACCCTCTCGATTATAATCCACATGCATACACTTAGCACACCTGTGTCTTAAAAGGGGTGGTACATGGCACCCTGTTTGTTTTTATGTTATGAACGCAACACACCGGATGACTAATTAGGTGACTTTTACAACTCCTTGCTCCCTGTGCCCTAGTCTGTGCTCACATTATACACCATGTAAATAGGAAGCCAAATCAACTTGCACCATGCATCTTAGACCGTGCACCACAGATCATCATGATGAGGCTGCAAGTGTAAAAACGGTTCTCTAGTATCCCTATATTCCCCACAAAACCATATTTTTAGGACATGGGGTAAAACTGGGCCAATTGTTTCTTCATATATTTTCTTTGTATTGCTGCTGTGGCTTTGCTCTGCAGCCCTTCTCTGCTGAAGATAAAAGTGAGTTTTTTTTCAATGAGGCCCTCACACGCATTTCTTTGGCTTGTTTTACATCTGAGGCCACAGATGGAGTTGGGGGAAGGCCATACATAGGCAGGTTCTTGAAGCGTGAGAGGAGTAAAATGTTGTCTCTTCTTTTGCTTATGTATAATTAAGGGGAGTGTCGTCAGGGGTGCCTGGGAGTTGCATCAGAGATTGCCTGGGCAGCAGCTCTCTCTGGAGAAATCACCTGGCCCGCTGTTTGATCTTAAAGTGTGAATGTACACACACACTTCCACACTGGCGCAAACACATTTACGCACAGGTTGGGAAAGCAGCCATGAATTTACGCACACACACAAACACACAAACACAGGTTAGTTGCTAGGGCTAGTGCTCAAATCCAATCCCTTAAGACCAAGTGGAGCTGGCTTGCCATATTCCACGGTGTGGTAGTGGGGAACATAATGTTCTGCTCCACAAAGACAGCAGTAGTACATTTCAATCCCCTGTGGACCTGCCCCATAATCCTGCATGGAGTCGGCATTGGGAGTGTGCACAATTGTCCGTGAGTCTGTAACTGCATACCTTTGTGTCATCTTGATTAGGAAACAAAGAACAATGTTTAAAAAAAAATAAAGTCTGCTTTACAGTATAAGCACAACCCCAAAGAAGCAAAGCATTTTGTCACAATCTGACAATAACAGAGGTACTCGGAAAGTTTAAGAAATAACTACACACCCATTCAACCTTGTAGAGCAAGTGGCTCTGTGCGATAGGAGCCGGATTACCAATGTGTAGACTGAGGTTCAATTCCAGGCCAAGTTTCCTGTCTGTATCCATGGGCAAGACACACTAATCCCCACACTAATCACTGTGCCCGCATACATGTGATGTAAAAACCAGCCTGATGTCTGTACTTTCATCGCACCTACTTAGAAACAGCAGACAGGATTCTGCAGAGCACAATTCTGAAATTGTATGCAACTTCGTCAAGTGGCTGGGAAGTGGTCGCATGCCAAAATTAGAGGATATGCCCTCCATTCATGCCAAGATTAAGATTAGCATGTGTCCCAGCGAACCTTCTTTTGTCCCATGCATATCTTCCTGCTTTGAAAAGTATCAACTTCCAACTGCAAAGATTGCACAAAGATGTTTCAAAGTCACAACGGTTTGTTTAACTGGAAAATGATGCGTGCTTTCTTATAGCCTGCACGTCTGAAAAGGCACACCGACACACATGCACTCGCACAAACACACAGCACTTGAGATACTGTATAGATGCATTATCTCTCTTTCTCTTCAAGTGCTTTCTTACGCTATTGTTGGTTTCTTGCATCCGCACAGATCCCTATCATTGCTGGCCCCCATCCTGCTCCCTCTCTCTCTGTCTCTCCGTGTATCATGCACCCACTTTCAACACCACCTTTAGACATCAAACACAACGGTACACACAAAGTCAATACAGGATATGTTTACTAGATCAGAGGGAAATGATGTACAATGCATGTCCAACCCCAGAAGGACATTGTTTGCACATGGAGAATTAGACTTTCTATGAATAGTCTGGAAGAAAGATAGTACTATGACTTTTAGTTATGATTTTGGATTTTGAGTTAGGTTGAATGAAATTTACAAAAGCTTTACAAGCATCTCTGCAGATGTCAAAAACCAATTTCCCCTGGTACTGCTTTCCAGACACCAATGTCCACCTTCTTAAAAAGAAATATTAGCTAAAGTTTCTCAAAATGTACATGGGAGACTCATGCTAAGACAAGCGTGGAGAGGTGGAGATACCCTCTGGAGAGCAGGGGAATGAAGGTCAGTAGGAGAAGAAAGAGTAAATGTGTAGAATGAGCAGGTGCTTGGTGGAATAGTGAGGTTGCAAGGAGCAGAAGTGGTGACTATAGGTGAATTTAAATACTCGGGGTCAATTGTCCAAAGTAATGAAGAGTGTGATAGAGAGGTGAAGACGAGTGTACGCAGGGTGGAGTGGATAGGGAAGAGTGACAGGAGTGATTTGTCGTAGGTCATCTGCAAATGTGAAGAGGTTTATGGATGTGTTGAGGTAGGACATGCAGGTGGTTGGTGTAACAGAAGAAGATGCAGAGCACAGGGTGAGATTGAGACAGATGAGTTGCTATAGCAGCAAGAAGAAGAAGAAAACTGCTTTGAAAGTGATGATTTGCATTAATACTTAATATTTAGTTTGTCCAATTACTTATGGCTTATAGTGGCAAAATTACAAATATTCTGTCCCTGTCCAGTTACTTATGGACCTGATTGTATACTTTGGATGTCAAGTGTGAATTATGGTGAGTTCAAGGATATTGCTGTTTTGTTGTTTCAGTTATGGCAGAAGATTGAAACAGAAATTTTGGCATCAAATGTTTCATGTTTGTAGTAAACTAATTCAACATGGTTAACTAATCCGCAATAAATCATTTGTAATCTAGTCATTATAGCCTGTCCAACATCTTAATTTGCTCCAAAATTACTTGTATCATTGCATGTGACTCTGATTAGCAAGACAGCAAGTCTGTGCTGACTCTAAATTAAAAATTTAAGATTGTATAAACTGAGAATTAAAAAAAAAAAACTCTCACATGTGGACACATTTTAGACAGTTTAGAGGATGACAGTAACGTAATCACTCCTGGTTGACACTAGTTGGATTTTATTCATTGAGGAAGTCAGTTATTGCATTCCTAGGCAATCTTTTGCCTGCAAAATTTCTGGGGGATGTGGGTGCATCTGTTAATTAAACACATCATCCTTTTTTGTTTCATTTTTTCTATTTTGCCATTTGAGCTAATTCAGAATGATGCAGCCACAACACAAATTTCGTGAAACTCCTACTACGGTAAGTTTTACACATCCTGGCAACATTTGCATTAAAAGCTGAAAAGGTGCAATGCAGTAACTTACAACTTCTGATCAATTCAAATACAGCACCAAATCATAAACGATGTCACCTCAAAAGTGCACTAGATAAGTAAAGTCGAGACCTTACCCACCCCAAGCACATCAGGGAAAATGGGATGGGGAAAAAATAAAATAAAATATTGCAGCAGTTTTTAAATTATTATTTTGTAAGAAGAAACGACACAATCAAAATGCTGATCCTGTTGTTACTGTGCTCTATGTTCAGCTGCAGCTTATTTAACATAAAAATGCTTTAGTTGTGAAGCACTTACAGAAAACAGAGCAATCCAAGATTCCTGACATCCACCAATCTGGATCCAGTGTTGCCAACCGAAAGGTCCCCCCCTACAAATTGGTCTGGCCTGCCTTCACTCCACATGTGTCATTTTAGAGCTTCAACAGCATCATTTCTGAGCATCAGCATCGATTCACCGATTATCACCTTGTTTCTGCTTAAAAATGCACTCCAGTCATCATCTATCTCAGCAACAGATTACTCAAGCTTTTGTACAACAATCATTTCTACATAAATTCAGCATTATTTAATAATAAAAGACAGGGGACCGATCAAAGCGCAGTAGCAGCACATCGTGGTGGGCCTATGTCATTTCAGAGCGTCAGTAGCGACTCACTGATTATCACCTCGCTTCTGCTTAAAAAGGCTGCGTTTCTGCCTAAAACTGACTTTAGAATGATTTAAGAGGTTAATAATCACATTATTCCCTTTGATCGCTCTGGGTGTAGAGAGTCAAACTCAGAGTCAGTCTCAGACGCATGCACAGTGAAGGCAGGGCAGGCTAGTTTTTAGGGGGGACCGTTCGGTTGGTGACACTCGATCACCTCCAAAATTCAGTGGAGTCTTCCATGCCCTAATATCTATCTGTGGTGCAAATGTAGCGAGAATCTGTGAACTACACATTACACCCATTTTGGCATTCCTTCACTGGCTTCCTGTCCCAGCGAGATCAGATTTTAAGGTTCTGCTACTAGCCTATAAAACTGTTTACAGGCTGGCACCTCCCTACCTAGCTGACCTAATTAAACCCTACGTACCGGCCCGGGCTTTACGTTCTCAAGGTGCAGGACTACTTAATGTCCCTAGGGTGAATAAAAAGTCTACGGGTCACAGAGCTTTCTCTTACCGTGCCCCTCTTCTGTGGAATGATCTCCCTGCATCAATAAAACAGTCAGATTCTGTGGAGACTTTCAAGTCCAGACTTAAGACACACTTATTTTCCCTTTTGTATGCCTAGCATACTGGCATAGTATGTTACTATGCTTTTTAGTACTTACTTACTTACTTTTTACTCTTAATTCATTTTATTAGGAAACTACTACTACTTACTTACTTACTTTTTACTCTTAATTCATTTTATTAGGAAACGGAGCGTGCCGCGGCCTCAACTTTATCTAAATTCTGGGTCTTTTAGTGAAACTTCGGGCTAGTGGCCAGTGATCACCTTAGTATTTCTTCTGTTTTTTTTTTTGTTTTTTTTTTTGCTTAATGCTGACAATTTACACTGTATTTGTCTTTCTGATGCTTGATTCTGCTTTTTTCCTTTTCTCTCTGTTTGAGGTGCGGTCCCATCCAGAGATGTTCTGGAAACCATGCTGTGCACCGGCAACATTTCCTGTATGTTTGTTTTGTGAATTGTTTTGTAATTTGTGTCTGTAGCATGGCCCAAGCAGAGGGTCACCCCTTTGAGTCTGGTCTGCTTGAGGTTTCTTCCTCAGAGGGAGTTTTTCCTTACCACTGTTGCTCTGGGGGTTGGCAAGGTTCGACCTTACTTGTGTGAAGTGCCTTGAGGCAACTCTGTTGTGATTTGGTGCTATATAAATGAAAATAAATTGAAATTGAATTGAAATTGAACTTGTTTTGATGTAAGTAGTTTTGACACAATCCTTCAAAGACTACATAAAAGCTCAAATATAATATAAAATATAGATCAAAAGGGCTTTTCAATGTTAAAATCAAATATAAGCTAAATTCGCAACACGGGTCATATGCGGATCAAACTTCGTCTGTTCACTGAGAGTTCCAGTTTGCACCTCATTGTCACAATGAGAGTGAATGAGGCACTTTTGACAATATATAATGGAAAATCTACACTAAATTGGCTTTTCAGTATTAAATAAAATGTCCACAAAATCCACAATCCGGATTAAACTTTGTCAGGCGGTAGTGAGTGCCAGTCAGCACTGTGCTCACAGACATAGCACAGCGATGTGATCAGGACACGGAGTACATGGAGGGGTTCTGCGCCGCGTTATCCCGTCAGATCACTGGCGCAGAGTGTCGTTGCTCCAACTTTAGATTTTGTGACATCATCATGGGATATCTTGTAAAAGATATATTGCAATGTAAAAGAAATAAAAACATAACAAAATACTCATGCAGCTCCAGATCACCATAAAACCATAATCAACCATTCTTTGAGTCAAACACAATTGGAAAGCAAAATTGAATCCCGTGTGAATGGTAAAAGTTCATTTTGGCATCTTCTGTTTTGCATGGGGACTCCACATTGGATCTGGTATGGATCTGCATGTTGTTGCGGCACAGGTTTTACACCATATGCCCTTCCTGAAAGAAATCCAGATGTACATAAAGAATGGAGCACAAGTGAACTTGAACGGCTAAACTTTCTTGTTGGAAGGCAAGCATACTAAGCCCTTGTGTCGCCATGCTGCCCTTTATCACACATGATAGGTAATTGCTGAAAAACAAAATTAAGGAAAAGATCGATAACACTCTCCTGCATGGCCTGGCCATTTCACAGAAAACAGTAGATTGGGATCATCACGTTTTCCAAGAGAAATACACTTTCTTTTTAAACAACCATGAGTTACCAGAGTTACCATTCTAAGGTGGGAGAGCTGAGCTATGACAAACTGAGGGATGAAATCAAAGATCTGATGATAACAAAGAGGAAACCTGCCAAAGAAATCTGCTACAAGTGGCAGCAACACTGTGTGCCATAAGAATCTACAAAGACAAAATCCTGCAATGACATCTGAATACGCTGGTGAATGTGCAAATCTCCTTTAGGCACATGGCGAGACTTTTAAAGATGTGAAAAGTAACCACAGGCGTTAAACATACTGGCTGCACTGTTTGACATGGAAGTAGCTGCTCGGGCTGTCAGCCTACAACACAAATTCAGCTGTGAAGCAATGAGAAACTCTGATGGAAGCAGAACAGTCTCCCTCTATTTGACTTCTGTAATTTTGTGTAAGCACTAAGGATTTTCCTGCTCTGAGAACTGAGAAAAATCCAAATGGTACTTGATAGGAAAAAGTTTCCCCACTCCTGCTACTGACCAGTTTTCTTGACATTTAGAAAATTTCCTCTCCCTCATATTTTGGTCTAAATAGCCTTACAAAAAATCCCTTATCGACATGCAAGACAGTTGTTCCAAAACACAATCGTACATAGAAATCATAAATCTTTTATGTCACCTTTTATGTTCTCGAGCGTAGTACATAGGAAAAACCATGAATGATAGCACCATAATACTGCAAGCTCTCAGTACAGCTGAGATTTATACTGATATGCATTCCAAGCTCTACCAAGTTGATGAATGTTACTCAAATGCTCGACTTCCAGCTTCAAATACAAAGCATATTACAAAAGAAACCTTTGCACTCCAACACCAGCCATCGTTCCTCAATCCTCACATCACAGTATCGATGACACAATTTCAAAGTTGCCAAACAATTTACTACACCAGCACCTTCCTAGTCCATGCCCTCTAAAATGCAATCATGTAGGTCTGTATCAGCAAAGCCAAAGTGCTGCTGGCAGACTCTAATGGCCAGTAAAATTATGTAAAATCTTTACCAAATGTCACAGTTCAACACTGTACATTACCATCATAAGGGGTTATACAACTTAGAGGCCTGAACTTGAAAACTGGAGGTTGTTAACACATTACGGGCCCCTTTTGGCAATATATGGCAAACACTCTGAAGCACATATTTCAAATCCATTTGGGGATTGTCTGACCACACATTGCTGTGTATACATGAAATCTGAGAGCAAAGTGGGGTGCAGGGTGCAAAGGAGTTGGATTATCCTTTAAATAGAAGAAAACCTGTACTGGATGTTAAACCAAATTTCTGCCGGTGTATGGCATGATCACTGACCTACCAGGGAAACCTCACATAATATTAGTTAGCTAGTATTCGGTAATGAGAATGTTCAGTTTTGCTAGAAAGTTACACTGCTATAGCTGTTGACACAATCTCTGAAGGTAAGAAAGTCCCTTTGGCATCTTTCTGTTTTCTACCCTACAGCAGATCTGATGTGGATCTAATTGTTGATTTGGCACAACCTTTATGTCTTTCCTAACATAACTTCACATTACATGGTGAATGCACAGGGGTGGCCTTGAACCTGGAACCTTTGCTTTTGGAAACAAGGGGACGAACCACTTGGCCGCCACCCCTGCCTGAAGATAACAAAGTGTATTAAAGTGGGTTAGCTACTTACATTAACCTACTACAATATGACTTCAACGAACCATTGCAAAGATGAGAGTGAGTTTCAAGTAATACTAGGGGAGCTACAACCACTACCTTTGCACCCCCACAGGACTAAACCAAACCAACTTTTTTAGGTTCCTTAGATGACCCCAAAACACAATCAAGATGTTCCCAAAACTAAAAACTGGCCTCAAGCCAGTTATCCAAGATGGTGTCCAAGATGGCCACCAAAATAGGGTTTTTCTCACTAAAACACCTTTAAACAACATATAAACAACTTCCTGCTATGTATTTTAATGATAAGGGTCTATTGGTGGCCATTTTGGACACCATTTTGAATCTTAAACCCATGAAGTTTAGGCACAAATGAGTTTGTTGTCACCTGCAATGGTCTTCCCATTGAATCTCTGTGATATTTAAGTTCTTTATATGTTGTTTAAAGGTGTTTTAGTGAAAACCCCCATTTTGGTGGCCATCTTGGATGCCATCTTGCCTAACTGGCTGGAGGCCAGTTTTTATTTTTGGGAACATCCTGGTTGTGTTTTGGATTGGTTGTCTAAGGAACCTAAAAAAGTTGGTTTGGTTTAGTCCTGGGGGGGGAGGTGCAAAGGTAGTGGTCGCAGCTCCTCTAGTATAAGCTTAAGAAGAGGTATGGTTCACTTAGGGGTGTCTAAAATCACATTATAAAACTGTTCCAGGCATAAAAACAGGAACTATATTGTAATACTTGTAACTATAGGTAAAAATGTTGTAAATGGCTTGTGTGTGTGTGTGTGTGTGTGTGTGTTGGTGATGGGGGGAGTCAAAGTCTTGACCTCAAGTTCAAGCCTCACCAGTATCCACTATTATGTAAACCAAGTTGATGTGGTGCAATTTAAAGGATGTGAGCGTTTGGACTGCAAATTACTTCTGCATCAGTTGTGCATGACCAGCGGCAATTGCACTGCACTGTGCGGCTTTGTGCCAGGTTTAACACCCCTATTCCACATGGCGTCATTCTACTATGATCGCCCGCAATCCAAAAAAGTGCAAAAATGAGATGAAACGGCTTATTTCGGCTTGTCTCCTAACAGTCTGGCTTATAAAGTGCGGTCCTGGCAACTGGTTGGCTTATAAAGTGCAGTCCTGACAACTGGGGGGGCTTATAAAGTGCAGACCTGGCAACCCGCCCGAAAACCAAAGTAAGGAGCTGCGCCTTCAGCCAGGACAGCAACACATGCTATTTTGGTTTCCAATTTTTACCCTGGCGGAGCACAATCAAACAAGTTTTGAGCTCACTAGGGACACCCTGTTTAAAGATGTTTGAACACGACTGGAACTATTAAGACTACAAACACCCAGAAGTTATCATGCACTAACGACACTTTTGCGAAGCGGATTGAAATTTTAGAACAGTTCAAAAATTGGACCCCGATTTCAAAACTGGTGCCAATGGTGGCCAAAACTACTACGTATTCCAAGTTTGTTCAAGACTGACAAAGATGGATGAAGTTACTATGATGCTTCAAAATGCACCTAATTTACTATTCGGGATTAAACGGGAAAGAATGGTGATCTGTGGAATAGCCCCATAAGCTGTAGTCGTTTGTCTGCAGGCCGTTCACATCCACTTCCATGAACAAGACCTCAAAAACAGCAAGGACCCCGTCACACTTAGCAAGAATCAAGCTGACCCAGGCGGAATGTCAACAAAACAAAATTCGTGCCACATCTGGAAGGGAATAAGAACTGCAGAAGACAGCCATCCGACCACGCAGACTGCGCCTCGGCCCGCCCTGAATTATTCGTGTAAACACCATGCGCATTAAGCTTCCGAACGCAGTACAAATGTATGTGGAACTCATTTAGGATTACCTAGACAGCTGTCAGAATGCAGTGAGATTTTGACGAATGCTGTACGAGCGAGGTCCAATTGCGGGTGGAGGAAATATATTCAAGCAGCACTCATGCTGCACTTGTGGGGTGTTCAGGCACAGTCGGGGCATTCATCATATGGGGGATTATGTCGAACTGCCCCACAAATGCAATCAGATTTCTTTGAATGCTGTTTTCATGCCGTACTAATATTTACATTGCAGTAACCTGCCATTCAATATATTTCCACCTCAACTGCACTTCGAGTGTTTTGCACATGTGCAAAACATTCGGGGTGGCCACAGGAAGTTGGTCGACTGTTTAGACTGCTCTCACACTGCTGTTCGACATCCTCGATGCACCACAACACCTCCGGAATGCCGTTCGAATGAAAATTTGGACGGCATTCGGCCTCTAGTGTGACGGGTGTAAAGATTAACCGCACCTTGTCACCATCAAAAAGTGAAAAATACAACAAACTATATTGGAAAAGAAATATGTGAGGATTCAATGGATGGTCCACCAATTTTATAAGCACCACGTTTTGTTTTTGTTGTTTTGAACTGGAATCAGGCATATGCTTGGAACATAACAAAGAACCACAATGTCAGCCTTAACAGAAGTACACAATTAGTGAAGAGTTAACCTGGCAGTGGTTTTACTTTATTTAGTTGAAAAAAAAAAACAAAGAAGAGGGAATGAAATGAAATGGGAAGGTCATCCTACAGATATCTGTGGACAAGCAAACCAATTCTTCATTACCTTCAAACATGTATACTGTAAGCAAAGTACATTTTGTACTTGACCCAATCAGAGGCAATGCGAAGAATGAAGTCACAAAGATAAAGTTTGCCTTGGGGAAAACATACAAAACTTGAAATGCTTTGTCTTGATCTTTGCAAAACGTCTTTTTGCCCTACTACTTATGAAGTATAGTGATGCCTTAAATATTCTACCTTTTACATAAAAGCTTCTGTCCTTGAGCAGGGCACCTGGTGAAGAATAACAATTTTATTGACTTTGTAGAATGTATCAGCACCAGTGGGAACAAGTTGTTCCTGACATCACATACTTCATGCCATGGGAGACAGATCATTGCCAGTGTAGGGGTGTAAAGACCAACAATGTGAACACCTGGCTAAAACACCTCTCATTACACATATTGATGTCGTTATTAACATCAAAGCAACAGGCTGGTTTGATGTAAGAACGTTATGAGACTGGAGAAATAATAAATAGATCAGCATGTCTTGGGTTCAACCGTCCATATTAGGGAAAGGAGAAGAAGCAAGATTGGACCAAATGGGTTCCTATACTGTATGTGTGTAAGGGTATAAGTATGTTTAAACATGTATATCTACCGCACTCTAATGTTTTAGGTAATCAGTTCCTTTCTACGTTGCAAGAGCAATGGATCAATGCCTCCACTGGGCTTAGGTAGAATCAATGGCTTCTGCTGCCGTCTTCAATAGACATTAATTTAATGAGAGCAGCAAACCTCTGCATCTAATTAAATGCTTCAATCTCCAAAATTACTGAACAGGCAATCCAGCAAAAGAGGATGTTTTGCAAGTGTCTGTCCAAATTCAGCTACTGTCAGCTACTATGACTTGAGTCTTTTTGTGTATCTAAAAATCAGAAATTTCTAGACATTCAAGTATCAATGAAAAATCAACATATTTTGTTCACTTTTCAATTGCTCTCGTTTGTTCAGGTTCATCACAGCAGATCCAGCACAGATCTGCATTCGGATTTGGCACAAGATTTACGCTGCATGCCCTTCCTGATGCAACTCCAGTTTTACCCAAAGAAACACACACACACACACACACACACACACATACACACACACGCCCTAGTCTTCCAAAGACGTCTTCCATCCAACTACTAACCCAGACCCACTCTGCTTAGGTTCTGAGATGTGATGGGATCAGGCTTATACACAGAACAGACCGGCTGCAAAAAATCAACATATGTGATCTAGGTTAATATAGGTCACGTTAGCTACCCTCCTCTCAACCTGGATCACATCTGGTTGCATATTGAATTTTGTTTTAATGGGTTATTCAATCTGTCTTGATTCACTTTTTTTTTTTTTTTTTTTTTTGGCTGGTCCATTCAGAATTCACCAGTCAAGTCAGGTCCGCGGGGCATGCATTGGTGCCGCATCCACCACACTATGGAATCAGCATGGGTCTTAGATGGGAACCATTGCTGCAGATTAAAAAAAAACATCCTCAAGTCTTGAAAGTAACTATCTACCTTTGATTATGGGAAGAAACCTCAAGCAAACCAGACTCAGTTGGGTGACCATCTGCTTTGGCCATACTAACAGTAACAAAATAAATTTAAAAAAGCACAACAAAGGATTGTCACTTGTGCAAAGACTAAAATGTTGCAGCTAAGCAACCATACATATATAACATCCAGCGTGTGCAATGACCTATGGCTTAGAAGACACTCAAAATTTGCTAGGGTCCTCAACACTGAGGCACCTAAGTGCTGGATTATACACAGAGAAATGTGCCAAAAGGACAAAATGTTATAGTGACACTCCCTCACCATGCAAGTGATACTCCCTAACTGAATTTCCCTAAGTAACCATATGGAATGTCAGTGAATGCCACTGCCAAAATAAGTGAATGCTCCACAAGCTCTATACTTTCAGCTCATACAGATACACTTCTGATGGCCAAGCCCAGGAACTCAAAAAAAAGAGGAAAGCTTGGTTCTTAATCTTGACTGAGGACAATTGTAAACAAGCTTCTTGAGTGCTGCAATCAGGGCACCCATTGGATCCAAAACATTTTTTTTTCCACACAAAAAGATTTGTTCTTTGAAAGTATGCCAATCAGCATTCTATGTATGAGATGGGTAAGTGACTTAAATTAACACATGTTAGATTGGATGATTCCACCTTATTTGCAGGTCAAGATGATTTTAATGGTTGCTGACATTGAGGAACTCTGATTACAACAGCAACTTTGATTGCATGTTTTGCTTCTCAAAGACAGATGCCATGCTTTTAATTATACATTAACACAAAAAAAAAATTCCATGCTGTGAATGCCCTTACCTTAGTAACAGCAGGGTACCCAGCAGCCACCTCACCAGAGCAGTAGGGCTTTGCCTCATGGGAAACCTCAACACTGGAGGCCCATTGGTCCAAGAAACCACTGGGGGTGTAGAGGCCACAGTCTCTCACGCCTGTTTCTCGCTCGAAGTCCTCACAGACCCCATCACCATCATAGTAATAACACATGCTTGGCTCCTCTGCAGGTGACAAGACCATTATTATATTATCAGCTCCATTTTTAACAAAATAAAGATTGATTATTGACTACCTGAAGTACATTATTAGTTTAACTGTACACCACAACATCACTCTGTCTCATACAGGATCCTTATGTTTGCATAAAGTTGTACAGGTCAGATCCACAGACTGAACATTTATATTTTGTCTTTGTTTTGTTTTGTAATATAAAAAATTGTTGATGACAACTTTTAGATTCAGGTATGAAAAAGCCTAGAATGACCACATACATTCCTACATTTCAAATGGCCACAAACACAGGTGATGCCATCAGGTCCTTGCACTTGGACACTCAAAACTGCAGTCATTATTACAGTCATTATTACACCCATCCTCAGCGGCCGTGCAGGCAGGGGCAATATTTTTGATCCTGTGTGCCTGTCCATCTGTCCACGGTTGAACAAAATAACACAGAGATTTGATCCAATTTGGACCAAACATAAGGAATGATTGAGGGTTAGCCGAAGACAAAGTGAGATGTGTGCGCACTGTTTGGAACACAATTTTAAACCTTTCTCCCATTAGTTTGGAAGGAGGAGCAGAAGAGGAGAGAACAGATGAAAGTAAGGGAAAAAAGTGCATGGAAAAAGCAGGAAAAAGTGTTGAATGATGGAGTGACTGTATAAGGGATGGAGGGAAAAGCAAAGAAAGAAACAAAAAAAGGTACAGAATGATAAAATGAGAGCAAGGGGGTGATGGGGGTGAACCAGACAGAGTCAAGTGGTAAAGAAAGACACAGGAGTAATTTGGGACTGGAGGAGAGTGGAGCAGGGAGGCTGCCTGGGCCTCACTGCTCTCAGCTAAAGCAGTGTCAGCCGGTGGGGTTCCAGTTAGGGGGAAAGGCGGCACTCTGTGCCAAGTTGGCTGGGGCCTCCTCCTCGAAATTCGAGCCCTCCCCAGCATGGAGAAAACTTAAGTCAGTTCTGTGCTCTGGCAATGGTGAAGCGAGGAGCTACTGAGGGGGCAAACAGAGTGCGCTGCTGCTACTCAGTTAGCACGAAGACAAGTAAGGACGACGGGAAAGGGTGAGAGACAAGGAAGCAGAAACAGCAAAAGCCGCAACATCTCAGAAGTGAAGAGAATAGGAATGGACAAAGGAAGAAATAAAAAAAATTAATGGTAGAAGCAGACGTGCTGATCTTGTATGAGTCACATTTACAGGTCAGATCTGGAAGCTGTGCTTCGCTGCATCCAACAGACCAAGGAACCACCCCGGGTCCTGGATGGCAATCACCCAGGCAGACAAATGATCTATCTCCACCTCTCACAAGTAGTCATGTGCCTCTCACAGCCAGGGTTATCAGTGTTATCATTAAAATCACTTTTACAAACTTTTTAAGATATCAGAGTTCCTTTTGGCCATTGCAATTCAATTTGTAATATAATTGTACAACAAAATTTTAATTACTGTTTTACTCATTCATTCATTCATTCATTCATTCATTCATTCATTCATTCAGCTTATCTGGGACTGGGTCGCAGTGGCAGCAGCCCACAAAGCTCATTTCACACTTCCCTATCCTTGGCTGAGCCCTGTAACTCTTCCCCGGGGATCCCGAGGCATTCCCAAACCAGGTGGGAAATATAACCCCTCTAGGATGGCCAGGGCCTCGTCCCAGTTGGAGGTGCCTGGAAGACCTCTCTAGGGAGACAACCAGGGAGCATTCTCAGCAGTTGCCCAAACCACTTCTGCCACTCCTTTCGATGCAAAGAAGCAGCAGAGTTCCTCCGAGTTCCTCCCAGTTAGTCAAACTTCTCACCCTGTCAGGAAGATAAACCCAGATACCCGACGGAAGAATCGCATTTCTGCCACTTGTATCTGCAATATTATTCTTTTGGTCATTACCTGAAGCCCATGACCACAGGTGAGGAGAGAAGCATAAATTGACTTGTAAATTGAGAATCTCACCTTCTTGCTCTGCTCCTTCTCCATGACGATGGTTCAGTGCAATGTCCTTAAAACATCAGCTGCTCCCCCAACCCATCTATCAGTCTCACGCTCCAATTTACCCCCACTTGTGAACAAGACCCCGAGATACTTAAAATCCTTAAACATGGTGAGGAGACAGACAAAGGGCAATTCACGAGGCCCTTTATGATGGACATGCATAGGCATGGAGTCACCTCGCCCAGATTAGGGAGATTGAGGCCTCGTCCTGATGCCAGGCCTGGAGTGGGGGCTCTCAGGCGTGTGTCAGGTGGCCAGGTCCACATCCTTGGAACTCAGTTGGGCTCAGTCCAAAAAAACGTCACGGTGTCACCTCCATGTGGACTCACCACCCGAAAGGGGCATGGAAAGGGTCTGGTGTGCTTTACTATGGGCAGTGGACGGGCAAATACCCACATAGAGTGTTTTACTCTGCTTAAGTATTTGTAAATGTTGTGCTTTTATTCTTCATCTTAATGGTTTTGGCTAGTGACCCACCGCTCATATCTGCTAAACACTTACAGCACAAGAGTTTTCTTCTTCTTCTTGGTGGGTTTGATAACAGCATGATTCTTTATTGACCATATTCAGTGCAGAAACCTCCTGAGGAGGCACACCACTCAGCAAAAGATGAGAAAAATAGATTTTCTGTAGTTCTGTGGACTCCCAGCCTACTCTGTTCCACACATGCTTGGCTTAGCCCAGTTGCAGCTTGGTGTAATGCCAGGTGAACTTGGTAGATATTCCATACTCTACTCTTGATATCTCCAGATATTTTTTTTCCATGTTTGGTGTGAAAAAGAATGCCAAGATGTATCTAACTTAGGACAAAGAGGCTATGGGTCCAGCTGAGCTCCCACAAATTTTGAACATGTTCAAAACTGGCATGAGTTTAACTGACCTTTCTCAGCTTATGCTGATCTGTGCCGAGGTGTACAGGCAGTGCCAAGACACTGCGCGGAAAGGCTTGGCACTGGACTTGGTCAAGTTTCAGAGTTGCTTAAAACAGTGGTAGAATAATGAAAACAGAGCCATGTTTCTTTTTTGGAGACTTAAAAAAGAAAAAATATATATTTATCATTTCAGAAAAGTGTCCTCAAGGGTAGAAGTTACGAAAATTGCTTGATATAAATGGGGCTGATGAAAATATATGTGAACTGAAAAATTAAAAATATATGTGATATGAAAAATGGTGTGATAAATACTACCACTCATCATTCATAATAACAAACTGGCACTTATCATTTATAGCAAGCCATTTTTGTTACTTCTGCCCAAAATATCAATCAAAACCATGTCTACTGACTAACTGATGGAGTTTTTGGCTCCCATGTTGAAGGCTTGGCCTGTTCTTTAGTTTTTATTTTGTCATAGTGAGGGCAAATCAATCTACAAAGTTTGATTTTGCAGACACTTGGAAGAAAGTCATTCAAGTAATGATGTGTTTCACTAACACAACCTAGGATGGTGACAGATGCAGAGTAAAAAGAAAAAGTTGAGATTTGAGTGGTTTGCTGAGTGGGCATGCTCTCTCACTCTTTTTTAATACGGTGAAAGAAAGAAAAATTGCTTGCTGTAAGCAAAAAGTGTCACTTGGGGTATTGTGAATGATGAATGGTAGACAGTATTTGTCACCAGTTTTCACTTCACATATACACTCACTGGCCACTTTATTAGATACACCTGTTGCTTGTTAACACAAATAGCTAATAGGCCAACCACATAGCAGAAACTCAATGCATTCAGGCATCTAGACGTAGTGAAAGCGACTTGCTGAAGTTCAAACTGAGCGTCAGAATGGGGAAGAAAGGTAATTTAAGAGACTTTGAACGTGGCATGGGTGTTGGTGCCAGAGGGACTGGTTTAAGTATTTCAGAAACTGCTAATCTACTGGGATTTTCACAGCCAGCCATCTCTAGAGTCTACAGAAAATGGTCCAAA
Organism: Thalassophryne amazonica; assembly: GCF_902500255.1. Lineage (NCBI taxonomy): Eukaryota > Metazoa > Chordata > Actinopteri > Batrachoidiformes > Batrachoididae > Thalassophryne > Thalassophryne amazonica. The sequence continues at coordinate 25,578,482 of NC_047119.1, forward strand.
AAGGAAAAGATATCCAGTTAGTGACAGTTGTGTGGACAAAAATGCCTTGTTGATATCAGAGGAAAATGGGCAGTGTTATCATTAAAATCACTTTTACAAACTTTTTAAGATATCAGAGTTCCTTTTGGCCATTGCAATTCAATTTGTAATATAATTGTACAACAAAATTTTAATTACTGTTTTACTCATTCATTCATTCATTCATTCATTCAGCTTATCTGGGTCTGGGTCGCAGTGGCAGCAGCCCACAAAGCTCATTTCACACTTCCCTATCCTTGGCTGAGCCCTGTAACTCTTCCCCGGGGATCCCGAGGCATTCCCAAACCAGGTGGGAAATATAACCCCTCTAGGATGGCCAGGGCCTCGTCCCAGTTGGAGGTGCCTGGAAGACCTCTCTAGGGAGACAACCAGGGAGCATTCTCAGCAGTTGCCCAAACCATGGGGATGACTGGTTGAATGGGTGACTGTCTGATGCTACCACGTCAATATGGATGTACATTTCTGAGGAATGTTTCCAAGGCCTTTTTTAACCTATGCCACATAGAATTAGGGCAGTTCTGAAGGCAAAAGTGGGTCCAACCAGGTACTAATTCATCCACTTCATGCTACAGAATCAGGGAATAAGTAGTGGCAGCAACAGACCTCAGAGCCTATAGAGGACTTACTCCTTATTTCCATGAAAAGTAGGGGTGCTATACAAGCGAATCCGACAATGTACAAAACAGAAAATTTAGATTAAATGTCTGGTGGGGTTATGTCTTTAATTCACAGTGGGGGCTACAGCCCAATCGAGCCCCATCATAGCACCGCCTCTGTTACTAAGCAGTGCCTGCTAAAATTGTGTTTTATAATATTATTTAAAGGTACTCTTACAATTTATATAATCTTTCTTACTCATGTGACAGAAATCATGACAGCTACAGATAGCATCTAATGAAGCATATCAGCTTGGAACACAGTATGAACTGAAACCTGGAATTGGAGAATAATGCAATTCCAATTTTTCTTTATTTTTTATGCACCTGTGTTTATTGTGGCACAGAGCTTTACAGAGTCGTAGCTACTGGGACTGTCCTAACAGTTGAGGGTCAAGCCAAAGAACTTCATCAAATCCAGCTCAGCCATGTGACCAACGTATTAAAGCTCATCTAGACTGTAGCACCTTGGCTCCTTTGTATAGTTAGTTTCAATTCGTCATCCAATCCAACTCAGTGACAATCCGGCGCTCTCACACACACAGATCAACTGACGGGACTATCCCTCTTTTTCACCGCTTCTAAAACCTACTTCCATCAGGGATGGCTGTATAAAGCTTTACCAACTGGATACATCATCAGTTGTGTACCTCAGCATCATTGGGTGTTTCGGACAATTATCACAAGACACCCTCTGCTGAGGCAGGCCCACCACAGGTTGATCAAGCCTGGGTGTGTGTCCTGTGGTTAGCTGTTAGCTTTAGCAGCTCAGATGGTGTCATTCCTCTTTAGCCACAGCCAATGGCTTGTCCTCTCAGCAGTATCTGCCAGCTTTTTAATGGTCTGCCCCCTGACTCCAATCTCCCTGAGGAATTTTGATGTGGTGCTAGCCACGAAGACCCTGCATCCCACCTCTACTGGGCACAACTTCATCCTCCAGCCTCTGTCTTTGGCCTCGACTACAAAGTCAGAGTATCACAACATCTTCCGCTCGTAAGCTTCCTCGATGGCGTCCTCCCAGGGAACTGTTAGTTCGACGATGTAGGAAAGCCAACAGGACTCAGACCAGAGTACAAGGGCTGGTCACAAGGTGGTTGTAGTGATCTCAGTGGGGAAAATAAGCTTCTGATCCAGATCGACTCGCATCTGCCAGTCTCTGGCTGCCTGTAGTGGACCCAGGTCAGGATTTGAGGGGCCAGCAAGCGGCTTGTTCCCCTCCCAAACAAACAATTGTTGCTGGCAGCGAGCATCCTGTTTGTGGCAGGGTTGGGTGTTAATGGCTACGCGCTTGCACTCAATCTTCTCCGCTAAACACCTGAGGACCTGGTTGTGTCTCCATGTATACCTGCCCTGAGTGAGACTGGTCCTACAGCCAACCAGGATGTGCTTAAGGTTTGCTGGGGTCACACACAGGGGGCAGGATGGGTCCTTTCCAAGCCATAAATGCAGATTTGCAGGAGAAGGCAGCATGTCATAGGTGGCTCCAACAGTAAAGCTCAGCCTGTTGGTTTCCATGCCCCAAAGTTGTCCCCATGCAAGTTCCCTCTTTTCAACCCCCTCCCACCTTGTCCAATGGCCCTGTTTGGCTTGTGTTACGGCCTTGGACCACCTCGTTACTTCCTCCTCTCGGTGCACCTCCTCTGCCAGCAAAGTTTGACGTTCTGCTGGAGACGCCTTTTGCCCTGAAAGGTGTCAATGTTCCAAGGCCGGGGCCTCCTCTCCTTTGTTGGATGTGACACACCACATCACGGTGTAGAAGAGCAGATTTGGCCTGTATCAGTGCTGTTGCTGGGGAACACAGTGTGAACTGAAACCTGGAACTGGAGAATAATGCAATTCCAATTTTTCTTTATTTTTTATGCACCTGTGTTTATTTTGGCATGGAGCTTTACAGAGTTGTAGCCACCGGGATTGTCCTAACAGTTGAGGGATCATGCCAAAAGAACTTCATCAAATCCAGCTCAGCCATGTGACCAACGTATTAAAGCTCATCTAGACTGTAGCACCTTGGCTCCTTTGTATAGTTAGTTTCAATTCTTCATCCAACTCAGTGACAATCCGGCACTCTCACACACATACAGACAGACCAACCGACAGAAGGCCCCGTCATTAGTGTCAGATTTCTGCACAAAACTACAACTATGTCAAACAGCGTCGATCATGCCCACACAAACCTACACATACACACGCACACAAAAAGCATGCACACGCATCCCTGAGCGCTGCCGTTGGTGGAAAAACAGCCTAGCCAAGGCTGTCATCCAGCAATCTGACAGGGATTAAGTGGCCACTTCACTCAGGCTCACACGTGTGTGCATGCATACATGCACAAACACACATACACAGGCCTGTACCACAAGTCTTTTTCTTAATTTTTCTAAATTTTTTTATATAGCGCCAAATCACAACAAACAGTTGCCCCAAGGCGCTTTATATTGTAAGGCAAGGCCATACAATAATTATGTAAAACCCCAACGGTCAAAACGACCCCCTGTGAGCAAGCACTTGGCTACAGTGGGAAGGAAAAACTCCCTTTTAACAGGAAGAAACCTCCAGCAGAACCAGGCTCAGGGAGGGGCAGTCTTCTGCTGGGACTGGTTGGGGCTGAGGGAGAGAACCAGGAAAAAGACATGCTGTGGAGGGGAGCAGAGATCGATCACTAATGATTAAATGCAGAGTGGTGCATACAGAGCAAAAAGAGAAAGAAACAGTGCATCATGGGAACCCCCCAGCAGTCTACGTCTATAGCAGCATAACTAAGGGATGGTTTAGGGTCACCTGATCCAGCCCTAACTATAAGCTTTAGCAAAAAGGAAAGTTTTAAGCCTAATCTTAAAAGTATCAGTATTTGTGTGCACACATGCACATTAATGGACTGTGGATGAAAATATGGAAGGAGCAGCACGGGGAGGGTGCAGGGGGGTGAAATGATTGTCAGACAGCGGCAGAACGGACAGCTAACCATCCATCTATTCATAAAAACACAACAACATTGGAGATGTCAGTTGCACCGCTTTGTAAAATAGTATGACTCACTCTTTTAAAGCATAATGACTTCCAGATATTTTTACAAGGGTCAAAGCCATTACTATAGCTAATGGCAATGTGACTCTTTTGAGAGAAGCAGTTTGGATGTAAATCTGCCCCGATGTGAAATGTTTTTCATCTCAAAAGCCTGTGAAGCTCCTCTGCACTTAATTAACACCTAAACCAGTGTCAGTTAAATTCAATCCTTTTTTTTAAGTTCCAATGGGCACTCAGAGAGTGAAACATGGTTCTGTATGACCTTGATATTTGATTGATTCTGTGCAAAATTCAACCACTTTTCCTGACGGTTTGCCATGGTTATGGACTCACAGTGATTCCCGGATGCAAATTCGTGAAACTGCCATTGGAGCTTTATAAAGTTATAATCCTTGAGTTTAAGCTTTTAAGGTCAAAGGTCATGTGCCCAATAGAAAGATGAGACGACTTCATATTAGTGTTCAATAGTAGCCATAGGTATAAGTCCAATATAGGCCTGTTGGTGCTGGTACTTACTTCCGTATTCCGTAGCGTGAAGCAGTCAAGCCCCTGGACAGGATGGCAAGCCAGTACAGGTTATTTCCCCAGGTAAAACTGGTACCCATTTACATTTTGGTGGTCTGAGACAATGTAGATGAAGTGTCTTGTAGAAGATCACAGACAGGTAGCATGACCTGGAATCCAACCCAAGTCTACACATTGCTACCTGATCTCCATTTTATATGTAAGCACTGACCTTTTGGGTACAAATTTGACCTAGGCCTGCAACCTTTATTTTGAGCAGTTCTTTTCAAGACTGAATCACTTTGTCCATGGCTGACCCTCAACCCTTTCACTGTTTGGTTTACATCGGATGAAAACTCTTTGAGTTACACGTGCTTGATAAAGGTTCCATGTAGCATTTAGATTATTATTATTTTGAAAGCGAAAATACAAATTTGTTGACAACATCTTGAAATAGTTATTTACATATTCTGACACAGTTTAATCCAGGTCATTTCACTAATCCTGTGCTCACGCACTACATTTCCAAAATGTATTACAACTTTAAGGGCAATCTGCTGATAAATATACTCATTAAAAGTGCACTGATTGCAACAATGTACACAGTGTGCAATGTTCTGAGCGTTTTTCAACTGTAAATCTATTAACACTTACTTGTGACTGCAAGCATTGAGTTTTGTCAGTCAGTTTTGTCCAAAGGACTTACCAACACAGTTGAAGAAGGGTTCTTTCTTGCACTGGCTGGAGCATCCGTCCCCATTCACGGAGTTCATATCGTCACATTCCTCCCCTTTGGAACTAAAACAGCGGAAGGCAGCACTTAGGAAACATCCACACACATATGCCGCCATAGTGATAAATACGTCTGTGATTCATGAGTTCCAGAAGCAACGTGCCACTGTTTGCTTACAAAATTACTGAAAAATAACAAAAAACAATCGGAAACAATTTTGAGAGAACTTATGCAAATCAATGTGTGTGTGTGTGTGTGGCGGGGGGAGCACCAAGGAAGGAAAAGAACCTAAAACCATGATGATTTTCTCGATTTGGAAGATGTTAAAAGAGTTATTTTTCTACGAAATCTAAGACAAATGCAGTTCTGAAAGACTGGATTCTATCTATACTGTGAAATTTGATTGGTATGCACTGTTAGTGGTGGTGCGCTTCGTTTTTGCCGACATACTTTTGGAAGACATTTATTACCAAATCATTCAGTCATCGCTTTTAGTCACTGGTTAGTGTCCGTCTCACAACCATGCAATAAGTCAAGTTGCAGCAGGACCCACAAGACTTGGGCCTTCTTTCTCCTTTAAAGATATTAGCATCACTAAACAACTTTGTCCAGTGAGCTCATGTTTCTATAAAATCTTCTCAAGTGTCTCCCGATCTCAATGGAGGAAACCCAGGCACATGCATGTCTCTACAAGTTCACCAGAGACAAATATACTTCCCGAGTCGAAGAAGGCATCAAAAGCCTGGATTTTAATATTGACTGAGCACAACTGCAAATGGGATCATTGATTCCTCAAAGATCCCAGCATTGTTTACAAGGTCAAGTTCAGTAAATATTTCTTCACCAACAAAAGCACCTATGTGGCTTCTTTCCACAACCCTACCCAACGCCCAGTCCATACAAGGAGTCAGAACACTGCCCTGATGAACACTAGTTTTCATTAGGAAAAACTGAGACGCTCTGCCTCCGCTACATACAACACTCAAAGTATCCGTGTATAGGGTGGCTGTGATGTCGAACAACTTCTTCAAGATCCCACAAATTCTCAGTACATCCCACAGAGCCGTCCAATCAACTGAATCAAATAGGAAGTCCCTTCTGCTTCTTCCTTGTTTCATCTGAGGTAACCACATCAGATCCAAGGCGGATCTACAGTGGGGTAAAAGAGTATTTAGTCAGCCCCTGATTGTGCAGGTTCTCCTACTTAGAAAGATGAGAGAGGTCTGTAATTTTCAACATAGGTACACTTCAATTATGAGAGACAAAATGAGAAAAAAAAAATTCAGAAAATCACATTTTATGATTTTTAAAGAATTTATTTGTAAATTATGGTGGAATGAGAATTTCTCTCTCTTTGCTTGCCTCTACTGGTGGTTGGCTCTCACTGCGGTATTGTATCACTTCCTGTTCCGGAGCACAGCGGTGTTTTTCTGTATCTGTTAGCTGTTTAATCTGCGCAGTTAGATTGATCTAGTTATCTAGATTACGATTTGTTTCCCAGTGTAATCTTTACGTGCCTTAACTAAAGCACTCATTCTGCTGAATCACCTCTAAATTATTTACACATTATTCACTTTGCGTGTTTTTAGGAATCCGCTAGCTTAGCGTAGCTACTAGCTCTTAGCCGATTTAGCATGGCGGCTTCTCCTGTCTCTCCCGCACTTTTCTGCTCTGGGTGTGAAATGTTTAGTTATTCCTCGGCCTCCTTTAGCAGTAATGGTACTTGTAATAAGTGTAGCTTATTCGTAGCTTTGGAGGCCAGGCTGGGCGAATTGGAGACTCGGCTCCGCACCGTGGAAAATTCTACAGCTAGCCAGGCCCCTGTAGTCGGTGCGGACCAAGGTAGCTTAGCCGCCGTTAGTTCCCCCCTGGCAGATCCCGAGCAGCCGGGAAAGCAGGCTGACTGGGTGACTGTGAGGAGGAAGCGTAGCCCTAAACAGAAGCCCCGTGTACACCGCCAACCCGTTCACATTTCTAACCGTTTTTCCCCACTCGACGACACACCCGCCGAGGATCAAACTCTGGTTATTGGCGACTCTGTTTTGAGAAATGTGAAGTTAGCGACACCAGCAACCATAGTCAATTGTCTTCCGGGGGCCAGAGCAGGCGACATTGAAGGAAATTTGAAACTGCTGGTAAGGCTAAGCGTAAATTTGGTAAGATTGTAATTCACGTCGGCAGTAATGACACCCGGTTACGCCAATCGGAGGTCACTAAAATTAACATTAAATCGGTGTGTAACTTTGCAAAAACAATGTCGGACTCTGTAGTTTTCTCTGGGCCCCTCCCCAATCAGACCGGGAGTGACATGTTTAGCCGCATGTTCTCCTTGAATTGCTGGCTGTCTGAGTGGTGTCCAAAAAATGAGGTGGGCTTCATAGATAATTGGCAAAGCTTCTGGGGAAAACCTGGTCTTGTTAGGAGAGACGGCATCCATCCCACTTTGGATGGAGCAGCTCTCATTTCTAGAAATCTGGCTAATTTTCTTAAATCCTCCAAACCGTGACTATCCAGGGTTGGGACCAGGAAGCAGAGTTGTAGTCTTACACACCTCTCTGCAGCTTCTCTCCCCCTGCCATCCCCTCATTACCCCATCCCCGTAGAGACGGTGCCTGCTCCCAGACTACCAATAACCAGCAAAAATCTATTTAAGCATAAAAATTCAAAAAGAAAAAATAATATAGCACCTTCAACTGCACCACAGACTAAAACAGTTAAATGTGGTCTATTAAACATTAGGTCTCTCTCTTCTAAGTCCCTGTTGGTAAATTATATAATAATTGATCAACATATTGATTTATTCTGCCTAACAGAAACCTGGTTACAGCAGGATGAATATGTTAGTTTAAATGAGTCAACACCCCCGAGTCACACTAACTGTCAGAATGCTCGTAGCACGGGCCGGGGCGGTGGATTAGCAGCAATCTTCCATTCCAGCTTATTAATTAATCAAAAACCCAGACAGAGCTTTAATTCATTTGAAAGCTTGTCTCTTAGTCTTGTCCATCCAAATTGGAAGTCCCAAAAACCAGTTTTATTTGTTATTATCTATCGTCCACCTGGTCGTTACTGTGAGTTTCTCTGTGAATTTTCAGACCTTTTGTCTGACTTAGTGCTTAGCTCAGATAAGATAATTATAGTGGGCGATTTTAACATCCACACAGATGCTGAGAATGACAGCCTCAACACTGCATTTAATCTATTATTAGACTCTATTGGCTTTGCTCAAAAAGTAAATGAGTCCACCCACCACTTTAATCATATCTTAGATCTTGTTCTGACTTATGGTATGGAAATAGAAGACTTAACAGTATTCCCTGAAAACTCCCTTCTGTCTGATCATTTTTTAATAACATTTACATTTACTCTGATGGACTACCCAGCAGTAGGGAATAAGTTTCATTACACTAGAAGTCTTTCAGAAAGCGCTGTAACTAGGTTTAAGGATATGATTCCTTCTTTATGTTCTCTAATGCCATATAACAACACAGTGCAGAGTAGCTACCTAAACTCTGTAAGGGAGATAGAGTATCTCGTCAATAGTTTTACATCCTCATTGAAGACAACTTTGGATGCTGTAGCTCCTCTGAAAAAGAGAGCTTTAAATCAGAAGTGTCTGACTCCATGGTATAACTCTCAAACTCGTAGCTTAAAGCAGATAACCCGTAAGTTGGAGAGGAAATGGCGTCTCACTAATTTAGAAGATCTTCACTTAGCCTGGAAAAAGAGTCTGTTGCTCTATAAAAAAGCCCTCCGTAAAGCTAGGACATCTTTCTACTCATCACTAATTGAAGAAATAAGAACAACCCCAGGTTTCTTTTCAGCACTGTAGCCAGGCTGACAAGGAGTCAGAGCTCTATTGAGCTGAGTATTCCATTATCTTTAACTAGTAATGAGTTCATGACTTTCTTTGCTAACAAAATTTTAACTATTAGAGAAAAAATTACTCATAACCATCCCAAAGACGTATCGTTATCTTTGGCTGCTTTCAGTGATGCCGGTATTTGGTTAGACTCTTTCTCTCCGATTGTTCTGTCTGAGTTATTTTCATTAGTTACTTCATCCAAACCATCAACATGTTTATTAGACCCCATTCCTACCAGGCTGCTCAAGGAAGCCCTACCATTATTTAATGCTTCGATCTTAAATATGATCAATCTATCTTTGTTAGTTGGCTATGTACCACAGGCTTTTAAGGTGGCAGTAATTAAACCATTACTTAAAAAGCCATCACTTGACCCAGCTATCTTAGCTAATTATAGGCCAATCTCCAACCTTCCTTTTCTCTCAAAAATTCTTGAAAGGGTAGTTGTAAAACAGCTAACTGATCATCTGCAGAGGAATGGTCTATTTGAAGAGTTTCAGTCAGGTTTTAGAATTCATCATAGTACAGAAACAGCATTAGTGAAGGTTACAAATGATCTTCTTATGGCCTCGGACAGTGGACTCATCTCTGTGCTTGTTCTGTTAGACCTCAGTGCTGCTTTTGATACTGTTGACCATAAAATTTTATTACAGAGATTAGAGCATGCCATAGGTATTAAAGGCACTGCGCTGCGGTGGTTTGAATCATATTTGTCTAATAGATTACAATTTGTTCATGTAAATGGGGAATCTTCTTCACAGACTAAAGTTAATTATGGAGTTCCACAAGGTTCTGTGCTAGGACCAATTTTATTCACTTTATATATGCTTCCCTTAGGCAGTATTATTAGACGGTATTGCTTAAATTTTCATTGTTACGCAGATGATACCCAGCTTTATCTATCCATGAAGCCAGAGGACACACACCAATTAGCTAAACTGCAGGATTGTCTTACAGACATAAAGACATGGATGACCTCTAATTTCCTGCTTTTAAACTCAGATAAAACTGAAGTTATTGTACTTGGCCCCACAAATCTTAGAAACATGGTGTCTAACCAGATCCTTACTCTGGATGGCATTACCCTGACCTCTAGTAATACTGTGAGAAATCTTGGAGTCATTTTTGATCAGGATATGTCATTCAAAGCGCATATTAAACAAATATGTAGGACTGCTTTTTTGCATTTACGCAATATCTCTAAAATCAGAAAGGTCTTGTCTCAGAGTGATGCTGAAAAACTAATTCATGCATTTATTTCCTCTAGGCTGGACTATTGTAATTCATTATTATCAGGTTGTCCTAAAAGTTCCCTAAAAAGCCTTCAGTTAATTCAAAATGCTGCAGCTAGAGTGCTGACGGGGACTAGAAGGAGAGAGCATATCTCACCCATATTGGCCTCTCTTCATTGGCTTCCTGTTAATTCTAGAATAGAATTTAAAATTCTTCTTCTTACTTATAAGGTTTTGAATAATCAGGTCCCATCTTATCTTAGGGACCTCATAGTACCATATCACCCCAATAGAGCGCTTCGCTCTCAGACTGCAGGCTTACTTGTAGTTCCTAGGGTTTGTAAGAGTAGAATGGGAGGCAGAGCCTTCAGCTTTCAGGCTCCTCTCCTGTGGAACCAGCTCCCAATTCAGATCAGGGAGACAGACACCCTCTCTACTTTTAAGATTAGGCTTAAAACTTTCCTTTTTGCTAAAGCTTATAGTTAGGGCTGGATCAGGTGACCCTGAACCATCCCTTAGTTATGCTGCTATAGACGTAGACTGCTGGGGGGTTCCCATGATGCACTGTTTCTTTCTCTTTTTGCTCTGTATGCACCACTCTGCATTTAATCATTAGTGATCGATCTCTGCTCCCCTCCACAGCATGTCTTTTTCCTGGTTCTCTCCCTCAGCCCCAACCAGTCCCAGCAGAAGACTGCCCCTCCCTGAGCCTGGTTCTGCTGGAGGTTTCTTCCTGTTAAAAGGGAGTTTTTCCTTCCCACTGTAGCCAAGTGCTTGCTCACAGGGGGTCGTTTTGACCGTTGGGGTTTTACATCATTATTGTATGGCCTTGCCTTACAATATAAAGCGCCTTGGGGCAACTGTTTGTTGTGATTTGGCGCTATATAAAAAAAAAATTGATTGATTGATTGATTGAAAATAAGTATTTGGTCAATAAAAACAAGCAAGATTTCTGGCTCTCAGAGACCTGTAACTTCTTCGTTAAGAAGCTCTTCTGTCCTCCACCTGTTACCTGTATTAATGGCATTTGTTGGAACTCATTATCTGTATAAAAGACGCCTATCCACAGCCTCAAACAGTCAGACTCCAAACTCAACCATGGACAAGACCAAAGAGCTGTCGAAGGACACCAGGAAGAAAATTGTAGATGTGCACCAGGCTGGGAAGAGTGAGTCCACAATAGTCAAGCAGGTTGGTGTGAATAATTCAACTGTGGGAGCAATTGTAAGAAAATGGAAGACATACAAGACCATTGATAATCTCTGTCGATCTGGGGCTCCATGCAAGATGTCATCCCGTGGGGTCAAAAAGATCATGAGAACGGTGAACAAAATCCCAGAACTACACGGAGAGACCTGATGAATGACCTGCAGAGAGCTGGGACCAAAGAAACAAAGGCTACACACTACGCAGAGAGGGACTCAAATCCAGCAGTGCCAGGTGTGTCCCCCTGCTTAAGCCAGTACGTGTCCAGGCCCGTCTGAAGTTTGCCAGAGAGCATATGGATGAGCAAAAGGATTGGGAGAATATCATGTGGTCCAACCAAAATAGAACTTTTTAGTAAAAACTCAACTCATCGTGTTTGGAGGAAGAAGAATGCTGAGTTGCATCCCAAGAACACCATATCTACTGTGAAGCATGTGGGTGGAAACATCATACTCTGGGGCTGTTTTTCTGCAAAGGGGACAGGATGACTGATCCATGTTAAGGGGAGAATGAACAGGGCCATGTATCATGAGATTTTCAGCCAAAACCTCCTTCCATCAGTGACAGCATTGAAGATGCAACATGGCTGGGTCTTCCAGCATGACAATGATCCCAAACACACCACTCGGGCAATGAAGGAGTGGCTCCGTAAAAAGCATTTCAAGGTCCTGGAGTGGCCAAGCCAGTCTCCAGACCTCAACCCCGTAGAAAATTTGTGGAGGGAGTTGAAAGTCCATGTTGCTCAGTGACAGCCCCAAAACATCACTGCTCTAGAGATGTGCATGGAGGAATGGGCCAAAATACCAGCTACAGTGTGTGCAAACCTGGTGAAGACTTACAGGAAACGTTTGACCTCTGTCATTGCCAAAAAAGATTATGTTAGAAAGTATTGAGCTGAACTTTTGTTATTGACCAAATACTTATTTTCCATTATAATTTACAAATAAATTCTTTAAAAATCCTACAGTGTGATTTCCTGGATTTTTTTTTCTCATTTTGTCTCTCACAGTTGAAGTGTACCTATGTTGAAAACTACAGACCTCCCCACATCTTTCTAAGTAGGAGAACTTGCACAATCAGGGACTGACTAAATACTTTTTTGCGCCACTGTACATGTTGGTTTGGCAAAAATTTTACACCAGATGCCCCTCTTGATGCAATCCCTGATGCAATAAGGGATAGGAGTGATCTTGAACCGAGAACTTTCTTTACTTAAAACAAGCGCACTTAACCACTTGGCCACCACCCCTGGTCGACAGAACCAAATGATTTGCACAAATCAACATAGGCTGGGAAGAAGCGCCGGTGATAGTCACGCTTTTCTTCTATGATTACTCACAGGGCTAGAATGTGGTAGATGGTTGACAAACATCATCACAATCAAACAGAAAATATAACCTTCTTGGTGATGCTGAAATAATTTTGTTTTTGTGAAAATGCTCATAGTTTCTGAATGGACACATTTTAGTGCATATATTCAGATCATGCATTACCTTTGCACATGTCCATCACCGCAGTAGGGTGCCCCTAGTTCATGTAGCAGAAGTGGGGAGGGCTCACTCTCACTCCGTCTGGAGATGGTTTGGACCTGGTAAGTGTAAACGACATGTAGCACCACATCTCTGCACAGACAGAGATGTCCACATGAGCATGAAAAGGAACAATCAAGTAAATACATAAGCTTCACACAGACATGACAGTCATAGAAAAAAGGCGGGGCTGTGGAGAATTGCTCGATGGTGCAGGTGATCATCGCGCCGCATCTACACAACACACTACACAGTAGCCACTGAGTGTCCATTTTGGTAAGGTCCGGTCGTGTTTTGTTTCCTTATCATATGGACTGAAGGAACCATCATGATGAACACACAAAGGGCAGGAAACGTTTGGGGACTACTCACTGTGCTGGTGTAAGTCATCATGATGGTTTCTTGAGTCACCAATGATAAGGAAGTCTGAATAAAAAAAGTCTGAAAGAAAAAACATGAATGAGAAAACCTAAATAAAACAAGGTCTGTGAAAAAGTGAAATTAAATGCAAAACAACAAAAACAGACATCAAAAAACGAAGGAAGTCCTATATAGGCCCAGAGACCTGTTGACTCCCCCAGGATGGCACATCACTCCAACACAGGTTACTTCCACAGCCAAAGGCTGATACCCATTTACAGCTGGATGGACTGAGATAACATAGATTAATTGTCTTGTCCAAGGACCCAGACAGGTAGCATGAACAGGATTTTAACCCTAGGTGGCCACCGTCTCCTAATGTCGGATCTGGTACTGCTGGCGAGGAGCAAAAACAATAAGATGTGGGTGCGTGCACACCCAGTAACAACAAAGGTGGAGAATCCACCTCCACCTCTCACACACACTCGTGCAGCTCCTGTCTTAAACACTTATCTGGTTGGGGTGTGAAGCGAAGCCGTCGCTGATTACGCCAACCTCACTGATAAGGCATGCCACAGGAAAGCAGCTGCAAAATGAATTCAGACTAAGACACAATTAGATTCTGGCTGAGGATATTACCTTCACAGGTAGATGGTATCTCGGCAACGAGGTGGAGATGACGTCCAGTTCTTATGGAGGGGAATGATGAAGTGTAGATGGGTGACAGCTGTCATGAGATAATGAGTGACAGCTGTCACCCCCGGCTGTGTCCGTGGTGGCGGCGCCCTCTCGTGCCTGAAGCCCGCACTTCAGGCAGGGCGCCCTCTGGTGGTGGGCCAGCAGTACCTCCTCTTCTGGCGGCCCACACAACAGGACCCCCCCCCTCAACGGGCACCTCCTGGCGCCCAACCAGGCTTATCCGGGTGACGGCGGTAGAAATCGGCCAGGAGGGCCGGGTCCAGGATGAAGCTCCTCTTTACCCAGGAGCGTTCTTCGGGTCCATACCCCTCCCAGTCCACCAAATACTGGAACCCCCGGCCCATTCGACGGACGTCCAGGAGCCGGCGCACTGTCCAAGCCGGCTCCCCGTCAATGATCTGGGCAGGAGGCGGCGCCGGACTGGGAGCACAGAGGGGTGAGGTGTGGTGTGGTTTCAGTCTGGACACATGGAAAACAGGGTGGATCCGCAGTGAAGCTGGAAGTTGGAGTTTCACTGCAGCAGGGCTGAGGATCTTAAGGATTTTAAATGGTCCAATGTACCTGTCTTTCAACTTAGGAGAGTCCACTTGGAGGGGGATGTCCTTCGTTGATAACCACACCTCCTGCTCGTCCGGGCCTTCAACAAGGCAGAACGGGCGGTGCGCCACACCCGACGGCACCTCCGCAGGTGGGCCTGGACCGAGGGCACACCGACCTCTCCCTCCACCACGGGAAACAATGGGGGCTGGTACCCCAGACACACCTCAAACGGGGAGAGGCTGGTGGCAGAAGACACCTGACTGTTATGTGCATACTCGATCCAGGCCAGATGGTTACTCTAGGCCATTGGGTGCGCGGATGTCACAAAGCAGAGGGTCTGTTCCAACTCTTGGTTGGCCCGTTCTGCCTGTCCGTTCGTCTGTGGGTGGTACCCGGACGAGAGGCTCACGGTGGCCCCCAGTTCTCTGCAGAAACTCCTCCAGACTTGAGAGGAAAACTGGGGACCATGATCCGAGACTATGTCAGTTGGTATCCCATGCAGACGGACGACTTGGTGGACCAGAAGGTCTGCAGTCTCCTGGGCCGTTGGGAGCTTCGGGAGGGCCACGAAGTGGGCCGCCTTGGAGAATCGGTCCACTATCGTGAGGATAGTCGTCATGCCCTGGGACGGCGGGAGGCCCGTGACGAAATCCAGGCCGATATGGGACCAGGGGCGATGAGCACCGGAAGCAGCTGGAGAAGTCCTTGGGTCCTTTTGTGGTCTGCCTTGCCCCTGGCACAGGTGGTGCAGGCCTGGATATACTCCCGGACGTCGGCCTCCATAGATGCCCACCAGAAGCGCTGCCGGACAACTGCCATGGTCCTTCGCACCCCCGGATGACAAGAGAGCTTGGAACCGTGACAGAAATCCAAGACTGCAGCTCTGGCCTCTGGTGGGACATATAGATGGTTCTTCGGCCCAGTTCTGGGGTCCAGGTTCCATGCCAGGGCCTCACGGACGGTCTTCTCCACGTCCCAGGTGAGGGTAGCCACGATAGTGGACTCTGGAATGATGGGCTCCGGTGGATCCGACAGCTCAGTTTTGACTTCGTCTTCGTGTACCCGGGACAAGGCATCTGATCTTTGGTTCTTGGTCCCTGGGGCGATAGGTGATCCGGAAGTCAAAACGCCCGAAGAACAGTGACCAGCGGGCTTGCCTGGGGTTCAGCCGCTTGGCGGTCCTGATATACTCCAGGTTCCGATGGTCAGTGAAAACCGTGAACGGCACAGACGCTCCCTCCAACGGGTGTCTCCACTCCTCAAGAGCCTCTTTCACCGCAAGGAGTTCTCGGTTGCCGACGTCATAGTTCCATTCAGCCGGGGTCAACCTGCGAGAAAAGTAGGCACACGGGTGAAGAACCTTATCGGTCTCTCCGCTCTGGGAAAGCACGGCTCCTATCCCTGAGTCAGAGGCGTCCACTTCAACCACAAACTGGCGGCCAGGGTCGGGCTGCACCAGAACTGGTGTGGTCGAGGACCGTCGTTTCAACTCCTTGAACACGGCTTCGCACCGATCCGACCAGGTGAAGGGGACTTTTGGAGAGGTCAGGGCTGTCAGGGGGCTAACTACCTGACTGTAGCCCTTAATGAACCTCCTGTAGAAATTTGCAAAGCCGAGGAACTGTTGCAGCTTCCTACGGCTTGTTGGTTGGGGCCAATCTCTCACCGCCGCAACCTTGGCCGGATCAGGGGCAACGGAGTTGGAGGAGATGATAAACCCCAGGAAGGACAAAGAAGTACGGTGGAACTCGCACTTCTCGCCCTTCACAAACAGCCGGTTCTCCAACAACCGCTGCAGGACCTGACGTACATGCTGGACATGAGTCTCAGGGACCGGAGAAAAGATTAGTATATCGTCCAGATATACGAATACGAATCGGTGCAGGAAGTCCCGCAAGACGTCATTAACCAAAGCTTGGAACGTCACTGGGGCGTTAGTGAGGCCGAACGACATGACCAGGTACTCAAAATGACCTAATGGGGTGTTAAATGCCGTCTTCCACTCATCTCCCTTCCGGACCCGAACCAGGTGATATGCATTCCTAAGATCCAACTTTGTAAAGATTTTGGCTCCATGCAGGGGGGTGAACATGGAATCTAACAAGGGCAACGGGTATAGATTGCGAACCGTAATCTCATTCAGCCCCCTGTAATCAATGCATGGCCATCTTTCTTGCCCACAAAAAAGAAACCTGCACCCATTGGGGAGGTGGAATTCCGGATCAGCCCGGCAGCTAATGAGTCCCGGATGTAGGTCTCCATTGATTCGCGCTCAGGTCGTGAGAGGTTGTACAGCCTGCTGGACGGGAACTCCACGCCTGGAATCAAATCAATGGCACAATCGTACGGACGGTGCGGGGGAAGGGTGAGTGCCAGATCCTTGCTGAAGACGTCAGCAAGATCGTGGTACTCAACCGGCACCGCCGTCAGATTGGGAGGGACTTTGACCTCCTCCTTAGCATGTAAACCGGGAGGAACCGAGGAACCTAAACACACCCGATGGCAGGTTTCGCTCCACTGAACCACCACTCCAGACGGCCAATCAATCCGGGGATTATGTTTCAACATCCACGGGTAGCCCAAAATCACGCGGGAGGTAGAAGGAGTCACAAAAAACTCGATCTCCTCCCGATGATTTCCAGACACCACCAGAGTTACAGGTTGTGTCTTGTGCGTGATTAAAGGGAGAAGGGTGCCATCTAGTGCCCGCACCTGCAATGGCAAAGGGAGCGCCACCAGAGGGAGCCCTACCTCCCTAGCCCATCTGCTGTCTAGCAGATTCCCTTCTGACCCCGTGTCCACCAGTGCTGGGGCTTGAAGGGTTAAATCCCCGCTCAGGATTGTAACTGGGAGTCGTGTGGAAATATGTGTGTGTCCCACGTGAATGTCTTGGCCCACCCTAAGCCCAGTTTGTAGGGGCGGGTGTTGGTGTTTAACCGCTTGGGGCAGTCTCTTAGCTGATGCTCACTCGAGCCGCAGACAAAGCACTCCCCGCGGGCCAGCCTCCTCTGTCTGTTAGGTGGTCTAAATGTGGCCCTGCTCGTGTCCATAGCTTCGTCAGCAGGGGGAGCTGTAGCCACACGGAGCATTGAGGCTGTGGAGCGTGGGGAGGGCGGAACCTTTTCGGACCCGGAAGGGAGAGGGACGGCGCGTGCCCGGCCACGTCCTTCGTCTCGCTCCCGACGGCGTTCCTCAAACCGATTGTCTAACCGTATAACAAGATCAATAAGCCCATCTAAATCCCGCGGTTCTTCCTTAGCTACCAGGTGCTCCTTCAGGACCAACGACAGTCCGTTTATGAAGGCCGTGCGGAGCGCAACGTTATTCCAGCCGGACCTCGCAGCTGCGATGCGGAAGTCGACTGCATATTCGGCTGCGCTCCGGCGCCCCTGTCTCATTGACAGCAGCACTGTTGAAGCAGTCTCTCCTCTGTTAGGGTGACCAAAAACCGTTTTGAACTCCCTCACAAACCCAGTATAAGTGGTAAGGAGCCGTGAATTTTGCTCCCAAAGCGCCGTAGCCCAAGCGCGTGCCTCACCACGAAGCAAGTTAATGACATAAGCCACCTTACTGGTGTCAGACGCGTACATTACGGGACGTTGTGCAAAGACGAGCGAACACTGCATAAGAAAGTCCGCGCACGTCTCCACACAACCTCCGTACGGCTCTGGGGGACTTATGTACGCTTCAGGGGATGGTGGGGGGGGGGTCGTTGAACGACCAGTGGAACGTCTATATTCTGCACTGGGTTGGCAGGAGGAGGAGTTGCAGCAGCGCCCTGAGCGCGCGCTTCCACCTGTGCGGTGAAAGCCTCCATCCTGCGATTAAGGATGACGTTTTGCTCGGTCATCAGATCCAACCGAGCGGTAAAGGCGGTGAGGATTTGCTGCAACTCACCAATCACGCGTCCTGCAGACGCCTGTGCACCCTGCTCTTCCATTGGCTGTTCAACAGATGGGTGACGCCCCTCGGGATCCATGACGCTGGCCGAGATATCCTGTTGGGAAAGTGTAGTGACACGGACCCACTGCTGGCCCACCACTCTGGTGGTGGGCCAGCAGTGGGTCCTCTTCTGGCGGCCCACAAAACAGAACTAATTACATTCAGCTGGTTTATTGGGAACATGGAACAAATCTTTGGCTGGACTTTTACTTTCTGAAGCTGGATTTGACACCTCTGGAAGATGGGAAGATGGAAATGTGAACCAGTAGCAGTGTAAGTTAAGATGCTGTTATACACGTAAATGGCCTGGGGCCTCATTTATAGCAGTTGCACATGCATGAATGATGTGCAAAACAAGCATAGGTTGAGATTTATAAAAAGTAACTAAATGGCAAAATGTTCACATATGAACACAAATTGTGATGCATGTGCACAAACATTCTGGAGAGGGTTCAAATGTGAGTGGCAGCATTAGACACAAAATGATGCCACATGCTACTGAGTCATAAGTCAAACTCAAGTCAAGTATGGGAGCATGTGCTGGTGCTACACTTCACCACATCCATGAAACCATGGAGCCACCTTGGGTCCTGGGTGGTTGGTGCACTTGAATCAGACTCAGCATTAATACTGCCACTGTAACCCAGTACAACCTACCACAAGAATGGGTGGTTGGCATCTGAACTGGCCCACCCACTAGCACTTGTGCTGCTGAAGAGGATGGCATGACGAAAAACAAGACCTGTCAAATGGCGGATGAACTCCTTGGGAGTCGACGGCGATCATGCTTTTTTATGTTTTTATTTTTATTCATCTTTTAAATTTGTTGCCATGGATGTGTGTGTGTATCCTGGGCATGGTTCTGCATCCATAACTGTAGGTGGTCTTCCAGCCCACAGTTAATCTTTTATGGGGGTTGGTGGAGGAATTAACACTTCAGACACCATAAAAACAAAAAAAGAAGGATTCTTGGTTTGTGGGAATAACTCTGCCACTGCCTTCCATCAGAAGGTACCGCCCATTATGATGGAGCTGGGGAAATACCATTTGGAACCTCATCTCCAGTGAAGAAGAAAGCACAGGAGAGTACCAAGGGTCTTTGGGGAATAGCAACTGGTGTGGTCATCCACTGCAAGGTGGAACCCGGGTCCAAGCCTGTGGCACTCATGCAGGTGAACATCTGGAACATCCTTTCACTCAGTAAGAATGGCCATCTTTCACTGAGTTATAACTCTTAAATTTAATTCCACTTAATAACACACTTCACATATACATGAAACATATCATGAATTTAAAACAAATAGCATTGTTTGATGGGATACTGACCCATAATTATTCCAGAGTGACTGTTTAATTGTTAAATATACAAAGTGACTCTTACATCAAATTACATGTTTAATATGTCATTAGAGCACCGTAGCTGCTGAAATGTAAATATATTTGTGGTGGATATGACTTGATTATCACATCACTTGAACAAGGTCCTGCCTGCTATAATCACATTAAACAAATTGTTTCCTTCCGGCAATTTTTGATTAAAAATGGGCCCAAATTATTTTTACTGCTCAGACTTTATTAGAAGAGATTTGAATCATAATAAAGACAGCAATGTGATTATGTCACAGCCATGCAAAGATTCTGTGACAACTGTAAAGATAAACAACTGTCTAGTTATGTTGTTATTTGTAAAGTTTCATGTTGGTTCTTGTGGTGAGCTTGGTAAAGCTTATTAAAGTTTGCTAAAGTTATGTCCATAAGTGATTGTGTTGTTTAAATTAAGGATAAAAATTGAGGACCACAAGTGAATGGCTGGATTCAAAACCCCTTGTGGACTTGCCGTCACCACCTTGTGTCACTTTATTTATTGTTTCTTTTCTTGCTCTTTCTCTCAGTTGCCAGGATAACTACATGTTTCAGACTTCATATGTATGTTTGAATATTTGTGAGATGTTTTGCATTGACCATTTGTGCTGAATGCGGGCAAGTAGAGGGCAGGATATGAGGCAGATCAATGTGCACACAATTCAAAGTAGCGTCTGATTTGTAAAGATGGTTTTGCTTGCAGGTGTGCATTTGAATGGTTTTATAAGAGTAATTTTTTTTGTTTACATGCATACTCTTTGTATGAATCCTACAAAATGTTTTATAATTGAGGCCAAGAGTTTCATTGCATTAACTTTAACAGTTGCAGTATTTATCTTCTCCACTGTGTGCTTTGTCTTATGGTGTAAAAACACATTCAAATTTTGGGTCACTTCAGGTCCATCCAATACCTTTCTGATTCACTTGATCAAAAAAGCAGTGAAGTAGCACTATGGGGAAGTTGAAGAATCAAATGCACGAGGCAGATATCTTCCACTCCGTCATTTCTCACACCCATGCAGTTCTAGAAAGTCTGACAAATGCATGGGACATTTACAAGAACCACAATGTCTGTCAGCAGTAGCTTTCAAAATGCAGCACAGCAAGAGCAGTAAAAATTGTTCCTGTACCAAAAAGGTTTCATCCCAAGACAAACAGGTCTTGAAATGTTTGTCCTTCCTCCTCTCCCCTGCTGTTTTTCCTCTGTTTCTTTCCAGCTACCGTTTTATTTTATGCTCGTCACCTTTATCCATTTGTTCCATGTTTGTCCCTCAGATTCCCAGCAGGACAAAAGTACACAAAGATTAAGTTAACAGAAATGTAAAAATTCCCAGACCTGAAAGAAGCACCAAAGAGAAGCACCCCAAAACAAAATTAGTGGCTATTGTAGGATATTTTGGCCAGCTTTGGTTTATTATTAACATGGGATGTTTGACTTGACAGACAACACTCCAAAGCTGCATTATGTCCTGTTCTGCAATGTTGGCTCTTGCAGACTTTAGTCAAACATGTCTCTCTAATTCAGTTAGGTTAGCCTGTGGAAAAGTCAAACAGGATGAGACTTAATCTTTGAGGACAGCACACAAAGTACAGATAGAAGAGAGCAAATGATCTCAGCTTTGCAGCACTCAATTTGCTTTTTCGTGCTCTGCTTTAAAAACCTAAACTCACACAAATCAGAGTTTTGTGCATTCAGCACCATACTGGGTCGAGTTACAAATTGATACACCTGAACATAACTCAGATGATTTCTCAAAGTAGCTCTCACCTGGCAGCGTTGACCACCGAATCTTCCCAAGCAGTAACACCACTCAGGAAAAGTCGGGAAAAGTCCTACCCGCCTCAGGAATGCCCATGCTCAGGTCAAGATGATTTGTGCCAGACCCGGCTTAACTTTATATATCTCCAAATGAACGTTTTGTACACTCCACCCTCAAATATTGATATCCTGGGGGAATTCTTTCTGTGCTCTACATTAAAGTTGGACTAGAGATGAGCATGAGGAGGCCAACACTGTTGGGAATCTTATTGTTCTCCCAAAAATTTGGAACATATTTAAAACTGGCACAGGTTAAATCAACCTTTCCCAAACTGTTACAATCTCTGCCAAACAGAATTCCAACTTTAACCCAGGATGCACCAAATTGTACAGAGGAGCTTCATGAGAAAACTTGATGCCAAACCCAGACAAGTCAGGCCAAACAACAAAGGAATTCAACAAATAAGAACTAGAGTGCCAATGGCCCTGTGGGTTACCGGCTCAATTAAAGCCCAAGGCAAAATGGCCATTTTTGGCATAAAAATTATTGCCATTTCCAAATGAACGAATCTATGCAAATAATTTTGGGATGGGAACAATACCAAAGACCATTATTGTGCCCTTGTTAAATTAAAAGAAAACTTATCAGCCCGTTTTTGAGAAAAGTGGGTCCAAATACCCAAATTGGTTGTTTATACATAAAAATGGCCGCCATTTCCAAATGAACAAAACTATGACTATAATTTTTTTGACATGAAAATCCAGAGATGTTTAATCTGGTTCAGGTCTGGGCTCTGGCTGAGCCTCTCAAGGACCTGAAGCCACTCCTTTGATATTTTGGATGTGTGCTTAGGGTCATTGTCCTGCTGAAAGCTGAACTGTCGCCCCAGTCTGAGGTCAAGAGTGCTTTGGAGCAGGTTTTCATGCAGGATATCTCTGTACATTGCTGTATTCATCTTTCCCTCAATCCTGACTAGTCTCCCAGTTCCTGCCACTGAAAAACATCCCCAAAGCATGATGCTGCCACCACCATGCTTCACTGTAGGGATGGTGCCTGGTTTCTTCCAAACATGACTTCTGGCATTCACGCCAAAGAGTTCAATCTTTGTTTCATCAGACCAAAGAATTTTGTTTCTCATGGTCTGAGAGTCCTTCAGTTGCCTTTTGGCAAACTCCAGGTGGGCTGCCATGTGCCTTTTACTAAGGAATGGCTTCTGTCTGGCCACTCTACCATACAGGCCTGACTAGTTGATTGCTGCAGAGATGGTTGTCCTTCTGGTAGGTTCTCCTCTCTCCACAGAGAAATGCTGGAGCTCTGACAGAGTGACCAGCGTGTTCTTGGTCACCTTCCTGACTAAGGCCCTTCTCCCCAGATCTCTCAGTTTAGATGGGCGGCCAGGTCTAGGAAGAGTCCTGGAGTGATGGATCTAAACTTCTTCCATTTATGGATGATGGAGGCCACTGTGCTCACTGGTACCTTCAAAGCAGCAGAAGTGTTTCTGTGCTCTTCCGCAGATTTGTGCCTCAAGACAATCCTGTCTCGGAGGTCTACAGACAATTCCTTTGACTTCACGCTTGGTTTGTGCTCTGACATGCATGGTCAACTGTCAGTTTTGAGCTTCACAGCAAAGGCTGTGACTACTTAAGTACATGTGATTTCTTAGTAGTTTTTTTTTATTATTATTAATAAATTTGCAAAAATCTAAAAAAAACCTAAACTTTTTTCACATGGTCATTATGGGGTATTGTGTGCAGACTTTTGAGGAAAAGAATGAATTTCATCCATTTTGGAATAAGGCTATAGCATAGCAAAATGTGGAAAAAGTGAAGAGCTGTGAATATTTTCCGGATGCTGTGTATTTCCTGATTGTCTTAACATACATTTGGTTCCCAGGACCAATTGTGCTTCTCATCATAGCGTGACGCCATTTGTTTAACCACGGCCTTCAACCTGTTCCCAATTAGGTACATGCTTCAGTCATCTTGACCTTCTTAACACCCATGGTGTGTCAGGCACTGCATCTCCTCATGAGGAAGACTGAAGAAACAAATGGAACCATTTGGAACCAGTCTTCTATATGCAAGATAACAGACATCTGTATATACACTTAGTAAAGTCGCCATCAATACCAGTAAAGAGTGTCACATGCTTTACAGTATGCAAATCACAGTCCAACAGGTTTTATTTCAGAAGCTTCATGCTATAAAATAAGATTTCATTGTGGGTGCTTCCAGACATTTTTCTCAATTCCCCTGCAGGAATAAAGGTTTAACTGTGGTTTTCTCAAAGTCAGGCAAAAGGCCCTTTGTAATACGCCTTTCAAAGGTGTTTTGATAGCACCAGGTGATTGCACATGGAGTAATGCGTGAATGTGTGCGCCCTCACTGATGTGAGCGCTTCTTGTATGTGTGAGCATCCATATGGCTGTGTTTTCCTTCTGCAGCTGCTTGTTGTTCTTGGCTAAGAGATCCCAGATGAAAAGAACAGATAAATTTAAGGAAGTTGAGTCTGCAAGAATAACAAACAGGGCAATACTCACTTTGTAAATGTGACAGCTGACGTGCATTTGAGGTTTCACTGCAGTTAGCGTTGTGTCCGCAGCCTGTTTGGAAATGTCCTCCTTATCGTGTCTGGACCTTGTGGATTTATGTGCAGTTGGATACCGTGGAAATATGTCACGCTGCAGATCTAAGGTTTACCAACCAGGAGTTTAGATGTAGATTAAGAGAAATAAGAGAAGATATTTTTACAATAAATTCAGGCTAATTCAACACTATTTTTTTGGCCTGGCTGTCATCTATAATATACTGGATTCAGATGTGCAGAATAGCAGAATATAGCCATCCTTCCCACTTACAGTGGCCAGAGGATTAGACAATAATCTTTGCTCATTATGTGAAACACATAAAAGCCTAGACACATCACTACAGTTTGGCCGTTATGCTTTCTGAGGTGAAGCAACAATTTCAGATGTCAACACCAAATTTCCAAGAGTATTTGCTCATTTTCATTGCTGCTGATAGCAAGTGAGATGTGTAAAGCGACTGCTGAGAACTCACGTTCTTGAATGTAGAGTGAATTAAGTCCTATACAGGCCCAGAGGTTCATTTGTACTGGTGATTATCTTCATATTCTGTAGCAGTAGCAGAAGAGAATACGCAACTCCCCACAGAAAAGATGGCAGTCTGAAACAGATTAAGTTCCCAACCTAAGATGGAACTCATTTACACTAGGGTGGACCAAGACAATGCAGATGAAGTGTCTTGTTGAAAGACAGACAGGTAGTATAAGCGGGAGTCAGGAATACATAGTGTTAGCTCAACTCCAATCTCACTGAGCTACCTGCTCTAAAAGTAAGACCCTTCGGCTGCTCCCTTGTTTTGCGCTTGAGGTTGCAGATCGGAGGTGGATCTGCATATTGATTTTGACATAAGTTTTACCTCGGATGCTCTTCCTGGCACAACTCCACATTACATGGAGAGTGGGCATGGTGGGGAGGTGGTGGCGGTAGTAGTGGGGGAGTTGAACCAGAAACCTTCCGCAACGAAACCAAGCGCACTAACCATACGTATATATGTATATATCAAAGTCGTGGTGACAGCACAATAAAGACCTTCACAGTAAAGGTCATAATGTCATTGCAACCTCTGGTGCTGAAAAATTCAGCCAATTCAGAAGTGCCAAATCCTGCAGTTCTATTAATGACTATTTGAGCCTGGTCCCAAAAGTGAGTCAGCACCTATGGAGGGTCATGTTAACATCTCCAACTTGGCAGAAGAAATACTATTTAAAATCTGGTTTAAAAAAAATCATGTTTGACCTCTAGATATAATTTCTAAATTCATGACAAATGTATGGGGATTACATTTTTATATAACTCATCAGTTTAAGCTGTTTTTTTAAAGTCATAACGTGATGATTAACTGGGGGCTTGGATGCTTTGAGTGACAGTTAGGATGTGCTATCGGGCCAGCCATCCGCTAGCCACCTGAAGTTGCTGCTAATTGCTGTGAACATGAGTAATTAGCATATTTGTTCTTTCTGAGCATTTTATTACAAATATCTGAGATACTATGACTTGCTGTTCAGTTAGTTGTAGTCATAGGCATCTAATATGTCTGTGCTCCAGTATTTCCAATTAGTGTAATTTTAATATCATGTAATCAGTATGCTAATGCTGTTAATATGAATTAGCTAGTATTAATATCTTGGTAATGTTATGTTGTAATGTAACTACTGCCTGACATAATTTTTAATACCTGCACGCAAGCCACATGGTGTTGTACCTACTGCTCAGTGTGCAAAAACTATGTTTTAATCAAATGCCCAAACCAAGATTAGCCCTAGCTTGTTTGTTAACTTCATGATGAAGGGCGTGTCTGGGCTTCATTTGCCTTACCCAGGTCCCACTGGTCTTGCCAACACTCTACCGCTTTACCCATCCGTGGGTTGGCCGGGAATTCTGTGAACTCAAGCTCTCAAGATAGTGACATTTGGAACTGCCCAAATCGTGTGTCAAAGCAATTCTTCAGAAAACCTCTGGGCGACGTCACAGAGTATATGTTGAGTATATCCAGTCCATGGTCATGACTCTAGCCATCCCATGGCACCGTTTTTTTTAAACAGTTTTTTAAATTTTAAATAGCAATGCTTCCCATTGTTAATCTCTCCTGACGTCTAGCTCCCCACACCACATCGGACATTAATGTGAAACAGACATCTTATTCTTCTGACAGCTCCCTGATGTATGATCCCATACCTGAAGCATTTGTCTGTATCCTGGCAAGCTCACTCCAAACTTATTACTGAAACCTTGTTTCAAATTTTGTGTGTGCCTAAAATCACAATGTACCCCCAAGAAAGGCAGCAACTGCTCTTTTGGCTTTTGCCAAAACCCGTTCAACTCCAGCCCATTAAATGTAACTTTCGCTTGAAAGCCCCATATTAACGAACCTGCCACCCCACTTCTGACATCTAATTTGACAGCAAGCCGGCTGCTCCTTCTTGAAATATGAAGTGCTGAAGGAATTTTGGTGACTGGGTTCAGACATCTCAGGAACCCGCATCCACTGACTGCAAGACATGAATACTGTATGGTTCATATTAGCAGGATTACACAAGGCTGAATGCCAACAACCAACTCCCGAGAAAAAAAATGAGAAACGAGTGAATCCAGTATCGAGCAATGTGCCCTGGCAATAAGAGATTCATGAGAAAATAACAAGCTCTTTAAGGGGCAGGTCAACCTGATATGAGAAGAAAGAAAGGTCACCATGTGTCGATCTACAACTAATAAAAGTTGAGGGGAAGTAAAATGTAATAGGGAGGCTTTTATTGTTTATTTTGTTTTTTTTATGTGTGTGTGTGTTTTAAAGCACAATCTGGAATCTTAAATGCATGTTGGAACTGCTAATGAGCTGGAATTGTCGTAGTATACAAATATTTTGACTGCCGGAATTTGAATTTGTTGCTTTTTCCATTTAGCCAGGAAGCTTACAACACAACGTATATAATCTTTGCTGATTTTCACAGAGACCTAAACCAGTTGGAGCAGCAGCAGCAGACTTTTCAGCAGAGATGGCAAAAGGACCTATGGAGGCTATAATGGGGCAGATTTTCTGAAAAACTGGGGAAGAGTCGGATTGCGGGGGGGGGGGCTAGTGAGCTGCCCTCTCCCTCATTTGGCTGGGAGGTCTCTTCACATCAGGTCTGAGATAGGTTTTGACTCACTGACAGCTCTGAAAGCCATGTCAGGAAGAGGATTAGCCCATAGATGGGACGCTTTTCACAAGGATGGGGTCAAACTAACCCAACGCTCTTACTTATTCTCCTCACACAAGCTTAGCAATAATTTACCCCCAGCTGGTCCAACTTTCCACCTCTGCATCTTCTCTTCACTGCACCCTTCTTCCTCCCCACCATAATTTACCCCCTCACCCTGACCTCTCAGCCCTTAGCCGTTTTAAACAAACCACCACCCATGAAAGGGGCTGAGATGTGAACCGTTCCGCTTGCTCGGGGCCTCAACCTCAGGTGAAGGCCAGTGGCCTGTCGAGAAGAGGTCACCCACCCCCTCTCATCAAGACTGCCATCGCTTTATCCAACTCCATGGAAATATGCTAGAACAGGAAGCGAACATTGACTGTCCAATTACCTTACTGTGTTGAACTTTCAGGTGAAGGCTATGTTTGTTGTAAGACAGCAACTGTGATAATGATGTATGACAGCAAGGGTGGTGAGGCATTACATTAACCAGAGGGTATAATGGCTGATTATACTCACATCACAGACTACAGTGCCTGCTGGGTTCTTCTGGCTTCCAGTACCCCTGTAAGACTTGACTTTATGTTGGACTTCTTCTTGCTCAAGCCAGTGTTTTGCTACTAAAACTGTAACCTGTTTGAATTTTATATCACTTTAAGAAATAGTTACCCATGAAAACTAGTGACTTCAAATGTTATTCTAATATATAGAAAAGCATGAAGGCCAATGCCCCGAATTTAACCAATACCTGATAACAAATCTGAGAATGTGTGTCACAAAATTGCACATACAGTAAACTGTAATATGATTTTGTAAGTATATGTATGTTGGGGGGGGGTATCACGTTTCTTCGATGGCGCACTGAAAGTGAGACTGGGAAAGGGAGCGACATGGTTGATATACGGCTTGAATCAAACAAAGGTAGCTGCCAGAACTGCACACAGAATAAATTTTTAATGAGTTTATTTTGTCATTATTCTTGATACATAGTTGCATCAGGGTCTACTGCACTGATTATCACCTTAGTACTTCTTCTGCTTTCCTGTTGCTTAATCCTGATGAATTATACCTTAAGTGTAGTTTTTCTGGCCGACTGATTCTGTTTTCTTTTTCATTCTGTTCGAGATGTGGCTGGATCCACGTGCTGGATTGAATGATTTCTGTGGTGGATGAGGGACGGACTCTGCTGTAGGAACAGATCCAACAAGTGGCTCGATGACACCCCCCCCCCCCCGATGGTGGATTGGACGCGTGCATGGACTCTCATCAATTGTTGTTGTGTTCTGTGCTGTGTTGTAAGCCTTTTTGGCAGAATGGCCTAAGCAGTGGGTCACCCCTTTGAGTCTGGTCTGCTTAAGGTTTCTTCCTCAGTATCATCAGAGGGAGTTTTTCCTTACCACTGTTGCCTTGTGCTTGCTCTAGGGTTGGTAAGGTTAGACCTTACTTGTGTGAAGCACCTTGAGGCAGCTTTGCTATGATTTGGCGCTATATAAATGAAATAAATTGAAGAACTAAATAAATTGAATTATGCTTTAACATAGTGAAAAGGTGGCACCTTAGCGGAGTAGATATGTTACACAATTGTGCATTTTATGGTAAAAGCACCAAATTTTGCACAGACATTGTTTGATATATAACATTTTTTAAATTAAATGTCATGCCAAGCTAATTTTTTCAACCATTTTTTTTTTAATCAGCAAAATTGTGGTTGGATCCGGTGTCACCGACCGAACGCTCCCCCTAAAAATCGGTCCCCCTGATGACGTGGTTCACAGATTAACACCTCGTTTCTGCTTGAAACTGCACTCCAGTCATCATCTATCTCAGCGACAGATATTTGAAGCTTTTGTACATATAAATTCATCATTATTTCATCATCAAAAGACGGTGGAAGCAATCAGAGCGCTGCGGCAAGACAAGCTGCTAGCTGATGCATTCGCTGCGCATCAGTCATTTCAAAGCATCACGGAATTTCGTCGAGTTTCTGCTTAAAATGGCCTTGTTCCTGCTTAAACCTGACTTCAGAATAATTTAAGAGGGTTTACCTTCATCATCTGTTGGTTAATAATAACATTAACCCATTTGAGTGCTTTGGGTGAAGAGACTCCGTCTCAGATGTGCTGCTGTGGTCCGAAATGACACATGCGCAGATGCAAAAGGCAGACCAATTTTTAGGGGTGGACCGTTCGGTCTGTAACACCAGCATGTAAGAAAACATAGAAAATTACACTTTATTTGTGCTTGTATGACATAATAAAGATAAAGCATGAAAGAACAGCATGGCGGCCATGTTGCATTTTGCTATGTATTATCCTCAGGTTAGAAAGTGGGCATGGCATGATAGCTTTTTAAAAAAATATTATGATTATTAAACTATGTCTGTGCGATATGTGGTGCTTTTACTATAAAATGCACACTCGTTTCATATATTTGCCCAGTTCTATGTCACACAGACACAAAATGTCACTTTTTATGTTTTCTTACATACTGAATCCGTTCCAAACACAATTAGATTGATAAAAAACAAAATTTTACAAATTGAGCTAGGCATCATATCTCCTGCAATAGACTGGCGCCCTGTCCAGGGTGTATCCTGCCTTTCACCCTATGACTTGTGGGATAGGCTCCAGCCCCAAAGTAGTGCTTAATTGCATTTAATTATCAATCAAATTGACTAAAATGCCAATTTCGATAAAATGCCCAATTTCATCACAAATAAAAAATATATCACAAATAACTCATCTGATTGTGCCAATTTTTTGTTCTTTTCTCATTCATTAAACATTTTCTGTGTAATTTATTTTAAGGTGGGCATTTAATCAACTTTCATCAAAAAATGGGGTGGCCCTGGACCATGTGGCAGTCAAAGGGTGTATACATATACACACACACACACACACACACACACACACACACACACACACACACACACACACACACACACACACACACATATATATATATATACATATATATATATATATATATATATATAGCATGTCCCAAAAAAATTTACAACACTTAAAACATTTAAAACACTCGGTTTGACCCTTAAATGCTACAAACTTAATCACTTATGTTTCTTTTATACTTGCAGAGACCCTGAAGTTTATGTTGATGCCAAGCAAGACTCAGGAAAATGCAAAGATTAACCATACTACAGCGAACAAAAATTATTGAGTTTTTGGCACCAGACCAAGTGTGTCAAACAGGTGCAGCAACTTTATGCTAGACTGACAAAATGCAGGGCCAATATTGACATTGGTATGAAAAACTTCAACCTTTCAGCTTTCTATCCAGCCATAAATTTATTTCCTAGACAGAGATGTTTTGAATGTGATCCATTCTGGACGACACTCAAAATTCCAAAGTAAAAATAAATAAATAAATAAAATAAAATAAAATAAAAATCCATCTCCGTTCCACTCCACCAAAAAGCTGTGTAGGTGAGGGTGTAACTGACAAAAAAGTGGTGATGGGTGTTTTGGTGGTTTCCGTCACTGATAGTAACATACGTATATAGGACACAAAAACAGAAATGTGAATGAATGAAGAGCCAAGTGCACACATCTTAAACAGCCAGCTCCATAAAACAAATGACATTTATCATCACTTGTTCGCAATCCGAGCCGTTAATGTACCATGTCAATTCCAAGTTAAACAGTTAAATATTGTGATGATTGCAATTCGGACATTTGCTACCAAACGGCTCTCATCAGCTAACAGAGACAAGATCCAATGTGTTCCCACAGCAGCAGAAAAAAAGTCACCCAGTACGACTGACCACTGCCACTGGAATGCAACCACAGCTAGTGAAACAGACCACAGCAGTAAAACTATCTACAGTACATCGATAATCACTGAAGTGTGGCAAAACCCACAACCCTCCTGCAGCACTCGTTGCAACTGAACCAGGATGTGGCGTGGAGATGCTTGATGGAACTTAGGTATCAACACTCCATCCTGCATAACACATATCCTCGCCCTTTTGCCTCTTATCAAGCACTTTTCTTCTCATGCGAACCGCGCTGGCAGCACGGTAGTGAGACGGCATAACACGCAGCAGTGCCATGTATAGCACAATCTTTACCGAGTCAGCACATTCCATGAAAGCAAAGCGCTAAACTCTCACTGCCGTGTGCAGATAATACCTTCAGCGAGCCATCTGTTTGGCCTTGCTTCATAGAACATGGGAAAAAACAAATGTGGGCAACAATTGACCTGTGACTTAGGAAACAAATGTTGGGCAGCAGATTTGAAAGTTCAGAAGTAGCGGTAGCCGAATGCTGCTTCTGGGGGTACTGAAGAGGATATCTGGGATTACGGAAACATATTTTTGTGGATAGTTTCCATAGAAAAATAAACATCTCCTTGCTGTCATGTCTACACGTCCCTAATTACATCACATTAAGGCAGGAAATAAAAAAGACAACTGTTCAGCAATTCTTTGAAGAAAAATATTTGGGGTTAGAACAATTTATCCAAAGAATGTCTATTTTTTTTATCAGAAAGAAAAAGTAGTTGTGGTCATAGTTTGACAGTTATCTTCTATTTATTTCTCAATTCAACATCTTGGTGCTTTGTGGCATGCTTAAAGGGCAACTTAAAGGGGATTTTCCAACCTAGGCCCTCTTTGTAAATGTTTTTGGGTACAAATCATCTAAATATTCAGACATGACTTTGAAAATAGACTCCACACCTTCTTGGTTGGTTAACAGGAAGAAGCCCCTCAATGACAATTTGCATGGCCTTCATGGAAAGCGGTGTTGCCAAAAAAAAAAGGGTGAGCTAAGTTGTTGCCTATATGATCATTTTTAAATGTTTTTACCTCATTTACTGATGTGAAAATGCACATATGCACTTTGGTATGAATCTTCTCCATGCAACTACACACTTCTAATAACATTTTTGCCTATTCAACTGTGACACAACAGACTTTCCCTTGAGCCCATAGGCTTCCATTGACAGTGTTCGCAATACCAGACCGATCATTGATTTGGACCTGAATGAAAATTTGAACCAAAAATCACCTAAAAGTCCCAGGTTGAAAAATCCAGGAGTAAACATTAACAGGAAATGTCATAAACAATGAATGCTTGACCAAGTGATAGTACTCTCTGCGGAATCTCTTCACAGAGGCCATCTTCGAAAAAAATTTTCTACATTCCTTTTACACTTACATACTGTGTGTAGAGTCCCAAGTTGAATATCCTCACAACTGCACAATTTTAGTATGCTGGTGGATGTAGAAACTACTCTGCTATCCACAAACTAGTGTGTACCAAAGATAATAGCCAGCATTTTTAGAGGGGTGAGTCTTCTTTTCCATAAAAGGTGGACCTTTCTGATGGTGGTACGATTAAAAAAAGATATTTACCATACATATAAAGATGTGGACTTGATTAGGAAAACTGTTTAGGTTCCCCACTCCATCCCCTCGACTCCACCCCTGCCTACAGGCCTGTACAAATGCCTGTCCTTAGGGCCAAACTATTATGAAGCACAAAAATGTACTTGTCTAAAAAAGTACTGTTTTGTAGCCTTGTCATCTGTAACCATAAAGGAACAGTTACGTACCTGCAATAACTAAAATGTACCTGTATACAGTAATACCATATTGTACCCTTAAAAGGTACTAATCTGTCCTTGCATGGTCCCACCCAGGGGCAACTCAATGTGGGAAAAATTTTCCTGAAATCTAAATAAAACGTTTGACTCCTGTTTGCTCTAAGACAGTGGATCCTAATCTTTACCCAAAGGGACCCCAAACCAAGACATTTTTCAGCACTACTTGCTCTGCCAAAAGTTGATTAGCTCATTCAGGTGTGATGATGTGATTCTCATTGAGAAATGTTGAGGATGGACAGGATTAGGAATGAACATATCAGAGGGACAGCTTAAGTGGGACGGCTTGGAGACAAAGTCAGAGAGGTGAAATTGAGATGGTTTGGACATGTGCAGAGGAGGGACCCAGGGTATACAAGGAGAAGGATGCTGAGGATGGAGCCACCAGGTAGGAGGAGAAGAGAGAGGCCTAAAGGAGGTTTATGGATGCGCTGAGGGAGGACATGCAGGTGGTTGGTGTGACAGAGGAAGATACAGAGGACAGGGGGAGATGGAAACGACTGATCAGCAGTATATATATAAAATTTTAAGTCATGAAGTTATACATACTTAGCTGTGCGGTCATGTTTGAGTGACAGCTAGTGTGTGCCAATGCACTGTGTCCACAGACCCGCTAATAGAGGCAGCTAGCTGTTGTGGACCAACCGTGACTGTCCTTTCCGATCATTTTATTACAAATATGTGCGATAAAATGTGCAGAATATAACAGTCCATCTAAGATGTCTGTCCTCCAGTATTTCTGTCTCATGAAACGCTTAGGTTACTTGATTTGTATGATGGCACCGTTAGCACTGTCAGCCAGTCTCGGAAGCTTTGTAACATTACTTCTCCCGTTACTCCATGGTTACTTAGGCAATAAACCAGTCATAAATTTTAACACACGCACCCAAGCAACCCGTCACAAAACCATCGCCCAGTTCACAAAAATTTGTATTCATAAAGCACTGCTAGCTTTAGCTTGTTTGGTAACTCTAAGATGGGGGCATGGTTGAGCTTCATGTGTCCCACCCTGGTCAATCAGGTGTTTCCCAGAAGCCACCTCTTTATCCATTTATGAGGTGGCTGGAAGTTAGGTGCAGTTCAGCACTGTCAAGATGGTCACATCAAGAGCCGTGCTATTTGAGTTTCAAAACCGTCTTACAGAAAACCTGGATGATGTCATGGAGGGTTTGTGCAGTATATATACAGTCTATAGCTGTGATCAGCCAATCAAGAGCTAAGAAACACCTGACCGAGCCAATCCCCTATGGATAGGGCAGGCAGAGATAGAACATGTGCAGGTTAGGTTTCCCTGTGGAACGGGATTGGGAACCACAGCCCCAAGACGTCTCTTTCTCAAACAGGGGAGAGACATGAGTAGCAACAACTCCTTTTCATTTTAAGCAAATGCCACAAAATCAAGTATTTTCTTTGCGACTAGAATATCTGTGTTGAGACACTTATGTTAGCGTCATGAAAACATGTACAACATTATCCATTTAAATTCTGTGCATGGTGCTAACAGTAATAGCAGTGAAAAGTGAAAAATTATTCACCAACCAGGTGACTCACCTGTCTGTATACCGGCGGGTTGGTTCTTTTAAAATCAGGCCATGTGGTGCATGGGTGAACGGTGGCTGGCGCAACAGGCGGTAGCGTAGTGGTTGGCAATGCCTACACAGTGCATGGTTAGGCTTGGATGCCAAAAGGGTGGCATCAATCTCTAGGTGCTGGTCCATCGTGAAAAACTGGACCCCATAAACTTCTTCCTCGACATCTAACTTCAGAGTCAGAGGGGTGTCGCAGAAGACATTGCTGGGGCCCAATGAAATGTTGTTCCCATTGACGGTCAGCAGCAAGATATTATGGATAGCTGGCAATGCCGTTTCTTCGAGGCTGAAAAAGGTGACCCACACAGTGAGAGAGTCTGGTACCAGAGGGTAGAGGAATTCCAATTGAAGCATGCAACCCTGGAGAGGGCACTCGGCCATCCCAACAGCGCCTTGTTCATTCCCAGCATTGGGGCTCCAGGTGTGCACACTTGCCTCACAGGCTTGCTCCGCATCTGGAGGGCCTGTGGGATAAAAGTACAAAGAGTCAAACAACCAAAAAACTGATACAATGATCAGCGGTGGATCAGTGGTAGTTCCATCCATCCATTTTCTATACCAGTTTACTCCAAATAAGGGTCCCGGGGGGGGGGGGGGGGGGGCAGTCAGGCAGTGGTGGTTCCAATGTTTAGTTTAGTTTGTTGTTTTTTTTCCACCAAAGGGGGAAAAAAACAACAAAACCGTCTTACAGCTGAAGTGTGGAAATTAGCATTTTTGCTAAGTAAATTTCAAGTGTGTATAATAAAGATAATTATCCTGAAGGAAATTATTTTGCCAGAGTACAGAAACAGTAAACAATGGTTAGTTAAATACACAATTTCAGAAAGGGTTAGTATTAAATAGAAATCAATCAATCAATTTAGTGAAGGTGAAGCCTTTTATAAATCATGTAGATCTGGAAAAAGCCATTCATGCTTTTATTAGTTCTCGGCTGAACTATTGCAATGGGCTTGACTTTGGAGTCTCCCAGTCTTCCCTCAGTCAACTTCAGTTAGTTCAAAATGCTGCAGCACGTGTGTTAACGAACACACGTAGACGTGCCCACATCACCCCAATCCTCTACATTTTGCATTGGCTTCCAGTTCGGGGTAGAATTGATTTTAAAATTCTTATGTTTGTTTTTAAGGCTCTGAATGGTTTGGTCCCACCATACTTAGCCAAGCTGCTGACACATCGGGACCAAAACAGAGTTTTGAGATCTTCTAACCAGTGTGCACTAGAGGTTCCGAGGTCCAGATACTGCCATTGAGGAGACCGGGCTTTCTCTGTGGCCGCACCCAGACTGTGGAACAAGCCCCCCCCCCCCCCCCCCCCCCCCCCAAGAGCCGCACCACCACTGATCTGGGTCTTTTTAAATCTAACTTAATAACCTTCCTTTTTAAAATGGCTTTTGCACAACCAGCAGTGCTCTGACATTTTATTTGGTTATCATCTTCAAATATTTTGGATGTATATTTTTATTGATGTGCCGCACAACATGTTTGACAATATTGCACATAACTTTGAATAACTGAATAACTCTGTTTATGTATTCTACTGCAGAAGGGGGATGAATTACACAGTCTGATTGCCACAGGGAGGAAAGACCTCCTGTGGTGTTGTGTGGTGCACCTTTGTGGTCTCAGTCTACGACTGAAGGTGCTCTGACAGGACGATATTTAATTCACAAGCTGACACAAAATAGTGTTTTCCTGATCGTGGTTTTACGTCGTGATGTCGTATCTTTCTACTGCAGAACCTACATATTGATCTGGATCACTCCCAACAAATCCTGAGCCAGAATCCAGATCCAGATCACCTCCAAAACTCAATGGAGTCTTCCATGCCCTAATACGTATCTATCTGTGGTGGAAATTTGGTTAGAATCTATGAAGTAGTTTTGACGTAATCCTTCAAAGCCTATACACAGTGAAATCTTGATCCAGAATCTGGATCTGGATCACCTCAAAAATTCAATGGAGTCTTCCATGTCTTAATATCTATCTGTGGTGAAAATTTTGTTAAAATCCATGTAGTAGTTTTGACATAATCCTGCAAACAGACAAACAAATAAATAAACGCCAGTGATTTTATTACGTCCTTGGGGGAAATATCTACACATATACCACCAAACAACACGGTATAGAGGCTGATCTTCTTTAGGTGCTGCTATTCTCTTTTACTCTTTCTAGGCCCAGCCCAGCCTATAGGTATTATAGGCAATTTCTAAGAGTGGGGTCCATTCAAGGGGTTCCCACAAATAAGGGTGAAAAATAGTCAATTTTTACTATTCTTATACTAAAACTAGTTAATACTAGTAAATATGTTATATTTATTTAACGGTGAATATTGATTTGCCTTTTTGACTCTTTTACTGCTTACAGAAGTGTTTTTCTTTTCTTTTCTTATTGTTTATGCGCCAATAACACCAGATCAGATACCTTGTATGTGCAAACTTACTTGGCAATAAATTCAGTTCTGATTGTGATATAAAATAAATATAAGCCCATATTGATTTAGCTGCATAGCAAAGCCTATTAAATAATAATGATGATAATAGTTTCCTTGCCCCCCGCCACAAGTGTGTAATGATGAGCCCTTCTAAAAAAATGGTGTAGGTTCACAATTAATTATGTGAATAACAAGTCGACAATGTCAAAACGGCCCAAACTGTCTAGTGTATGGTCGCGATTAATTATGTGAATAACAAGTTGACAATATCAAAATGGCCAAAACTGTCTGGTGTATGGTTGCGATTAATTATGTGAATAACAAGTTGACAATGTCAAAACGGCCAAAACTGTCTGGTGTATGGTCGCGATTAATTATGTGAATAACAAGTTGACATTGTCAAAACGGCCAAAACTGTCTGGTGTATGGTCGTGATTAATTATGTGAATAACAAGTCAACAATGTCAAAACGGGCAAAACTGTCTGTTGTAGGGTTGCGATTAATTACGTGAATAACAATCTCAAAATGGCCCAAACTGTCTGGTGTAGTGTTGCGATTGATTATGTGAATAACAAGTTGACAATGTCAAAATGGCCAAAACTGTCTGGTGTATGGTCGTGATTAATTATGTGAATAACAAGTCGACAATCTCAAAATGGCCAAAACTGTCTGGTGTAGTGTTGCGATTGATTAAGTGAATAACAAGTCAACAATGTCTAAACGGCCCAAACTGTCTGTTGTAGGGTTGCAATTAATTACGTGAATAACAAGTTGACAATGTCAAAACGGCCCAAACTGTCTGGTGTAGGGTTTCGATTAATTACCTGAAAAACAATGTCAAAACAGCCCAAACTGTCTTGTGTATGGGCGCGATTAATTATGTGAATAACAAGTCAAGAATTTCAAAATGGCTCAAACTGTCTGGTGCCCAGGGAAGGAAAAACAGGAGGAGGAAAGAAAAAGGAGACGGAAGAACTGAACCAAGACAGAGGTTCAGTAAAAATAATATGATGAATGTGGTCAACATAGGCGGTATGGCGGCATAGTGACTAGCACTAATGCCTCACAGCAAGAAGGTAATGGGATCGCTTCCCGCTTTTCTGTGTGGAAAAGATCCTTGATCCGACTGTCTTATATCCACATCTGGCATCATGAGAAATTCCACAACAGTTCTCCGCGCGTCTGTGTGAGCTTCCTCTGGGCACTCCAGTTTCCTTCCACATCAAAAACATGCTTATTTAGGATCTGCTCCTTTCTCTGCCCCTGACCAAGGCAGCGACTCTATATCTAGAGTTGATCTTCGGGTGCCAGACTGTGGCTGCCCACTGCTCCTAGTGGTTGGATTGTGTCTAACTGTAATTAGGATGGGTTAAATGCAGAGGACACATTTCATTGTACAACCCCAATTCCAGTGAAGTTGGGACGCTGTGTAAAATGTAAATAAAAACAGAATACAATGATTTGCAAATCCTCTTCAACCTATATTCAATTGAATACACCACATCATAAAAGACGAAGGAAGCGATCAGAGCACCGCAGCTACACGAGTTGCTAGCTGATACTTTCAATGCGCATCATTCATTCCAATGCGTCAAAGAGTTTCGCCTTGTTTCTACTTAAAATGGCTTAATTTCTGCTTAAAACTGACTTTAGAATGATTTAAAAGGTTTTACCTTGTCATCTAATGGTTAATAATCCCATTAATCCATTTGGTCGCTGTGGGTGAAGAGACTCTGTCTCAGACGAGCAGCTGAGTTCTGAAATGATGCATGCACAGTGGAGGCAGGGCGGACGAATTTTTAGGGGGGACCATTCGGTCTGCGACACCGGCACAGACTCTTTCGCAATGGACTGTTGTCCTCCAGCTTCTCAAGTTCAGAAGGTTCTGTTTCTTTGATGAGTTTTTTGACAATGAAATTTATAAAATTTATTTTTTAATAAATGCAAGCACACCAAAGGAAATTACGTGCACCCTACGTTATGTGAAGGACATGCTATTACTCAGTGGATCCTGTGCA
The DNA here is from genome assembly GCF_902500255.1 of Thalassophryne amazonica. Classification (NCBI taxonomy): domain Eukaryota; kingdom Metazoa; phylum Chordata; class Actinopteri; order Batrachoidiformes; family Batrachoididae; genus Thalassophryne; species Thalassophryne amazonica. Next base: position 25,617,359 of record NC_047119.1, read on the forward strand.
GAACATCAACAGTAGTTCAAGAGTCCCATAAAAAAATGTGGCATTATATGAACACATCAGTCAGAGAAAAAAAAAGCCAAAGTTAACTACATATAACACAAATTAGCAGTTATTGGTTAGCAACACTAACTTTTAGGTGAGCTGTGCTCACATCACTGGTAACTTTGATTGATTTATTGGCACTGGTCATTGAATTCCTGATGGATGGAACACGGTCCCAAAGTATTCACGATCATAATTTGATCATGAAAATCATGCATTTAAAAATTTCCGATCGGGGATCTCTTCGACACTTTTTGCAACATAAAAGTGAAACTGAGCGTTCATTGTGAATCCCTCTGCAGAGGAAAGGCAGAGCTGAGGTGTGTACCTTTGAGAGGGGCCTTGTGCAGGGTTTTCACTCCAGCACAGTCATTACAACCTCTAACAGTCACACTCCAGCCATATTTGGAGTCCACACACAGCTAACTTGCATTATCCCAAGTGACGTACACTAACATTCATCAAGCACTTTTAGAATTCAGCGAGCGGTAGACACTATGTTCTCCCTCGATTTTCTTTTGTGCATTTCCAAACTGGCAAGCGACGAAGCCATTTGCTAACCTCATTTCTGGGCAACGTGAAAAATTCCAGTGTTTAATCAAGTGAATACTGAATACGGTTTCCAAGCCACATTATCTCAACACATTTATTATTGTACTGTAAGCGTGTGTGTGTGTGTGTGTGTGTGTGTGTGTGTGTGTGTGTGTGTGTGTGTGTGTGTGTGTGTGTGTGTGTGGCCAGAGAGAAGGTAAATTAAAGAAAATGAGAAAGAGTGATGGAGGCAGAAAGCGAAAGGGCCTAGCGGAGGGGTGCATGAACTAAGATACACCAAAAGCTTGGCGTTGCTCAGCTCATAGGTTCTGTCTTTCTGGGTAGATTTTCATTGAGTTTGCAGTGAAAGGAGCTGCAGCCACTGAAAATATTTTGTAATGTCAGCTGTTATGATGGGCCCTACTCCTGCTCTGGCACTGCCGCTAATGCGGTTAGAGATTTAAGAGGAGACAGAATAGAGGTGTCATCCACTGTGTAGCCTTAATGCAATGTAAACCACATGTATTTCAAACATGACCAGATTCTTTTAACTGCCCCCACCCCCAAAACACCTACCCACCCAGTGGTAGACGACAATCTTTGCAGGAGGAGGCTGTTAAATCCAACACTGTAGTACACTGTGAGCATAAATTTGCATTCCATCAGATTGACAGAATCATTCATTCCAGTGGTGGATGAATGACCAACAGTCACTGACTACTGGCTGCGCTGCTGTCCATTGGACTTGAATTGTTTGGCCCTCTAAGGATGGATATGTGAGCTCTGGCTTGAGACCAGGGGATCCTTGGTTCAAATCCCAGCCTTTACTAAGGGCCCTCGGGCAAAGTCATTAAACCTCTAGTTGCTCTCGGTGTGTAGTGGGCACCTTGTATGGCAGCACCTTCACATTGGGGTGAATGTGAAGCATTATTTGTAAAGCACTTTGAGCGTCTGATGCAGATGGAAAAGCGCTATATAAATGCAGTCCATTTACCATTTTGGATTTTTTTTTTAAATTATTATTACTATTCCTTGGAAGAGGGCATCCAGAGGAGCGAGAAACAAAAGGATATTTTTGGGGGTTGATTATTAGAACTGGGACAGGATGTTAACACTTTCCAAAATTTTAGTTTAGTCCAGCGTTTATTTAACTCTGTGGGTCTTAATTTTGCTGTGTATTTTTGAAAAATTTTAACAAATACAAGGTTAAAATCTTCTTAATGTATATTCCATACATATATATATATATATATATATATATATAATGGCTGAGTGGGTTCTTGTCATTGGATTGGTGGCATATACGTCACGTGACATGGCTTATTCATATCATTTGCCACGTGTTTCTTTGACCATGCAATAGTTCTTTTTAGTGTGCAATTTTGGTGCTATATGAAATGTGCTATTGCACGCCCCGGCCACCACGTATTCTCACACTACCGGGGGTGGCATTTAGCTAAACATGGCGGATTTTGTTTTTCTGGCGGACAACAATTTGAAGGAGCTAATTGACGCTGCTAATTCTCCTAACACAAAAAACAAATCCACTACAATGTAAGCCATCTGGAGGCATGAAGCGCTGTTAGGATGAAAAGCTGGGCAAATTTCTGACGTGATTTTTTGCTGGACTGAAGAACTACACAAAGTCAGTGCACATCACAGACTGCATCATCACAATTTTGGACTCCAATTTAAAGTTCGTGTTGGAATATTAAGCACCAGTGGAACACCAAAATGTAAGTCTCTTTTCTGTTGTTTATAAATTCTTAAAATATGAAATGACAAGGATCTACTTTAGCCATTATATAAAACAAATAATGAATGCTTTTATTCATTTTTTTCAATGGAATGAATATTTAATTCAGTGAAAGCTGGAACATACCATTCAACTTGGCTTAGAACATTCATCTTTCACCTCATTAAATATTTGTATCATTGAACTCATAATATATATATATATATATATATATATATGTGTGTGTGTGTGTGTGTGTGTGTGTGTATGTATACAGTGCACCCAGAAAGTATTCACAGCTCATCAGTTTCTATATTATATACAGTTTTCCATATTTTTTGATGTTACAGCATTATTTCAAAATGGATGAAATTTTTTCTTCAAAATTCTACACAAAATACCCCATAATGACAACGTGAAATAAGTTTTTTTTTAGATTTTTGCACATATATTTTTTAAAAACAACTAACAAATCACATGTACATAAGTATTCACAGTCTTTGCCATGAAGCTCAAAATTGAGGTGAAGTGCATTCCGTTTCCACTGACCATCCTTGAGAGGTTTCTACAGCTTAATTGGAGTCCACCTGGGGTAAATTCAATTGATTGGACATGATTTGTGAAGGCACACACTTGTCTAAATATAAGGTCCCACAGTTGACTGCATGTCAGAGCACAAACCAAGCATGAAGTCAAATGAATTGTCTGTTGACCTCTGAGACAGGATTGTCTCAAGACACAAATCTGGGGAAGGGTACAGAAACATTTCTGCTGCTTTGAAGGTCCCAGTGACCACAGTGGCCTCCATCATCGGTAAATGGAAGATGTTCAAATCCACCAGGAGTCTTCCTAGAGCTGGCTGACCATCGAAACTGAGCAATCGTGGGAAGAAGGGTCTTAGTCAGGAAGTGGCCAGGAACCCAATGTTTGCTCTATCAGAGCTCCAGCATTCCTCTGTGGAGAGAGGAGAACCTTCCAGAAGGACAACCACCTCTGCACCAATCCACCAATCAGGCCTGTATGGTAGAGTGGCCAGATGGAAGCCACTCCTTAGTAAAAGGCACATAGCAGCCTGCCTGGAGTTTGCCAAAAGGCACCTGCAGGACTCTCAAACAATGAGGAACAAAATTCTCTGGTCTGATGAGACACAGATTGAACTCTTTAGTGTGAATGCCAGGCGTCATCTTTGGAGGAAACCAGGCACCATCCCTACAGTGAAGCATGGTGGTGGCAGCATCATGCTGTGGGGATGTTTTTCAGCAGCAGGAACTGGGAGACTAGTCATTTTTAAGGGAAAGATGAATGCAGCAATGTACAGAGACATCCTGGATGAAAACCTGCACCAGAGTGCTTTTGTGGGTGATGGCTCATCTTTCAGCAGGACAATGACCCTAATCACACAGCCAAGATATCAAAGGAGTGGCTTCATAACAACTTGTGAATGTCCTTGAGTGGCCCAGCCAGAGCCCAGACCTGAATCAGATTGAACATCTCTGGAGAGATCTGAAAATGTCTGTGCACCGACGCTCTCCATCCAACCTGATGAAGCTTGCGAGGTGCTGCAAAGAGGAATGGACAAAACTGCCCTAAGATAAGTGTGCCAAGTACATTCTTGTGACATTTTTGCTGTGCTGGCATGTGTATGAAGGGGAATATACTGTTCATACAAGGACAACTCTTCGGTCAGCTCCCATGTAGCACCATAACCACCGCGCAACTCAGTTGTAATTCTATTGCCAAACTTAAGATTAATACCTTAAATATGCTGCAAACTCTGGAGGGGTGGCTGCAGTATTTTGTTAATGTTTAAGATGTAGCAAATGGGGCAGTGATTTATTTCAGATGAAATCAATATCACATTCACGGGATCTTGTCATCTGGACTAACCAATCCAGTCAATGTTGTGCATTACAAAATGGGCCACCCAATGCAAAGTCTATTTGCCTCAAAGCAATGTGGAACTCATTGCTGCTCACTTGACAGGGCATAGTTCAGGATGGCTTGTCATGCCTTCGGGGTATAAAACTAAAAAATGTTCAAGGTAACTGTAGCAGTCAGACTGTTGGTTAGCAGGTCCCGACTGAGTACTCATTCCTTTACAAAAGCAGCCCTTGTAAGGGGGAAGTAAAGAATAGGCATAACTACAGTGTAACTGCTGCTCTGGGAAACTTTGGCCATCATCAGCTGAATAATGACTAAATGGTAAAGTGTAACTCTTGGAAAGCAACCACTTATAATCCTTCCGCTCTGGAGAATCTTTCCTGATCTACAAAACATCCAGAGAGCTGGACGGATAAACCCAAAGGGATATGTCTGGACATGCAAGCTTTATGCTTTCTAAGAAGTGCCTGCCTCTACCTCTCATAGTCAATGAGTCAATGTCACACACTGTTACACGCACGCTCTCTCAGAAGATGAACATCAGTCCCTCCAGCACTTTTTGCTGTGACACAACACAGACATACACAGTGAAAGCAAGCATCTCAGAGAATAGTATTACTTTTTGAAGCAGCACTATGCTGGGATTAATCCAAATGTAACATCCAGCCTGCCAAGATTATACCCGGGGTTTAAATGGGTTAGGTTTTTATATCCACCAGGCATATTCAGGGCTAGGCTCCTTCTATTTGATAGCTCAAAATATAAAAACATTTTCCTCCATTCTTTTGCTTCAAAACCCTTGTGGGCATCATGGAAATCATATTTCTGTGTTGCACTAGGACAAGCCTTGCAAATCCCAAAATTTACCTCAGGGTATACACCAGCCTGGGTATAAAATAGATTAATTGTTCTGACAACTCAAATACATAGATCTTGGGATATGTCCTCTGTGTGCAGCTGGCAACATGGATTTAAATGTTGCAGAAATATGGAGTTCAAAACAATAAAGTACAATTAATGAGGTATAATAATAAAGTATACTTGGGCAGATGGCAAATGGAGCCCAGGCAAAGCATTATTGGTGCATATAATTTCCCATATTTAATGTTTTCCTAGACCTCAGCAGACCTGGAAAACGATTTGATCTATACTCATTAAGGATATCCCGATTCCCTTATTTTGCTCACAGGAGCAACAGGACTGAACAAGGATGTACAAGACCATCTTCCACAGATATCTTTTATCAGACACTGTCCTTTAATGCAAATCTGTTTCAACCAATTCTTTCCGCATTAAATCCACATTTTAACATTAACAGTTTTGGGTTCAAGCCAAGTCTGGGAGCACGCGCTGGTACTCTGTGTTTCCACACACATCACACACAGCTTTGGGTCCTGAATAGCAACCACACAGGCACATAACTGGCCCATCTCCACCTCTCAAAAGTAACCATTTATCTGGCACAGCCAGGTGAGGAGTGGGCAAGTCCTTTGTCTTCTCCAGCCACTGGGGTCCACAACAGTCAGGCACTTTGTGTGTTGGACCATGCTCGGAGAAATGCACCACATGGTCAAAAAGCCGTAGGTGTTTCCTCTCATTTGAGTCTCCCTAAGGGCCCAGTCACACGGCACACAGCGATAGCTGAACGAAGGATAAAAGTCACAAATCGTCGAGAAAAGGTGGACGAATGATCCTGTACCTTTCCCATCACTGAAAAGCCTGCAAATCAAGAGTGCAAAAGGGAACGAAACAAAACTAAAAAAAAAAAAGATGCAAACATCAACCTTGACGCTTCAAATCAAAATAAACATTCACGATGACATGACCGACAGTGGGTATGAGATCGAGCGCAGCCAGCCTTGTCCTCATGTCCGCAGTACGTGTAGGTGCAGGATTTGGTTGTCTTAACAACAGGTGAGAGATGATGTTTGTCTTCACAACCACAACGTGTGTACATGCAGGCCAGCCACAAACGGCTGGAAGGTGCGTAAATAGTTAAACTACTTGATAAAAACCTTCTTACCGCTATTGTTTCTGTATGACAACATTGCTTTTCGTCCCAAGCATGGACGAGTCATCAGCGATACAAGGATGTTACGTTCAGCTCATTGGAGCTTTAGGTTTTGATCTGCTCAGATATCGTCAACCTTCGTGCAATACATCGGACTTGGGAGACTGGACGAAGTTGGACGACAGTCAAACAAAACGCTGACATTACGGAAACTACGCAAAAGATAAGGGACGTCAAGACAGACAGCAAAATGAAATACGGATGACATGAGGATGTCAACAATTTGAAAATTCTGACAACGCGCCAGCTGCGGGAACAAAGCTGGATGAAGGTTAAACGATAACTCCGAAAGCCATTGTAAGTCCAGATTTCTTGTTTCATTTGGGCTTCATTGTCCTTCGTTAGTGCCGTGTGACTGGGGCTTAAGTAAGTGCTGAACTGACAGTCATTCCAGTGGTATCCAAGGATACTCCGAAGAGACCTAGTACCAAAGACATCTAGTCATCGCCTTAGGTCACTGGTTAGCATTCAACTCTTACGATGCAAATAAGAGACAAAGTATCAGGACCTTAAAGACTTGGACCTTTGTTCTCCTGCAAAGAAAATCCGGCTGATCTGAGCAGAAATGGGATTTTAATCATTCGAGTTTTGGGTTGCAGCTTAAAATGATCGTTCCCAAACTGGTTAGAAGCAAATGAAATATCAGGTAATACAGTTCCACATCATGTGTTGATGTAACAATGTGTGTCTTTCGGACATTCTAAAGAATTGTCTATTAATATAGGCTATATTTTACTCCATAGTTTATCAGTAATACTGAAGTTACCAAGCTAGGCTAATACTGGTCATTGTTTAGCCTAACTGGAGCTAGCTAACTATTCCAACATTATTTCTCATTCCATGTTAGCCTGTCCTCACACATTGATAAAGTTAATACCTAAGGCCAACATTTATAAGATATGTAAAATATTTACTTCCTGTGGATGGAAACAGGAAGACCACATTTTACTTTAATCACCTGCTGCGGGTAAATTTCTCTCCGCGATTCAAAGACGTGCAGAGGAAAACAGGAAATGATAAAATAATAAAAGAACAACTGGTTACCATTTTTCAAATAAACTACAGTTTCTGTTCTAGTTTTTTTTTTTTTTTTTTTTTTTTGCTTTTATTCATTCAATCGGTTCAAAGGCTCAATCAGTCAGACAAAGTAAGAGACGCCAGACTGTCAAAATGCAAAACTCAAGGATCTTTTCATTGATAAAGGTACTAATCTGATTCTTAATAATAATCAATCTTCAGTATTGTTCAAAGAGGGGCAAAAGTGTCTTTTTCAAGGTTGAAAAGTGTTTAGTAAGTTCCACCTAATTCACAGGATTTGAAAAAGAATTTCAATGTTACAGGGTAATAAATTACAACACTGGATGATTATGGGAAATGACTGAATGTATTAAGATAATGTCACTGCAATTATTTAAACCTTGAAAGCAAATTTGGCCTCAATGCAACAGTGAAAACCATCTTTGGCTGACCGAAGTCTTAAGGTGCGTTTACACATAACCAAGACGCGTTACGAATGTCATTTTTCTGTCATTCGTGACACATTCCTGACATTCTTAATGTGACTTAACGCATCTGAATAGGTTTCTTAATAGTGCGTGTTGGTGCGTGATATTCTTGATATTCGTGGAGCATGTTTTTGCCTGTCAAAAAATCTTCCACGAATGTCACACACCACCCTCATTTTGTCTCACGTCGTGGAGGTCGCAACTGAGTGTATTGATCCGTCTTGATGAGTAGTGATCCTTAATAGAACGTGACAATGTTCGTAGTGGTTCCTGTGAGGGTTCTTGGAGCCCAAACTGTCACGTGTTATTACAAAGTGACACGGAAACTGTCAAGTTTTGACACGACTTGTAACGCAGTGTCACATTTCACTGCGCGCCATGACGAATCAGTTTTCTGTCACGTGCGCACAATTAAACTCGGCTCCAAGTGTGGTTCCGCAGTTCCTGCTGAAGCTCCTCAGGACGCTCCTGCAGGTATTCCACCTGCTGTTGTAACCGATGAGCAGAAGAACGAGTCTGAGCAACCAGAGGAGCGAGAGGAGCCTCATGTGCAGCTAGACATCTCTGCACCTCCTCCAGTCCGGCGGAGGAAGAAGCGCGCTCACAATTAAACCCTGCTGCACCCCATTCAGTTTGATTGCTGACACCAAGTTGGCTAAAAGTCTAATTTCAGTGCTCTTCAGCGCGCTCCTGCAGGTGTTCCACCTGCTGCATGTGCGTGATGTTTGGGAAAATGCGTGAGACGAGAGCCGCATGAAGCCACACATCTGGCTCTGTCCGTCTCCTCCTCCTCCTCTCTGCGCCACTCCATGGCACAGAGCCCAACTATGCATGCAGTCACAAAGTTCTTCTGAAAAACTGGAGTGATCTGAATTCGGATGGATGAATATGGGTGTGTGTGTGGAGACAATTCTCCTTGTTACAACGTGACAGAACTTAACGATGCGCTGTTACACGCAATAGCGCACAACAGCGCGGAACACTATTCTTGACCATGCGTAATGGTTCCTGATAATTCTCCAGCAACACGTGCCATTAATCGTAATGTGTGGTAACAGGTTGCAGCAGTTCCTGAGGACACCTGACGCCTCTGCCCCGAATAATCACATTCGTGATCAGCGGCCAAGAATGTGTACTTCGTGGCATTCGTGACTTGTCGTTGTTATGTGTAAATGCAGCGATACATTTGAACATGTGTACAACATGGGTGACTGTCTGCTAAAGTAATCCAGAAAATGTTGTAACAGATGTCATGTAATTAAGAATACATTCTTTAACTGTATTTGTTGTTGTACCTAGATCAAAGATCAATGAATGAAGACAAGTAGACAAAACCACACATGCACAAACCAGCCAAGCTTAGCACTACACTGCTCTCAAAGAAGGTTTCTGATAAGATCGGGGCCACTGTTGGGTTGCACGGGAATGCACACAGGCACGCACATGAGCGTCTTTAGTAACACTCATTGAGAAAATACAGATTTCACAAGGAAGCATTTGTACACTCCATATATCGCATTTTCATATGGAGAGCAGATGCACAGCAAACCTTCACTAAGCATGTCCATGTGCACGTAGAAACAGGCAAAGGCATACACATGTATATTGGCAAATATACACATCTTGGATCTTTCACTTCCATTCATGCATGCTGCTGTTTTCAATCAAGCCAGGATCCTCCCTTGTGAATGTCCCTAACCACATGCAATTCTCTTAACTATCTTGGGTGATTTCCACGCCAGCTCACCTCTCTGCCCCTCTCCTAAATTCATGTCCATATGTTTCTTCTCCTAACTTTAAAAAAAAAATGTAATATATATTATACGGCCATATTTGTCTAGGCAACATAGTCTTAAAGACGTATATGCATAGGGTGACTATATCTCAGTTAGTGGCACTGGATGTCCACAAACACAACAGTTGGTGAAATTGAATCCAGAGTGTCAAAGTATCCCAGGAAACTAAACTCAAAAAACTGATGCATTGGATGAACTCAATTCAATTATGGGCAGGATTTTCATCTAATAAATATATGTAGCCCCAACTCAAATAAAGAACACCCATGCAAGAGAGTGTAATTTAATTTAGTTGGGAGTACGGATATTTATTAGATGGAATCCAATCCAATGAGTCAGTTTTCTGAGTGATTCACACCACCAAATTACTCATTGGATGAACTCAATTCAATTATGTGCAGGATTTGTGCAGAGGTCATGGGACTACATATATTTACTCCCAACTAAATTAAATTACATTATCTTGCATGGATGTGCTTTATTTGAGTTGGGGCTACATATACAGTATATATTAGATGGAAATTCTGCACATAATTGACCTGAGTTCATCCAATGAGTAATTTGGTGGTGTGAATCACTCAGAAAACTGACTCATTGGATTGGATTCCATCTAATAAATATCCGTACTCCCAACTAAATTAAATTACACTATCTTGCATGGGTGTTCTTTATTTGAGTTGGGGCTACACATATTTATTAGATGGAAATCCTGCACATAACTGAATAGAGATCATCCAAAGAGCCATTTGTTGAGTGTACTCAACCTTGAGGCATATTAACTCATAGATATGTTATAGAGAAAAAACAACATGATTTAACACACACACACACACACACACACACACACACACACACACACACACACACACACACACACACACACACACACACACACACACACACACACACACACACACACACAGCCATCATGTCACAATAGTAATATTTAGACCAATATTTAACATTGCAGTAGTTCAGAGTCACTGCATTTGCAGAACCTCTGTTGGAAGGAAGTAACACTTGGGCGTATGTACAAACACAGCAGCTGTGATATCCAGTGTCAGGTCGGCCCAAGTAGAGTTAACAGGGAAAGGGGAGTAGGAGGCCGCCACAAACAGAGACCCCTTCCAAGAGGAAAAACAGAACATGGTTTACACACACAGCATGTTAGACAAGCCCAGACGTGCCTCCAGTGCACAGGCTACAGCCACTGTGTAGACACAGTTCAATAACTGTAATAAAAAACCAGTGATTCTCACAATTTTTGAATAATGCATTACTTTCCTTGTAAAATATCCACTGCCCAGCAATTCTATGCCATAAAAGTAAGAAATATATACCTTTGGGGACATTAATGTTCATATTCACGCCTAGAGGTCATGAAAAGCTTCTCCTTCTGAACGTATGTGTTGTGAAAGTGTAGGAACACGGACCCACAACAGGGGGTGCAATGAACAGACAATGGAGGAAGGTGAATAACAAGGTTTACTATTGTGAAACGAGCACAATGAATACAACAATCACAATTTGGGGTCGAATCCGCTGGTGTCGTGTGGGCAGGCTCGAAGGTAGGAGACGTCCGTCTCAGTCGAACCGAAACCACCCAGATCTCCTCTGCCACCGAACCCTGGAAATACTGGAACCGCCAAGTCCCGAATTCCCAGGTGGCCACTGCCTCCGCTCGTCGGATCCGGTACTGCTGGCGGGAGAGAGCAACAACACAGGCGTGGATGCGACAGCACCCAGCAACGGAGAGGGGAGAAGCCGCCTCCACCTCCAGTTACAGTATGACAGGCAGGTGAGTACTTATCTAAGCAATTCAGCTGTCCTGAAAAGGTTTAACAAATCTGTTAGCTATTTAGTCAGAATATAAATGCAGAGAACGTTACCTTCGTCTAAAGGCGATATCTCGGCACTGAGGTGGAGACGCCGTCCTCCTGATATACCTCTGTGCTGAGTGGAACAGCTGTGTCCGGTGATGGGTGACAGCTGTCACCCAGGCTGCTCCCATAAGGCGGCAGCGCCCTCTGGTGCCTGGAGCCCGCACTCCAGGCAGGGCGCCCTCTGATGGTGGTGGGCCAGCAGTACCTCCTCTTCAGCGGCCCACACAACAGGACCCCCCCCTCAACGGGCGCCTCCTGGCGCACGGCCGGGCTTGTCCGGATGGCGACGGTAGAAGTCGGCCAGGAGGGCCGGGTCCAGGATGAAGCCCTTCTTCACCCAGGAGCATTCCTCGGGACCGTACCCCTCCCAGTCCACCAGGTATTGAAAACCCCGGCCCATCCGACGGACATCAAGGAGCCGGCGTACAGTCCAAGCCGGTTCCCCGTCAATGATCCGGGCAGGAGGCGGCGCCGGACCCGGGGTGCAGAGGGGTGAGGTGTGAAGGGGCTTGATCCGGGAAACATGAAAAACTGGATGGATCCGCAGTGAGGCCGGAAGCTGGAGCCTCACTGCGGCGGGGTTGATGACCTTGAGGATCTTGTAAGGTCCGATGTACCGTTCCTGAAGTTTCGGCGAGTCTACCTGCAGAGGAATGTCCTTGGTAGACAACCAGACCTCCTGCCCAGGACGATACTTGGGGGCCGGGGCCCGCCGCCGGTCTGCATGTGTCTTCGCCCTCGTCCGGGCCTTCAACAAGGCAGAGCGGGCGGCACGCCACACCCGACGGCACTTCCGTAGGTGGGCCTGGACCGAGGGCACACCGACCTCTCCCTCAACCACCGGAAACAAGGGGGGCTGATACCCCAAGCACACCTCAAACGGGGAGAGGCCGGTGGCAGATGACACTTGGCTGTTATGGGCGTACTCGATCCAGGCCAGGTGGGTACTCCAGGCCGTCGGGTGCGCGGCTGTCACACAGCGAAGTGTCTGCTCCAGTTCCTGATTCGCCCGCTCTGCCTGCCCGTTGGTCTGGGGGTGGTACCCAGACGAGAGGCTGACCGTGGCCCCCAGTTCCCGGCAGAAGCTCCTCCAGACGTGCGAGGTGAACTGGGGACCGCGATCGGAGACGATGTCTGATGGTATGCCATGCAGACGGACGACGTGGTGGACCAGGAGGTCCGCTGTCTCCTGGGCCGTTGGGAGCTTCGGGAGGGCCACGAAGTGGGCCGCCTTGGAGAAACGGTCCACTATCGTGAAGACGACGGTGTGTCCCTGGGACGGCGGGAGACCCGTGACAAAGTCCAGGCCGATGTGGGACCAGGGGCGATGAGGCACGGGCAGTGGCTGTAGCTGCCCTGAGGTCTTTCTATGGTCGGCCTTGCCCCTGGCGCAGGTGGTACAGGCCTGGACGTAGTCCCGGACGTCGGCCTCCAGGGATGCCCACCAGAAGCGTTGCCGGACGACTGTCACGGTCCTTCGCACCCCAGGGTGACAGGAGAGTTTAGAACCGTGACAGAAGTCCAGGACTGCAGCCCTAGCCTCTGGTGGGACGTATAGTCTGTCCTTTGGTCCGTTTCCGGGGTCCGGGTCACGGGTCAGGGCCTCCCGGACGGTCTTCTCTACGTCCCAGGTGAGGGCGGCCATGATAGCGGACTCCGGGATGATGGGATCCGGGGGATCCGACGGTTCCGTTTTGACTTCGTCTTCGTGCACCGGGGACAATGCATCCGATCTTTGATTCTTGGTCCCGGGACGGTAGGTGATCCGGAAGTCAAAACGGCCAAAGAACAGTGACCAGCGGGCTTGCCTGGGGTTCAGCCGCTTGGCGGTCCTGATGTACTCCAGGTTCTGATGGTCAGTGAAAACCGTGAATGGCACGGCTGTTCCCTCCAACAGATGTCTCCACTCTTCGAGGGCCTCTTTCACAGCAAGGAGTTCCCGATTGCCGACGTCATAGTTCCGTTCAGCGGGGGTCAACCTGCGGGAAAAATAGGCACACGGGTGAAGGACCTTATCGGTCTTCCCGCTCTGGGAGAGCACCGCTCCTATCCCTGAGTCCGAGGCATCCACTTCAACCACTAACTGGCGGCTAGGATCGGGCTGCACCAGAACTGGTGCAGACGAGAAGCGCCGTTTCAACTCCTTGAACGCGGCTTCGCACCGATCCGACCAGGTGAAGGGGACTTTTGGGGAGGTCAGGGCTGTCAGGGGGCTAACTACCTGACTGTAGCCCTTAATAAACCTCCTGTAGAAATTAGCAAAGCCGAGGAACTGTTGCAGCTTCCTACGGCTTGTTGGTTGGGGCCAGTCTCTCACCGCCGCAACCTTGGCCGGATCAGGGGCGACGGAGTTGGAGGAGATGATGAACCCCAGGAAGGACAAAGAAGTGCGGTGGAATTCACACTTCTCGCCCTTCACAAACAGGCGGTTCTCCAACAACCGCTGCAGGACCTGATGGACATGCCGGACATGTGTCTCAGGATCCGGGGAAAAGATGAGTATATCGTCTAGATATACGAAGACGAACCGGTGCAGGAAGTCCCGCAAGACATCGTTTACCAACGCTTGGAAAGTCGCGGGAGCATTAGTGAGACCGAACGGCATGACCAGGTACTCAAAATGACCTAAGGGGGTGTTGAATGCCGTCTTCCATTCGTCTCCCTTCCGGACCCGAACCAAATGATACGCATTCCTAAGATCCAGCTTGGTGAAAATTTTGGCTCCATGCAAGGGGGTGAACACCGAATCCAACAAGGGCAACGGGTATCGGTTGCGAACCGTGATTTCGTTCAACCCCCTGTAATCAATGCATGGACGAAGCCCGCCGTCTTTTTTACCCACAAAAAAGAAACCAGCACCCATCGGAGAGGTGGAATTCCGGATCAACCCGGCAGCTAATGAGTCCCGGATGTAGGTCTCCATTGATTCACGCTCCGGCCGTGAGAGGTTGTACAGCCTACTGGACGGGTACTCACAGCCTGGAACCAAATCAATGGCACAATCATAAGGACGGTGGGGAGGAAGCGTGAGAGCCAGATCCTTGCTGAACACGTCAGCGAGGTCATGGTACTCCGCCGGCACCGCCTTCAGATTGGGCGGGACTCGGACCTCCTCCTTAGCTTGGGAGCCGGGAGGAACCGGGGAACCTAGACACTCCCGATGGCAGGTTTCGCTCCACTGAACCACTACCCCGGACGGCCAATCGATCCGAGGATTGTGCTTCAGCATCCAGGGAAAACCCAAAACCACACGGGAGGTGGCCTGAGTCACAAAGAACTCGATCACCTCCCGGTGGTTACCTGACACCACCAGAGTTACTGGAGGTGTCTTATGCGTGATTGGTGGGAGTAGGGAGCCATCTAGCGCCCGAACCTGCACAGGCGAGGTAAGAGCCACCAGAGGGAGCCCTATCTCCCTGGCCCATCTACTGTCAAGCAGATTCCCCTCAGAGCCCGTGTCCACCAGTGCTGGGGCCTTCAGGGTTGAATCCTCAAACAGGATCGTGACTGGGAGTCGTGTAGCAATGTGGGTGTGTCCCACGTGAATGTTTTGGCCCACCCCTGGCCCAGTCTCTAGGGGCGGGCGTTTGGCGTTTGGCCGCTCGGGGCAGTCTCTCACATGGTGCTCTATGGAACCACAAACAAGACACGCTCCGTGGGTCCATCTCCTCTGTGCATCTGGTGCCCTAAATGTTGCCCTACTCGTGTCCCTAGCTTCGTCAGTAGGGGGAGCTGTGACCCCACGGAGCGCAGGGGCTGTGGAGCGTGGGGAAGGCGGAGCTCGATCGGCACCAGAAGGGAGAGGGACGACGCGTGCCTGGCCACGCCCTTCGCCTCGTTCCCGACGGCGTTCTTCTAACCGGTTGTCGAGTCGTATGACCAGATCGATGAGCCCGTCTAAGTCCCGCGGTTCGTCCTTCGCCACCAGGTGCTCTTTTAGGACCAATGACAGTCCGTTTACAAAGGCAGCGCGGAGGGCAGTGCTATTCCAGCCGGATCTCGCCGCCGCGATGCGGAAGGCGACTGCATAGGCAGCTGCGCTCCGACGCCCCTGTCTCATTGACAGTAGCGCGGTTGAAGCGGACTCTCCTCTGTTGGGATGGTCGAACACCGTTCTGAGCTCCCGTACAAACCCAACGTATGTATGAAGGAGCCGTGAGTTCTGCTCCCAGAGCGCTGTAGCCCAAGCGCGTGCCTCCCCGCGAAGCAGGTTTATTACATAAGCTACTTTGCTAGCATCAGTCGCGTACATCACGGGACGCTGTGCGAAGACGAGCGAACACTGCATCAGAAAATCCGCGCACGTCTCCACACAGCCTCCGTACGGTTCTGGAGGGCTTATGTATGCTTCTGGGGACGGAGGAAGGGACCGTTGAACGACCAGTGGAACGTCACTTTCACGCGCAGGGTCCTCGGGAGGGAGAGCCGCAGCGTTGCCCGAAGGGCGCGCCTCCACTTGTGCGGCGAGAGCCTCCACCCTGCGGTTTAGGAGAACGTGCTGCTCGGTCATTAAATCGATCCGAGAGGTGAAAGCGGTGAGGATCCGCTGCAACTCACCGATTACCCCTCCCGAAGCCGCCGACGCGCCTTGGTCTTCCATTGGCCGTTCAACAGCCGGTTGACGCCCCTCGGGGTCCATGACGCTGGCCGAGATATCCTGTTGTGAAAGTGTAGGAACACGGACCCACAACAGGGGGCGCAATGAACGGACAATGGAGGAAGGTGAATAACAAGGTTTACTATTGTGAAACGAGCACAATGAATACAACAATCACAATTTGGGGTCGAATCCGCTGGTGTCGTGTGGGCAGGCTCGAAGGTAGGAGACGTCCGTCTCAGTTGAACCGAAACCACCCAGATCTCCTCTGCCACCGAACCCTGGAAATACTGGAACCGCCAAGTCCCGAATTCCCAGGTGGCCACTGCCTCCGCTCGTCGGATCCGGTACTGCTGGCGGGAGAGAGCAACAACACAGGCGTGGATGCGACAGCACCCAGCAACGGAGATGGGAGAAGCCGCCTCCACCTCCAGTTACAGTATGACAGGCAGGTGAGTACTTATCTAAGCAATTCAGCTGTCCTGAAAAGGTTTAACAAATCTGTTAGCTATTTAGTCAGAATATAAATGCAGAGAACGTTACCTTCGTCTAAAGGCGATATCTCGGCACTGAGGTGGAGACGCCGTCCTCCTGATATACCTCTGTGCTGAGTGGAACAGCTGTGTCCGGTGATGGGTGACAGCTGTCACCCAGGCTGCTCCCATAAGGCGGCAGCGCCCTCTGGTGCCTGGAGCCCGCACTCCAGGCAGGGCGCCCTCTGATGGTGGTGGGCCAGCAGTACCTCCTCTTCAGCGGCCCACACAACAGTATGTGGACTTCCAGTAGCAATGATCATAAACAGCTGGAGGACTGTTCTTATAGAACTGATGTCCAGGTGTTAGCATGTCCGCTGGGTGGCAGCATTTCCAGTTCAAGTCAAGTCTGGTGTGGGAACATTCACTGCATCGCATTAACCACAAAATGGAACTGCCTTGGGTCCTGCATGGCAACCATTCAGACAGACATCTGGTCCATCCCTACCTCCCGAAAGTAATTGTTTGTCTGCCGCAGCCAGGTGAAGCATGGGTGTCACCAGAGGCTGGGGTCCTCAACAGTCAGGCACCTATATGCAGGATCATGCGAAGAGAAACACGGCACATGGCCAGCATGGTGAAGATGGTGCTCCCTCACAATGCAAATGATACTCCTCATCTTAGAATTACTTTAAAAAGTAATTCCAGTGGTACCCAAGGATCCACTCAAGAGACGTAGTACCAAAGACATTCAGTCCTCGCCTTAGGTCAGTGTCATAACAATACAGTGAGACTGGGAACACCAGGACCTTCAAGACTTGGACCTTTGTTCTGCTGCAAAGATATAGACAAAACCAAATACTCTGTCCAACAACTTCATGACATCATAAGTTCTTCTCAGGCATCCCTCAATCTCAAAGGCTGAGGCCCCAGAAACATGAATGTCACTGCCACGATAAGTGAATGTCTCTACGAGTACAGATACACTTCTGATGGCCAAGTCCAGGAAGTCATTAGAAGCCTGGAACCTGGTCTTGTTCTCGGACAATCACAAACCCAGAGATTTTGATTCTTCATTCAGCTTCTCAAGTGCTCCAATCAGAGTATCCATTCAGGCAAATGGATCAAAGCAAAGATCACAGCACTGTCCATGAAGGCAAGGTTAATGAACCTGGCCACTGGTTTCCACAACCCTACCCTACACCCAGTCCATGCAAGCATTGAACAATGCTGGAGCCAGAACTTTGATGAACACCAGTTTTCAGTGAGAAAAACTCAGTTTCTGTCTCTGCTTCATACAGCACTCATATTATATATGTATAAGCTGACTATGATGTCAAGCAACTTCTGGGGGATCCCATGAACTCTCAGATTGTCCCAGAGAGCAGCTCAATCAACTGAATCAAATGCTTTGTGAATATTAACATAGGTCACAAAGAAGCTTTGCCAATATTCATGCTTGCATTCTATGAGTCCTTGCAGAGACAGAATGTAGTCAAAGGTTGACTTCTTGGGTGAGGACCCCAGACTTTTCTGGTTGCTGAGCAGCAAGTAGTTGGAACTGAATCCTATGAAAAATAATCCTTGCAAGCTCCTTCCTCAGGTCAGACAGAAGCAGGTCAGACCCTTATAGTTGTCGCAATCCATGCAATCACCTTTTATTTTCCAGATTGGGAAAACCAGTCCTTTCCTCCAGTCTGCAGGAATGACACCATCTCCCAGATTGGAACAAAGATTGCTTGTGATTCCAGGAGAACAGCATGCCCTCCCACCTGGAGACCTCACCTCTGATGCAAAGATCCCTGGAGCTTCCCATGCCCTCTGCTGTTTCATGGCCTCTGCAATCTCACCAATTGAATGGAGAATCACATTTGAATGGAGAATCAGCTACAACAACCCTTTCATTGGAGATGCCTAACATTACAGAAGGAGGATCAGCCTTATACAACTTCTCAAAGTAGCTGGCCCAATGTGACAATACAGTATCTGTCAAGACTGAATCATCCATAACTGCAGTGAGATGAAGTGTAGGTTTGGAGGAAGAAAGCACTTTGTTTCCTCTGGAAGGAGGTCGGGGGTCACTAGACCACAGATGGTTTGTCACCAAAGATTCCTCTCACAAATGCCTCCTTGTCCACTCTCAGGGCCATCATAGCCCGCTTTCTTAGCTCCCTGTGCAGCCTAGAATTTCTATCAAGCCATCTACTATGAATGCTCTGAATGATATTTAGAGTACCCTGAGATATGAAACACCCCCTTCTATGGGCCCTGGCAATTTCAATACAATCCTCAGCAACTTTCAGGGCCTGGTTGTGGAAGAACTCCCACAGTCCATTCGGATTGTCAGTTGTGTCCATGTCCACAAGTCCTAGAGCCAGAATGTAAATCACAATACGTCTGTGGTCAGTTCTACAGGGTGCCACACCACCCTTCTTACCAGTGTAAGTGCTAGCTGAGGAGATGGTTTTCATGCCAACAGACCACCCATCCATGCAGCAGGTTGTACTTGGTTACAGTGTTACCAGTAGCACGATCAGTGCTGGCCCTGACCTGATATTATTTGTATATTTTCAAATAAGATACAAATACAGTAAACCATAGAAGAGGTCTTGAAAGGGAGTCCTGGATCAAGCATGTTTCAGTAGCATCCAGTCAAAAGATCAGAGAATTTAACCCTCTGGTGTCCGAGGGCATTTTTTGGACAGTTCACTCGCCTGGCATAAATGTTTTATTATTGTTGTTAACAGCTCTCCCTGCATCCCACAATCAAGTTTTATGTCTCTTTTTTTTCAGGACAACCTGTGCTTTCATAATATATGTGCTTTTGTTGTGTTTTATAAGTGTAATAAATGTTTACAATTAGGAATAAGAAAGGAAAAAGTAAAGCGGAAATTATTTTCCACACACATTTATTCAAAACACACAGCAAACTATAATAAACAACTGTTTTGACACTTTATAAAGGTAATTTGAGGTCTTGTGTGAAAGACTGTACAACAAAAAGGTTCAAACAATAAACACAAATACACATTTTGAACAACATATACAAAATGGTCTATGCATTTTGTTTGTCTTCATCTCAAAGCAATTTCTGTCTGCTATTACACAAAGGTTACATCACAAACTTCTACTTCTACTGTGTTTTGGAGTGTTCTGTGCTGCTCCTAAAGCAGCTTTCATTCACACTTTGGCTCACTTTGGCTCCTTACAGTCTGAGGAGCGGCCCTTCCCCTCGCTCCATTGATATAGTAAACAGTGCTTTATGCCGAGAAAGCAACAGAGTTATCCAGTAACATTCACATGCAAACTAGTGGAGCAATCCTGATAGTTACACACTCTTTGAACACGTGAGGTTGTCATCAGAGGCTCTCCATCTGCTTTCACTGATCACTGTGCGTAATGGTGCAGGGCGCATTGGAGACCAATCGTATGTACTCATTGGAGCACCCACGGGGCTATTCAAATGGGCCAACTAGTAACATATCACTCCTGAAAACAATCTTTGGCTTTTCACGTGAGGTAAATCTGCCCTACGATTGAATTTTGGAAAACCATGTGATGGTGAACCAATTCCGATTGGACACTCACATTGCGCACGTCATCACACAGCTTCTATGAGGAATACAAAGATGGCCGAGGCATGAAAGTCCAGCAGAGGCTCACCCCTTTGAGTCTGGTCTGCTTGAGGTTTCATCCTCAAATCATCACAGGGAGTTTTTCCTTACCACTGTCGCCTGTATGCTTGCTCTGGAGGTTGGTAAGGTTAGACCTTACTTGTGTGAAGCCCCTAGAGGCAACTTTGTCATGATTTGGTGCTATATAAATTAAATAAATTGAAATTGAATTGACAGTGTATTAAAAATGATGACTCCATCTGTATTTAGCTTCCCACATTGCTTTTGAATGCAGAAACAGGCTAAAGATTTTTATTGTATAGCCCCTAGTAGGTGCATGCAACCAAGTCACTCCCCCCACCCCAAAAAAACCCCACCCTGCACCACCTTCACCTGAAGCTACACATATTAGACACTTGCAAAGCCGCTGTCTTAAAATCCCACAGGTGCAATATGACAGATCCACTGAATAATCAGAGGTACACAGATGGAAGAACAGATATATTTTTTTTAAGACCAAACATCTTCCTCATGCACAGGCCCATCCAGATATTCCAATATGGATTTACAGATATTTGAAAGACAGCTCTGGCTTATGCAGAAGGAAATTTTGCAAATTTTGCCACACTAAGGCTAAATATTGCCTTTGTCATGATGAGCACCCAGGTCATCATCTTCAACAAATAGTTTTGTACCTTCAGCCTCTCGTGGGGACCAATGTCCAGAAGGGGCACAGGATCGTGGGGAGGAGGAGTTGGAGGCGTACTGCAGGAGAACTCTCCCTTCAGTGCATTTATCACACACTGATCCCACTTCTCTAGGAAATCAACAGGCAGAGCAACCAACTTAGATACAGCCCAAAAAATTCACTATATACAGTTGTCAGTTGTGCACATTACTAGCAAATTCTGGCGCTACAAAAAACAAATATCAAATGATTTATGATAAAGAGCACTAGGTTGTGAAGACTAAACAAAATAAATAGTGTTCCAGCATGCTGATTCTTTTCATTTTGTAATATGCATCACGGAACACTCTGACAACACAATTACAATCCCAAATAAATAAATAAATAAAATCATATAAAAATGGGATGATGCACCTCTAATCATGAGTTGAATAAATCAGCCCTAATCAACATCAGTGTGATGTTACATTAAATTACACAGTAATCTGGTGTGTGTTTATATATATATATATATATATATAGCTTGAACCTTTGTGCACATGCGTGAGTTTTTTCACGCCTGTCGGTTGCGTCATTCGCCAGTAAGCAGGCTTTGTGTGAGCAGTGGTCCACCCCTCTCGTCGGATTTTTATTGCGAATACATGTCTGAAGGATTTGGAGCTTTGCTGCATCAATTTTTTCCAGAAACTGTGAGAGACCTCCAGGTGGACACCATTCGGAAAATTCAGACGGCTTTCAGGGACCATTTTATGGGGATTACACAGATTAAGGAGTGCTCCAGCCGGTTTAAAGACCGCCCACAGCGTCTGAGAGCGCGGTGCACTCCGAGCGCCGATCGACAGGCTCAGACCCTGCTGAAACAACCAGATCATTTCCAACGTGAAGGCTTTGTTGATCCGGGACATCGTCTGACTTCCACAAAAAAGGCATAAGGCGTGGACATCAGTACTTTTTCGGCACATTCCATTGTTACAGGAGTTTTTATCATGGAAAAAGAAGCGGACGGATGTGCCACCGTGCCGCTCATGGCGCAGGACAAAACCACCTCCGTGTTGGTCTCACAGGACGGCTTTGAGATGGATTTCAGACGGCTGTCGGTGGCTTTTTAGTCGTGTGACTATCCGAGAAATTGTGCATGAGCTGGACATGCCCCAACATGTCTTGTGAGGCTTCATCACGGCGTTGCTTTGCGCCATGCGGCTCATGCACAATTTCTCGGATAGTCACACGACTAAAAAGCCACCGACAGCCGTCTGAAATCCATCTCAAAGCCGTCCTGTGAGACCAACACGGAGGTGGTTTTGTCCTGCGCCATGAGCGGCACGGTGGCGCATCCTTCTGCTTGTTTTTCCATGAAAATAACTCCTGTAACAATGGAATTTGCCGAAAAAGTGCTGATGTCCACGCCTTCTGCCTTTTTTGTGGAAGTCAGACGACGTCCCGGATCAACAAAGCCTTCACGTTGGAAATGATCTGGTTGTTTCAGCGGGGTGTCAGCCTGTCGATCGGCGCTCGGAGTGCGCCGCGCTCTCAGATGCTGTGGGCGGTCTTTAAACCAGCTGGAGCACTCCTTAATCTGTGTAATCCCCTTAATCTGTGTAATCCCCATAAAATCGTCCCTGAAAGCCATCTGAATTTTCCGAATGGTGTCCACCTGGAGGTCTCTCACAGTTTCTGGAAAAAAATTGATGCAGCAAAGCTCCAAATCGTTCAGACATTTATTCACAATAAAAATCCGACAAGAGGGGTGGACCACTGCTCACACAAAGTCTGCTCACAGGTGAATGACGCAACCGACAGGCATGAAAAAACTCACGCATGCCCACGAAGGTTCAAGCTTGGCTGATGCAATCACACGTGATTCAAATCCATATGGTTTTTGCAAAAAATAAAAAGGTCCGATATTTTTCTAACAGACCTCGTATATATATATATATATATATATATATATATATATATATATATATATATATACACAATAAAAGTTGACACCACAGACCGCCCCATCCCTAGCTCATTTCACCTGTCATAAAAGTTTCCAGAAATCGGTGGAAACCATTCCAAGGTGATGGATTTATGATGCTGCTCAACAACTTGGGGCGCCATTGGCACTGGAGGAGGTTTGGCAGATGGCTGCCAGGTCTGGTAGATGAGGTCCAGATAGCAGTGCATCCGAGCCACTTGGTTCAGGGTGAAGGAATCTGTGCAAGCATCATCTGCAGGAGGAAGAACAAGCTGGTCAAGTTGTGGACTTGGGGGGGGATTCCGGACAAATAAACAACAGATGAGGATGTGTCCAAACAAAAAAGCACACACTGTGCTGTTTTGTTCTGTTTATCTCTGACTGAATAAAGTGCATGAGTGGCAGAAAAGGATGCGTGTGTTTTTCCCATGAAATGCCCTTGTTAAATTCCACACCTTTATCTCTGCACACAAAACTCCTCCTCGACACATAGTTTTTGTTGTCAATTTGCCATTTGACTCCGCAGCCTAATTTTTTTCTAATGACAACAAGTAATTTTCCTGTAGCATGTTCTGGTTTGTGCCTTCATCAGGAGTTGGAATAGTCTCCAAAAAAAGTCTATGTATTGGGGAAAAACAATGGATCAAGCTGGGAATGGCTCCAGTATGGAAATTAATACCTGTTGCTTGGACAAACGCAGGTGCTGATCTCATAATGTGCAATATGTGGTACAAGGAGATGTATGAGTTCAAAAATTACCCAAGATGCTCCACCACCCAAGGTACTGTGGAGGTAGTTTTTGCAAGTGGTTGGTTTGATTGGATGCACACGTAGTAAAATGCCTATAGTGCATTAGGTGTCACAATGTCACAATGTGCCCTCTTCTTAGATTTTGGATTTGCTGTTTTATTTTGATTTTTCTTTAAATCTGAAAAATATGCAAACCTGGAACAGATATTTAGCTCTGATGCTTTGCAATCTGCCATATTTACCTTTTATAGATGTGGAAATATAGTGAATTCCTAACCTGTTGCTGAAAGACAGTAAGTGGTCATTTCACTGGGTTTAAAGGCCAAATCAGTTCATTTCACACAAAAACATTCAACTGAGGCAAATATAATTTAAGGAAAAAAATCTACTCTGCAGCCTCAGTGGCTGCCCAGATGCACAGAGCAGCTGTTTTTTTTTATTCAATGTCACAAGACAAAATTGGTATTTGTTGTGATTATCAAAAAGAAATAAAAGGTCAAGCTGGAGCAAAAAAATAAAAAATATGTATTTGCAGAAAAATACAGTGTCATGCAAAAGTTTTAGTATACTTTTCATTTTTATGACAATAAATAACTAAATAATTTGGTCTTTTCTACATTAAAATTTCTGCAATTATACTCTTTAATAGTGAAAACACATGCCTATATCATGGTATAAAATACAAATATTCATTTATTTTCTATACCCGCTTATTCCAATTAAGGATAACATGGGGACGAGCCTATCCCAGCCTGGCCATCAGACTAGAGGCGGGGTACACCCTGGACAGTACATCAGTCCATCACAGGGCTTAAAAATGTCAAAGCCAATATAACTGAACGTATGGGTGTTCTTTAGTATAGCACAACTAAGTCATTACTTTTACAGTTTTCTTCACACAAGTCAGGTGATGGAATGAACATATGCAAAAGTTTGGACATACCTGATAATTTTCATGATTTACCTTTATAAATCATTGGTTGTCTGGATCAGAAATTTCAGTTAAATATATCATATAGCAGACGAACACACTGATATTTGAGAAGTGAAATGAAGCTTCTAGTATTTAAAGAAAGTGTGCAATAATTCTTTAAACAAAATTAGGCGGGTGCATAAATTTGGCCACCCTTGTCATTTTATTAATTTGAATACATTTAGCACTAATTATTGGAACACAAAATTGGTTTGTTAAGCTCATTGACCCTTGACCTCCTTACAAAGGTGAATCCAGTCATGAGAAAGGGTATTTAAGGTGGCCATTTGCAAATGGTTCCCCTCTTTGCATCTCTTCTAATGATTGGCAACATGGGACCCTCTAAACAATTCTCAAATGACCTGAAAACAAAGACTGTTCAACATCATGGTTTAGGAGAAGGATACAAAAAGCTATTGCAGAGATTTCAGCTGTCAGTTTCCACTGTGAGGAACATAGTGAGGAAATGGAAGACCACAGACACAGTACTAGTTAAGGCCTGAAGTGGCAGGCCATGAAAAATCTCAGATAAGCTGAAGCGAAGGATGGTGAGAACAGTCATATCAACCCACAGACCTACTCCAAAGACCTACAACATGATCTTGCTGCAGATAGTGTCTTTGTGCATCGTTCAACTATACAGCACACTTTGCACAAAGAGATGCTGTAATGCAGAGGAAGCCTTTTCTGTGTACATGCCACAAACAGAGTCACTTGAGGTATGCTAAAGCACATTTGGACAAGCCAGCTTCATTTTGGAATAAGGTGCTGTGGACTGATGAAACTAAAATTGAGTTATTTGGACATAACAAGGAGTGGTATGCATGACTGAAAAAGAACACAGCATTCCAAGAAAAACGCTTGCTACCTACAGTAATTTGGAGGTGGTTCCATCATGCTGTGTGGCAGTGTGGCCAGTGCACGTACTGGAAAGCTTGTAAAAGTTGAGGGTCTCATTGATTCCACTCAATATCAGCAGATTCATGAGAACAATGTTCATGAATCAGTGACAAAGTTGGAGTTGCACCTGGGCTGGATCTTTCAACAAGACAATGACCCTAAACACTGCTCAAAATCTACTAAGGCATTCATGCAGAGGAACAAGTACAATGTTCTGGAATGCCCATCTCACTCCCCAGACCTGAATATTATTGAAAATCTGTGGTGTGATTTTAAGCGGGCTGTCTATGCTCGGAAACCAATAAACCTGAGATGTTTTGTAAAGAAGAATGGTCCAAAATTCCTTCAACCGGAATCCAGACTCTGACTGGAAGCAATAGGAAGTGTTTAGAGACTGTTATTTCTGCAAAAGGAGGATCTACTAAATATTGATGTGTTTTTTCTGTCGGGGTGCTCAAATTTATGCACCTGCCTAATTTTGTTTAAAGAATTATTGCACACTTTCTGTAAATCCTATAAACTTCATTTCACTTCTCAAATATCACTGTGTTTGTCTGCTATATGATATATTTAACTGAAATTGCTGATCCAAACAACCAATGATTTATAAAAAAAAATCATGGAAATCATCAGGGGTGCCCAAGCTTTTACATACAACTGTATTTGTAAGTCACGGAATTTGAAAACTGAATTGAGTTTATTCATATCAAACATAAAAGATACAAACATTACATGGTGTATGTGGTAAATCTGTCTAAAGTAGGCGGTTCTCAAAAACTCAGTGACTCAGTGACAACATAGCGACTCGTGAGGGAAGCCACCGAGAGACCATTACAACCCTGAAGAAGTTGTAAGATTCTGTGCCTGTGACTGGAGATATTACACACAATGCAACCTTTGTGTGATGCATTACCAGTCATAGCATCATGGTGGAGTGAAACACAGAAGGACTTTGTGACTAAATAAATAAAATTTCAGCCATTTTTGGACAATTTCAAGAGCAATATTTAATTAGAGCAAATAGAAACTTGGGGTCACTGAGTAATTTGAGCATAAATTTACAATTTTAACAGTCTTAAAATCTCTTTTAGTCAGCGGCTCGTGATGTCTCAGTGTTTTAGTGAAGGTTTTAAGATTTCCCTCGTCCCAGCAGCAGTCAAAGTTTTTAATCAGCAACTTTACTTTTTTGTATTCTTTTGCTGTAGATCATGCTTTTATTGTCTTTGAATGTTTTTATTTTAAATTTTTAATGTGCTGTTTTATTGTGCTGCGGTTATCACTATAGAAATCAGGTGCTGAATATTGAATAATTTTTTGTGGGTGTTTACTGGCAGTTTTACGGCACCTCCTGGTCAAACAATGCCCGTTTATGAACTGCTGTATGTTCATTTGCATTTTAGCCTGAGGAGTAGCAAAACACATATGGAGGCTCCATCTCACCTGCATAACTCATGTAGTTGTTAAACGGGGTGTGGGTAAAATGCCGGCAGCCGCAGGTTTCGTTGCCAGGATCAGGATCTTGGCAGCCTTTGTATTTGGGTGTGGGATTGGTGTCCACACACAGGTCTCCGGTCTCCAATGATGGCTCAGTCTCCAAACATGCATCATTACACGACTCAATCTCCGATATGCCTCGAAAGACATGGTAAAGGCCGAGACTGTGCCCGATCTCATGGACCATTGTGTCAGTGTGGCCAAATGTACCATAGAAAGACGGGTTGAGGACAATCCCACCTGAGAAAATACAGATATGTGTCATAATATCACACTTTAATTCAACGGTTAACCTCAGAATTGCCTTTAAAGCATTTGTTTTGGCAAACATCTTTGCAGGCAATATTTAGATCCACCACAGGGGGATCCACCACAGGCAAGATCAAATTTGCCAAAGGTCAATAACTGGGGACAAGGGTCAAATTTGTTTTTCATTCTTACTTACACCATACTTAACACACATAAATGTTGCAGATGTAGCGACGAACTGTGTTAACTGACAATGTTTTTCTGAAGTGTTCCTGAGCCCACGCAGTAAGATCTTTTACACAATGATGTCAGTTTTTACTGCAGTGCCGCCTGAGGGATCAAAGGTCACGGGCATTCAATGTTGGTTTTCGGCCTTGCTGCTTACGTGTAGAAAGTTCTCTGGATTCTCTGAATCTTCTGATTATATAATGGACTGTAGATGATGGAATCTCTAAATTCCTTGCAATTGAATGCTGAGAAGCATTGTCCTTAAACTGTTGGACTATTTTTTTACACATTTGTTCACAAAGTGGTGATCCTCGCCCCATCTTTGCTTGTGAATGGCTGAGCCTTTTGGGGATGCTCCTTTTATACCCAATCATGAGACACACCTGTTTCCAATTAACCTGTTCACCTGTGGAATGTTCCAAACAGGTGTTCTTTGAGCATTCATCAACTGTCCTAGTCTTTTGTTGCACCTGTCCCAGCTTTTTGAAATGTGTTGCAGGCATCCATTTCAAAATGAGCAAATATTTGCACAAAAACAAAAAAGTCTATCAGTTTGAACATTAAATACGAGGTCTGTTAGAAAACTATCCGACCTTTTTATTTTTCTAAAAAACTATATGGATTTGAATCATGTGCGCTTGCATCAGCCAAGCTTGAAACTTCGTTCGCATGCGTGAGTTTTTTCACGCCTGTCGGTTGCGTCATTCGCCTGTGGGCAGGCTTTGAGTGAGCACTGGTCCTCCCCTCTCGTCGGATTTTCATTGTCAGGGAAATGGCTGAGCGATTGGAGCAGCGCTGAATCAAATTTTTCCAGAAACTGAGAGAGACAGCCAGGTGGAAACCATTCGGAATATTCAGACGGCTTTTGGTGAGGATACTCTGGGCGTCACACAGATTAAGGAGCATTACAACCGGATTAAAGACGGCCCACAGCGGCGGAGGGTGCACCGCGCCCCGAGCGGCCATTGACAGGCTGAAATGACCAGATCATTTCCAAAGTGAAGGCTGTGTTGATCCGGGACGTCGCCTGACTACCAGAGAAATTACAGAAGAGGTGTACATCAGCACTTTTGCAGCACATTCCACTGTTACAGGAGATTTTGTAATGAAAGACGTGTGGAGGAATTTGCGCGTCGGGACGGAGCTGCAATGGCGCACAACAAAAAGCATGTCCGTGTTGGAAGTCTCACAGGACAAGTTGTGACATGCCCAGCTGTTACACAATTTCTCGGATACTCACTCGACTGAAAAGCCACCGAAAGCCATTTTTGTTGAGAGCCATTGCGGCTCCGTCCAGACGCGTGAATTCCTCCGCACGTCTTTCATTACAAAATCTCCTGTAACAGTGGAATGTGCCGCAAAAGTGCTGATGTCTACCTCTTCTGTAACTTCTCTGGTAGTCAGACGACGTCCCAGATCAACACAGCGTTGACTTTGGAAATGATCTGGTCGTTTCAGCCTGTCGATGGCCACTCGGAGCGCGGCGCGCCCTCTGCCATTGTGGGCCGTCTTTAATCCGGTTGTAATGCTCCTTAATCTGTGTGATGCCCAGAGTATCCTCACCGAAAGCGGTCTGAATCTTCTGAATGGTTTCCATCTGGCTGTCTCTCACAGTTTCTGGAAAAATTTGATTCAGCACTGCTCCAATCGCTCAGTCATTTCCCTGACAATGAAAATCCGACGAGGGGGGTGGACCAGTGCTCACTCAAAGCCTGTCCACAGGCAAATTACGTAACCAACAGGTGTGAAAAAACTCACGCATGCGCACGAAGGTTCAGGCTTGGCTGATGCAAGCGCACATGATTCAAATCCATATAGTTTTTGAAAAAAATAAAAAGGTCGGATAGTTTTCTAACAGACCTCGTATCTTGTCTTTGTGGTGTAATAAATTGAATATAGGTTGAAGAGGATTTGCAAATCATTGTATTCTGTTTTTATTTACATTTGACACAACGTCCCAACTTCACTGGAATTGGGGTTGTAGGTGGCTTCTGGAATTGTCCAGCAAGGTCAAATTTCCCAAAGGTCAAACATTGCAGAATTTGTTGAATTACTGATTTACCCAATTTGATCTTGCATGGACAAGTTGAAGATCATTGGGGTCAAGGTCAAAATTGAGATTTTTCACTCTGATTTGGGCCAAAATTGGCATACAAATGTAGTTGCGTTCTTGAACTGTCCAGGAGGGTCAAATGTCCCAAAGGTCAATCACTGGAGCAAAGGTTTGTTGACCTACTCCTCCCAGAGCCACCAAATTTGGTATGTCAATGAAGGTTGACCAAAAAACTGCCTTGAAAGAATTCATTTTAGTTAAGCTTGAGGAATGTTCATTTTCAATCTGATTTGGACCAAATGTGACACACATTTGGATGGACTCTAGAAATGGCCTTGCAAGGTCACTCAGAAGTCAATCATTTGGGTGAAAGTCAAGCTAAATTGGAGTCAAATGTAAGAATGCTGTAGCCCTTAATGCCTACGGGTACCCTTGTCTGGTATAATGTAAACACTGCAAACATTCAAATGAGACACAACAATAACACACAAAAAAAAGCCTGAGGTGTAAAGTAATCGTGGAACTGGAGTAAAAGTGGCACAATGCATTATTCATTTGCCACCTCAGCTTCATTATCACCTTCCTTGCTGTTAGATCTGTGAAGAAGAAACAAACTGCTTGAGGCTTGAACTGTAATTACTCAAAATCAACAGTCTGGGCTGCAAATGAGGCATTTACGTGAGGCTGCATGTGTGTGAGTGTGCAAGCATGCACTGTATGTTGGGGGGGCATTTTTTGTCTTGTACCCAAATGTGTCAGGGCCTCGTTGTCCCAAGGCCATGTGGCAACCCCAGCCAGGTCTTCATCAGATGAATTGGCAAAGAAGACATTTAGATGCGTCGAGCCGTCCAAATGTAGGATCTCTTTCAGCTCCTTCACGTCTAAATAGGCTCTGGGAAAAAAAATGTGACAGTGACAGTGAAGACAGTTTTTTAATCAATAGCTTTGCAACAAGAAAGCTCTCGCCAGTTTAACATATTTTAAAGCAATAATCACTTTGAAGAGTCTTAGTTCAATTACAGCTGTGTCCATTTGTGGATATCGATGTGGGAAGAGAATTTGTTAAAGATGTATTATCAACAATTTACATCACATTCAGAAAGTATTCACAGCACTTCACTATTTCCACATTATGTTATGTTACAGCCTTATTTAAAAAAAGTAAGTCCCTTCGGCTGCTCCCTTGTTTTTGCACTCGGGGTCGCCACAGCAAATCCAAGGTGGATCTGCATGTTGAATTGGCACAGGTTTTACGCCGGATGCCCTTCCTGACGCAACTCCACATTACATGGAGAAATGTGGCAGGGGTGGGATTTGAACCCGGAACCTTCTGCACTGAAACCAAGCGCATTAAGCACTTGGCCACCACCAGGGTTTTTTTTTTCTCTCAAAATTGTACTCACAGCACATCATAATGACAACATCAAAAAGATTTCTTGAAATTTTTGCAAATTTCTAAAAAAAATTTAAAAAGCTAAGAAATCACATGTACATAAGTAGTCACACCCTTTGCTCAGTACTTTATTTACAGCCTCAGGTCTTCCTGAATGACGCCACAAGCTTGGTGCACCTATCTTGGGGCAGTTTTGTCCATTCCTCTTTGCAGCACCTCTCAAACCCCATCAGGTTGGATGGGGAGCGTCGGTGCACAGCCATTATTAGATCTCTCCAGAGATGTCCAACTGGATTCAGGTCTGGAGGGACCACTCAAGGGCATTCACAGAGTTATTCTTGATCCAGAATCCAGATCTGGATCCGGATCACCTCCAAAATTCAGTGTAATCTTCCATGCCCTGATATCTACGTATCTGTGGTGCAAATTTGGTGAGAATCCATGAAGTAGTTTTGAAATAATCATTCAAAGCCTATATAAAGTGAAACTTTATTTCGGATCTGGATCACCTCCAAAATTTAGTGAAGTCTTCCATGGCCTAATATGCAAATTTGGTGAGAATCTGTGCAGTAGTTTTGATGTAATCTTGCTAATAGACAGACAGACAAATAAATAAATGCAGATGATTTTATTACGTCTTTGGCGGATGTAAAAATTGTGTGCTGCAGGCTGTTCATAAACAAACAAACAGGGGCGAAAACACAACCTCCGCCCAACTTCATGGGCGAAGGTAACAATGGAGACAGGGCATTTCAACAATGAGTTGATTTGAAGAAAAGTCAGTGAAAAACTCTGAATAACCTGCAGTAGAAAAGGCAAAATCTACAGGCAAACAAAGTACAGAGGTTTTGCAAGGCATCCCAATATGCTTCCTTTGGCCCTTGGCACAGATATATCATGCACTGTAATGAGAGGCCTTGTAGTTTATGATGCATTACATTCATTTTTAATGAGTAAATCAACTGAAGTTATATTTTCAATAGTCCAGGATCAACTTTATCACCGGAGCCCCAAAGATATGAAGAATTTCCTGGATTGTGTGCAGTATAAGATGAAACTGCTGCAGGAACATGTCAGCAAATGCATTTTTCCACATTTTTGTGTTACCGCATTGTTTCCAACTGGCTCGCTTACAAGACCGTCTGAGACTTCAATTAACTGTTCAGGTGTTTTCCTATTCTGTTGCATCTCTATCGATGACATAATGTCTCAGGCTGTGCGAGCGCAGACTGCACTATTAATGACCGCATTCATTCATCACAGTGACTTATCTTTCCAGCCGTGAAACTGTCATTCATTTCATGAACACATCAAACAAGTCGCTCTGTAGGAGCCCAGCTGGTGGTCCTGGCAAAGAGCTCTAACAATCTCAGTCATCTCCTCGAAGACTCACTAATCTGTTGCATATGTTGAACTATCAGTTATTCTTCTTTTTCTGGCTCAAGGAGGCTTTGAACATGGTTATGCATTTGATAAGGACGATGCACAAAACACATCAGCCCTACAATCACAAATTAGATGCTCTTCAGATGTTTTGACCTAGTTTGTCTGACCCACTTGCCCGTCTCATGTTTCTACATGGTAGGATCACAAGATTAAGTGCAGCGAGACAGCAATAGAGAGGTGGCCATGCCGGTTTTCTCCAGCAAAACATTATGTTAAGTGTTTTGACCGCTCTTGCTCTCTGATTAAATGTATGCTGAGTGGTAAATTAAGTGGAACAAGCAGACCGTTCGCCGTCGCTGCTCTTGACTGGTAGCCTACTGTGCATTTACCACTTGCACGCGACTTGGTCATTCACATTCACATTCATTTCTTGTCTTTCTGACACCTGATTATGTTTTTTCTCTCTGTTTAAGGTGCAGCTCCATCCAGAGATGGAAGTTGTATTTGTGCTGGCGACCCTCCTGTCCTGTGCACCAACAGCATTTCCTGTATATTCATTTTGTGAACTGTTCTGTAATTTATCTTTGTAGCATGGCCCAAGCAGAGGGTCACCCCTTTGAGTCTGGTCTGCTTGAGGTTTCTTCCTCAGAGGGAGTTTTTCCACTATTGCTCTGGGGGTTGGTAATGTTAGACTGTACTTGTGTGAAGCACCTTGAGGCAACTCTGTTGTGATTTGGCGCTATATAAATTAAAATAAATTGAAATTGACAACTGAAATACATGACAATTAATACTTACACCCACGGTATACCCCAGGGATTAGGTAACCTGATTAGATTTTTGGGGTGTTTGATAATTACGCTGATTAATGTGAATCACGATTGTTGTACCCACCCCCAAAAAACATTCTGTCAGCTATGCATGTTTTTACAATACAGTATTTTTAATACTATTTTGCTAGACTAAACTATAGAAGTGCAAAATATATGCAACAGGTTAAAAAATGTAATTTTACATTTTTTTTTAAATATTTTACAAGAACAGCCATTTACTATATATGTGCCTTTTTTGTTTTAAAATCTTTTAAAATGCTGGCAAATGAGTGAATGTCTGCATAAAATATCAAAAACAAGTTGTCTCACAGCATATACTCAATGTAGCCAAAAGGAACCTATTTAAAAGTCATAACACCGGCATTTGGCAGAATTCGCCCACTGCAACAGGCCTGCTAAGGTTACCTCCAATGCACATTAAATATAGAGCAACAAGAAATCTTTCATACCACCTCTACAATCTTTCCTGGATAGGTCCCTCAGCCTCAAATCACCAGTTGGATAAGGACCTGCTTGGTGAGGAAGCTGCTTTCTCTCAAAACAGATGCGTTGAATAAAGGGCTTTTTCAGTATGTGGGAATAAACGGGGCATTCACCGGGGCCAGGTCATAGAAGAAAATGAGACACCAAATGATATAAGGAGACACTTCCTAATAGTTTATGGAATTTCATTCTGGTTTTGTGGAACCCAATATTAATCCAGAGTGTCTTCTGCTGGATCACACCTGGCTCATTATATTTCAGTCCTTCGGACAGCCTTGGGTCTGGTGTAAAAGCACAATGCGCATCACATGTTGATTGATGTAGCAGTAAGATATTCAAAGCAATAGATGGTCTTTTTTTAAAAGGTGTAGTCCTTTTATATTTTTTTAATCAATTTTTTTGGGGGGGGGGGACAAAACACTTTGTTCCTTAGTATAAAAATAAAGCATTCACAATCTTATATTGCTAAAATCATCAAAAATGTATCATGTCTGGAATCATTTTAGGATTTTAACGCAAGTGGGTTAAAATACAGCAAGAGGATGCCACGACACAGTGCGGACATTTTTTTCCTAGTTTTTCTGCCTGCTGCTCGAAGGTCAAATGTCAGTAATATGCTACATATACTAATGTTTGTGTAAGTATAGCCTCGGGTTAGAACACCTGTCTCTCAGAAGAGGCAGCACATATTAGCATCATGAAGCTGATGAACTGCAGTCGGCCTTCAATTGCAACTACAAATAGTGTAAACAAAAAGACACTGAGCAGCAAAACAAATAAACATAGGCCCTCAGAGGGAAGAATACCTGATAAAATATCAACAGGTTTTGCTGGATATTGGCTGGACAGGTGAGACAATACTCAATATTAATGTGAGTTATAATTACAATGTTTTTGCTCGGTTTGCCAAAATGAGTCAAGTGAGAAGACTAATATTCATCATCTCTTCACTGGCTTCCTGTCCCTGTGAGATCAGAATTTAAGGTTCTTCTACTAGCCTATAAAACTGTTCATGGACTGGCACCTCTCTACCTAGCTGACCTAATTAAACCCTACGTACCGGCCCGGGCTCTGCGTTCTCAGGGTGCAGGACTACTTATTAGTGTCCCTAGGGTGAATAAAAAGTCTGCGGGTCACAGAGCTTTATCTTATCGTGCCCCTGTTCTGTGGAATGATCATACTGCATCAATAAAACAGATTCTGTAGAGACTTTCAAGTCCAGACTTAAGATGCACTTATTTTCCCTTTCGTATGGCTAACATACTGGCATAGTATGTTACTATGCTTTTTACTCTTTTAATTCATTTTATTGGGAGCGTGCCACAGCCTCAACTTTGTCTAAATTCTTGGTCTTTTAGTGAAGCTTAGGGCTAGTGGCCGGCGATCACCTTAATATTTCCTGTTCTTCTTGTTGCTTAATGCTGACAGATTATGCAGTATTTGTTGTCTTTCTGATGCTTGATTCTGCTTTTTTTCTTTTCTCTCTGTTTGAGGTGCAGCTCCATCCAGAGATGGGTGTGGTATCTGTTCCAGAAACCGTCCTGTGCGCCGGCAACATTTCCTCTATGCTCGTTTTGTGAATTGTTTTGTAATTTGTGTCTGTAGCATAGCCCAAGCAGAGGGTCACCACTTTGAGTCTGGTCTGCTTAAGGTGTCTTCCTCAGAGGGACTTTGTCCTTACCACTGTTGCTCTGGGGGTTGGTAAGGTTAGACCTTACTTGTGTGAAGTGCCTTGGGGCAACCTTGTTGTGATTTGGCGCTATATAAATGAAAATAAATTGTAAATTGAAACTGAAAAATTCATCGTAATTTTATGAGATGTAGTTTTCCCAGTTGCAAAATGAAAATTCTGAGTTCCCAGTTTCCATCAAATGCACCATAGATTTCACAGTCTGAGAAGTCACTATATGTACCATGGAACTCCCCAAAATACATACTTTATCAATAATAAAAATTAGCTGGCATTTTGTGATTATAACACAACTGTAAGGTACTTTATCCATCCATCTATTTTCTATACGTACTTACTCCAATTAAGGGTCACGGGAGGCTGGAGCCTTTCCCAGCAGTCATGGGGCGCGAGTCCAGGGTAGACCCTGGACAGGACGCCAGTCTGTCACAGAGCCGCATACAGACAAACACATTCACACCAGCACACACACCTACGGACAATTTAAAGTTTCTAATTCACCTAATCTTCATGTCTTTGGATGTGGGAGGAAGCCGGAGCATCCGGAGAGATCCCATGCAAATACAGGGAGAACATGCCAATTCCACACAGAAAGGCCACAGGTGGGACGCAAACCCACGACCTTCTTGCTGTGACGCAACAGTGCTAAACACTAAGCTGCCCTGATTTCAACAAGTGAATTTTCTCAATTTTGTGAAAACCAAAACCAAAGGAACTGGGACTGCAAGCATGGACGGGCCCTCATGTCCGCACCACCGCCTCCCCGTCTATGCAAGTCCCACGTGTACCAATTTTCATCTCCCTACTCCAAAAAAAACCCAGTGGGGAGAGGTTTTTGAAAGTTGCAAGGGGGCGCTATAGAGGCATTTTGCCCTGCCCATGGGCGACGCCCCTATCACATGTAAGAGCTTGTCATTCTTGACCTGTGTATCAATTTTCATGACAAGTGAATTTTCCCAATTTTGTGAAAAACAAAGGAACTACACCTTTAATTTTAAAAACATTTCCTTTCTGTGCACTCACTAACCCCAAGTATGTGTTCTAGAACCGTTTAAAAAAGCTTTGGTCAGATGTTGCCGTACAAAGTCGCTGTGCATTTCTACCTGTCCGCCCACATCATACTCAAACATCTTCGACAGAAACTCTTCACCCTGCTTCAGCTGCCCCCGTCATTCCCTCTCTCACACCCCTAAACTGTTTCTCCATCTCCGCGTCCCTGCTCTTCTCTCTTGCCTCCCGCCACGCTTTTTTTTTTTTTAAGCGGAGATGAGCCACATGGGAAGAACAGGATTTTTCATTTGACCAAACCACTTTTCAGACATGTCCTGGGGAAAACAAAAAAATAAAAAATGAAAAATACTTTAAAACACTTACACACACAAAAAAGAAAGAAAGGGAGGGAGGGAGGCAGAGATATAGAAATGTAAGGTGGCTGCAGGGAATCCAGCTTCACTAAATTCAAACATCGCCGCAAAGCATGTGTTGCAGGGGAATCCAGGGGTGTATGAGTAGCTCAAACTGTCATGTTTATGCTTTTACATCAGATACTTTTTAAGTGGGGGGATTGTGACTTCATCCATTTACACCGATATATAATTCATAGAAGCACATAAATTTGCCTCATATGCATATGTCTGGGGTGGCCCGCAGTGAAAGCCAGGGCGAGCTGGCATGGCGATGATGGCCTCATGGCCAAAAACACTTTAAAAATTGGAGGGGGCCCTCCGCTCCCTGTCATCAAGTCAGTCAACACCACAGCCCTTAAACCCATCATTCATCTCCGCCTTTATTACCACACTCATTCACTTCTTTTTGACCTTCTCCTCTGACTTTTTTTCCCTCTGAGCGGAAGACATTCATGAAAAATAGCCCATCACTCAGATTCCAGAGAGCTTGCCGCTACAGATCTCTGATCAAGCTCACAAAATCATACCTTCCGCTCTGCCATGCAAGCTGACTGCACACACACACACACACACACACACACACACACACACACACACACACACACACACACACACACACACACACACACACTCATCTTCAACATTTTTTTGATCTTGGAGAAGTGGTTAAACAGTTGTTCAACGGTTTATCCACGATCAGCTCACAGGGGGCTGGAGTCTATTCCAGCAGTCATAGGGCATGAGGCGGAGTACACCCTGGACAGGATGCCAGTCTGTCGCAGGGCTGCATACAGACAAACAAACACATTCACACCCACCTATGGACAATTTAAAGTTTCCAATTCACCTAACCTGCATGTTTTGGATGTGGGAGGTGTTGTGAAAGTGTCGTGACACGGACCCACAACAGAGGGCGGTAATGAACGGACAATGGATAAGCCAAAAAGTAACAATTTAATGTTGTTAATCGCACAACGAAGTACAGACAATAACAATATGGTGGAATGTCAATTACACACAAGGTGACGTGTGGGCAGGCTCGAAGATAGAAGACATCTGGCGAGAGAAAAGCCAGATCCCACACAGCTTCCACCACCAACGGATCTGAAGAACACCGGAGCCGCCAAGCCCTGTGCCCCAGGTGGCCACTGTCTTCAGCAGTCAGACCCGGTACTGCTGGCAGAGAACAGAAACAGTATTGATGAGTGCGAGTTCGCACACTCAGTAATCCCACAGTCTGTGTTTAGTTAGGAGGGAGCACCTCCACCTCCAATCACACACTCGTGCAGCTCCTGTCTAACCACTTATCTGGTTGGGGTGTGAAGCAAAGCCGTCGCTGATCACACCAAACGCCAATCCCACAGATAAGGCAAACACCACAGGAAAACGGCTGCAAAAGAGTTCAGACTATTATTCAGTTTTAAGTCAGCAGAGAAGTTACCTGAATGGTAGCTGATTTCTCGGCGGGGAGGTGGAGTTGCAGGCCGGCCTTTATGGTGGTGGTGATGTGAATGAGTGACAGCTGGTGCTGATTACGAGTGACAGCTGTCACTCCCGGTTGCTATGACGCCCTCTCATGCTTGAAGCCCGCACTTCAAGCAGGGCGCCATCTGGTGGTGGTGGGCCAGCAGTACCTCCTCTTCAGCGGCCCACACAACAGGACCCCCCCCTCAACGGGTGCCTCCTGGCGCCCGACCAGGCTTGTGCGGGTGCCGGGTGTAGAAATTGGCCAGGAGGGCCGGGTCCAGGATGAAGCTCCTCTTCACGCAGGAACGCCGCGGTCTGCATGGGCCTTAGCCCTCATCCGGGCTCTGAGCAGGGCAGAGCGTGCGGTACGCCACACCCGACGGCACTTCCTCAGATGGGCCTGGACCGAGGGCACCCCGACCTCTCCCTCCACTAGCGGAAACAATGGGAGCTGGTACCCCAAACACACCTCAAACGGGGAGAGGCCGGTGGTAGATGAAACTTGACTATTATGAGCATACTCGATCCAGGCCAGATGGTCACTCCAGGCCGTCGGGTGCGCGGAGGTCACGCAGCGGAGGGCCTGCTCCAGTTCCTGGTTCGTCCGCTCTGCCTGCCCGTTCGTCTGGGGGTGGTACCCAGACAAGAGACTGACGGTGGCCCCCAGTTCCCTGCAGAAACTCCTCCAGACCTGGGAGGAGAACTGAAGACCACGATCCGAGACAATGTCCGATGGAATCCCATGCAGACGCATGACATGGTGGACCAGGAGGTCTGCAGTCTCCTGGGCCGTCGGGAGCTTCGGGAGGGCCACGAAGTGGGCCGCCTTGGAGAACCAGTCCACTATCGTGAGGATGGTAGTCATGCCCTGGGACGGCGGGAGGCCCGTGACAAAGTCCAGGCCGATGTGAGACCAGGGGCGATGAGGCACAGGCAGAGGCTGGAGGAGGCCTTGGGCCTTGTTGTGGTCGGCTTTGCCCCTGGCACAGGTGGTACAGGCCTGGACATACTCCCGGACGTCGCCTTCCATAGACGCCCACCAGAAGCACTGCCGGACCACTGCCATGGTCCTTCGCACCCCTGGATGACAGGAGAGCTTGGAACCATGACAGAAGTCAAGGACCGCAGCCCTGGCCTCTGGTGGGACGTACAATTTGTTCTTCGGACCTGTCCCCGGGTCCGGGCTCCGTGTCAGGGCCTCCCGGACGGTCTTCTCCACGTCCCAGCTAAGGGTGGCCACGACAGTGGACTTGGGGATGATGAATTCAGGGGGGGTCTGACAGCTCGGTCTTGACCTCCTCTTCATGCACCCGGGACAGGGCGTCAGATCGTTGGTTTTTTGTCCCGGGGCGGTAGGTGATCCGGAAGTCAAAACGCCCAAAGAACAGCGACCAGCGGGCTTGCCTGGGGTTCAGACACCTGGCGGTCCGAATGTACTCCAGGTTCCAATGGTCCGTGAAAACCGTAAATGGTACAGATGCTCCCTCCAACAGGTGTCTCCACTCCTCAAGAGCCTCCTTCACCGCAAGAAGTTCCCGATTGCCGACGTCATAGTTCCTTTCAGCCGGAGTCAACCTGCGGGAAAAGTAGGCACATGGATGGAGAACCTTGTCAGACTCCCCACTCTGGGATAGCACGGCTCCTATCCCTGAGTCAGAGGCGTCCACTTCAACTACGAACTGGCGATTAGGATCGGGCTGCACCAGAACCGGTGCAGTCAAGAACCGGCGTTTCAACTCCCTAAACGCGGCTTCGCACCGATCCGACCAGGTGAAGGGGACTTTTGTGGAGGTCAGGGCTGTCAGGGGGCTAACTACCTGACTGTAGCCCTTGATGAACCTCCGGTAGAAATTTGCAAAACCGAGGAACTGTTGTAGTTTCCAACGGTTTGTTGTTGGGGCCAATCTCCTCACCGCCGCAACCTTGGCCGGATCAGGGGCGATGGAGTTGGAGGAGATTATGAACCCCAGGAAGGACAAAGAAGTACGGTGGAACTCGCACTTCTCGCCCTTCACAAACAGCCGGTTCTCCAACAACCACTGTAGGACCTGACGTACATGCTTGACATGGGTCTCAGGATCTGGAGAAAAGATGAGTATATCGTCTAGATATACGAAGATAAACCGATGCAGGAAGTCCCGCAAGACGTCATTAACCAACGCTTGGAACGTCGCGGGCGCATTGGTGAGGCCGAACGGCATGACCAGGTACTCAAAGTGACCTAACGTGGTGTTAAATGCCGTCTTCCACTCGTCTCTCTCCCGGATCCGAACCAGGTGATAAGCATTCCTAAGATCAGTTTAGTGAAAATTTGGGCTCCATGCAGGGGCGTGAACACTGAATCCAACAGGGGTAACTGGTATCGGTTGCGAACCGTGATCTCGTTCAGCCCTCTGTAATCAATGCATGGATGGAGTCCGCCGTCCTTCTTGCCCACTAAAAAGAAACCAGCACCCATCGGGGAGGTGGGGTTCCGGATCAACCCGGCAGCTAACGAGTCCCGGATGTAGGTCTCCATTGATTCGCGTTCCGGACGTGAGAGGTTGTACAGCCTGCTGGACGGGTACTCAGCGCCCGGTATCAAATCAATGGCACAATCGTACGGACGGTGTGGGGGGCAGCGTGAGTGCCAGATCCTTGCTGAAGACGTCAGCAAGGTCATGGTACTCGACTGGCACCGCCGCCAGATTGGGGGGGACTAAAACCTCCTCCTTAGCTGTCACACCGGGTGGAACCGAGGATCCTAAACACTCCCTGGTGGCAGGTTTCGCTCCACTGATCCACAACCCCAGACGGCCAATCAATCCGGGGATTGTGTTTCAACACCCATGGAAAACCCAAAATCACTCGGGAGGTAGAAGGTGTTACATAAAACACAATCTCCTCCCTGTGCTTCCCAGACACCACCAATGTCACTGGCTGTGTCTGGTGTGTGATTAGTGGAAGAAGGGTGCCATCTAGTGCCCGCACCGACAATGGTGACGGTAAGGCCACTAGAGGGAGCCCAACCTCCTTTGCCCATCTGCTATCCAGCAGATTCCCCTCCGACCCCGTGTCCACCAGTGCTGGGGTGTGAAGGGTTAGATCCCGCTCAGGATCGTGACTGGGATGCGTGCAGATCTTCGGGGTTTCCCCGCGTGGGTGTTGTGACCCACCCTTAGCCCAGTCTCTAAGGACGAGTGCTGCTGTTTGACCGTTTGGGGCATTCTCTCTGTGTGTGCTCGGTTGAGCTGCAGAGAAAACACTCTCCACGGATCAGCCTCCTTTGTCTCTGATCTGATCGCTTTTTGGCCCTGCTCATTTCCATAGCAATGTCAGCAGGGGGAGCTGTTGTCACGTGGAGAGCCCTGGCTGTGGAGCGTGGGGAAGTCGGCTCCCTTTCGGACCCGGGAGGAAGAGGGACGGCTTGTGCCTGACCACGCCCCTCGTCTCGCTCCCGTCTGTGTTCTGTTAATCGGTTGTCTAACCGTATAACCAGGTCCGATAAGCCCGTCTAAATCCCGCGGCTCGTCCTTCGCCACCAGGTGCTCCTTAAGGACCAGAGACAGTCCGTTATAAAGGCGGCGCGGAGCGCAACAGCATTCCAGCCGGCTTGCGCTGCCGCGATGCGGAAGTCGACTGCATACTTCGCTGCGCTCCGACGCCCCTGCCGTATCGACAGCAGCATGCTTGAAGCGGTCTCGCCTCTATGAGGGTGGTCGAACACCTGTCGGAACTCCCTCACAAACTCAGTGTAAATTGTTAGGAGCAGTGAATTCTGCTCCCAGAGCGCCGTAGCCCAGGAGCGTGCCTCTCCTCAAAGCAGATATATAACGTAAGCCACCCAGCTAGCGTCTGACACGTACATGACAGGACGCTGTGAAAAGACGAGCGAGCACTGCATCAAGAAGTCCGCGTATGTCTCCACAAAGCCTCCGTACGGCTCCAGAGGGCTTATGTATGCTTCAGGGGAAGGTGGGGGGGTTTGTTGAACGACGAGTGGAATGTCTGTCTCTGGCATTCGGTCAGCAGGAGGAGGTGCTGCAGCCGCGCCCTGAGCATGCGCTTCCACCTGGGCGGTGAGAGCCTCCATCCTACGATTGAGAACAATGCTCTGCTCGGTGACTAAGTCCAACCGAGCAGTAAAAGCGGTTAAGATGTGCTGCAGCTCACCTAACACACCTCCTGCTGGCGCCTGTGCACCTCGCTCTTCCATTGGCTGTTCAAGCGATGGTTGACGCCCCTCGGGATCCATGACGCTGGCCGAGAAATCCTGTTGTGAAAGTGTCGTGACACGGACCCACAACAGGGGGCGGTAATGAACAGACAATGGAATAAGCCAAAAAGTAACAATTTAATGTTGTGAATCGCACAACGAAGTACAGACAATAACAATATGGTGGAATGTCAATTATACACAAGGTGACGTGTGGGCAGGCTCGAAGATAGAAGACATCTGGCGAGAGAAGTGCCGGATCCCACACAGCTTCCACCACCAACGGATCTGAAGAACACCGGAGCCGCCAAGCCCTACGCCCCAGGTGGCCACTGTCTTCAGTAGTCAGACCCAGTACTGCTGGCAGAGAACAGAAACAGTATTGATGAGTGCGAGTTCGCACACTCAGTAATCCCACAGTCTGTGTTTAGTTAGGAGGGAGCACCTCCCCCTCCAATCACACACTCGTGCAGCTCCTGTCTAACCACTTATCTGGTTGGGGTGTGAAGCGAAGCCGTCGCTGATCACACCAAACGCCAATCCCACAGATAAGGCAAACACCACAGGAAAACGGCTGCAAAAGAGTTCAGACTATTATTCAGTTTTAAGTCAGCAGAGAAGTTACCTGAATGGTAGCTGATTTCTCGGTGGGCGGTGGAGTTTCAGGCCGGCCTTTATGGTGGTGGTGATGTGAATGAGTGACAGCTGGTGCTGATTACAAGTGACAGCTGTCACTCCCGGTTGCTATGACGCCCTCTCATGCTTGAAGCCCGCACTTCAAGCAGGGCGCCATCTGGTGGTGGTGGGCCAGCAGTACCTCCTCTTCAGCGGCCCATACAACAGGAGGAAGCTGGAGAACCCAGAGAGAACCCACGCAAACACGGGAAGAACATGCAACTCCACACAGAAAGGCGCCAGGTGGGAACTGACCCCATGACGTTCTTGCTGTGAGGCAAGAACGCTAACCAGCATGCTGTTCACAAGCTGATTGCATGTATTATATATCTGTGGAAGTAAATCTTGGTGATGAAACACCTGACTTAAACTGGTCAACTTTTGGAAGTGTAATTGACGAATATGATGCATTAAAAATGACACTGCACTAGAATTAGTACAGCATTCATATACACGCGGACAGGGTAATTCTGACATATACCCCAAATTTTAGTTTGCAGGGATATTAAAAAAACAGGACTTGAAGAAGCGTAAAACAAGTACTCATTTCCTTCAATTCTTACCCAATTGGGGGACATATCTCGGAGTACTGAAATGTCTCCACATACTTCCATTCCTGCAGCAGATGTTCATGCATCTGAAATGCAGCGACTTTCCTCTTTGATTTGTCCCGGTTGGAATTCTCTGCTGCT
This sequence comes from Thalassophryne amazonica, assembly GCF_902500255.1. Classification (NCBI taxonomy): domain Eukaryota; kingdom Metazoa; phylum Chordata; class Actinopteri; order Batrachoidiformes; family Batrachoididae; genus Thalassophryne; species Thalassophryne amazonica. Next base: position 25,661,005 of record NC_047119.1, read on the forward strand.
TCAAACTACACTTTCCCTTCTGTTTCCTACTTATGCAAAGAGCCTTCTCAAAGGCCCCGTGAGATTGCAGGTGAAAGCTTGACAACAGGTGCTTTTATAAGTGTGCTGCGGCTTTAAAGGGGAACTGCAGAGACCTGGCATTTACGCCCAAGCACTCCGTTATGTTTTATGGGACGGGGTCTTAGGGTTTAGACAACCAACTGTAAAACATGCAACTCACAGGCCCTGGAGATTAACTCCCCTCGCTGTGCTGGAATACAGCAGAGAGAGACAGTGAAGGGAAAGAGGAAGGGTGGTCCATCCATTAACCTGCCAGAATGAGAGGTATTGACTCAGAAGGCCGACCAAGACACAGGCCAAGGTGCAACGGATGACCTATTAGCCTCTGACAACGCCAGACCAGAACCTCATTTCCCAAAAACATCTTAAGGCCAAAGTGATCCCATCCATCTTTATTCTGTTTGGAAATTTTCCAAAAAAGCAATTTCAGGTGGTCATAAAAGAAGAAGAAGGAGGGAAAAAACCATATGAATATCTCAGACCAGACACAGCATTGATCCATCACTGATACCTAAACTTCATTTTCTTTGTATCTTGTTGAATAAAGTCAGACCGCCACAGTTCAGCACACGGGAACGCTCAAATATCAGCAAAACCACAAGAAGCAACAAAACTATGGGCCACGAAAACAATGCAAAAATATTTATGTTAGCAAAACAAGGAGAGAGTTGTTATCACTGGTTATTTAACATACTGTCAGGGACCGTGTGTAAGTGGTAACAGGCGCCAATGGTGCAAAAATAAAAGTACGACCTTAGAGCCATTGTTTGCATGTATTACATTGTTCATCCAAAATTCCATAATTAAGGGGGAATGTCAAATGTTTGTAGCACAGCTCCCTGAAAGTCTCTCCAGACATACTGTAATCAAAACAAAATAAACAACCCCTTAAGGAGAGTAGAGCAATTTTATCAATTCAGCATTTCACCATTCCTCTCCCTTGCTCTCATCATTCATAAGTCCACCGATTATATGTCCACAGGGAGTTTTAAAGATTGGCCATGCCAAGCTTTTACCCATGGTTGATCAATAAATAAAGGAGTTTTCCTCACCGTCGATAAGTGAGCGTTCCATGATGGCCGAGATGGGCGTAGAGGGATCGGAGAAGATGGAAGCAACAGTAAACCCACCTGCTTTTCCCCATCTGATGTTGATAATTAGATGTCATTATTTAGCTATTTAGCAGCCATTTGAAACAACGGGATAGTGCCAAGCAGACAGCGCTTCCAGCTTAACTGTGATTGAAAACAGCCCAGTTTCCTTGATTCTCGCACTATCAGAAAGACAGGCAGTTCCGCACATTAGCCCAAGACATTTTTCTCTCTTGGCCTGTCCCCGCATTGTGATAGCAAAAGAAATACTGACGAACATCTGAAGTCTGGCCATTTTTGTGTCTTTTTCTGGTGTAACCATAAAGACCCCCTACAATGTCCACAAGAATGTCTACTGTGTTGAGTTTCACTGTACTGTTGCTCTAAACAATCCTGGTTTGGAGGTCTGGAACAAATCTTATTTCAGTGAATTCCAGGAATTTATTCTCCTTGCCAGCTTTTACTCATCTTATATAGGCCACAATAAGATTATCACAAAAACAAAAATTGGCCTACATTCCCCAAGGCCTCTGTATTCTCTCAAGGTAGCCACATCAAACCATGCAATCGCTTGCTTCATGTGTACTTTGCCCAATGGATTTCCCAAATACTGGCTTTCACACGCAAGCTTTCGTCAATGTTTTTCTGGAAAATTCTTTTGGAAACCTAAGTCTACAAACCTCTACCTGCCTCCCTGGTAATCATGATTGCTGGGGGTTTCCTGGAGAAAGAAGCATGTCTTTGAATTCATTTCCACTGCAACAAGTAAAAGCCAAACTTGTCTTTCTTTTTTCTGATCCCCAATTGATCTCATAAACTGTTCACAATGTCACAGTTTCCAAAGTAGCTACCTTCTCCAAATGAGGCACCTTAAAATCAGACCACTGGCTCAAAGGATACATAGAGTACAGAGAGTTGGAGATGTTAAAAAAGAGCACTCTGGCCTGAGCTTTTGCTACCAGGAAAGACGTTGAGTTGCATTTGTTTTGCCTTGATAAGTGGAGAACACTGATTGAACTAGGCCAAGTCTAGATTGGACTAGCTGCCCCCAGAGGATTTCCCAGGCCACACAAGCTGGGAGTTGAGTTACTACAGTCAGCCTCAGCCCAAGCAGTCAGGAAACAGTAAGTCCAAGACATCAAACTTCTCTCTCAGGGCATCAGTATGCAAAGATATATTTGTTTGTTTGTTTTATTTTCCCAAGACAGAGAGAAGAGTTGTTCAGCTAAATTATTCAATCAAGCAAATCCAAACCAGAGTATCAAAGTAAGGAATGTTGCAAGGCGTTCACGCTTTATGACAAATTTACTCTTATGTTTACGAGTAGTACTTGTGCAATGAGCCTGAAAGGCCATTTAATGTATCTTGTGCATTAGATTTTTAAAATAATCAAACTGTTTGAAAGATCCTTTAACGAAAGTTGACTCAATTTTGGATTTAAAGAGTTTCATAGAGACAACAATGAAATTATTCTAAAGTATTTAAATAACTTGGTGACTATTTTAGCATTTCTAAGAAACTCAGCAAGATCTATGTACCCAGGACTGTAGGGGACGCTATAGCCTGCAGATACCTCCATCTTGGGGCTTCAAGGTGGGACTGGCACTCCAGTCACCAAAAAATGCCTCACAAAACTCAATACTTTAAAAGAAGAGCTTTGTGTCGACATTCCATTGGAGTAACTCTGTTGCTCTCTTCCATCAGAAGACAGCACGTTATGAACGGGATTGGGGGAAACCATGTGGATGCTCATCCATGCAAAGTAAGGAATTACTGGAGAGCACCAAAGGTCATGCCTCTGCAGGGTTTGTCCACTGCACAACAGGACTCAAATCCAAACTTGTGGTAGCTTGTGCAGGTAGGTACCAGGAAAATCTGCAAGGATGACCATTTCACTTGGCATTTGAGGGGATGTGGAAAGCTCTACAATGCATTGGCAGCATTCTCATAGGTCCACAGACCTGCAAGCGGCCAGATCTTGTCAGGTTGGATAGAAGTGCTTTTGGTATCCAGTAGTTGGCACTCCGAGGGATTAGTAGTTGTGATTGCAGTCTAGTCCATTTTGATGGTGTCAGATGTCACTGACGACAAGCACTGTCAGGGCTCATTATGAGGACTTGGGCCCCACATATTTGCCAGCTTTCATAAAAATGACTTGACTTTGCAAAACATTAGCAGCTATGAATTGCTGGATATGGTTCCAGCATCCAGTACTGGCGGTATAGCTGGAGAGAGTGATCATGTTCATGGAGACTCTTAAAGAACTGCAGAGTCTATACATAAATATATTCCATTGTAATCCTTTGTCAACTCTGGCCACAGGGTACACAGTAAAATTACCAGTGTAAAACTAACACTGACAGTGTTAAATTAACACTGTCAGTGTACATATGGTCCTACTCTAGTCAGAGTGAGACCATATGTTTACTGTCAGTGTTAATTTAACACTGGTGATTTTACTGTGTAGTTGTAGCTTCCTGAAGGATCCAATTCACGTCCAACAAATTTTTGTCTGCACTGTGTTCTAGTCGTATTCTTGCTAAATTTCAAATTCAATTTTTTTCACAGGGGTTTAGACACAATCTGGGTGGATAACTTGGAAACACCGAGCAGTGACAAGACTATGAAAGCTGCAAGGAAAAGCAATGGATGCACCAATGGGAAAGGCATCTGTTCTCAGAAGACACTCTGAATATCATCAAGAAGTTTTTTATTGAGTGGTTTGGTGGCAATTCAGGACAGTATGGGGAGCTTAAAAAGGGAGCTGTGATGCCACTGAGGGTAGATAAGGAGACATTTCTTCAAACAATCTGCAAGCAGCTGACACATCATCTGTGGTGTATTGACCTTTGGCCTGCTTACAGAGGAATCAAAGTATTGCATTCTTCTAAGCCCACACTTCATCCCACCACAGTCATGACAAGTGATGGCATAATCCTCACAGTTGACTCTGCTGTACTTTCCTGTTGGCCATGCTACTTTAGCAGATATTTAAGGATAATCTTCCTGCCAGGACATTGGATATTTGAGGTGCCAGAGTTCTGGTGGCTGATGCGCTAGTCAACTACAAACACCAATGCTGGTAAGGTGAAACAGCCAAGGGTGAGTCAAACTGCAGGGGACTGTGGTATCGAGGCTGAACTACTTCAGGTAGGTCAAGATGCTGTTCTCCCCCTATTGCAGGAATTCTTTGCTTCCATTTGGGAGACTGTCATCATGCCAATGGATGGAGGGACTTGCTGTCCCTCTCTCGAAAGGAAAGGCCATTCACCTGGATTGCAACATCTACACTGCTCCCCATAGTGGGCAAGGTACTTGCAAGGGTCACTATAAGTAAGACTGCTCATTCTTCAGTGAGCAGAACAGTCTGGTTTCATGCCCAAGAAGGCAACCTTCGACCACAACATAGTTCTGCAAGTGCTCACTGAAAACAAGTGTGAACATTGCCAGGCTTCTTTGAAACCTATGTTTATTTTTTGCAAAGTGTTGATTTGGTTGACTGGGCTGCTTTATGGGACACCCTCAGAAGTTAAGGGATCCCAGAAAGCTGCTGAACTTCATAGCTGGCTTACACACAGACACTGTAAGTGCAAAGTGTGAGGCAGAGAGAGTGCGAGAAGAGCCTGTGACTTCTTTTCAGTTATTTTCTGGTATTTGTCAGGGGTACATTCTGGCTCCTGCTTTGTTCAGTGCCTGCAGTGACTGGGTGTCTGGTGAAGTCATGGAATCCAGCAACTTGGAAACTTTTGTCAGCGAGGAAAGGGTCACTGATCTTGATTTTGTGAACAATACTGTGATCTAGGATGCTCTGACTGCAGAATGTGGGAAGTCTAGTTAAGAGTCAAAGAAGACACTGAAAGCCCGGATCACGTTTAAGATCCAAGCTTTAAATGACGTCTTGGTCCAAACTGGGAACTTCACAAATTACCCAGCAGTATGTAAAGTAAATAAATAGAAATAAATTAAAATTAGCTCCGCCTTTGCCAGCTGCAGCATTAGCAATGAATGTATGCATGCATCAACAAATACAACCCCTGGCAAAAATTATGGAATCACCGGCCTCAGAGGATGTTCATTCAGTTGTTTAATTTTGTAGAAAAAAAGCAGATCACAGACATGACACAAAACTAAAGTCATTTCAAATGGCAACTTTCTGGCTTTAAGAAACACTATAAGAAATCAAGAAAAAAGATTGTGGCAGTCAGTAACGGTTACTTTTTTAGACCAAGCAGAGGAAAAAAATATGGAATCACTCAATTCTGAGGAAACAATTATGGAATCACCCTGTAAATTTTCATCCCCCAAATTAACACCTGCATCAAATCAGATCTGCTCATTGACATTGACCCTATGTGTCTTTTTTGCAAGGAATGTTTTTGCAGTTTTTGCTCTATGGCAAGATGCATTATCATCTTGAAAAATGATTTCATCATCCCCAAACATCCTTTCAATTGTCCAAAATATCAACATAAACTTGTGCATTTATTGATGATGTAATGACAGCCATCTCCCCAGTGCCTTTACCTGACATGCAGCCCCATATCATCAATGACTGTGGAAATTTACATGTTCTCTTCAGGCAGTCATCTTTATAAATCTCATGTAAAGGCACCAAACAAAAGTTCCAGCATCATCACCTGCCCAATGCAGATTCGAGATTCATCACTGAGTATGACTTTCATCCAGTCATCACAGTCCACAATTGCTTTTCCTTAGCCCATTGTAACCTTGTTTTTTTTCTGTTAGGTGTTAATGATGGCTTTCGTTAGCTTTTCTGTATGTAAATCCCATTTCCTTTAGGCGGTTTCTTACAGTTCGGTCACAGACGTTGACTCCAGTTTCCTCCCATTCGTTCCTCATTTGTTTTGTTGTACATTTTTCGATTTTTGAGACATATTGCTTTAAGTTTTCTGTCTTGACGCTTTGTCTTCCTTGGTCTACCAGTATGTTTGCCTTTAACAACCTTCCCATGTTGTTTGTATTTGGTCCAGAGTTTAGACACAGCTGACTGTGAACAACCAACATCTTTTGCAACATTGCGCGATGATTTACTCTCTTTTAAGAGTTTGATAATCCTCTCCTTTGTTTCAATTGACATCTCTCGTGTTGTGGAGCCATGATTCATGTCAGTCCACTTGGTGCAACAGCTTCTCCAAGGTGTGTTCACTCCTTTTTAGATGCAGACTAACGAGCAGATCTGATATGATGCAGGTGTTAGTTTTGGGGATGAAAATTTACAGGGTGATTCCATAATTTTTTCCTCAGAATTGAGTGATTCCATATTTTTTTCCTCTGCTTGGTCCTAAAAAAGTAACCGTTACTGACTGCCACAATCTTTTTTTTCTTGATTTCTTATAGTGTTTCTTAAAGCCAGAAAGTTGCCATTTGAAATGACTTTAGTTTTGTGTCATGTCTGTGATCTGCTTTTTTTCTACAAAATTAAACAACTGAATGAACATCCTCAGAGGCCGGTGATTCCACAATTTTTGCCAGGGGTTGTATAATCCAATAATATATATTTTATTCTGAAATGGGCTGTTCTGCATAATCAGTACTTTTACTTCAAGTATAATCAGCTACGAACACTTTACTTATTTTGCTTAAGGAACATTGTCAATGTAGGACTGTGACTTGGAACAGAGTATTTCTGCAGTTACTACTTTTACTTAAGTAAAAGATGTAAGTACTTCTTCCATTACTGATATTTGTACCATTGTATTATCTTACAACTGACTGAAAATGAAATCAGTGTGTTTTAAGAACAGTTTCTGCTTTGGTAGAGCAGACTTTTGTAAGACCAGATGCAAGTTAATGCAAACCATTTCCATTTTGGACATGCTTCTGCTTAGTTGACTGCACTTAACCTTTTTACTTCTCAACCTCCGGCACATATAAGAAAGAAAAGTAGCAGTAAGGAATGTGATTACCTGAAGGGATGTGATGCTAACATTAGATATGCAGCACGACATGGAAAGACAGAAAGGTAACAAGAGGACGCAGCCCGCAGCAGAACTCGGCCCAGGTTAGGGTTAGGGTTAGGGGTAGGAGTAGGGTTAGCCCTGGGCCCAGTTCACACCTGGGGGCCAAGTTTACATTGAGCCCTGTTCTCCTGTATCTGACAGAAACACATGTTAAGGAGGGTATTGGCAAACTGTGGACCCCTGCAGTCATCTTCAATTCCCTTCAGGGAATTCAATACCTGGCACTGAAAAGATGTGGAAAATGTGAAGAAGGTAATCTTACTTGTGAGGAGAAGAGCGGTTGAAGCACGTCTTTGTCACATCGGTCACGTCGGGGTTACAGCAATCGCCAAGGTCATAGATGAAGTTTTCTGAGTTACATTCAGGGTCACATATCCCATCCCCTTGCTTTCTGCTCAGGACAATGGCTCCAGTGCCCTGACATGCAGTCGCCACCATCAAATCCCGTCAGCGGGTGGATGCATTCTGGATCGCATTCACCATTACCAACTTTACTAATGTCACAGTTGGCTAGAATCAACCGGTTACGAAGGGAAGAGTTGGTCACATTGTGAATGCTGAGTTCCCAGGTGATGTTGTAGGGACTAAAGGCCTCATTTAGCTGCTGGTGCTGCAGGCTGATCTGGTGGTCAGTTACGGTGGGCCTCGTCCGATCATCATCCCAAATATTTATAACACGATATTGTACTTTCTTGGGCCGACGGAACATCCAAAGATTATTGTAGTTTTTGATGACTTCTACATTGTCACAGACAGTCTGACCACAAGCTGGGGGCTCCAGCGTTGTGTCCAATAATCCTTCACTAATTCCACTGCCCCCAACACCCCCCAGAATCCCATGCCGTCCAATGCCACTCTGCTCAGGTTGTGGAAAACTCCCCATCTTTCACAGTCAGCCACTTCCGGCCCGAGTGCTCAAAGGTTTCTCGGATTACCAGATGAGGTAGATCTTGGAGGTCCTCATGGCCCTGCATATCCTGATAATCTGCCTCTGCACTCGGGCCTGATTCATAGCCCCACCCTTTCCACTGCTCCCCTGTAATTATGATTCAGTGCATTACCCCCAATCATCAGCACTTTGCACTTTTTGGTCACATGACTGAAGACGTCACCCGATTGCTCCCGACTGACACCCACCTGGGCACCGTTGACAAAGAGCTTCATGTACACACCGTCATATGTGACTGCAACATGTGCCCATTGGTTTGGTATGTAGCGAACATTTGGAGTGGATGGAGGTCACTTTGTGAGCGCGGTCTGTCTTAAGGGAAGAAGAAGAAGCGGGGGGTCACGGTTTCCTTGTTCACCAACTGCCTGGACCCCAAGCAGCCATCCTCGGTCACTGGAGGCATAGAAACATTTGTCGTACAAACCTGGAGAGATAACAAAAAGTCAATTAATATGTGCAAGGCTTTACAATAGAGGTGTGAAAGTGAATGTGGAGATGCAACCTAACAGACAGAGTAGAAATTTTTTATGTTGGAAATAAGACCGAAGACAGCTCAGGGAGCAATACTTAGGATAATATGACAGCCACATATTCAACTCAATGCATTTGTAGACTTGGCTGTTTCACTCTGTAATCTACACATCCTTTTCAATAACACTCATTTACAATTCTGAATATGATATATTTCCCGCTCTTACTATGTCCACAAAGAAAATCATAATGCCATGATTACAAAAAAAAAACAAAAAACAGGTTAGGTTTTGCAGCATTAGTGGTGTTCACTAATGCTGCATTTTTCCACATTGATCACATTACAGAAATACCTGGATTGTCCATCCCCATCTCGTGAAAGTAGCCATCTGTCTGCAAAATCAGGTGTAATCAAGTGATATGTGACATCCCCTTGCTGTTATCTAGTTGAGGAGATGGGCAGCATGAGGCTCCTGCATGCTAGAGTATGCTTAGAGAAACACACCACACAGGCATGGTGAGGTAACAGACATTTCCTCACAATGCAGTCATAGTCATAGTGGAGCAGATAACTGTAACAATTGTTCATTTCTGGAAACAAGCACCAAAATTGGCACACATACACCTTAGACATTACTCTTTTGTAAAAGCATTATTAGCACATTAGCCACCTAAATTTTCCATAGGCAGCCAGGTAGGGGTCAATTGAAGAATACACAGGGGTCAAAATTTAAAAATGCTCCAATCATGATTGAAAACTATACTACTTTATTTGTCTGATCACGAAGATTCCAAAAGGGTACAATTTGGACGATCTATGACTGAATGTTATGGAGTTATGGGGTAAAAACAACAAGAAAGTTAAAGTTGCTCCAATTTTGGTAAAGAAAAAGTGGTGCAAATTATTGGTTGCATTGATAGGATTAACAAATTGAATAGTTTTGACTATGAATGCTTGGTCTGTAAGGTAAAGGTCAAACAATGTCAACGTCCATTGGATTCTATGGCATGTGACATATGTTACCCTGTAACATGACAACTAAGCATGACACATGGTGCAAACTATTCCTTTTTAAAACTCTATTAACTCAACCAATAATTTGCATCATGTTTTACAATAATTGGAGCAACTTTAACTTCTGACTCCTGTAACAACTGAAATTGACCTTGTCACCATTCTTGCTGTTTTTACCCCATAACTCCATAACATCAGTCATATATAGTCCAAACTATACCTTTTTTGAAATAGTTATGATCAGACACATAATGTGGTATAGCTTTCAATATGATTGGAACATTTTTTATTTTGACCCCTGTGCAATTCTTCATTGAACCAGTATTTGGCCCCCCGATTGAAAATTCAAATGGCTAACATTATTTGTGTAAAATATATACCAACAGTCAAATTTTGGTGCTGTAACCAGGTTTTGAACAATTCCTCTGCAAATATTCTGTTATCTGCTGCACTACATCTAGGTCTCCTTAAGTCATTTGACAGAAAGTCATTACAGTGGTACCAAAGGATTGCCGGAGAGACCTACCAGCAAAGGTATTTACTCCATGGGTTTGTCCTCTAGTTCTGACTTGATTACAATTAGATTTTAATGCATATATCAGTATGATCAATATATTATTTTTGACAGATTTCAATATCTTCTTTCCAGAGGTAGAATGAAAATGGAGTTCAAGATTGTATAAAAATAAAATTATTAATATGATATATTTCTTGATAGCTAAAAGCAATGTTTCCCTAGAAATTGGGCTGAAGTGCATGTTTATTTAAAGGAGACCCCATGGAAATCTTTCTCTATAAGCTTCTCAAGAACAGTGAGTCCATTTAAAGCGTCCATGTAAATGCCCCTTGCTCGTAAGGAAGCCAAAAGAGACTAGTGTCTGCTAAAGCCTTGTTTTCGTAGAGGCACCAAAACACCTTTTCCTGTTTCACTTGGACCGTGTGTGTCAGACTCAGCATGGTAATGTCTTTTCACTTCTAAGGGGATCTCTGAATGCTAACTATTTATTTGTTTAGTGCTTGTTGAGGTCCACGTGTGCAGACACACAAGTTCGGTTCTATATCCAAAAAGGCACACCCTGAGTGCAAAGATTCCACAGCAACTAGAGGGTAAAGCAGTGGACGTGTGACCAGAGGGTCTTTGGATCAATTCTCCATTAGCCAAGAAAATCATTGAGGTCCCTCCCTAAGGCAAAGTCCTTAACCCCCATGTTGCTGCCAATGTGCAGTTGAGTGCTTTGCATGGCAATACCTTGACATCGGTGTGTGTGTGTGTGTGTGTGTGAATGGGTGAATGTGAGGCTTCATTGTAAAGTGCCTACACCATCTACAGAAAATGGAAGCATGCAGTATACATGCAGTCCATTTTCCATTTAACTGGATGTGCATGACAAGGTCCATCTCTGCTTGTGAAAATCGGTGGTCACGCAATCTCAGTCTGAATGCTGTCACAGAAAAACATTTTTCAGGTTTGCTCACAGTGGCAGCGCCAAGGGGTAGCTTGGGGGGGCTTAAGCCCCCCCAATAATGAGCCAAGCCCCCTCAGCCCCCCAATAATTCTGCCAATAATTTGAATAGCGACTGACATATTCGTGGATCTCAACTGCAGTTTTGCACTGAGAATGTCTCAATATTGCGTAACTGAGCAAAGTGATGAATGTGTGCGTTCGGTGATCCACCAATGCTGAATCACCCTACACAAACAGAACTTTCAGTTTTGAAATAAATATTTATTTGTAAAAACCCAAACACAAGTTACAAATCAGAAATATGTGTTTGTGGATCACAAAGCACGTGATTCTAAGTGATGTGTGTGTGCATTGATACCACATTTTAGAGGAGCACGAGTGACTAAAACATATACCTTGGTATTATAAAGCAATTTACTATATATTGTTCATTTCGATGACATTTTGTGAAGCCCCTCCAACTTCTACCCAGCCCTCCCCCCTCAGCCCCCCAACAAAAATTTCCTGGCGCCGACTGTTTGCTCACTATATTTGCAGTTCGACATTTATGAGGTACCCTGTCTCTTCCACTGCACACACACCTCAGCAGTGGTGAGCGCAGTTCAGCTGATCAGCTAACAGCTAATTAACTTAGCTAACTTGTTCTTTAGCGGATTAGCATTGCAGCTAATTTTAAAAATCATTACTGGACCAGTTAGCTTCCACTAAATATAGTTCCACTAACTTTAAGCCAGTTAACATTTTCTTGAATTAAGTTTATTGTTCAAAAGCATTTGTGAATCCTAAAATCATATGTTTCCTGTTGGAGCTTATTCTCAAGGTCGGAGCTACGTCACTTTGCCAAAGTGGCCAAACCGAAGGCAAGAATTTGTGCTTCACTGTCCGCTCAGTGAAAACACGTTCAGGCTGTATGCTGTTTTATTGAAATCATTATTGTCGCTAATTTGCTTCTAAAGGCCAGCTGACAGCTCTCATTGCCTCGAACGGTGAGATTTATACACTAAGATGACCTAAATGAACCACTGTACATTAAATTGACTTTATTGATGAGTCTGACCCCTTTGAAAAGTGACCAAATTACATGTATTTGTATTGAGCTCAGCGAAAAACCCGCCCCTCAAGGTTAACTGCCTGGATACTGACCTTGAGAATAGACACAAATCCTAGTGAAATCAACACATGATGTAAAGGAAACAAGCATCACCTTGAGAAGATGAAGAAGGACAAGGTCAAACCAGAATAAATGAATTAATTAGTTTACTCAAATTATTTTCCATGTGTATTTTTTTAATTTCTTATTTAATATTTTCTGTACTGTGAACTAACCCTATCCCTAAAATTTCTGCTTTTTAGGTCTGTTTTTTCTGAGTTTTAGAATCAAAAAGCAAGCCAAAGCTAAATTCAAATAATAAAGGTTAGCTGTTAGCGGTCATGTAAGCTAAATGTTTTAGTGGTTTACTAGTTTAGCTAACTTTTCCGTTAGTGGATTAGCGGTTATTGAAGCTAGCTTTTAAGATAGCCGTGACCACCACTGCATCCATATTAGGAAAAGGTGACATCTCGGAGACTCACTCCCCTGGCATTCGTCATCTATTGATCTACCTTCTTCATCTATGGGTTTCTTATTCTAGTCACTATATCTTTTCCTCAAAGTCAAGTTGTAGACGTCAAATGTATTTTTGCCCCATTGATTGGGGTACCTGTGTCTGCAATAACTGTCTGGCTAATGGTAATTGCGCTGACATCTTGATTTTGACCCATTTTTAACTACAGTACATGGGCACTCAGTGTGCATTCATTAACTTGGTATTTGAAGGGACTAATGTTGAAACAGCGCGGGTTGGGTTCAGCGTCAAGGTCAGTCCTTTGGTGGATGACGTTTTCAGGCTTTCCACTACAGTGAAAGGAAAAAGCGTTCCATCTGTCAGCTAGCGCACTCAAGACTAAAAGGTGTGTTAAAATGCTCGTAGGGCTCACAGTGTAAACAGCTGTCATAATTCTGCCATGCTCAATTAATCTAACACAATACATCTTTCCAGAGGCCCTGCTGCAACTCCTCAGACTCATATAAAAAACTAAAAAATTTAAAAAATACGCACATTCATACATACTTGTGAACATCCACATATACGAGGAGAAAAATTCTAAATACTGAAATACAGATAGTTGTCTGTAAGCATATATACAAATGTGTGTACTAAGTAACGTGTGTGTGTGTGTGTGCGCATAGCGGAGAGCAATTCCTGTCAGGATCAAAGGTAACCTTCCTCACATTGGTCATTTGTCTTCTTGCAAGAAAAACACACTGAGTTAAAAAAAAAGAAAGTGAAAAAAACACACACACATAGGCACACAAAGAAAAATGTCACAAGGACTCGACAAAAAGCAGGGAAGGAGAAACAATGAAGACTCCGTTTGTTCTGGCTACAAAAGGTCAAAGAAACTTTTCAGTCATACTATAGAAAACGCCGCACCAAGATCACTGTGCAGAAACAATGGAAAATTCCAATGATATTTTCAGAAAACAACTTCAGTAAACATAGCCAAGTAGAGAGAATTTAAAAAAGAAATTATGTCTTTAGATTTTAACATTTATATATATATATATATATATATATATATATATAATATATTATATATATATATATATATATATATATATATATATATATCACATTTTGTGCTTTGTTACATGCACAACTGTGTAATTTATCCTGTGCACTAATTTTACCATATCTATAATACTTATATTCACTATATTCTATTTTTCACATAATCTGTTCACATTAGTATTTATCCACCCACTAGCAAATGTCGCAATATACTTTAGTCACCTTTCTTTAGTGTAAATATTTTTCTTTTTCTTTACTACTGTATGACTCTTGCTGCTGCAACAAGTGATTTTCCCTGCTGTGGGATCAATAAAGTTTATCATATTATATTACATATAGATAGATAGATAGATAGATACACCCACATTGTATGTGTATCTATATGTCTATCTATATGATATAGATAGACATATAGATACACCTACAATGTGGGTGTATCTATAGATAGATATAGATATAGATACACATACACTGTGGATGTATCTATAGATATAGATATAGATAGATACACCCACATTGTAGGTGTATCTATGTCTATCTATATCATATAGATAGACATAGAGATATACATTGTGGGTGTATCTATAGATATAGATATAGATACACATACATTGTGGATGTATCTATAGATATAGACATAGACATAGATACACATACATTGTGGGTGTATCTATAGATATAGATATAGATACACATACACTGTGGATGTATCTATAGATATAGATATAGATACACATACACTGTGGGTGTATCTATAGATATAGACATAGATACACATACATTGTGGGTGTATCTATAGATATCGATACACACACATTGTGGATGTATCTATAGATATAGATATAGATACACATACATTGTGGCTGTATCTATAGATATAGATATAGATATAGATACACATACATTGTGGGTGTATCTATAGATATAGATATAGATATAGATACACATACATTGTGGGTGTATCTATAGATATAGACATAGACATAGATACACATACATTGTGGATATATCTATAGATATAGATATAGATACACATACATTGTGGGTGTATCTATAGATATCGATACCACACATTGTGGATGTATCTATAGATATAGATATAGATACACATACATTGTGGCTGTATCTATAGATATAGATATAGATACACATACATTGTGGGTGTATCTATAGATATAGACATAGACATAGATACACATACATTGTGGATATATCTATAGATATAGATACACATACATTGTGGGTGTATCTATAGATATAGACAGACATAGATACACATACATTGTGGATGTATCTATAGATATAGATATAGATGCACATACATTGTGGGTGTATCTATAGATATAGTCAGACATAGATACACATACATTGTGGGTGTATCTATAAATATAGACATAGATATAGATACACGTACATTGTGGGTGTATCTATAGATATAGACATAGACATAGATACACATACATTGTGGGTGTATCTATAGATATAGATATAGATACACTACACTGTGGATGTATCGATAGATATAGATATAGATACACATACACTGTGGATGTATCTATAGATATAGATATAGATACACATACATTGTGGGTGTATCTATAGATATAGACAAACATAGATACACATACATTGTGGGTGTATCTATAAATATAGACATAGATATAGATACACGTACATTGTGGGTGTATCTATAGATAGACATAGATACACATACGTTGTGGGTGTATCTATAAATATAGACATAGATATAGATACACATTGTGGGTGTATCTATAAATACAGACATAGATACACATACATTGTGGGTGTATCTATAAATATAGACATAGATATAGATACACATACACATACATTGTGGGTGTATCTATAAATACAGACATAGATACACATACATTGTGGGTGTATCTATAGATATAGACATAGATATAGATACACATACATTGTGGGTGTATCTCTAAATACAGACATAGATACACATACATTGTGGGTGTATCTATAGATATAGACATAGATACACATACTTTGTGGGTGTATCTATAAATACAGACATAGATACACATACACTGTGGGTGTATCTATAGATATAGACATAGATACACATACTTTGTGGGTGTATCTATAAATATAGACATAGATATATACACATACATTGTGGGTGTATCTATAAATACAGACATAGACACATACATTGTGGGTGTATCTATAGATATAGATATAGACATAGATACACATACATTGTGGGTGTATCTATAAATACAGACATAGATACACATACATTGTGGGTGTATCTATAGATATAGACATAGATACACATACTTTGTGGGTGTATCTATAAATATAGACATAGATATAGCACATACATTGTGGGTGTATCTATAGATATAGATATAGACATAGATACACATACATTGTGGGTGTATCTATAAATACAGACATAGATACACATACATTGTGGGTGTATCTATAGATATAGACATAGATACACATACTTTGTGGGTGTATCTATAAATATAGACATACATATAGATACACATACATTGTGGGTGTATTTATAAATATAGATATAGATACACACATTGTGGGAGTAAAAACTCACCAACATGGAATACCCAGAATTTCACGTATTTATTTTCAGAAAATTCTTCTGTATCACTCCAGGATCACAGTCCGCCGTGGTGGTGCACAGAGGCAAAATTACAAAAATTCTGCCAATGTCCAAATACTTATGGACCCAAGTCTACACTCAGAGAGTATTACCTCACCAACTCTGCACTATCGCAAACTACACACCAGTAAAATGTTTGCTGACAGTTAAAGGCAGTTTGTTCTTGAACTCTCCATTATCATTGTAAAAGTTGACACCAAGACATGAGCCTTATCAGAGAGACAATCTGCCGGTGTTTGCATCTCACGGTACCCAGCAAGTCATGGAAGAGTGAGGCGGCGCTGCTCTCGTGGTTTATTTTCCTCCACCTTTGATGCGGGATAACCCGACGTTCCCCCCGACACGAGGCCCAACAGGGCACAACAACGTTTACATAACGTTAACAAACAGAACTCGTTGTTCTGATAGTGCGGTTCTGTGGATGCGCAGTGGGCTCGCACATACGTACAACCCCTGGCAAAAATTATGGAATCACCGGCCTCGGAGGATGTTCATTCAGTTGTTTAATTTTGTAGAAAAAAAGCAGATCACAGACTTGACACAAAACTAAAGTCATTTCAAATGGCAACTTTCTGGCTTTAAGAAACACTAAAGAAATCAGGAAAAAAATTGTGGCAGTCAGTAACGGTTACTTTTTTAGACCAAGCAGAGGGAAAAAAATATGGAATCACTCAATTCTGAGGAAAAAATTATGGAATCATGAGAAACAAGAACGCTCCAACACATCACTAGTATTTTGTTGCACCACCTCTGGCTTTTATAACAGCTTGCAGTCTCTGAGGCATGGACTTAATGAGTGACAAACAGTCCTCTTCATCAATCTGGCTCCAACTTTCTCTGATTGCTGTTGCCAGATCAGCTTTGCAGGTTGGAGCCTTGTCATGGACCATTTTCTTCAACTTCCACCAAAGATTTTCAATTGTATTAAGATCCAGACTATTTGCAGGCCATGACATTGACCCTATGTGTCTTTTTGCAAGGAATGTTTTCACAGTTTTTGCTCTATGGCACAGTGGCGGTCCTAGAGTGATTTACTCCCCGGGAAACCCCCTGCGGTGCCCCCCTCGCGCACACTAACGTGGCCACCACCTCCACCCCACCACCCATGAAAACACTAACTTCGTCCTGAACCCCACATCCCACAAATTAACTCACAATAGCTATTTTCAAGAACAAATTTCCAGTTTTAATGACTACTGCAATAACAAACATAAAGAAATTGGCACAGTCTAATGTGTCATCATCCATGGACTTATCTGCAATGATCATCTCAAAAGCTTGCAGGAGGGCATCATTTTCATTTGACCAAACCACTTTTCAGACATGTCCTGGGGAAAAAAAAAATAAAAAATGAAAAATACTTTAAACACTTACACACACAAAAAAGAAAGAAAGGGAGGGAGGGAGGCAGAGATATAGAAATGTAAGGTGGCTGCAGGGAATCCAGCTTCACTAAATTCAAACATCGCCGCAAAGCATGTGTTGCAGGGGAATCCAGGGGTGTATGAGTAGCTCAAACTGTCATGTTTATGCTTTTACATCAGATACTTTTTAAGTGGGGGGATTGTGACTTCATCCATTTACACCGATATATAATTCATAGAAGCACATAAATTTGCCTCATATGCATATGTCTGGGGTGGCCCGCAGTGAAAGCCAGGGCGAGCTGGCATGGCGATGATGGCCTCATGGCCAAAAACACTTTAAAAATTGGAGGGGGCCCTCCGCTCCCTGTCATCAAGTCAGTCAACACCACAGCCCTTAAACCCATCATTCATCTCCGCCTTTATTACCACACTCATTCACTTCTTTTTGACCTTCTCCTCTGACTTTTTTTCCCTCTGAGCGGAAGACATTCATGAAAAATAGCCCATCACTCAGATTCCAGAGAGCTTGCCGCTACAGATCTCTGATCAAGCTCACAAAATCATACCTTCCGCTCTGCCATGCAAGCTGACTGCACACACACACACACACACACACACACACACACACACACACACACACACACACACACACACACACACACACACACACACACACACACTCATCTTCAACATTTTTTTGATCTTGGAGAAGTGGTTAAACAGTTGTTCAACGGTTTATCCAAGATCAGCTCACAGGGGGCTGGAGTCTATTCCAGCAGTCATAGGGCATGAGGCGGAGTACACCCTGGACAGGATGCCAGTCTGTCGCAGGGCTGCATACAGACAAACAAACACATTCACACCCACCTATGGACAATTTAAAGTTTCCAATTCACCTAACCTGCATGTTTTGGATGTGGGAGGTGTTGTGAAAGTGTCGTGACACGGACCCACAACAGAGGGCGGTAATGAACGGACAATGGATAAGCCAAAAAGTAACAATTTAATGTTGTTAATCGCACAACGAAGTACAGACAATAACAATATGGTGGAATGTCAATTACACACAAGGTGACGTGTGGGCAGGCTCGAAGATAGAAGACATCGGCGAGAAAAGCCAGATCCCACACAGCTTCCACCACCAACGGATCTGAAGAACACCGGAGCCGCCAAGCCCTGTGCCCCAGGTGGCCACTGTCTTCAGCAGTCAGACCCGGTACTGCTGGCAGAGAACAGAAACAGTATTGATGAGTGCGAGTTCGCACACTCAGTAATCCCACAGTCTGTGTTTAGTTAGGAGGGAGCACCTCCACCTCCAATCACACACTCGTGCAGCTCCTGTCTAACCACTTATCTGGTTGGGGTGTGAAGCAAAGCCGTCGCTGATCACACCAAACGCCAATCCCACAGATAAGGCAAACACCACAGGAAAACGGCTGCAAAAGAGTTCAGACTATTATTCAGTTTTAAGTCAGCAGAGAAGTTACCTGAATGGTAGCTGATTTCTCGGCGGGGAGGTGGAGTTGCAGGCCGGCCTTTATGGTGGTGGTGATGTGAATGAGTGACAGCTGGTGCTGATTACGAGTGACAGCTGTCATCCCGGTTGCTATGACGCCCTCTCATGCTTGAAGCCCGCACTTCAAGCAGGGCGCCATCTGGTGGTGGTGGGCCAGCAGTACCTCCTCTTCAGCGGCCCACACAACAGGACCCCCCCTCAACGGGTGCCTCCTGGCGCCGACCAGGCTTGTGCGGGTGCCGGGTGTAGAAATTGGCCAGGAGGGCCGGGTCCAGGATGAAGCTCCTCTTCACGCAGGAACGCCGCGGTCTGCATGGGCCTTAGCCCTCATCCGGGCTCTGAGCAGGGCAGAGCGTGCGGTACGCCACACCCGACGGCACTTCCTCAGATGGGCCTGGACCGAGGGCACCCCGACCTCTCCCTCCACTAGCGGAAACAATGGGAGCTGGTACCCAAACACACCTCAAACGGGGAGAGGCCGGTGGTAGATGAAACTTGACTATTATGAGCATACTCGATCCAGGCCAGATGGTCATCCAGGCCGTCGGGTGCGCGGAGGTCACGCAGCGGAGGGCCTGCTCCAGTTCCTGGTTCGTCCGCTCTGCCTGCCCGTTCGTCTGGGGGTGGTACCCAGACAAGAGACTGACGGTGGCCCCCAGTTCCCTGCAGAACTCCTCCAGACCTGGGAGGAGAACTGAAGACCACGATCCGAGACAATGTCCGATGGAATCCCATGCAGACGCATGACATGGTGGACCAGGAGGTCTGCAGTCTCCTGGGCCGTCGGGAGCTTCGGGAGGGCCACGAAGTGGGCCGCCTTGGAGAACCAGTCCACTATCGTGAGGATGGTAGTCATGCCCTGGGACGGCGGGAGGCCCGTGACAAAGTCCAGGCCGATGTGAGACCAGGGGCGATGAGGCACAGGCAGAGGCTGGAGGAGGCCTTGGGCCTTGTTGTGGTCGGCTTTGCCCCTGGCACAGGTGGTACAGGCCTGGACATACTCCCGGACGTCGCCTTCCATAGACGCCCACCAGAAGCACTGCCGGACCACTGCCATGGTCCTTCGCACCCCTGGATGACAGGAGAGCTTGGAACCATGACAGAAGTCAAGGACCGCAGCCCTGGCCTCTGGTGGGACGTACAATTTGTTCTTCGGACCTGTCCCCGGGTCCGGGCTCCGTGTCAGGCCTCCCGGACGGTCTTCTCCACGTCCCAGCTAAGGGTGGCCACGACAGTGGACTTTGATGGATGAATGAATTGGGGGGGTCTGACAGCTCGGTCTTGACCTCCTCTTCATGCACCCGGGACAGGGCGTCAGATCGTTGGTTTTTTGTCCCGGGGCGGTAGGTGATCCGGAAGTCAAAACGCCCAAAGAACAGCGACCAGCGGGCTTGCCTGGGGTTCAGACACCTGGCGGTCCGAATGTACTCCAGGTTCCAATGGTCCGTGAAAACCGTAAATGGTACAGATGCTCCCTCCAACAGGTGTCTCCACTCCTCAAGAGCCTCCTTCACCGCAAGAAGTTCCCGATTGCCGACGTCATAGTTCCTTTCAGCCGGAGTCAACCTGCGGGAAAAGTAGGCACATGGATGGAGAACCTTGTCAGACTCCCCACTCTGGGATAGCACGGCTCCTATCCCTGAGTCAGAGGCGTCCACTTCAACTACGAACTGGCGATTAGGATCGGGCTGCACCAGAACCGGTGCAGTCAAGAACCGGCGTTTCAACTCCCTAAACGCGGCTTCGCACCGATCCGACCAGGTGAAGGGACTTTTGTGGAGGTCAGGGCTGTCAGGGGGCTAACTATGACTGTAGCCCTTGATGAACCTCCGGTAGAAATTTGCAAAACCGAGGAACTGTTGTAGTTTCCAACGGTTTGTTGGTTGGGGCCAATCTCTCACCGCCGCAACCTTGGCCGGATCAGGGGCGATGGAGTTGGAGGAGATTATGAACCCCAGGAAGGACAAAGAAGTACGGTGGAACTCGCACTTCTCGCCCTTCACAAACAGCGGTTCTCCAACAACCACTGTAGGACCTGACGTACATGCTTGACATGGGTCTCAGGATCTGGAGAAAAGATGAGTATATCGTCTAGATATACGAAGATAAACCGATGCAGGAAGTCCGCAAGACGTCATTAACCAACGCTTGGAACGTCGCGGGCGCATTGGTGAGGCCGAACGGCATGACCAGGTACTCAAAGTGACCTAACGTGGTGTTAAATGCCGTCTTCCACTCGTCTCTCTCCCGGATCCGAACCAGGTGATAAGCATTCCTAAGATCCAGTTTAGTGAAAATTTGGGCTCCATGCAGGGGCGTGAACACTGAATCCAACAGGGGTAACTGGTATCGGTTGCGAACCGTGATCTCGTTCAGCCCTCTGTAATCAATGCATGGATGGAGTCCGCCGTCCTTCTTGCCCACTAAAAAGAAACCAGCACCCATCGGGGAGGTGGGGTTCCGGATCAACCCGGCAGCTAACGAGTCCCGGATGTAGGTCTCCATTGATTCGCGTTCCGGACGTGAGAGGTTGTACAGCCTGCTGGACGGGTACTCAGCGCCCGGTATCAAATCAATGGCACAATCGTACGGACGGTGTGGGGGCAGCGTGAGTGCCAGATCCTTGCTGAAGACGTCAGCAAGGTCATGGTACTCGACTGGCACCGCCGCCAGATTGGGGGGGACTAAAACCTCCTCCTTAGCTGTCACACCGGGTGGAACCGAGGATCCTAAACACTCCCGGTGGCAGGTTTCGCTCCACTGATCCACAACCCCAGACGGCCAATCAATCCGGGGATTGTGTTTCAACACCCATGGAAAACCCAAAATCACTCGGGAGGTAGAAGGTGTTACATAAAACACAATCTCCTCCCTGTGCTTCCCAGACACCACCAATGTCACTGGCTGTGTCTGGTGTGTGATTAGTGGAAGAAGGGTGCCATCTAGTGCCCGCACCGACAATGGTGACGGTAAGGCCACTAGAGGGAGCCCAACCTCCTTTGCCCATCTGCTATCCAGCAGATTCCCCTCCGACCCCGTGTCCACCAGTGCTGGGGTGTGAAGGGTTAGATCCCCGCTCAGGATCGTGACTGGGATGCGTGCAGATCTTCGGGGTTTCCCCGCGTGGGTGTTGTGACCCACCCTTAGCCCAGTCTCTAAGGACGAGTGCTGCTGTTTTGACCGTTTGGGGCATTCTCTCTGTGTGTGCTCGGTTGAGCTGCAGAGAAAACACTCTCCACGGATCAGCCTCCTTTGTCTCTGATCTGATCGCTTTTTGGCCCTGCTCATTTCCATAGCAATGTCAGCAGGGGGAGCTGTTGTCACGTGGAGAGCCCTGGCTGTGGAGCGTGGGGAAGTCGGCTCCCTTTCGGACCCGGGAGGAAGAGGGACGGCTTGTGCCTGACCACGCCCCTCGTCTTGCTCCCGTCTGTGTTCTGTTAATCGGTTGTCTAACCGTATAACCAGGTCCGATAAGCCCGTCTAAATCCCGCGGCTCGTCCTTCGCCACCAGGTGCTCCTTAAGGACCAGAGACAGTCCGTTTATAAAGGCGGCGCGGAGCGCAACAGCATTCCAGCCGGCTTGCGCTGCCGCGATGCGGAAGTCGACTGCATACTTCGCTGCGCTCCGACGCCCCTGCCGTATCGACAGCAGCATGCTTGAAGCGGTCTCGCCTCTATGAGGGTGGTCGAACACCTGTCGGAACTCCCTCACAAACTCAGTGTAAATTGTTAGGAGCAGTGAATTCTGCTCCCAGAGCGCCGTAGCCCAGGAGCGTGCCTCTCCTCAAAGCAGATATATAACGTAAGCCACCCAGCTAGCGTCTGACACGTACATGACAGGACGCTGTGAAAAGACGAGCGAGCACTGCATCAAGAAGTCCGCGTATGTCTCCACAAAGCCTCCGTACGGCTCCGGAGGGCTTATGTATGCTTCAGGGGAAGGTGGGGGGGTTTGTTGAACGACGAGTGGAATGTCTGTCTCTGGCATTCGGTCAGCAGGAGGAGGTGCTGCAGCCGCGCCCTGAGCATGCGCTTCCACCTGGGCGGTGAGAGCCTCCATCCTACGATTGAGAACAATGCTCTGCTCGGTGACTAAGTCCAACCGAGCAGTAAAAGCGGTTAAGATGTGCTGCAGCTCACCTAACACACCTCCTGCTGGCGCCTGTGCACCTCGCTCTTCCATTGGCTGTTCAAGCGATGGTTGACGCCCCTCGGGATCCATGACGCTGGCCGAGAAATCCTGTTGTGAAAGTGTCGTGACACGGACCCACAACAGGGGGCGGTAATGAACAGACAATGGATAAGCCAAAAAGTAACAATTTAATGTTGTGAATCGCACAACGAAGTACAGACAATAACAATATGGTGGAATGTCAATTATACACAAGGTGACGTGTGGGCAGGCTCGAAGATAGAAGACATCTGGCGAGAGAAGTGCCGGATCCCACACAGCTTCCACCACCAACGGATCTGAAGAACACCGGAGCCGCCAAGCCCTACGCCCCAGGTGGCCACTGTCTTCAGTAGTCAGACCCAGTACTGCTGGCAGAGAACAGAAACAGTATTGATGAGTGCGAGTTCGCACACTCAGTAATCCCACAGTCTGTGTTTAGTTAGGAGGGAGCACCTCCACCTCCAATCACACACTCGTGCAGCTCCTGTCTAACCACTTATCTGGTTGGGGTGTGAAGCGAAGCCGTCGCTGATCACACCAAACGCCAATCCCACAGATAAGGCAAACACCACAGGAAAACGGCTGCAAAAGAGTTCAGACTATTATTCAGTTTTAAGTCAGCAGAGAAGTTACCTGAATGGTAGCTGATTTCTCGGTGGGGAGGTGGAGTTGCAGGCCGGCCTTTATGGTGGTGGTGATGTGAATGAGTGACAGCTGGTGCTGATTACAAGTGACAGCTGTCACTCCCGGTTGCTATGACGCCCTCTCATGCTTGAAGCCCGCACTTCAAGCAGGGCGCCATCTGGTGGTGGTGGGCCAGCAGTACCTCCTCTTCAGCGGCCCATACAACAGGAGGAAGCTGGAGAACCCAGAGAGAACCCACGCAAACACGGGAAGAACATGCAAACTCCACACAGAAAGGCGCCAGGTGGGAACTGACCCCATGACGTTCTTGCTGTGAGGCAAGAACGCTAACCAGCATGCTGTTCACAAGCTGATTGCATGTATTATATATCTGTGGAAGTAAATCTTTGGTGATGAAACACCTGACTTAAACTGGTCAACTTTTGGAAGTGTAATTGACGAATATGATGCATTAAAAATGACACTGCACTAGAATTAGTACAGCATTCATATACACGCGGACAGGGTAATTCTGACATATACCCCAAATTTTAGTTTGCAGGGATATTAAAAAAACAGGACTTGAAGAAGCGTAAAACAAGTACTCATTTCCTTCAATTCTTACCCAATTGGGGACATATCTCGGAGTACTGAAATGTCTCCACATACTTCCATTCCTGCAGCAGATGTTCATGCATCTGAAATGCAGCGACTTTCCTCTTTGATTTGTCCCGGTTGGAATTCTCTGCTGCTTCAAACTACACTTTCCCTTCTGTTTCCTACTTATGCAAAGAGCCTTCTCAAAGGCCCCGTGAGATTGCAGGTGAAAGCTTGACAACAGGTGCTTTTATAAGTGTGCTGCGGCTTTAAAGGGGAACTGCAGAGACCTGGCATTTACGCCCAAGCACTCCGTTATGTTTTATGGGACGGGGTCTTAGGGTTTAGACAACCAACTGTAAAACATGCAACTCACAGGCCCTGGAGATTAACTCCCCTCGCTGTGCTGGAATACAGCAGAGAGAGACAGTGAAGGGAAAGAGGAAGGGTGGTCCATCCATTAAACCTGCCAGAATGAGAGGTATTGACTCAGAAGGCCGACCAAGACACAGGCCAAGGTGCAACGGATGACCTATTAGCCTCTGACAACGCCAGACCAGAACCTCATTTCCCAAAAACATCTTAAGGCCAAAGTGATCCCATCCATCTTTATTCTGTTTGGAAATTTTCCAAAAAGCAATTTCAGGTGGTCATAAAAGAAGAAGAAGGAGGGAAAAAACCATATGAATATCTCAGACCAGACACAGCATTGATCCATCACTGATACCTAAACTTCATTTTCTTTGTATCTTGTTGAATAAAGTCAGACCGCCACAGTTCAGCACACGGGAACGCTCAAATATCAGCAAAACCACAAGAAGCAACAAAACTATGGGCCACGAAAACAATGCAAAAATATTTATGTTAGCAAAACAAGGAGAGAGTTGTTATCACTGGTTATTTAACATACTGTCAGGGACCGTGTGTAAGTGGTAACAGGCGCCAATGGTGCAAAAATAAAAGTACGACCTTAGAGCCATTGTTTGCATGTATTACATTGTTCATCCAAAATTCCATAATTAAGGGGGAATGTCAAAATGTTTGTAGCACAGCTCCCTGAAAGTCTCTCCAGACATACTGTAATCAAAACAAAATAAACAACCCCTTAAGGAGAGTAGAGCAATTTTATCAATTCAGCATTTTCACCATTCCTCTCCCTTGCTCTCATCATTCATAAGTCCACCGATTATATGTCCACAGGGAGTTTTAAAGATTGGCATGCCAAGCTTTTACCCATGGTTGATCAATAAATAAAGGAGTTTTCCTCACCGTCGATAAGTGAGCGTTCCATGATGGCCGAGATGGGCGTAGAGGGATCGGAGAAGATGGAAGCAACAGTAAACCCACCTGCTTTTCCCCATCTGATGTTGATAATTAGATGTCATTATTTAGCTATTTAGCAGCCATTTGAAACAACGGGATAGTGCCAAGCAGACAGCGCTTCCAGCTTAACTGTGATTGAAAACAGCCCAGTTTCCTTGATTCTCGCACTATCAGAAAGACAGGCAGTTCCGCACATTAGCCCAAGACATTTTTCTCTCTTGGCCTGTCCCCGCATTGTGATAGCAAAAGAAATACTGACGAACATCTGAAGTCTGGCCATTTTTGTGTCTTTTTCTGGTGTAACCATAAAGACCCCCTACAATGTCCACAAGAATGTCTACTGTGTTGAGTTTCACTGTACCGTTGCTCTAAACAATCCTGGTTTTGGAGGTCTGGAACAAATCTTATTTCAGTGAATTCCAGGAATTTATTCTCCTTGCCAGCTTTTACTCATCTTATATAGGCCACAATAAGATTATCACAAAAACAAAAATTGGCCTACATTCCCCAAGGCCTCTGTATTCTCTCAAGGTAGCCACATCAAACCATGCAATCGCTTGCTTCATGTGTACTTTGCCCAATGGATTTCCCAAATACTGGCTTTCACACGCAAGCTTTCGTCAATGTTTTTCTGGAAAATTCTTTTGGAAACCTAAGTCTACAAACCTCTACCTGCCTCCCTGGTAATCATGATTGCTGGGGGTTTCCTGGAGAAAGAAGCATGTCTTTGAATTCATTTCCACTGCAACAAGTAAAAGCCAAACTTGTCTTTTTTTTCTGATCCCCAATTGATCTCAAACTGTTCACAATGTCACAGTTTCCAAAGTAGCTACCTTCTCCAAATGAGGCACCTTAAAATCAGACCACTGGCTCAAAGGATACATAGAGTACAGAGAGTTGGAGATGTTAAAAAAGAGCACTCTGGCCTGAGCTTTTGCTACCAGGAAAGACGTTGAGTTGCATTTGTTTTGCCTTGATAAGTGGAGAACACTGATTGAACTAGGCCAAGTCTAGATTGGACTAGCTGCCCCCAGAGGATTTCCCAGGCCACACAAGCTGGGAGTTGAGTTACTACAGTCAGCCTCAGCCCAAGCAGTCAGGAAACAGTAAGTCCAAGACATCAAACTTCTCTCTCAGGGCATCAGTATGCAAAGATTATATTTGTTTGTTTGTTTTATTTTCCCAAGACAGAGAGAAGAGTTGTTCAGCTAAATTATTCAATCAAGCAAATCCAAACCAGAGTATCAAAGTAAGGAATGTTGCAAGGCGTTCACGCTTTATGACAAATTTTACTCTTATGTTTACGAGTAGTACTTGTGCAATGAGCCTGAAAGGCCATTTAATGTATCTTGTGCATTAGATTTTTAAAATAATCAAACTGTTTGAAAGATCCTTTAACGAAAGTTGACTCAATTTTGGATTTAAAGAGTTTCATAGAGACAACAATGAAATTATTCTAAAGTATTTAAATAACTTGGTGATTTTAGCATTTCTAAGAAACTCAGCAAGATCTATGTACCCAGGACTGTAGGGGACGCTATAGCCTGCAGATACCTCCATCTTGGGGCTTCAAGGTGGGACTGGCACTCCAGTCACCAAAAAATGCCTCACAAAACTCAATACTTTAAAAGAAGAGCTTTGTGTCGACATTCCATTGGAGTAACTCTGTTGCTCTCTTCCATCAGAAGACAGCACGTTATGAACGGGATTGGGGGAAACCATGTGGATGCTCATCCATGCAAAGTAAGGAATTACTGGAGAGCACCAAAGGTCATGCCTCTGCAGGGTTTGTCCACTGCAAACAGGACTCAAATCCAAACTTGTGGTAGCTTGTGCAGGTAGGTACCAGGAAAATCTGCAAGGATGACCATTTTCACTTGGCATTTGAGGGGATGTGGAAAGCTCTACCAATGCATTGGCAAGCATTCTCATAGGTCCACAGACCTGCAAGCGGCCAGATCTTGTCAGGTTGGATAGAAGTGCTTTTGGTATCCAGTAGTTGGCACTCCGAGGGATTAGTAGTTGTGATTGCAGTCTAGTCCATTTTGATGGTGTCAGATGTCACTGACGACAAGCACTGTCAGGGCTCATTATGAGGACTTGGGCCCCAACATATTTGCCAGCTTTCATAAAAATGACTTGACTTTGCCAAAACATTAGCAGCTATGAATTGCTGGATATGGTTCCAGCATCCAGTACTGGCGGTATAGCTGGAGAGATTGATCATGTTCATGGAGACTCTTAAGAACTGCAGGAGTCTATACATAAATATATTCCATTGTAATCCTTTGTCAACTCTGGCCACAGGGTACACAGTAAAATTACCAGTGTAAAACTAACACTGACAGTGTTAATTAACACTGTCAGTGTACATATGGTCCTACTCTAGTCAGAGTGAGACCATATGTTTACTGTCAGTGTTAATTTAACACTGGTGATTTTACTGTGTAGTTGTAGCTTCCTGAAGGATCCAATTCACGTCCAACAAATTTTTGTCTGCACTGTGTTCTAGTCGTATTCTTGCTAAATTTCAAATTCAATTTTTTTCACAGGGGTTTAGACACAATCTGGGTGGATAACTTGGAAACACCGAGCAGTGACAAGACTATGAAAGCTGCAAGGAAAAGCAATGGATGCACCAATGGGAAAGGCATCTGTTCTCAGAAGACACTCTGAATATCATCAAGAAGTTTTTTATTGAGTGGTTTGGTGGCAATTCAGGACAGTATGGGGAGCTTAAAAAGGGAGCTGTGATGGCCACTGAGGGTAGATAAGGAGACATTTCTTCAAACAATCTGCAAGCAGCTGACACATCATCTGTGGTGTATTGACCTTTGGCCTGCTTACAGAGGAATCAAAGTATTGCATTCTTCTAAGCCCACACTTCATCCCACCACAGTCATGACAAGTGATGGCATAATCCTCACAGTTGACTCTGCTGTACTTTCCTGTTGGCCATGCTACTTTTAGCAGATATTTAAGGATAATCTTCCTGCCAGGACATTGGATATTTGAGGTGCCAGAGTTCTGGTGGCTGATGCGCTAGTCAACTACAAACACCAAATGCTGGTAAGGTGAAACAGCCAAGGGTGAGTCAAACTGCAGGGGACTGTGGTATCGAGGCTGAACTACTTCAGGTAGGTCAAGATGCTGTTCTCCCCCTATTGCAGGAATTCTTTGCTTCCATTTGGGAGACTGTCATCATGCCAATGGATGGAGGGACTTGCTGTCCCTCTCTCGAAAGGAAAGGCCATTCACCTGGATTGCAACATCTACACTGCTCCCCATAGTGGGCAAGGTACTTGCAAGGGTCACTATAAGTAAGACTGCTCATTCTTCAGTGAGCAGAACAGTCTGGTTTCATGCCCAAGAAGGCAACCTTCGACCACAACATAGTTCTGCAAGTGCTCACTGAAAACAAGTGTGAACATTGCCAGGGCTTCTTTGAAACCTATGTTTATTTTTGCAAAGTGTTTGATTTGGTTGACTGGGCTGCTTTATGGGACACCCTCAGAAGTTAAGGGATCCCAGAAAGCTGCTGAACTTCATAGCTGGCTTACACACAGACACTGTAAGTGCAAAGTGTGAGGCAGAGAGAGTGCGGAGAAGAGCCTGTGACTTCTTTTCAGTTATTTTCTGGTATTTGTCAGGGGTACATTCTGGCTCCTGCTTTGGTTCAGTGCCTGCAGTGACTGGGTGTCTGGTGAAGTCATGGATCCAGCAACTTGGAAACTTTTGTCAGCGAGGAAAGGGTCACTGATCTTGATTTTGTGAACAATACTGTGATCTAGGATGCTCTGACTGCAGAATGTGGAAGTCTAGTTAAGAGTCAAAGAAGACACTGAAAGCCCGGATCACGTTTAAGATCCAAGCTTTAAATGACGTCTTGGTCCAAACTGGGAACTTCACAAATTACCCCAGCAGTATGTAAAGTAAATAAATAGAAATAAATTAAATTAGCTCCGCCTTTGCCAGCTGCAGCATTAGCAATGAATGTATGCATGCATCAACAAATACAACCCCTGGCAAAAATTATGGAATCACCGGCCTCAGAGGATGTTCATTCAGTTGTTTAATTTTGTAGAAAAAAGCAGATCACAGACATGACACAAAACTAAAGTCATTTCAAATGGCAACTTTCTGGCTTTAAGAAACACTATAAGAAATCAAGAAAAAAAGATTGTGGCAGTCAGTAACGGTTACTTTTTTAGACCAAGCAGAGGAAAAAAATATGGAATCACTCAATTCTGAGGAAACAATTATGGAATCACCCTGTAAATTTTCATCCCCACATTAACACCTGCATCAAATCAGATCTGCTCATTGACATTGACCCTATGTGTCTTTTTGCAAGGAATGTTTTTGCAGTTTTTGCTCTATGGCAAGATGCATTATCATCTTGAAAAATGATTTCATCATCCCCAAACATCCTTTCAATTGTCCAAAATATCAACATAAACTTGTGCATTTATTGATGATGTAATGACAGCCATCTCCCCAGTGCCTTTACCTGACATGCAGCCCCATATCATCAATGACTGTGGAAATTTACATGTTCTCTTCAGGCAGTCATCTTTATAAATCTCATTGGAAAGGCACCAAACAAAAGTTCCAGCATCATCACCTTGCCCAATGCAGATTCGAGATTCATCACTGAGTATGACTTTCATCCAGTCATCCACAGTCCACAATTGCTTTTCCTTAGCCCATTGTAACCTTGTTTTTTTCTGTTTAGGTGTTAATGATGGCTTTCGTTTAGCTTTTCTGTATGTAAATCCCATTTCCTTTAGGCGGTTTCTTACAGTTCGGTCACAGACGTTGACTCCAGTTTCCTCCCATTCGTTCCTCATTTGTTTTGTTGTACATTTTTCGATTTTTTGAGACATATTGCTTTAAGTTTTCTGTCTTGACGCTTTGTCTTCCTTGGTCTACCAGTATGTTTGCCTTTAACAACCTTCCCATGTTGTTTGTATTTGGTCCAGAGTTTAGACACAGCTGACTGTGAACAACCAACATCTTTTGCAACATTGCGTGATGATTTACTCTCTTTTAAGAGTTTGATAATCCTCTCCTTTGTTTCAATTGACATCTCTCGTGTTGGAGCCATGATTCATGTCAGTCCACTTGGTGCAACAGCTCTCCAAGGTGTGTTCACTCCTTTTTAGATGCAGACTACGAGCAGATCTGATATGATGCAGGTGTTAGTTTTGGGGATGAAAATTTACAGGGTGATTCCATAATTTTTTCCTCAGAATTGAGTGATTCCATATTTTTTTCCTCTGCTTGGTCTAAAAAAGTAACCGTTACTGACTGCCACAATCTTTTTTTCTGATTTCTTATAGTGTTTCTTAAAGCCAGAAAGTTGCCATTTGAAATGACTTTAGTTTTGTGTCATGTCTGTGGATCTGCTTTTTTTCTACAAAATTAAACAACTGAATGAACATCCTCAGAGGCCGGTGATTCCACAATTTTTGCCAGGGGTTGTATAATCCAATAATAATATTTTATTCTGAAATGGGCTGTTCTGCATAATCAGTACTTTTACTTCAAGTATAATCAGCTACGAACACTTTACTTATTTGCTTAAGGAACATTGTCAATGTAGGACTGTGACTTGGAACAGAGTATTTCTGCAGTAGTACTACTTTACTTAAGTAAAAGATTGTAAGTATCTTCCATTACTGATATTTGTACCATTGTATTATCTTACAACTGACTGAAAATGAATCAGTGTGTTTTAAGAACAGTTTCTGCTTTGGTAGAGCAGACTTTTGTAAGACCAGATGCAAGTTAATGCAAACCATTTCCATTTTGGACATGCTTCTGCTTAGTTGACTGCACTTAACCTTTTTACTTCTCAACCTCCGGCACATATAAGAAAGAAAAGTAGCAGTAAGGAATGTGATTACCTGAAGGGATGTGATGCTAACATTAGATATGCAGCACGACATGGAAAGACAGAAAGGTAACAAGAGGACGCAGCCCGCAGCAGAACTCGGCCCAGGTTAGGGTTAGGGTTAGGGGTAGGAGTAGGGTTAGCCCTGGGCCCAGTTCACACCTGGGGGCCAAGTTTACATTGAGCCCTGTTCTCCTGTATCTGACAGAAACACATGTTAAGGAGGGTATTGGCAAACTGTGGACCCCTGCAGTCATCTTCAATTCCCTTCAGGGAATTCAATACCTGGCACTGAAAAGATGTGGAAAATGTGAAGAAGGTAATCTTACTTGTGAGGAGAAGAGCGGTTGAAGCACGTCTTTGTCACATCGGTCACGTCGGGGTTACAGCAATCGCCAAGGTCATAGATGAAGTTTTCTGAGTTACATTCAGGGTCACATATCCCATCCCCTTGCTTCTGCTCAGGACAATGGCTCCAGTGCCCTGACATGCAGTCGCCACCATCAAATCCCGTCAGCGGGTGGATGCATTCTGGATCGCATTCACCATTACCAACTTTACTAATGTCACAGTTGGCTAGAATCAACCGGTTACGAAGGGAAGAGTTGGTCACATTGTGAATGCTGAGTTCCCAGGTGATGTTGTAGGGACTAAAGGCCTCATTTAGCTGCTGGTGCTGCAGGCTGATCTGGTGGTCAGTTACGGTGGGCCTCGTCCGATCATCATCCCAAATATTTATAACACGATATTGTACTTTCTTGGGCCGACGGAACATCCAAAGATTATTGTAGTTTTTGATGACTTCTACATTGTCACAGACAGTCTGACCACAAGCTGGGGGCTCCAGCGTTGTGTCCAATAATCCTTCACTAATTCCACTGCCCCCAACACCCCCCAGAATCCCATGCCGTCCAATGCCACTCTGCTCAGGTTGTGGAAAACTCCCATCTTTCACAGTCAGCCACTTCCGGCCCGAGTGCTCAAAGGTTTCTCGGATTACCAGATGAGGTAGATCTTGGAGGTCCTCATGGCCCTGCATATCCCTGATAATCTGCCTCTGCACTCGGGCCTGATTCCATAGCCCCACCCTTTCCACTGCTCCCCTGTAATTATGATTCAGTGCATTACCCCCAATCATCAGCACTTTGCACTTTTTGGTCACATGACTGAAGACGTCACCCGATTGCTCCCGACTGACACCCACCTGGGCACCGTTGACAAAGAGCTTCATGTACACACCGTCATATGTGACTGCAACATGTGCCCATTGGTTTGGTATGTAGCGAACATTGGAGTGGATGGAGGTCACTTTGTGAGCGCGGTCTGTCTTAAGGGAGAAGAAGAAGCGGGGGTCACGGTTTCCTTGTTCACCAACTGCCTGGATCCCAAGCAGCCATCCTCGGTCACTGGAGGCATAGAAACATTTGTCGTACAAACCTGGAGAGATAACAAAAAAGTCAATTAATATGTGCAAGGCTTTACAATAGAGGTGTGAAAGTGAATGTGGAGATGCAACCTAACAGACAGAGTAGAAATTTTTTATGTTGGAAATAAGACCGAAGACAGCTCAGGGAGCAATAACTTAGGATAATATGACAGCCACATATTTCAACTCAATGCATTTGTAGACTTGGCTGTTTCACTCTGTAATCTACACATCCTTTTCAATAACACTCATTTACAATTCTGAATATGATATATTTCCAGCTCTTACTATGTCCACAAAGAAAATCATAATGCCATGATTACAAAAAAAAAACAAAAAACAGGTTAGGTTTTGCAGCATTAGTGGTGTTCACTAATGCTGCATTTTTCCACATTGATCACATTACAGAAATACCCTGGATTGTCCATCCCCATCTCGTGAAAGTAGCCATCTGTCTGCAAAATCAGGTGTAATCAAGTGATATGTGGACATCCCCTTGCTGTTATCTAGTTGAGGAGATGGGCAGCAATGAGGCTCCTGCATGCTAGAGTATGCTTAGAGAAACACACCACACAGGCATGGTGAGGTAACAGACATTTCCTCACAATGCAAGTCATAGTCATAGTGGAGCAGATAACTGTAACAATTGTTCATTTCTGGAAACAAGCACCAAAATTGGCACACATACACCTTAGACATTACTCTTTTGTAAAAGCATTATTAGCACATTAGCCACCTAAATTTTCCATAGGCAGCCAGGTAGGGGTCAATTGAAGAATTACACAGGGGTCAAAATTTAAAAATGCTCCAATCATGATGAAAACTATACTACTTTATTTGTCTGATCACGAAGATTCCAAAAGGGTACAATTTGGACGATCTATGACTGAATGTTATGGAGTTATGGGGTAAAAACAACAAGAAAGTTAAAGTTGCTCCAATTTTGGTAAAGAAAAAAGTGGTGCAAATTATTGGTTGCATTGATAGGATTAACAAATTGAATAGTTTTGACTATGAATGCTTGGTCTGTAAGGTAAAGGTCAAACAATGTCAACGTCCATTGGATTCTATGGCATGTGACATATGTTACCCTGTAACATGACAACTAAGCATGACACATGGTGCAAACTATTCCTTTTTAAAACTCTATTAACTCAACCAATAATTTGCATCATGTTTTACAATAATTGGAGCAACTTTAACTTCTGACTCCTGTACAAACTGAAATTGACCTTTGTCACCATTCTTGCTGTTTTTACCCCATAACTCCATAACATTCAGTCATATATAGTCCAAACTATACCTTTTTTTGAAATAGTTATGATCAGACACATAATGTGGTATAGCTTTCAATATGATTGGAACATTTTTTATTTTTGACCCCTGTGCAATTCTTCATTGAACCAGTATTTGGCCCCCGATTGAAAATTCAAATGGCTAACATTATTTGTGTAAAATATATACCAACAGTCAAATTTTGGTGCTTGTAACCAGGTTTGAACAATTCCTCTGCAAATATTCTGTTATCTGCTGCACTACATCTAGGTCTCCTTAAGTCATTTGACAGAAAGTCATTACAGTGGTACCAAAGGATTTGCCGGAGAGACCTACCAGCAAAGGTATTTACTCCAATGGGTTGTCCTCTAGTTCTGACTTTGATTACAATTAGATTTTAATGCATATATCAGTATGATCAATATATTATTTTTGACAGATTTCAATATCTTCTTTCCAGAGGTAGAATGAAAATGGAGTTCAGATTGTATAAAAAATAAAATTATTAATATGATATATTTCTTGATAGCTAAAAGCATGTTTCCCTAGAAATTGGGCTGAAGTGCATGTTTATTTAAAGGAGACCCCATGGAAATCTTTCTCTATAAGCTTCTCAAGAACAGTGAGTCCATTTAAAGCTGTCCATGTAAATGCCCCTTGCTCGTAAGGAAGCCAAAAGAGACTAGTTGTCTGCTAAAGCCTTGTTTTCGTAGAGGCACCAAAACACCTTTTTCCTGTTTCACTTGGACCGTGTGTGTCAGCATCAGCATGGTAATGTCTTTTCACTTCTAAGGGGATCTCTGAATGCTAACTATTTATTTGTTTAGTGCTTGTTGAGGTCCACGTGTGCAGACACACAAGTTCGGTTCTATATCCAAAAAGGCACACCCTGAGTGCAAAGATTCCACAGCAACTAGAGGGTAAAGCAGTGGACGTGTGACCAGAGGGTCTTTGGATCAATTCTCCATTAGCCAAGAAAATCATTGAGGTCCCTCCCCTAAGGCAAAGTCCTTAACCCCCATGTTGCTGCCAATGTGCAGTTGAGTGCTTTGCATGGCAATACCTTGACATCGGTGTGTGTGTGTGTGTGTGTGAATGGGTGAATGTGAGGCTTCATTGTAAAGTGCCTACACCATCTACAGAAAATGGAAGCATGCAGTATACATGCAGTCCATTTTCCATTTAACTGGATGTGCATGACAAGGTCCATCTCTGCTTGTGAAAATCGGTGGTCACGCAATCTCAGTCTGAATGCTGTCACAGAAAAACATTTTTCAGGTTTGCTCACAGTGGCAGCGCCAAGGGGTAGCTTGGGGGGGCTTAAGCCCCCCCAATAATGAGCCAAGCCCCCCTCAGCCCCCCCAATAATTCTGCCAATAATTTGAATAGCGACTGACATATTCGTGGATCTCAACTGCAGTTTTGCACTGAGAATGTCTCAATATTGCGTAACTGAGCAAAGTGATGAATGTGTGCGTTCGGTGATCCACCAATGCTGAATCACCCTACACAAACAGAACTTTCAGTTTTGAAAATAAATATTTATTTGTAAAAACCCAAACACAAGTTACAAATCAGAAATATGTGTTTGTGGATCACAAAGCACGTGATTCTAAGTGATGTGTGTGTGCATTGATACCACATTTTAGAGGAGCACGAGTGACTAAAACATATACCTTGGTATTTATAAAGCAATTTACTATATATTGTTCATTTCGATGACATTTTGTGAAGCCCCTCCAACTTCTACCCCAGCCCTCCCCCCTCAGCCCCCCCAACAAAAATTTCCTGGCGCCGCCACTGTTTGCTCACTATATTTGCAGTTCGACATTTATGAGGTACCCTGTCTCTTCCACTGCACACACACCTCAGCAGTGGTGAGCGCAGTTCAGCTGATCAGCTAACAGCTAATTAACTTAGCTAACTTGTTCTTTAGCGGATTAGCATTGCAGCTAATTTTAAAAATCATTACTGGACCAGTTAGCTTCCACTAAATATAGTTCCACTAACTTTAAGCCAGTTAACATTTTCTTGAATTAAGTTTATTGTTCAAAAGCATTTGTGAATCCTAAAATCATATGTTTCCTGTTGGAGCTTATTCTCAAGGTCGGAGCTACGTCACTTTGCCAAAGTGGCCAAACCGAAGGCAAGAATTTGTGCTTCACTGTCCGCTCAGTGAAAACACGTTCAGGCTGTATGCTGTTTTATTGAAATCATTATTGTCGCTAATTTGCTTCTAAAGGCCAGCTGACAGCTCTCATTGCCTCGAACGGTGAGATTTATACACTAAGATGACCTTAAATGAACCACTGTACATTAAATTGACTTTATTGATGAGTCTGACCCCTTTGAAAAGTGACCAAATTACATGTATTTGTATTGAGCTCAGCGAAAAACCCGCCCCTCAAGGTTAACTGCCTGGATACTGACCTTGAGAATAGACACAAATCCTAGTGAAATCAACACATGATGTAAAGGAAACAAGCATCACCTTGAGAAGATGAAGAAGGACAAGGTCAAACCAGAATAAATGAATTAATTAGTTTACTCAAATTATTTTCCATGTGTATTTTTTTAATTTCTTATTTAATATTTTCTGTACTGTGAACTAACCCTATCCCTAAAATTTCTGCTTTTTAGGTCTGTTTTTTCTGAGTTTTAGAATCAAAAAGCAAGCCAAAGCTAAATTCAAATAATAAAGGTTAGCTGTTAGCGGTCATGTAAGCTAAATGTTTTAGTGGTTTACTAGTTTAGCTAACTTTTCCGTTAGTGGATTAGCGGTTATTGAAGCTAGCTTTTAAGATAGCCGTGACCACCACTGCATCCATATTAGGAAAAGGTGACATCTCGGAGACTCACTCCCCTGGCATTCGTCATCTATTGATCTACCTTCTTCATCTATGGGTTTCTTATTCTAGTCACTATATCTTTTCCTCAAAGTCAAGTTGTAGACGTCAAATGTATTTTTTGCCCCATTGATTGGGGTACCTGTGTCTGCAATAACTGTCTGGCTAATGGTAATTGCGCTGACATCTTGATTTTGACCCATTTTTAACTACAGTACATGGGCACTCAGTGTGCATTCATTAACTTGGTATTTGAAGGGACTAATGTTGAAACAGCGCGGGTTGGGTTCAGCGTCAAGGTCAGTCCTTTGGTGGATGACGTTTTCAGGCTTTCCACTACAGTGAAAGGAAAAAGCGTTCCATCTGTCAGCTAGCGCACTCAAGACTAAAAGGTGTGTTAAAATGCTCGTAGGGCTCACAGTGTAAACAGCTGTCATAATTCTGCCATGCTCAATTAATCTAACACAATACATCTTTCCAGAGGCCCTGCTGCAACTCCTCAGACTCATATAAAAAACTAAAAAATTTAAAAAATACGCACATTCATACATACTTGTGAACATCCACATATACGAGGAGAAAAATTCTAAATACTGAAATACAGATAGTTGTCTGTAAGCATATATACAAATGTGTGTACTAAGTAACGTGTGTGTGTGTGTGTGCGCATAGCGGAGAGCAATTCCTGTCAGGATCAAAGGTAACCTTCCTCACATTGGTCATTTGTCTTCTTGCAAGAAAAACACACTGAGTTAAAAAAAAAGAAAGTGAAAAAAACACACACACATAGGCACACAAAGAAAAATGTCACAAGGACTCGACAAAAAGCAGGGAAGGAGAAAACAATGAAGACTCCGTTTGTTCTGGCTACAAAAGGTCAAAGAAACTTTTCAGTCATACTATAGAAAACGCCGCACCAAGATCACTGTGCAGAAACAATGGAAAATTCCAATGATATTTTCAGAAAACAACTTCAGTAAACATAGCCAAGTAGAGAGAATTTAAAAAAGAAATTATGTCTTTAGATTTTAACATGTTATATATATATATATATATATATATATATATATATATATATATATATATATATATATATATATATATATATATATATATATATATATATCACATTTTGTGCTTTGTTACATGCACAACTGTGTAATTTATCCTGTGCACTAATTTTACCATATCTATACATACTTATATTCACTATATTCTATTTTTCACATAATCTGTTCACATTAGTATTTATCCACCCACTAGCAAATGTCGCAATATACTTTAGTCACCTTTCTTTAGTGTAAATATTTTTCTTTTTCTTTACTACTGTATGACTCTTGCTGCTGCAACAAGTGATTTTCCCTGCTGTGGGATCAATAAAGTTTATCATATTATATTACATATAGATAGATAGATAGATAGATACACCCACATTGTAGGTGTATCTATATGTCTATCTATATCATATAGATAGACATATAGATACACATACATTATGGGTGTATCTATAGATATAGATATAGATATAGATACACATACACTGTGGATGTATCTATAGATATAGATATAGATAGATACACCCACATTGTAGGTGTATCTATGTCTATCTATATCATATAGATAGACATAGATATACATACATTGTGGGTGTATCTATAGATATAGATATAGATACACATACATTGTGGATGTATCTATAGATATAGACATAGACATAGATACACATACATTGTGGGTGTATCTATAGATATAGATATAGATACACATACACTGTGGATGTATCTATAGATATAGATATAGATACACATACACTGTGGGTGTATCTATAGATATAGACATAGATACACATACATTGTGGGTGTATCTATAGATATCGATACACACACATTGTGGATGTATCTATAGATATAGATATAGATACACATACATTGTGGCTGTATCTATAGATATAGATATAGATATAGATACACATACATTGTGGGTGTATCTATAGATATAGATATAGATATAGATACACATACATTGTGGGTGTATCTATAGATATAGACATAGACATAGATACACATACATTGTGGATATATCTATAGATATAGATATAGATACACATACATTGTGGGTGTATCTATAGATATCGATACACACACATTGTGGATGTATCTATAGATATAGATATAGATACACATACATTGTGGCTGTATCTATAGATATAGATATAGATACACATACATTGTGGGTGTATCTATAGATATAGACATAGACATAGATACACATACATTGTGGATATATCTATAGATATAGATACACATACATTGTGGGTGTATCTATAGATATAGACAGACATAGATACACATACATTGTGGATGTATCTATAGATATAGATATAGATGCACATACATTGTGGGTGTATCTATAGATATAGTCAGACATAGATACACATACATTGTGGGTGTATCTATAAATATAGACATAGATATAGATACACGTACATTGTGGGTGTATCTATAGATATAGACATAGACATAGATACACATACATTGTGGGTGTATCTATAGATATAGATATAGATACACATACACTGTGGATGTATCGATAGATATAGATATAGATACACATACACTGTGGATGTATCTATAGATATAGATATAGATACACATACATTGTGGGTGTATCTATAGATATAGACAAACATAGATACACATACATTGTGGGTGTATCTATAAATATAGACATAGATATAGATACACGTACATTGTGGGTGTATCTATAGATATAGACATAGATACACATACGTTGTGGGTGTATCTATAAATATAGACATAGATATAGATACACATACATTGTGGGTGTATCTATAAATACAGACATAGATACACATACATTGTGGGTGTATCTATAAATATAGACATAGATATAGATACACATACACATACATTGTGGGTGTATCTATAAATACAGACATAGATACACATACATTGTGGGTGTATCTATAGATATAGACATAGATATAGATACACATACATTGTGGGTGTATCTATAAATACAGACATAGATACACATACATTGTGGGTGTATCTATAGATATAGACATAGATACACATACTTTGTGGGTGTATCTATAAATACAGACATAGATACACATACACTGTGGGTGTATCTATAGATATAGACATAGATACACATACTTTGTGGGTGTATCTATAAATATAGACATAGATATAGATACACATACATTGTGGGTGTATCTATAAATACAGACATAGATACACATACATTGTGGGTGTATCTATAGATATAGATATAGACATAGATACACATACATTGTGGGTGTATCTATAAATACAGACATAGATACACATACATTGTGGGTGTATCTATAGATATAGACATAGATACACATACTTTGTGGGTGTATCTATAAATATAGACATAGATATAGATACACATACATTGTGGGTGTATCTATAGATATAGATATAGACATAGATACACATACATTGTGGGTGTATCTATAAATACAGACATAGATACACATACATTGTGGGTGTATCTATAGATATAGACATAGATACACATACTTTGTGGGTGTATCTATAAATATAGACATACATATAGATACACATACATTGTGGGTGTATTTATAAATATAGATATAGATACACACATTGTGGGAGTAAAAACTCACCAACATGGAATACCCAGAATTTCACGTATTTATTTTCAGAAAATTCTTCTGTATCACTCCAGGATCACAGTCCGCCGTGGTGGTGCACAGAGGCAAAATTACAAAAATTCTGCCAATGTCCAAATACTTATGGACCCAAGTCTACACTCAGAGAGTATTACCTCACCAACTCTGCACTATCGCAAACTACACACCAGTAAAATGTTTGCTGACAGTTAAAGGCAGTTTGTTCTTGAACTCTCCATTATCATTGTAAAAGTTGACACCAAGACATGAGCCTTATCAGAGAGACAATCTGCCGGTGTTTGCATCTCACGGTACCCAGCAAGTCATGGAAGAGTGAGGCGGCGCTGCTCTCGTGGTTTATTTTCCTCCACCTTTGATGCGGGATAACCCGACGTTCCCCCCGACACGAGGCCCAACAGGGCACAACAACGTTTACATAACGTTAACAAACAGAACTCGTTGTTCTGATAGTGCGGTTCTGTGGATGCGCAGTGGGCTCGCACATACGTACAACCCCTGGCAAAAATTATGGAATCACCGGCCTCGGAGGATGTTCATTCAGTTGTTTAATTTTGTAGAAAAAAAGCAGATCACAGACTTGACACAAAACTAAAGTCATTTCAAATGGCAACTTTCTGGCTTTAAGAAACACTATAAGAAATCAGGAAAAAAATTGTGGCAGTCAGTAACGGTTACTTTTTTAGACCAAGCAGAGGGAAAAAAATATGGAATCACTCAATTCTGAGGAAAAAATTATGGAATCATGAGAAACAAGAACGCTCCAACACATCACTAGTATTTTGTTGCACCACCTCTGGCTTTTATAACAGCTTGCAGTCTCTGAGGCATGGACTTAATGAGTGACAAACAGTCCTCTTCATCAATCTGGCTCCAACTTTCTCTGATTGCTGTTGCCAGATCAGCTTTGCAGGTTGGAGCCTTGTCATGGACCATTTTCTTCAACTTCCACCAAAGATTTTCAATTGTATTAAGATCCAGACTATTTGCAGGCCATGACATTGACCCTATGTGTCTTTTTGCAAGGAATGTTTTCACAGTTTTTGCTCTATGGCACAGTGGCGGTCCTAGAGTGATTTACTCCCCGGGAAACCCCCTGCGGTGCCCCCCTCGCGCACACTAACGTGGCCACCACCTCCACCCCACCACCCATGAAAACACTAACTTCGTCCTGAACACCCACAATCCCACAAATTAACTCACAATAGCTATTTTCAAGAACAAATTTCCAGTTTTAATGACTACTGCAATAACAAACATAAAGAAATTGGCACAGTCTAATGTGTCATCATCCATGGACTTATCTGCAATGATCATCTCAAAAGCTTGCAGGAGGGCATCATAATTGTTTGCCCCAGTGCTCACTATCCGTGATGTGAAATTCCATCGAGTAGGAGCATTTCTGGGCAACCTTGAGCAGCCTGCAGACTCAAGAAAAGACATCCTCTTTGTGGATTTTGAGAAAAATGTGGCAAACCCAGAGAGTGATGCAAAAATTATTCTGCACTCAGATAAGCATTTAGCCCCCTGAGACAGAACCAGATTCAGTCTGTGTGCATAGCAATGCACAAACATTGCACTGGGGGCTATTGCTTTAACTTTGGCCTGCAAACCATTGAGAGCTGAAGCCATGACAGCAGCCATGGCTTCTTCGTAAGGAAGACTATCAAATGGCTTCGCCAAAATCTGGTCCACAACATTCAAATTGTCTGCCATTATGTGCAGCTTGCTACCTAGCTAGCTCGCTAGCTGGGACTGGCGCGAGGCTAGTGTGAAGTTTGTCCGCCTGTGAGTGCTTTGTGACGGTGGAAGAGCTCAGCAGCACCCGCTGCTCGGTAAGGACAGAAACTGCGATAGAAGTCAGAAAGAGTGATAGAAGTCAGTCTCCAAACACAAGCAGCTACAAAAAAAAACACACCAGAAATAGAAGCTCGATTTGTCGCTAGTCATTAACAAAGAAAATGCTGCTAAGAGGATTAGGAAAGTCTCCGGTTCAACTCAGAACAGAATGAAAATTAAAAAATGCTCGCACGGATGTTTACACCAAAAGATCGCTGATTCGCTCATTTCGCTGTCAATCAAATAGGGATTCAGCCTCAGACAGATCATCCAATCATCATGCAGAAGCTGAGCGTCCGGGCCAGCCGAGGCCAGCCCACTGTCCCATAGACCCCAGACACGCTGAGCGTCCGATGGGCGGGACAAAGCCCAGCATTTATCCAATGACTCGTCTCGTTTCGCTGCAGTCTTTGCTTCGCTACTGTTTATAGCACTGTGAAGCTGCGGGAATGAGTGAGAGGAAAGCTGCCATGGGACGGGAAGGTGGGGGCGCCACTCTGCCGTAATGTAATGAAACCATGAACCCCCCGTCAGGACAACCCCCTCACCCCGTTTTTTTTTTTTTTTTTGACCGTTTTTTTTTTTCCCGCACGGTCGTGCCACCCCGCCTGCGATGCCGCCCTGGTCGGCCCGTCTCCAGGACCGCCCCTGCTATGGCAAGATGCATTATCATCTTGAAAAATGATTTCATCATCCCCAAACATCCTTTCAATTGATGGGATAAGAAAAGTGTCCAAAATATCAACGTAAACTTGTGCATTTATTGATGATGTAATGACAGCCATCTCCCCAGTGCCTTTACCTGACATGCAGCCCCATATCATCAATGACTGTGGAAATTTACATGTTCTCTTCAGGCAGTCATCTTTATAAATCTCATTGGAACGGCACCAAACAAAAGTTCCAGCATCATCACCTTGCCCAATGCAGATTCGAGATTCATCACTGAATATGACTTTCATCCAGTCATCCACAGTCCACAATTGCTTTTCCTTAGCCCATTGTAACCTTGTTTTTATCTGTTTAGGTGTTAATGATGGCTTTCGTGTAGCTTTTCTGTATGTAAATCCCATTTCCTTTAGGCGGTTTCTTACAGTTCAGTCACGTACGTTGACTCCAGTTTCCTCCCATTCGTTCCTCATTTGTTTTGTTGTGCATTGTCGATTTTTGAGACATATTGCTTTAAGTTTTCTGTCTTGACGCTTTGGTGTCTTCCTTGGTCTACCAGTATGTTTGCCTTTAACAACCCTCCCATGTTGTTTGTATTTGGTCCAGAGTTTAGACACAGCTGACTGTGAACAACCAACATCTTTTGCAACACTGCATGATGATTTACCCTCTTTTAAGAGTTTGATAATCCTCTCTTAAAAGAGGATTATCAAATGAAAATGAAAATTTACAGGGTGATTCCATAATTTTTTCCTCAGAATTGAGTGAGTCCATATTTTTTTTCCCCTGCTTGGTCTAAAAAAGTAACTGTTACTGACTGCTACAAATTTTCTTCCTGATTTCTTATAGTGTTTCTTAAAGCCAGAAAGCTGCCATTTGAAATGACTTTAGTTTTGTGTCATGTCTGTGATCTGCTTTTTTCTACAAAATTAAACAACTGAATGAACATCCTCCGAGGCTGGTGATTCCATAATTATTGCCAGGGTTGTGCGTGTGTGTGTGTGTGTGTGTGTGTGTGTGTGTGTGTGTGTGTGTGTGTGTGTGTGTGTGTGTGTGTGTGTGAACACTTCCGAGGTTTCAGATGCTTTCAAACCTGCCACCAACTCTATGCAGATGTCACTGTCACACCAGGAAAGTGACAGCAGAACAGGTGCATTTTTACAAAGTGCTGTGTCTGAGTTTTAATGGCAATTAAATAATTCAATTTGTGTTTAATCATATAAAATAAATCAGCTATTAGACTGTTTTTACCCTTTAATGATTCTATTTTGTTGCAATCTGCTTGTTGTCCAGTTTTATTTTTAGCCGGCCCATCTGCATATCATGGCGCAAACTTCAGTTTTTTTTTGTTTTTTTTTTATCTCTAACCAAACTGGATGACCTACGTATGAATTA
The DNA here is from genome assembly GCF_902500255.1 of Thalassophryne amazonica. Classification (NCBI taxonomy): domain Eukaryota; kingdom Metazoa; phylum Chordata; class Actinopteri; order Batrachoidiformes; family Batrachoididae; genus Thalassophryne; species Thalassophryne amazonica. The sequence continues at coordinate 25,705,968 of NC_047119.1, forward strand.
CAGCATTTTCTGTGTACAGTCTCCCATTTTTAGATGACCAAAATGAATTGGACAATCTAATATAATCACAAACCAGCAGCAACTTCCAGTGCTAAAAAATTAAGCTAACGCGGAAGTGCCAAACATTGCTGTTCCTCAAATAGCGACTTGAGGCTTGCTCCAAAAGTGAGTCATTCCCCATTAGCCCCATGTAAAAATGTCAATCTATACAGCAAAAATAAATGTGTTTGCAACCTGGCCTGTATAGCTAGTTTCCTGGTTCATAACAACTGCATGTATTTTTATTTAACTCATAACTCATACATTTCTGCTATTTTAAGCCATGACATTGTGAGTAATTAGGGGTGTGGTTAATTTGAGTGACATCCCATGTGTGTGGGTGGGTTCAGGACTCTGCTAGCAATGGCTACTCAATGTTGCGGTGTTTGATCTTCTTTTGAGCACGTTATTAAAAATGTTTGAGATAATACGGCTTGCTGTGTGGTTTACAGTGCGAACAAACATCAAAGAAGTCAGTGCTTCAGTATTTCCTTTGAGTGAAATTTTAAAATTACTTAATTTGTATATTAGCACAATTAGCAGTAATTTAACGGTACTGATAGCTTGGTGATGTTAGTTCCAATAATGACAATAACAGTTACTGTGGCAATATGGTTTGGGCGTTTGATTAAAACAAAAATATGCATTAGTCAAACACCCATACCAAGGCTACCATGTTAGCCTTAGCTTGTTTTGGAAATTGTGAAATAAGGAGCGTGTTCAGGCTCCCCAGGTGGAAAAGATGGCAACATCTGGAGCTTAAAATCTGCTCTTCAGAAAACCTACAGGTGATGTCGTGGAGGTTGTGTCCACTATAAATATGTATCTATACATACATACACAGTCCACGAAATCAGTTTAATAGTTTGTTTCAGTCTTTGTTGCAGAAGGTTCCACTTATTTTCCTTTAAAAAAAAAAACATCTTGGGTAGCTGTTGCAGTACGTTTCAGGTCACTGTCCATCAGTGCAGCGGATGAGCAACACTCAACCATTCAACCGACTGCTGGTTTTCCCATTTCTGAGGTTAACAAACACTTTGCATTTTGTGTTTGCTTGCTGTGTTTACTCTAGTGAAGGTTTGTTTTACTTGACACGGAGATGCAAATTTCCAAGAGGGTGTTCTTGATCTGGTCAGCTATTGTGGAGGGTTTTTGCTTGTTTGTTTTTTCACTCACCAATACAAATTAATTAATTAATTAATTAATTAATTAATCCTACTGTCATCCACCTCATTTGCTGTTTATAGACTTTCCTGCCTTGGTGTTCCTGAGCCCATCAGTGTGTTCTTTCTTTTTGTGAATGTTCCAAATACTTGATTTGGCCACACTGATTTCTGTTTTGATGTCAGTTGGGTTTGCTTTGCTTTTTCAGCTTCTTCATGGTTTGCATCACTGAAAGTGACAGCTATGGATTTTTTTTTTGTACACATTTAACCACAAGAAGTTCTCAAATCCAAATGCAGAACTTGAACTCAACTCTAAGGTCCACATCTTGATGATCTATTGCTCACAGTCTGCGGAGCATAGCTCAAGTCCATTTTGGGTGTGCTCATCTCCACTTTGCAAATTGCACAGTGTGAAGGCGTTGTCCTCTTTATTTCACATTATATTTTACTTTTATTTATTTTTTTAATTTGTGGTATAAATTCAGTTTTGTTGTAATTTGATGCACTAATGCACATCACTGCATGTGCATGTGGAGTAAATGGTCATTGTGAACCCTCTTTTGTAAGACATATCCGAGTGTTACACTATTTAAACAGTACAAAATTCTGCACTCCACTGCAGACCAGATTTTTGGTGGTCCTGCTCCTTAAGACCAACACACCCACGGTTTCACAAATGAACACAAATGCATTTGCTACTTATAGGATGTGAGGAGCACTAGACGTAAAAATGACACCTTCATTGGTTGGAAACATAGATTGTATATATACCGAATAAACCTTGCATACCATCTCTACTCCTACAGGTTTTCTATAGAGACTCGGAAGAGCCGATATGAGGCCCAAAACAACACTTACTCTGCCTACATCACAACTAACCATATTTGTATAAGGTTTTTGGGGCATGGGTGGCATGCTGCATGACCTGGGTGGATGGAAGAAGCCTGAACACGCACCCCACACTCTCACAAGCACCACTAGCTTAGCTTATGGCAAGCTAAAAGTGGACACTCTTGTTTTGGCCGAACTTCTAGTCAGTTTCTGGACATTCTGTGTTAGTACGCACCCGCGGCTGACATGCTTGATGAATTCCTGCGCAAAAAGTAGTTCCCAGATATTTATGACAATGTGAAATAATGAGTATATCTCATCTAAATTAATTCTAAAATTTACCAGTAATAAAATTACAAAGATAACTGAAGAGTGGCCGTAATAAATATTTATGAGCAACTTCGCCTGTTATCGCTCAAGCACATTGTAAACATTGACACGATGGAGTTTGATGCGGAAGAGTTCAGAAAGACACGACTGGAATGTTTTGATTACCATTTACAGTTGGCGATGAAAGACTTGGGTGTTAAAGTCAGAACAAGAAGCTGAACTGAAAGAGATCTATCTAAAAAGAGACACATTCTGTATGATGTCGCTCCAACGAGAGCAGCATGCTGAGCAGGGTGCACGCACCCCCCGCCATTTTCAAGTTACAACAAGCTAAGCTAACAAGCTACCCTCGGTTCATGTGTTTATTAAATCATATCAAATCAGTGGTTCTTATAAGTTTGCTTTGATGTGGCCATTAAAAATTATGACCTGCTTATTTTCTCAGCAAATGTGGATTAACTCGACTGAATAAACTGAGCTACATTAGCATTAGCTAATAAAAGTCCGAACGCCATTTGCATCCAAAATGAAATCACATGATAATTTGACTGGCTCCAAAATATCTTAGATGTTTCATTAGGGGGAGTAACCACAAAGCAATACACATTATTTCAGTTATTTGTAATAAAATGCTCAAAACAACAGATACACTCCTCCCCTGCAACAGCTAGCGGCTAATGTCCCATGGCCTCTGAAGCCCCTTTCACACCAAGTCAATGTAGAGTTGTGTAATGTGGAGTACCGGCTACGCTGAGCTTATGCAGCCCTACGTGGCAATACGTAGGTCAGTACATACCTGCATTGCTAGATTTTATGCAGCCCACTGGACTTTGCTGAATTTTGTTGGCAGTGGTGCTTCAAAACCACAGAAGAAGAAAAGATGCATCAAAACCACAGAAGAAGAAGAGGCAGGCCAAAGCTTCCCCCTGCGCGCAACATGCACAGCCATTCCTGCGTAATAGATACGCAGCACGATGCAATGCTATGCAGGCCCGGCGAAGCTCAAACTGTCACTCAAAGTGGCCACACCCCTAATTATGAATAACTTTATGGTTTAAAAGATTTTAAACTAAGAAGTTAGAAAAAAATTCACACCGTGTACAGTTGTTATGGAAGGAGAAACTATCTTTTTCATGTACAAGGCTGTAAACATGGGGGGGGGGGGGTTCTCCTCTAAACTTTGACACTTTAACTTAGACTTCTACGGGAACCTGCTCACTTTTGGAGCCAGCCTCAAGCAGCCACTCAAGGAAGTGAAACTTTTCTAAATCCAGGTGTGTCTCATTTGGGACCAGCGAAGCTTACTGACTTGGTTGGAAACTTACGGCGTTATATTTGTGACTCTATTCTGAGTGATAACACCATAAGAAACTAGTAGTCACACTTGCATTGTGCAGTGCTTTGCCCCGTTTGGAAGAAAGGCTGTATAGCTTCTGCATTTAGCAAAGGAATCATAGGACTAATGGACTCAGCCAGTCAGTCAGTGGTGTTGCAAAATTTTTGTAAGGACTTCTATTTTTTTTAAACCAGCTAAATAAAAAAATCTGTTGTATATTCAACTTTCAAATGTTGGGTTCTGATAGAAACAGATGAGGAATATTATCAACAAGCAAAACAAAACAAAAAGAAAAGAAAAAATGGGATGGTTAAGTTGATCGTGAAGCCTTGTTGCTAATCACAGGGCTCTAGCAGCTACTGGAGGCCACTGTTGCTTGTCTGCTTACTTCTAACTTGAATAATCAATGAATAATTATCACTTAGTCATAAATTAGCTAAACATCCAAATGTCCAATTACTTTTTTAATCCATTAAAAACAAGGGGCATATACACAAATGCTGTCATTCCAAGCAACAACCTCCAGTGCTGAAAAATGAAGCCAATGCTGAAGTGCCAAAACCTGCAATTCCTTGAATGGCCCCTTGAGGTTGGCTCCCATAGTGCATCATTCCTCACAGAAGCTAATGTTTAAATGTAAAACTGAATAGCAGAATCTTGCCCACGCTCCACCTCTTTCCCCATTTCGGGGTTGGCCAGGAGGTGTGCTGTGTTCCACTGTACTTGGAACTTGGGAAAAAATAAACAGCTTCGACTCAAAAAAGTGTAATGGAACAGCCATTTAAGTCGGAATTCCAAGTCAGAAAGGTGGGCAAGATCCAAGTTCACCACTCTGATGTCACAGAAATATTGTGGTGCACACAGTAAGTGGTAACCAGAATGACATTTTTATGCATTTTTTACTTGTATGTGTTTGAGAATTTTATACAATAAAGGTATCTGAGAGGTACTGACTGGATTGTGGTGATGCAGTCTGTATGGAAGTGGATTACTAGCTTGTGACAATACCCCTCCCAAGATGGCGGATGAAAATATTGCAGAAAGGAGCTTGATGTCACTTGACTTACAAATATACCAACCATCCATTGTTTCCAAAGCATTTAGATTGAAATGAATTTGGATTGGAAGTTGAGAATTCTGACTTAGAATTACCAACTTCCAACAATGGAATGCAACATTAGGCGGAGTTAGGACATTTGAGCCTCAAACCTGTTCTTCAGAGATCCAGTGGGTGACATCATGGAGGGTTCGTCCCGCATATATACAGTCTATGTAATTCCTGCAGTCTTCACTCCGTTTTAGGGCTGCAACAAACGATTATTTGGATCATCGATAAATCTCATTGGGCTTCGACACAATTAATCGATTAATTGGATTAGCGGGGAATTTTTTTAAAAATGTGCCAGGGAAACAATTTTTCTCTCCTTCCATCACTTTAATTAACAACAGAACATTATTTGAAAACTTAAAATACTTGAAAATCAACAAATCGTCAAATGTCCCTTGGCTGTTGAAAAATAAAATAAAGAATAAAATAGTTTATAATAAAGAACAAAAATAATTATTTAAAATGTCATTGCTTTATCAAAGTGCTGAGTTGCCATAAAACAACATTGAAACATATAAATGTTATAAAATATATGGTTAAAAAAGAGAGGTATTTTTGTTGCTGCAAATGAGCAATTAGCATAACCAGTTAACCTTAAAACCTATGTGTCTGTATAACTTGTAAACTATGTGGTCATTTCACAATGACACATGTGATTCATGTCTCTTTCTCTAAAATTGTATTGTAGCATTATTAGTTATTATTACTATTGTTGCTATTATTATTAATATATAATAAAAATAAATTAAAAAATATAATTTGTAATACATTTGACTCTTTTACAACAACAAATGCTGAGCTATTAATTATTATTCAGAAAACAAATGCACAAACATGCTGAAATGCCAGCAGCTTAATGCTAACTTTATTGAAAATGCCATAGACATGCTAACGCGTTAGCATCAGTGTTAGCATAAAATACATCTATCAACTGTTTCAGAAGACCATAACAGGTCAGTTTAACATAAAAAGGTAAATATTCCTCACAGACATATGCTCTTTAGGGTTTTAGTGGGGAAAAATTAAGATAAAGCGAAATAAAACAAATGAAACAAACAAAGCAACAGCTCAAAGCACTCCATTGGTTCAAGATTCAAAGCAAAGCTTGGTTTATTATATGGGGGAAACGAAACATTTGCAGTAAAACAAAGTTATTTAGAAACTAATCGATGACTAAATTAGTTGACAACTATTTTAATAATCGATTTTAATCGATTAACTCGATTAGTTGTTTCAGCTCTACTCCGTTTCGACGCATGTACCCACAAATTAACGATGAGCTCATACACATTATTTGCCTTTCAATGCCAACATCGTGTGGAGGGCATCGACAACATCCCTGAATTTGCCATTGTCCTATTATTTATGGACCTGAATAACAGAACGGTGCACAGGAAATCACTTACAAATTTGCATTCATTATTGTTGAGTAATGACATTTTGGCAAACATCCCATAAACTTAAAACAAAAAAAAAAAACAAGTTGGAGGAGACAGAATGATGCGAACATCACCAGAGTCGATGGAGGACGCAAAGCAAACATCCCGCTGCAGAGCTTACCGTTTGCACCAGCACAGACTGCTCATGTGCCTGGCTATTTTCCGGCACCATTCTGAAAATGCCTCCCACAAAACGCAGAGGAACAACAGCGCTTCTTCCAATAAACAAGTCAAAAGTAAGAAACTGAAACAGATGGGACACAAAGAGCGAGCAGCGATCAAAACAACCGTGAGGGGAAAAAATAAAACAACAATAACAACTTCTGCAACAACACCGTCTGGATCAAAACAAGAGGATCGGGAATTTTCATATCGGCATGGGATTTCTGAGGCCTGATTTAAAAGATTAGGCTTTTATTGAATTTGTTTGGTCATAGTATTTACTCTAGTTTGGAGTCTATGTAAGCCAACTATGCACATGTCACATGAGTAATACTTTTTTAACCTCCAGGAATGCTTTGTTTGGTCCGCATCATTTCTGCTTTTCTTTCAGGATTACACAACAACCAATTAAGCAAATCTGACAAACCAGGTGGGATTTTGGTTCGTTATAAGAGAGAGTTACATTTTTGGAGAATAGGGATGTTATACCGGTCACAAATATACATATGTCTGTAATGGTGTTTTTGTATTATGTATGAATTTGTCATATGACTTCTGGTAATTTCATTGTAAAATCTTTCATACCAGTTGATCACAAATACTTTGCTGATCAGTACATCCTTTAGATCATCCAACTAGGCTTCTTGATTGTTGAGATATACACAAAAAGGTGGAGGTTTTTTTTGGGGGGACCATTTTTTCTTACCTTAACTTTTTTACCTTAACAAACTACTTCAAAATTTAACCACCTCTACATATCTATCCAAGTAACATTCCCTCCAAGTTTGAAGGAAATCCATCCAACCATTTTATGTTATCTTGTCCAAGTAGACACACACACATCAGTGAAAAATGTACTGTGCTTTTGCACAATCGATCCCATGACTTTCTTGCTGTGAGACAACAGTATTTAAACAACATAAAACTTGGTCCAAATCAAAATGCAGATCCATATCAGATCTGCTGTGATGACCCAAAGTGAAAAGAATGAAGTTTAAAGAACTTTCATTGAATTAATTTTGAAGTTCAACTTTCACTTAGTGCCTGACATGAAACATTACCTGAAACAGTCATTTATGTTGTCAAGCAATTGTTTCGTTTAGCTTTTGAAGCACTGAGAAACAATGAATCATTTACTGAATCACTTCTTTCATACAGTGTTTCAAATATCCTGAAACAGTAACTCATTTTTCTGAAACAGTTGTTCCATTTCATGTTTTAAGCATTTACTAAAGTGGAGTCGTTTCTGGACCAATTGCTTAATTGGATGTTTGAAGGATTTAGGAACAATGAATCATTTCCTGTATCAATTGTTTAATTAAGTGTCATAAGCCACCTGTAACAGTAACTTTATAAGTGGAAACACTTGTTCTATAATCTTCAAATACACCTTTTAAGTGTTTTCAAAAAATATAGTATTTTTCTGATGCAGTTGGTTCATTTAGTCTTGACTGAAATGACTCATTTTACTGACAAAATTATTTTTAGTCATTTTCAAGCAAGCATTTCAAAAGAGTGAATCATTAACTGAAGCATGTGTTTTTGTTTGTGTGTACATGCGCGACTTATGTTCTCAAACAACTGTTTTCTTTAGTGACTGAAGCGTTTAGGAATAATGAATCATTGTTTTCTTTCTGATTTGATTCAGTGTTTCAAGCATCCTGAAACAGGAACTTATTTATGAAACAGCTGTTCTATTAAAATGTTTACAACAAATGCAGAATTTTCAGAAACAATTTCTTTTGTTGATGTTTGAAATAAATTCCAAAACAGCACCTTGTTTTCTGAAGCATTTGTTTAAATTATTATTTTGAGAATATTAAGCATTTTCTGAATCATCTGTTACATTTTGTGTTTCAAGCATTTCAGGCTGGGTTTTTTTCATATAGCTTAAATGTGTTGACTAATTGCAGCCAGCCAAGAAATATGGCACATTTGGAGGTCACTCACTTTCATGTAGACTTGCCGTGGGAAAGGCATGCTATACGTCCCTGATGGCCATCAGCCATGTGCCTGCTAGCCACCAGGCATCCCATGGACATGCTAAGCAACAGCTGTCACACAGGCCTGCTAACCACCGGCCATTATATGGGCCAGCTAGCCACCAGCCATTGCACTGGCCCGCTAGCCACCAGCCTTCAAAATGAGCCTGCTAACCACCATTCATTGAATGAGCCTGCTGGCCATGAGCCATCGTGTGGGCCAGCTAGCCACCGGCCATTCCATGGACATGCTAAGCAACAGCTGTCGCACAGGCCTGCTAACCACCAGCCATGATATGGGCCAGCTAGCCACCAGCCATTGCACTGGCCCGCTAGCCACCAGCCTTCGAAATGAGCCTGCTAACCACCATTCATTGAATGAGCCTGCTGGCCATGAGCCATCGTGTGGGCCAGCTAGCCACCAGCCATTGCATGAGCCAGCTAACCAACAGCCATCGAAACAAGCCTGCTGACTATGAGCCATCGCGTGGGTCAGCTAGCCAACAGCCATTGCATGGGCCAGCTAGCCATCAGTGGGCATTAAAAGTTATGAGCCGCTTATTTTCTCAGTAATCATAAAACTTAAATGGACCTAATACATCAAGCTAGCAATATCTGCTAAATGTGCTAACGCCTTTTCCATATAACATTCAACAAAGACGAGAGATTCACTCAGCATGACTATTGCAGCAGGGACATTTTCGATGATTTGTTAGAGCATTTCAACACACAACAACGCATATTATTCCAGGTATTAGTAAGCAGTGATGCCAGTAACTCGTTACTTGGTAACGCGTTACTCTAATCTGACCGCTTTTTTTCAGTAACAAGCAATCTGACACATTAACCTTTCCAAATCAGTAATTAGATTAAAGTTACTTCTCCAAGTCACTGTGCCTTACTATTATTTTTGCATTGCGGGTCGATCACAGCATGGGATAGGGGTTCAACTGAACTGGCCGCTTTCAGCGAGCTGTGAGCTTTTCATCTGCGGTTTTCAGCAGCCTCTCCAGGTTGAAAAACAGTCGTCATCTCTTAAAGCGTGGTGATAACAGCACACCTTCACTAAGCTTTACAAAGACATTTCTACACTCTTTTTCCCCTTTATTTAAAACTCTGAGCCTCTCTGTGTCTCCTCACTAAAAACAGCTGATCCGCAACGTCAACAGCTAACACTTTTTTCCACCCAAATGCACCTAAATGCTCTTTCTGAGGATGACATAAAGTAAAAAACACCAATAAAAATTTCTTACCTGCCAATCTGATCGTGTTTTCTGCATAAATAAATGTTGTCCATTCTTCATGCTCAAACGCCAAAGCACTGGTGAATCCAGGCAAAAAGGGGGCGTGAAGCGGGGCAGGGCTGTGCCCCCCCACAAACCTCCTAGATTAAAGGTGTGCTTTTTAAGCCTTTTTTTACTGCTACTACTGCTAATGCTACTTATAATAATAATTTCAACAACTAAAATGTTTAGAGAGAATTTAAATGTTTGAAAAATCTTAGAATTTAAAAGTTACATTTATAAACAATGTAGATTATAAATTGTACGTTTTCCATTACAGTGCTGTCAGCAGTTAAATATGAGGTCAAGAAAGATGTCTTTATCTTATTTTTATAAAATAAGTATTTTTGTTCATTGAAGTCAAGAAAAAGCGACTATAAAGTGAATATTGGCAAAACAGGTTATCATTTTCATGTGGAGGTGGCAGGGGGTGTTGTTGGCAGCTGCTGATAGTAACTAATAAAGTAACTAGTAATCTAACTTAGTTACTTTTGAAATTGAGTAATCAGTAAGTAACTAAGTTACTTTTTCAAGGGGTAATCAGTAATCAGTAATTGGATTACTTTTTCAAAATAACTGTGGCAACACTGTTAGTAAGAAAATGCTCCAAACAAAACAGACAGCTTCCACGACAGCTAGCAGCCTCATTGAGTGGACACTGACTTACTGACACAGTAAGAGTTGATTTCAGCAGCTGTCACCAAAGCCACCACACCCCAGTTTTACATAAATTTATCACTTAAAATGCCTTAAACTAAGATATTCAAAAACTATTCAGATCAAAACTGTTTTTGTTGCAGGCTGTAAATATGTTTATTTCAGCTCTAAAGTTGAACATTTTAACATGGACTTCTATGGGAACCTGGTCACATTTGGAGCCAGCCGCTCAAGGACTTGCAACTTTTCCTTTTTCTGAGTGGACTTCATCTGAGACCATCGAAGCTTACCACTTGGTCCTAACATCCTGATGACCAACAAGAAATCTGATGTAAACTTCTAGACATATCAAACTCAAAGGTCAATATTCGGGATTAAAAGGTCAGTAATCAGGCTCAAAGACGAATGTTCAGGTCCCCATAATTGTCTCTGTGCAGGTTACTTTTGGTCCAGATCCACATAATGATCTGGATCTGGAACGTATGGATGCATTTTCAGCAAACTACAGCAGACTGCTTCAGGATTTGGGTTTTTATATGATTGCAGGTGTCTCTGTTTTTGCATCCAGCACTTGTAGAGTCATTGGGGTCATAGCAGGACCCCACTACCACCAGCCAACCTCTACCCCCACCCCCTTTCCCTCAGGTTTGAGACTCTTATATGGGATTGACTTTTTGGCTTTGCAGAAGCCCGTCCCTGCGCGCACGGACTCACACACACACACACACACACACACACACACACACACACACACACACACACACACACACACACACACACACACACACACACACACACACACACACACACACAAACAAACGCCAACAACTGATTATTTATATGTGAGGAAAAGCACGGGGGAGGGTGTGGGGAGGGTGTGGGGGCGGGTTTGTTGGGTGTCACAGCGTCAGACACACTGAAAATAAAAAGTGAGTAAATATACCCGTATGGTTTTGGTGAAGCCTCTAAAGAAGTGCAGACTGGCATTACGGCAGGCTGAGGAGGACTGAGTTCACTTCAGTTCAGCTCAGTTCATCTACGCAAGCAGCTTTCAGCAGGCAATGACTTGTGCGCGCAACGCTCTCTGTCGGCCAGGCTGCGCAACAAGAAAACCTGTAATGCGTAAAGGCGCAATCGAATGATGATGCAGAACATTTTTAACACTTTGAGACACGCGCAGCTGGTGTTTCCACACTCACACCTCACCGCTGTCTGAGTGCACAGAGTTTAAATTAGCAAAACAATCATTTTTGCGCTGATTATAGTCTCCTTTTGCGGCGAAAAGCACAGCGCAACAGCGGAGGGGGAGAACCCTGGGTCTCTGCGCGCCGTTTGCGTCTCGTAACTCCAGTAGCCAATCCAGAGGTGTTGGGTTGGGGGGGGGGGTGTTTTGGCACTCAAGATTGCGGCTAGAGCTCCACATTCAATAACATCTCCCACACCGCTTTGCGCCTGAAGCGAGGCGCTCTCTCCCAAAGTTCTGACCATTACATCATAGTTTTAAAATAGCCAAGTCGGCGCACATAAATTACATTTTACGCACAGTGACATCAGCTGAGAAGGAGCCTATACGTGCTAGCCGGACTCCTCGCTCGGGTTTTATTTGTCACAAGCACACAGTTAACAAGTCTTTAAGCAGAAAAGTAAGTGTGGATATGTCATATCATCGTCGCAAACAAACGTGCGCAAAAATCTTCCCCGATCCTACGGCGCGACCAAAAATATCCGCTGAACTTTTTCAGAGCATTACATCACTGTCTAGTCTGATAAATTAACTCATTTTCAACTCGCTGAAAGTGCACGCTGCTTTTGTTTTGAAGGAGGTGAAATACTGAATATTACACGAATGGATCGAAATTATGTAAACACTTTCGGAGCTGGATTAGTGATCGATGTACGCGCTGTCCTACCTGCGATCACTGTTGGCGATCGCTGACCTCCCTCCGCTTTGATCCACATCTCGAGAGTGAAATTTCCTCTGGGTATCTCCACGCCGGGCTTGAGCCGGAGCTGATCTCCCCTGCCGGTAAAATAGACGGCTTTCCCCCGGTCCGGTATGTTGTCGTCCGCCTGAGAGGAGCGCCGACGCTGGCGAAGCACCCGGCGCTCCAAGCCGGGCAAAGATCGCTTGCCCCGGGGCAGACGTGTGGCACAAGCCCCTGGGATGGTGGCTCTCGCCTCCCTAATGCGCACCAACTCCCTCTTGGATCTCCCCTTTCTTCGGACTGTCCCGCAGTCTGATCCAAAACACAGGATGAGAATCACCAGGCAAGACACCCAGGGAGATGTCCAAAGTTTCATTTTTCAGACAGGAATGGCACAAAAATATATAAAAAAAAATAAAATGGGAGAAATAAAAGAATAATTATAATAATAAACAAAAAAATGTCCACAATGTTGTCTTCTTTGAAATCCTCTTGTTTTCCTTTGAATGCCAAACGTAGAAAGTGTCTAAAATAAAGCCATAAAGCTGTTTTTCCCTCTTTATATTGCTAAGCCACGACCCCCTCTCTTAAGCAAAAACTACTCTGGAGACATTCAGGGGGACAGAGGAATATTTGCTACATGTATGTGTTCCACGGTGCCTTTTCACTGGGTCCCATTTAGCCAAGGGGATGACTAATAACTAATCAATCAAGAGGGGGTCCGGCTGATGCCCCCCTCATCCTCCCAGGAGTTACTCACAGAAATCCACAGTTGTCCGCAAAGCTCCTGTCACACCTTGGTGTTCTCTTCTTATCCTACGCGTAAAGCACAAATGGCACATATTAAAAAAAAAAATCCAAAAGAAAAAGTGGACAAACGGGGCGACCTGTCACGCTTTATTGCAACTGCGATCGAGAGCGCGCAGTCTCAAAACTTCCCTTTTGTTTTTTCTTTCCTATATAGCTGCTGCATAAAAGTTGAAATGCATGATAATAATATGAGGCGAAGGAGAGAAAGAGGGACAGAAGGCTGAGAGCATCGCGGTCTTCATTGATCGCCTGAAGCAGATGGAGAATCGGAGCTGCTCGTCTGCTTTGGCGGCAGTTTGTGTGCAAGTCTTTTAAAGAACAAGTTGTGTTTCAAATGTTCCGGGGCTTGCTTTTTTCTTTTCCTTTTTTTTAAGTGGGAAGTCACACAGGTAGGCAACTCTCATCGCTCTGTGGCGCGCAGTGATAGGATGGTGTTTACGCACGCTGGGAGGCGTGGATGTATCCCTCTAGTGGTTACAATTTAAACAATCCAACAATTTCTACCTCCTCACGCGGCTCGTCCGCACATACAAAATGTTAAACATGCGCCATAAAGCTGAATGTTAAAGATTCACTGACTACTCCACTGCAAATAAACGCACATTTTATTTGAAGGGATCATGTTGGACATTTTTCATCAAAGTGGCCACCAGGGGTTTTAAGTGGAGCCTGACTAATATGGATTTTTGGAGGGCTGATACAATAGTGATATTGGTGAGTAAAAAATTTGCAATATCGATATATCTACTGATATATACAGAAAAAAAATGTCAATGATTCCTCACATTTCATTATGACAAAGAAATGTCATTGATGATTTGTTTTTTCTTTCAGTTTAAACTTTATTAGAAATAACTAAATATAACCAGCAACTACCCATTATAGCTCATGCTGTCTTCACTCAGATTGGCAATTTCAGCATCACATCACTCAGCGTTTGCATAAAATAGACTTCTCGTCTATTTTGACCCCGTCTAGCTGGCAGCATAGCGACTAGTTGTCACTGTAAGACACCCACTCATTGCCTCTGTCTCTTGTAGCAAATGTGACCAAGGGGTGATGGGGGTCCCAGTCATGCTTGACAGCATTTTAACAATGCCATCTGAGCGCCCTCTGCTGGACAAACTACACAATTGCATCATTTTCCCATTAGAGTGTTTTTTAATCTACCTTGTTTATTTGGTAAGATAAGCTGTTATATTGGCAAAAATGATACTAAGATGTCTGTGAAAGGCTCATATTGGCTGATATTATTGGCCAATGGATATCGGTTGGTCTCTAGTTTTAAAAGCAGGAGTTAAAGTCTGTGCTCAAAAACTACTGTATAGACATGGAGGTGAAGAATCCTAAAAACAAAATTGGCTCAGGTTGGGAAGAAACATCACTCCTGTGCCTGTGGCTTTAATTGGAAAGGAGTTGCAGCTGGCCACACCCCCTCGATATAGGCATTGGGGGAGAAGGAGTAAATGTAATGGCTATAAGCATCATCCTCTAGTCCTGAAAAATGCAACAGTATGAATCTGCTGCCTGCAAGACTGCAACACACACCCCACCACACTACAAGACACACATCCCAAGGGCAGCATGTGCCTTAAAGTTAGTCATATCTGTTTCAAAGTTTAAAAAGGGTGCCATCTTGGTTCCAACATAGCATTCGCTGTTAATCTGAGTGCATGGAAATCCATCTATTTTATTTATTTCTTCGCTGAAAATGTTGGGTTGTTGTGCATTTGGAGGCACAAATAGACACAAGAAGGGCTTCAAGATGTACAGATTTGGGAAAATAAAGTCAGCCATGTGGGATGGAAACCAACATCATCATCAAAGTTTTGAGAAGTAAATTTATTGTTCAGTCCCATGTACAGTAAAATTCACCTAAACAGTCATCGTATAAACCAGATATTTGCAGTCACTGGACAAAAAAGTCCCATTGATTTTGTATTGTTTTCCATATAATAAACACTGTATATTTGGGATTTTGTATAACGAATTTTCACTCACATCGGATAAAATGTCCCGTCCGATCACAATGTATTTCCAATGAAAAACCCTGAGTAGTCTGGATGTGCACAGTAACAGAGGTACAAATTAAAGTTCAGCTCTGACACTCACCGATTTGAAGAAAGTGGGACTGGAGTCATTTAAAAGATTAAAAGAGCAACCGTTTATTTTTTCACACCGTGCTCAGACTCGGACCCGCAGCATGGACGTGCACCTGTTAAATCAGACACAAAAGGCTGTGATTTGACACTTTTCTGCTTTCACTCTTTCATATTCTAATAGTTTTTGCACTGCACACGCTGATTACAAATGGATCGGAAAAGTCCGCAACTTTACAACACCGAGCGGAAAAAGAGGAAATTGTACAGCTTACCTTCGAATTGGAGGTGATGATTGTAGAACAAAAACCTTGTTGAGGGTCAAATTAGTCCAGAATAAAGCATAATCTTGAAATCTGTCACACATGTCATTGCATGACACAGACTTGCTATTTATTTTGATAGCACCTCTACATGGATGTGTTGCTGTATGTGGCTAACTGATTTTTAAAAAATGTTGAAATCATAAAAGGATCATTCAGTAGTTCAGCGCAGTTGGAACCAAAATGGCGCCATGTTCTGAGTTGACGTCACTCTCTCAATTAAGGCATTCTAGATGTCCCTTCGAGATAAATAAAGCTGATCTCATTTTATCTTATGTTAAATTATCCAACTTTACAGCAAAAATATACATTTACAGTGGGATACAGCCAAAAGTTTCAGTTCATATAGCTAGATTCCCCATTCATAACAACTGTATGGAGGGTTAAATTTTCTATACCTCATCAGTTTATATGATTTAAACCATAAAGTTGTGAATAATTAAAGGTATGCCACTTTGAGTGACAGCTATTAATGTGGGGTCAAGGCAACCATCCAATGTGGTGGCTGCTGTGGACTGGACACTGTCATTTCTGAGTATTTTATTACAAATATCTGCGATAATACAGGTTACTATGCAGTTATTTGTTCTAACAGACATCTAGCAAGTCTGTGCTGCAGTATTTCCCTGAGTGAAATATTACCATTATTTAATTTCTATGTTAGTATTAATTGGCAGATATTGATAGCTTGATGTTAGCAACACTTATTGTTACCTCATGGTGTCAAGGCTACTGAGGCAATAAAATGGTCACAGGTTTCAATACATGCATCCAAGACACTCGTTATGAAAACCAGCACAAAGACTACAGAAATATGTGTTAATCAAATGTCTGTGCCAAGGTTAGCCTGCTAACCTTAGTTTGTTTAGTATCTATGCGTGCTCATGCTTAATTTGTTCTGCACAGGTCCTGTCAGTCCTACTCACGGTCGACCTCTTTATCCATTAATGGGTAGAGCGGAGGCTGAGCAGAGTCAAGCAGTGCCAAGATGGTGACAGTAGGGCTGCCCCATTTGAGCTTCAAATCCACCCTTTAGATATGCGATTGGTAACGCCACAGAGGGTTTGTCCAGTACAGTCTAAGGTACTGACTTTTAATGTCTAACAAAGCAAGCCGGAGTCCAGGTAATGACATCTGAGACATATGTCACAGAAGTCTAAAACAAGATGTGTGTTTGGCACAAATGTATTTACAGTGTCTCTTTAATCTCATTTACTTTTACAGAATTAATACATCAATGCAAACATGCTACAATCTCAACATTATGGCCTAAGATAATTTGCAGTGTTTGTCCACAGATGTTAACAATATTACATCATCAACCTAACAGAACAAAAATACAACATAATTAATACACATGCAACATTCAGTCATTAACGTTGTGTGGGCTGCTGAAGAGGAGATACTGCTGGCCCACCACCACCTGATGGCGCCCTGCTTGGAGTGCGGGCTCCAATCACGAGAGGGCGTCGGAGCCGCTGGAGGTGACAGCTGTCACCTATCAACACCAGCTGTCACCCATCACCACCACTACAAAGACCGGACTGCAACTCCACCTCCTCGCCGAGAAATCTTCTACCATACAGGTACTTACTTCTCTGCTGAACCTTAATTCGAGTATTAGTCTGATCTCGTTTTGCAGCCGTTTTCCTGGGACGGATACCCTGTCTGCTGAGTTGGCGTTTGGTGTGGACTGCGACGGCTTCGCCTCCCACCCCACCCAGATAAGTGGGTATCTCAGGAGCTGCACAAGTGTGTGATTGGAGGTGGAGGTTCTCCCTCCTAACTGTGTACAGACTGTGGGATTACTGAGTGTGCGAACTCACACTCATCCAGAACTGTTTCTGTTTTCTGCCAGCAGTACCGGGTCTGACTGCTGAAGACAGTGGCAACCTGGGGCGCAGGGCTTGGCGGCTCCGGTGTTCTTCAGGTCCGTTGGTGGTGAGGGCTGTGTGGGATCCGGCTCTTCTCGCACCAGATGTCTCCTATCTTCGAGCCTGCCACACGTCACCTTTTGTCGGATTGATATAACGCATATTTGTATCTGTCTGTATTACGTTGGGCACCTTCACAACATTAAATTGTTACTTTTTGGCTATTCCATTGTCCCTTCATTAACGCCCCCTGTTGTGGGTCCGTGTCACGACACTTCCCCAACAGGATTTCTCGGCCAGCGTCATGGATCCCGAGGGGCGTCAACTCGAGCCTGAACGGCCAATGGAAGAGCGAGGTGCACAGGCGCCAGCAGGAGGCGTGTTAGGGGAGCTGCAGCAAATACTGACCGCTTTCACTGCTCAGTTGGATCTGGTAACCGATCAGAACGTTATCCTCAATCGGAGGATGGAGGCTCTCACCGCCAGGGTGGAGGCGCACGATCAAGGCGCTACTGCAGCACCTCCTCCTGCTGGTCCTCTGTCAGACACAAACATTTCACTGGTCGTTCAACGACCCCCCCCCCACCATCCCCTGAAGCATACATAAGCCCTCCGGAGCCGTGCGGAGGTTGTGTCGAGACGTGCGCGGACTTCCTAATGCAGTGCTCGCTCGTCTTTGCACAGCGTCCCGTCATGTACGCATCAGACGCTAGCCGGGTGGCTTATGTTGTTAATTTGCTTCGAGGAGAGGCATGCGCCTGGGCTACGGCGCTCTGGGAGCAGAACTCACGGCTCCTAACGTCATACGCTGGGTTTGTAAGGGAGTTCAAACAGGTTTTTGATCATCCCAACAGAGGCGAGACCGGTTCGAGCGTGCTACTGTCAATGCGACAGGGGCGCCGGAGTGCAGCCGAGTATGCAGTCGACTTCCGCATCGCGGCTGCGAGGTCCGGCTGGAATACCGTTGCACTCCACGCTGCCTTCATAAACGGGCTGTCTCCGGTCCTGAAGGAGCATCTGCTGGCTAAGGAGGAACCGCGGGATTTTGACGGGCTTGTCGACCTGGTTATACGCTTAGACAACCGGTTAGAGGAACACCGTCGGGAGCAGGGCGGGGGGCGTGACCAGGCACGGGCTGTCCCTCTTCCTTCCGGGTCCGAAAGGGTGCCGTCGTCCCCACGCTCCACAGCCAGAGGGCCCCGTGTGGCTACAGCTCCCCCTGCTGACGAAGCTATGGACACAAGCAGGGCCAAAATAAAATCAAAGGACAGACAAAGGAGGCAGGCCCGTGGGGAGTGTTTTTTCTGTGGGTCTAGTAGTCACATACAGAGGAACTGTCCCAAACGGTCAAACTACAACGCCCGTCCTTAGAAACTGGGCTAAGGGTGGGCCATAACACGCACGCGAGGGAACCCCGAAAATCAGCACGAATCCCAGTCACAATCCTTTGTGAGGATTTAACCCTTCACACCCCAGCACTTGTAGACACGGGTCGGAAGGGAATCTGCTGGACAGCAGATGGGCAAAGGAAGTAGGGCTCCCTCTGGTGGCTCTGCCTTCCCCTGTGAAGGTACGAGCACTAGATGGCACTCTTCTTCCATTAATCACACACCAGACACAGCCAGTGACTTTGGTGGTGTCTGGAAATCACAGGGAGGAGATTATGTTTTATGTAACACCTTCTACCTCCCGAGTGATTTTGGGTTTTCCATGGGTGTTGAAACACAATCCCCGGATTGATTGGCCATCTGGGGTTGTGACGCAGTGGAGCGAAACCTGCCACCGGGAGTGTTTAGGATCCTCGGTTCCACCCGGTGAGACAGCTAAGGAGGAGGTCAAAGTCCCCCCCAATCTGACGGCGGTGCCATGTGAGTACCACGATCTTGCTGACGTCTTCAGCAAAGATCTGGCACTCGCCCTTCCCCCGCACCGACCGTACGATTGCGCCATCGATTTGATTCCGGGCGCTGAGTACCCGTCCAGCAGGCTGTACAACCTCTCACATCCGGAACGCGAATCAATGGAGACCTACATCCGGGACTCCTTAGCTGCCGGGTTGATCCGGAACTCCACCTCCCCGATGGGTGCGGGTTTCTTTTTTGTGGGTAAGAAGGACGGCGGACTCCGTCCATGCATCGATTACAGAGGGCTGAACGAGATCACGGTTTGCAACCGATACCCGTTACCTCTGTTGGATTCGGTGTTCACGCCCCTGCATGGAGCCCAAATATTCACTAAACTTGATCTTAGGAATGTGTACCACCTGGTTCGGATCCGGAAGGGAGACAAGTGGAAGACGGCATTTAACACCCCCTTAGGTCACTTTGAGTACCTGGTCATGCCGTTCGGCCTCACAAATGCCCCCGCGACGTTCCAAGCATTGGTTAATGACGTCTTGCGGGACTTCCTGCACCGGTTTGTCTTCGTGTATCTAGACGACATCCTCATCTTTTCTCCGGACTGAGACTCATGTCAAGCATGTACGTCAGGTCCTACAGCGGTTGTTGGAGAACCGGCTGTTTGTGAAGGGCGAGAAGTGCGAGTTCCACCGCACTTCTTTGTCCTTCCTGGGGTTCATAATCTCCTCCAACTCCGTCGCCCCTGATCCGGCCAAGGTTGCGGCGGTGAGAGATTGGCCCCACCCAACAAGCCGTAGGAAGCTGCAACAGTTCCTCGGTTTTGCGAACTTCTACAGGAGGTTCATTAAGGGCTACAGTCAGGTAGTTAGCCCCCTGACAGCCCTGACCTCCACAAAAGTCCCCTTCACCTGGTTGGATCGGTGCGAAGCCGCGTTTAGGGAGTTGAAACGCCGGTTCTCGACTGCACCAGTTCTGGTGCAGCCCAATCCTACTCGCCAGTTCACAGTGGAAGTGGATGCCTCTGACTCAGGGATAGGAGCCGTGCTGTCCCAGAGCAGGGAGTCCGATAAGGTCCTCCACCCTTGTGCCTATTTTTCCCGCAGGTTGACCCCGGCTGAGAGGAATTATGACGTCGGCAATCGGGAACTCTTGGCGGTGAAGGAGGCTCTTGAAGAGTGGAGACACCTGTTGGAGGGAGCGACGGTGCCCTTCACGGTTTTCACGGACCATCGGAACCTGGAGTACATCCGGACCGCCAGGCGGTTGAACCCCAGGCAAGCCTGCTGGTCACTGTTCTTCGGGCGCTTTGACTTCCAGATTACATACCGCCCCGGGACCAAGAACCAATGGTCGGATGCACTGTCCCGGGTGCATGAAGAGGAAGCCAAGGCCGAGCTGTCAGACCCCCCAGAGACCATCATCCCCGAGTCCACTGTCATGGCCACTCTCACCTGGGACGTGGAGAAGACCGTCCGGGAGGCCCTGACATGAAACCCGGACCCGGGAACCGGCCCGAAGAACAAGATGTACGTCCCGCCAGAGGCCAGAGCTGCGGTTTTGGACTTCTGCCATGGGTCCAAACTCTCCTGTCATCCCGGAGTGCGCAGGACCATGGCAGTAGTCCAGCAGCGCTTCTGGTGGGCGTCTATGGAAGCCGACGTCCGGGACTACGTCCAGGCCTGCACCACCTGTGCCAGGGGCAAGGCGGACCACAAGAGGACCTCAGGACTCCTCCGACCCCTACCGGTGCCTCATCGCCCCTGGTCCCACATCGGCTTGGACTTTGTCACGGGCCTCCTGCCGTTCCAGGGCAACACCACCATCTTAACGATAGTGGACCGGTTCTCCAAGGCGGCCCACTTCGTGGCCCTCCCGAAGCTCCCTACGGCCCAGGAGACAGCAGACCTCCTGGTCCACCACGTGGTGCGTCTGCATGGGATACCAGCGGACATCGTCTCAGACCGTGGCCCTCAGTTCTCCTCTCAGGTCTGGAGGAGTTTCTGCAAGGAACTGGGGGCCACCGTGAGTCTCTCGTCTGGGTATCACCCTCAGACGAACGGACAGGCAGAGCGGGCCAACCAGGAGTTGGAGCAGGCCCTCCGTTGCATTACCTCCGCGCACCCGACGGCCTGGAGCACCCATCTGGCCTGGATCGAGTACGCCCACAACAGCCAAGTGTCGTCTGCCACCAGCCTCTCCCCTTTTGAGGTGTGTTTGGGGTACCAGCCCCCATTGTTTCTGCTTGTGGAGGGAGAGGTCGGTGTGCCCTCGGTCCAGGCCCACCTCAGGAGGTGCCGCTGGGTGTGGCAGACCACCCGTTCTGCCCTGTTGAAGGCCCGGACGAGGGCCAAGGCCCATGCAGACCACCGGCGTTCCCCGGCCCCTGCATACCAGCCCGGGCAGGAGGTATGGTTGTCAACAAAGGAAATCCCGCTCCAAGTGGACTCCCATAAACTGAAGGACAGGTATATTGGACCATTTCCCATCACCAAGGTCCTCAGCCCGGCCGCAGTGAAGCTACGGCTGCCAGCTTCACTGCGGATCCATCCTGTTTTTCACGTGTCATGGATCAAGCCATACCACACCTCGCCGCTCTGCACCCCTGGACCTGCACCGCCTCCTGCCCGGATTATCAACGGGGAGCCGGCGTGGACCGTGCGTCGGCTTCTGGACGTCCGTCGCAAGGGTCGGGGCTTCCAGTATCTGGTGGACTGGGAGGGGTATGGCCCAGAGGAACGCTCCTGGGTGAAAAGGAGCTTCTTCCTGGACCCGGCCCTCCTGGCCGACTTCTACGCCCGGCACCCGGATAAACCTGGTTGGGCGCCAGGAGGTGCCCCTTGAGAGGGGGGTCCTGTTGTGTGGGCCGCTGAAGAGGAGGTACTGCTGGCCCACCACCACCAGATGGCGCCCTGCTTGGAGTGCGGGCTCCAAGCACGAGAGGGCGTCGGAGCCGCTGGAGGTGACAGCTGTCACCTATCAACACCAGCTGTCACCCATCACCACCACTACAAAGACCGGACTGCAACTCCACCTCCTCGCCGAGAAATCTTCTACCATACAGGTACTTACTTCTCTGCTGAACCTTAATTCGAGTATTAGTCTGATCTCGTTTTGCAGCCATTTTCCTGGGACGGATACCCTGTCTGCTGAGTTGGCGTTTGGTGTGGACTGCGACGGCTTCGCCTCCCACCCCACCCAGATAAGTGGGTATCTCAGGAGCTGCACAAGTGTGTGATTGGAGGTGGAGGTTCTCCCTCCTAACTGTGTACAGACTGTGGGATTACTGAGTGTGCGAACTCACACTCATCCAGAACTGTTTCTGTTTTCTGCCAGCAGTACCGGGTCTGACTGCTGAAGACAGTGGCAACCTGGGGCGCAGGGCTTGGCGGCTCCGGTGTTCTTCAGGTCCGTTGGTGGTGAGGGCTGTGTGGGATCCGGCTCTTCTCGCACCAGACGTCTCCTATCTTCGAGCCTGCCACACGTCACCTTTTGTCGGATTGATATAACGCATATTTGTATCTGTCTGTATTACGTTGTGCACCTTCACAACATTAAATTGTTACTTTTTGGCTATTCCATTGTCCCTTCATTAACGCCCCCTGTTGTGGGTCCGTGTCACGACACTTCCCCAACAATTAAAATGGAATAGATTAAAGGGAAAATTGATTCATACGTGACTGCACAGTCTTCAAAAATGCAATTCAGTGGCATTTCAAAACTGCTCAGAGATCACAGCGATGCCACACTGACATTTCACGTTAGCAGGCATGTAGAAAAAAATGTTACATGGGCTTCAAACAGTCAACTTCACAAACGATCAAATATCTGATCTAATTTCCATACAATTAGATGTTGTCCTATATAATCAACATGAGGATGGAAATTTGATGATGGACCTTGATTACTGACTAATCCTACACAAAATCTAATCAGTTCATCCCATCCATAGGCCCATTGTACCTACCTGTAAGACATTTTGCTAAAACCTATTTACATAGAGACTAAAGCGATATCGAAAGAGCGTTTACGTCCTGCAGGATCACTAAACAATAAAATACAACTATCTTTCCAGAGCTGTTTACAATACCATGTCTGTGATTATTAGTCAGGTCAGATCCAGACCATGTGCTGGTGCCACATGTTAGCATCCACTACACTATGAAACCACCCTTGGCTCTAGTTGGCAACCAACCAGGCAGACAATTGGCCCATCCCCAGCTCCCACTCGTAGCCATCAATTTGGCACAGCCAGGTACAGTGTGAACCCCCCAACCACCCCATACCCCTTTGGCCTTTTCACTTTGCTGGGGACCTCAACCCTGAGGCACCTGTGTGCTGGATCATGGTCTGGAAAGTGCACCACATGGAAGATGTGTCACATCTGACATTCCCTCACAATGCAACTAATTCACCTGAACAGATTCTGCCTAAGTAACTATTCATTTGATACAAAGTCATTCCAGCAGTACCCAATGATTAAATTAGGATAAAGGGACCTAGAACCAAAGATATCCAGCTGTCACCTTAGGTCACTGGTTATTCTCCAGGCCTTAACCATACAGTTATACTCGAAGCATTAGAACCTTGTGCATTTGGACCCTTGCTCTTCTGGAAATGTATCAGCAAACACCACTGTTTGGGGACATTATGACTCCATAAGCTCCCCTCGGCCTCTCTTGATCATGACCAAGATGTAAATCTCTCACCATGTTCAATATTTTCACTGCATTCAGATACAGTTCTGATGGCTGAGTCCAGGTAACCTTCGTCTTGATCCAGGACAATCACAAACCCAGACACTCTGACTCATTATTCAATTCATCAAGAGCTGCAATAAGGACATCCATTGATTCCACAAAGATCACAGCATCATCTGCAAAGTCAAGGTTAGTAAACCTTTCCTCACTTGCAAACACACCCAAGTAGTTGGACTGCACAAGCTTTTGCAACATCCAGTTGTTGGTACAAGACTGCTCTTGTCGCTGATATGTGGCCAATATCTTGTCTGTTTACCTGTTTATTTATTGGAAAATGGACCCTTTTATGCATCCAGTCATTTTGAAATTGAGTACTGGCAGCGACTCGGAGTAGACCCTCTGATTCTTCACATCGAAAGGAGCCAGTTGAGGTGATTCAGGTGTCTGGCAAAGATGCCCTCTGGCTGTCACCCTAGCGAGGTCTTCCAGGCACTTCCAACTGGGAGGAAGTTCCCGGAAAAGACCCAGGACATGCTTGAGGGATCATATCTTGCAATTGGCTTGGGAATGGCTTGGGATCCCCTAGGAAGAGTTAGAGTTCTTGGTTGATAATAGGGAAGTGTGGAATGAGCTGCTTGGTGTACTGCCACCTAGACTGGAACCCAAGTAAGTGTCAGAAAATGATTGATGAATTAATTCATTTTTAAAGTAGTTTGCAGTCAAAACAGACTACACTCAATTTTTGGTGTTTCAACAAATTAATAAGTTTTTTAAGGAAACCAACACATACGTTCACAGTAACTTCAGTTTGATATAATATGTAACCTGGCCCTCCTTCTCCATATTACCATACTTCAAATCTCTTCTAGTTTTTTGGCAAACTGCATATTAGATCTACATGAATGTTTTTTGAAACAGCATGCAGTATATCAAATGGATAATTGAAGTCACATTAAGAACTCATGCTTAATTTCCCCTTTAAATTACAGAATTATATTATTCTCATATAATACTTATTTTGATTATGTTAGCTCATCTTGGAGTGCACCACAAACTCCACACTGGGTCTAACCCAAGTCATTTTAAGCTTTCTGTTACAGAGACCTGGGGGTGAAATAAATAAATAGCTTGTACATTTGGCTCATACATCCTGCCGTTTACCAAGCTGTCGGTTAAGATAGATGTGAATTTCAAAACCACAGTCTCAACTGAAGCTTTGAAGCCCTGGAGATGAGTGACTAAGCCTTTGTAAGTCTCGGCTGCTGAGTGAAATTAAAACATGTTTAATGTTACTTTTCCCCAAGATTGGTATGCAATGCGACTTTTCTCCGAAGAGTTTTCCCCACATACAGACGTTGAGCTGGACTGGTTCCACTCCTGTGGTTGTCAGATATTGCATGTTTACAAGGCCACATCTTCCCACCTACCACTGGAAGGAGACACATTAAATGTTTGTTTGGTCCTTCATACATTATTGTGACTTTGGCTCATGCATTTCCTGTCGAGACTGAAGCAAAGAGGAAATAATGTCTTGAAAGTGGGTAGGAGGAGGAGCCTCTAATTTAAATTTTTAATTGCTTTGTGCACACAAACTTTCACACTACAACTTGTTCACATGGTCCACATTGGGACGACTTTTGTGGAACCCTTCACAGGAAAGTCACATGACTGGTAAAGGGAGCCCTCACTGGATTCCAAATGTTATGTCAATGGAAACATGGCTGCCTGTTTCTGAGACTTAGGCTAGCTGTGATGGCTAACATAAACTTCTACAGCCAGTTTCCGAAGACAACTTCGTCTGGATATAGCATAGTCACTTTTCTGATTCTCTCCAATGGTGTATCTTTCTGTCTGTACCAATATAAGGCTATAACATAAATATTATGAGTCCTGGTTGACCTTGCGAAGCATCATTGATATGATTAGATGATAAAATACAAAGACAATTGATCAAATTGACCTGTTTATTTTGTTTCATCTCAGCCATTCAGTTCTTGAAGAAGCAATACTCAAAAGCACTGAGTTGTGAATGTTTGACACAGTTGCCACTAAGTTGCCATTGTTGTGCCATTCAGATTTATTTGAAACCTTAACACAGCTATCCCAATATCACCAGGGACGTTTGACTACCCTTGCTGGTTACGGCACTTTGAGAGGAAATGTCCTTTGTAAGTCTCTCTTAAAGATGTGACAATTGGCATTTTAAATATTAGCATAGTAGACAACTATTTTGTATGTAATAATTTAGTGGATTAATATCAACCTAAGCAGAGAATGAAGCAACACTCCCTCTGCGCTCTGAGCTTTTCCGTCCTCTGTTTACATTCTTGATCTGGCCAAGTGTGTGTTTAGTGCACATGAGACTTGTCCTGTGAAACTGTGGCCCCTCCTCACATTTATAAAGATATAGCTGAACTCACTACTCACTGTATAGCTGTTAAATATTTGTCAAGATGCCACATGGCAGTGACTTTCCAGAAATATGCACAAAAATCACATTAAGAAGCTAAAAATGGTTCTAACCAAAATTGTGTTGGAATATAATACAAATGGCTGGTTTTTCCCCACATAGAGCACTATAAAAAGCTCCAACTGCCATTCTTCTGCTCAAAGGAGAGGGGAAGAGCAGGGTTGAGGAGGAGTGGCAGAGGAGATAAACTTTGTTTAGGGGAATATGTGTAGTACAAGTGTATTATCTAGTAGGAGAATAATCATTCATATCACAATTAAGATTTATTTGCATGGTAATACTTGTTTCTGACGGACTGGCGTCCTGTCCTGGGTGTACCCCGCCTCGTGCTCTATGACTGCTGGGATTGGCTCCAGCTCCCCGTGACCCTTAATTGGAGTAAGCGGTTGACGATGAGTATGAGTACTTGTTTCTGTGGGCAAAGTTTTTAATTGGCTGCTGCTCTCATTGGTGTAGTTTTTGTCAATTCAGATTGCGAAACAGAGTGTTTGCATAAAAAAGACTAAGATTTTAATTCTCAACCAGAAGAAAATTATTTACACAAAAGATGTATGTTCTTTTAAAATAATGACAATAACAATGATCACAATAACAATTTCATACACACACACACACACACACACACACACACACATATATATATATATATATATATATATATATATATATATATATATATATATATATATATATATATATATATTTCACAATTCTCACTTGTTTAATTTAGAGATACTGTATGATTAATGTACATATTCAAATTCTGGTTTGGCAACATTAGCACGACACAGGGAACCTTTACAGAATAAACTATTACTTTGCATCAGGACACAAAACTGGCATCTACTATAGTATCATGTCAGAAGGTGAAAGAATGTAATTTCTTGTTTCCTCATCCAAAACCAGGCTGTCAGTCTTTCTATATTCAGCATTCGCTGAAAAGATAATGTGCCTCATCTTCCTTACAGGCACATGGTGTACAGACTGGAAGAGTCTGAAGCGTGTGCACGTAAAGGTCATTCACCATCTGTCCGTTATGCAAGGAGATTCAGATGAGTTCTTTTAATACCGTTGTACTACCATACGCCGCAGGGCCTGGACCAAACAGCATGCTCAAAGTTCAAAACACATGCATCCATGGCTCAAGCATTTGCCAGTGAAAGAGCATTGCAATATTTTTTAAAACAGACCAATTCCTAGTTATTATTCCTGGATTTGATGGTGCAAAAAATACAGCAGCCCATCTTCATCCAGTAACCTGTGGCGGGTCATGCCGCAGAGCTCTTGTGCATTTCTGCAAATCCCACTGCAAATCTTAAAACAAAGCAAGGCCTGCTGCTACACATTCAGAGGGTTGCATACTAGACCTGGCCTGTCTGATGGATGCAGAGCCATGTACTGTGTGTCACCTTTGACAATCTGAAATAATTTAGTGGCAATTAAAAATATGATGCTCTATTAAACAAACGATTTCAGCTCTGCATGGAGGTTATATGATCACCAGTTTCTGGGTGTTGGTAAAGCATCATGGAGTCCAATGGCTTAGGTTCTTTTGTTAGTAAGGAAATTTACACTAACCTTCAGGAAATGCCGTGATCTTTGCAGAATCCACGGATGCCTTGGTTGGTGCTTTGGAGAATTGCAGTGATGGTAGGAGTTTGGAGATTTGCACATGTCCTAGATTAAAGGCGGTAATCAGACATTCACTGACTTCCTGCACTCAGCAGTGAGCCAGTACAGTATGTAGTGAAAGTGTGAAACCAATTCAGAGATTCACTTACCTCAGTAGTGATGTTCGTGTTTCCAGGAGCTCAGTCTGTAATCAGAATCAGAATCAAATTTATTGCCAAGTAAGTTCTCACATACAAGAAATTTGATCTGGCATCATTGGTGCATAAACAACAATGAAAAGAAAAGGAAAAAATACTTCTGTAAGAAGTGAAGGAGTCAAATTGACAAATGGGCAAAACTATGTTTACTGTCAAATAACTATAGTGGAATGGGGCTGTGCAAAGGCATACAAATGTACAGTACCTTTCAGTGCAGGGATGATCAATGTGTGCTTTTTGGTTGTTGGGGGGGGCAGGGTAAATGGGGGTCTGGCATTATTTTTAAGTTTAGCTGCAGACAGAAAGAAGCTGTTTTTGTGTCTTGAGGTTTTAGTCCTGATGGATCTCAACTGTCTGCCAGAGGGGAGGGTAACAAAAAGTTTGTGTCCTGGGTAAGAGGGATTGGCCACTATCTTCCTTGCTCACCTTAGGGCCCTGGAGGTGTACAGGTCCTGTAGGGATAGCAGATTATAGTCAATCACCTTCTCTGCTGTGTGGATGACATGCTGCTGCCACTGCTAAGGACAGGAGCAAACTGCAGCGTATCATATATCCCGTCTGCAGGCAGACTCACCCCCATCAGAGATCAGTCCGATGAGGGTTGTGTCATCCGCAGATGTTCACAAGGGCTTATGGAACCAAGAATCACTGGACAGATGTAAAAAAAAAACTTTTCAGGAGCACTAAAGTCCGGTTATTCTGAGCCCAACTGCTTCTGGTCTGAATGTAAGATTGTGAAACCTGGACACCAAAGACTGCCTGAAGAAGACAACTTGTCTTTGGCGTTAGGTCTCTCCAGAAAATCCTTGGTTGCAACTGGGATGACATATAAGTAGTTATTTAGGAATATCTTTATGAGGCCTACTTACATGCACTATGAGGGTTTTTCAGCAACAGTGCTATGACCATGTGTGGCGTTTTTGCAAACAGGTCTGGGAGCATGCACTACAGATGGGGTACTGGATGGCAACCATCCAGGCAGTGAACTGATCGTACCCTCATTTCTTACCTGTCTATCATAACGAAGTGATTTGTAGGTGTCCCCTTGGTGTTTTCCAGTTACTGGGGTTCATAACACTGAAGCAGCTGTGCACTGGATCATGCCCTAAGAAGCATGTCACATGGCCAGATTTCATAGCTGATGTTAACCAGTGCAAATGCTATGCTGCATCTGGATCTCGCTAAGTAAAGTCATTCCAATACTACCCAAGGATCCTTCAACGAGACCTAATACTAAAGACATCCAGTCATCACCTTAGATCACAGGTTGCCATCCACATCTGACAACCATACAGAAAGCATGAGGAATCTAAATCCTTGAACCTTCATTTCCAATAAAGGTATTGACATCACCAAACACCTCTGTTCAGACCAGAGGATCCTTTGTTCAAATCCCAGCCTGACCGGAAAATCACTAAGGGCCCTTGGGGAAGGTCCTTAATTCCGTAGTTGCTCCCGGTGTGTAGTGAGCGCTTTGTATGGCAGCACCCTCACATCAAGGTGAAAGTGAGGCATTATTGTAAAGCGCTTTGAGCATCTGATGCAGATGGAAAAGTGCTAAATAAAATGCAGTCCATTTACCATTTGTTCAGGGACCACATAACTCCATATAGCTCCCTGAGGAACCAGGACATATCCCTGAGAAACAACAGAATTCACTGGGAAGACATCACAGACTCTGCACTTTGCACAACACTTGGAGTGCGTGTGTAGACTAATTATGATGTCCAGCAACTAACTAGAAATCACAAATTCTCAGGATGTTCAAAAGAGCAGCCCAGTCAACTGAATCCAGCAGTTTGTGACAATCAACACAGGCTGTAAAGAAATAGCTGCAACAGCCACATGTGGATTCAATGAGTTTTCACCCCTGCTAGGATGCATTCAATGGTTGGCATCTTGGATGTGAAGCCAGAGTGAGCAGCAGCTAACCTGGACTAAATCCTGTTAAGAATGACAGGGGAAAGTACCCTTCCTACCACAGACACCAGTGAAATGCCTCTGTTATTATTGTAATCCAGGTGATCACCCTTTGGGCAATGCTATGGTAACGGAATTACAACAGCAGCAAAATCTGGACATATGGCATCTAACCACGACAGATTAGCTCAGATTGTAATTCCGTTACCGTAGAATTGCCCCTTTCACTTCTAGAGAAGGACAACTAATCCTTTCTTACAGTCTGTGAAATGAAACAAATGCCAAGAGAACAGCATCTCCACCTGCGTGGACGAGTTCAGCTCCTCCACCACAAATCCCCAAAGTTTCCCTATAGTCTTTTTTTTCCACATCCTGAAGATAAGGAGACAATGCAGGTCTGTGCTGGTAGTTGTCAGATGGGATTCAACACAGTTCCATTAGGTGGTGGATGTGGCAAGAAGCTTTACCAACAATGAATTGATTAGACTTTGAGGTGACTCGAAGTAAATGCAGATCCAGGATAAATATTTTGTAGCATTTGTCATTTCTAATGACAGCAACAGATAGGGGAAGGTATGGATTCTCAGAGCACCCTCATGTTTGTTGCATGGCTCTCACAATGAAAAACCCATGTCAAACAAATCCGCTGGTACCAAGAACTGATCTTTGCAACTAAAATATAATAAAAATTGTTTGATTTGGTGTTGTTCCTAATTCAGCCATTTAGAACCAGGTATGTTAGGATTTCCAGCTAAACTTGGAATCAAATACAGAACTGCAAGTCAGGCAGAGGCAAACAAGCATTCCATCTGAGGATGGAATGAGCGTTTGTCATATGCGTCATATTTGACCCCTTTAGCGCCCGCCTTCAAATGAGACTACGGTGCCAAATTGACTTATTTCTCTTGATTTTGTTTTTAAAAATTGTTCATATAGTAGGTGTTAGCCAGAGCTTCGCCTTTGCCAAAATAATCCATCCACCCACCAGGTGTTGCATATCAGGATGCTGATTAAACAGCATGATTACTGCACAGATGTGCCTTAGATTAGTCATAATAAAAGAACACGAAAAGCACTTCCAACACTGGAAACATCCAAACACTCATGCTAGCATACAATATAGTCGGGAAAACGCACTATGTTGTATGCTAGCATGAGTGCACGAGTCACCATCAAGTCATGAATCAGCAAGTCCCAAGTCAAGTCTCAAGTCATAACGATGACCACTTGTTTGCAAGCTAACTTGAGACTTGACTTGGGACTTGCAGATTCATGACTTTAGAATGACTTGACAGTGACTTTGTCCCACCTCTGTCACAATCTCTAGGGTATTTGAATACTCTGTATGCATTTAGTAGTAGGTCAAATGGTTGGCTGCTGGTGGATGTTGGCCTTTGTTAGTTCCTGATTGATCTCCGTCCGCAGTGAAATAGTTTCTGCAACAATATGCTTTTGCTATTTTTCATAGCTGTATGGGAAAATATAAATTACCTGGTTACCCAGCTGTTGGGGAGGTGATGGTCTAGGGGGGTTAAAGCGATGGATCCTGGGTTGATTTCCTATCAGATAGGAAAATCGCGGAGGTCCCTTTGGCAATGCCCTTAATTCCCAAGTTGCTCCTAGTTTGTAGTAGAGCAGACATCAATGTAAAGCACTTTCAATGTGTGCAGCAGATGGAAAAGTGCTATGGAATTGCAGCCCATTTGCCATGTGACCACTTGGCTGGAAGAAAATTAGTTGACTAGTCAGGCTCTAGGTCATAATAGTCAACTATTATGACTTGTTGTCTCACCTGTATTATGTTGTGACTAGCCCGAGGTACATCTGTGCAATAATCCTGCTGTTTAATCAGCATTTTGATATGCCACAGCAGTGAGGAGGATCATTGCAACTGTTGCTGTATGATACGGTAAGTAAAATATGGACATGGCATTGACACAAAGCTCAGGAAGAATAAATAATGTAACACAAGCATTAGTGGTTGATAGATTTCAAGCTCTCGATGTGATGACATGGATATGTCTGTATCGCACCATAATCGCCCTACACCCATGACTGTGGGGCAGTGCAAGTCAGGCAAAAAAAAAAAAATCAATTTTCCTATAATCCATTAATGCGCCCCGCTTAATCTGTGACTGCAGCCGTTATGAAGCACAGGCCTAATTGCTTTTGCCTCGTTTGTTTTTGGATGATCCTAAGAGCAAAATGATGTACAAAAAGGTGCCACCAACAGTTAAAGAATGATACAGATCAAGTTTAAAACAAATATGAGTGGATTCTGCATGAAAGAAATGTTTATAAAAAAGAACATAAAAGCAGCGCTTCGAAGCTGCGGTGAAAATAGGACCAGAAATAACCAGAACCTTGTGAGGGCAGTGACTCTTTCCAAGTATAATGCCGTTATGGAATGGCCATTAAAGCTCTTAAGAGAATAATCCCATGCCACCTGCAATACATAGCTTGAACTTTCCCAAATTCCATGAAAACTGTCATGCAGGCAGATTTTCCGGTCCCAATACTGGCAGCTAAGTGTGCTGAAATAGAAATAGAAGTGTTGGTCATTGCTATTAAATATATACAGATCACAAAGAATGTATACATTCCCATAAGTCGGGTTTAGTCTTTTTTAATGCTTATGAGAGCTGTCACGAATACTGTATAGGTTTATCCTAGAAAAGCAAGCAATTCAGGTAGGCAGTGACATATGTACACACTGAAAACAGGAAGCGCAATTATATTTAATATTTAAAACATAATTATCAAGCGGTAGGTTTCATTAGAACGGCGTCAGTAATTGTGCAGAAAGGCATGTGGTTTATTGTGTCCATCAAGGCAGTTATGCGATCAACAGTTTGTTTGTCCGTTATGGATGATTTCAGCCGATCACCGCAACACTGAGCAGAACACTCATTTACATACTCGTACAACCCACTGACATCCAGCGCATTTCAAATAGGAAGGCAGTTGACTCAAAATCCAAAATTCACACTTAGGTTGACAATTTTGACATGGAAGTTCAAGCAATTTCAAAACGTGCATATTTGAATATATGTCATCCAGATTTCATTTGTAAATATCTCCTGAGATCAGGAGTAAAGCGCAGTTTAAATGTTACTGGTAGAGTTCAAGTACTGGAATTGTGGTTTTAACACCCCGCACTTGTCGTCTAAATGCCGAGTATAACTGCACTCATTGCACCCATAGGTATGTTGGTCTATACGTGAAGTGAGGTCAGGTGCTCATGGACTGCTATTCTGTGGCTGGAGAAAGTGATTGCACAATAAATCACCAAGGACTAAGTCTAAAGTTGAATACGACGTCTTCCTGCCTTTTATGCGATGCAATATTCAGATGCACCTTACATGAGTGGGTTCAGGATGCAGGTGCACGTTGCTTGTATGCACAACATAACTGAACTGAAAACAAGGTCAAGGTTCCGTACTCAAGGTACGGTGAAGGTATGACATTTTTTTAAAAAGTAAAAGATATACAGAATATACACAAATAAAATACACAATAAGTTAAACATAACTAAAACAAGTTAAACAGAAGAGCCAGTGTGGTGAACTGTAACGAGTGAATTGTGACCATATTACACTCAGTCTCATTTAGCAGCGTTGCATTAGGTGTGTGACGTTTTGTTCATCAGTCTGATAGTTTCCAGAAAGAAGCTGGACTGCAGACGGGAGGTTCTGGCCTTGATGCTGCATAAAGTCGGTGTTCAGGATGGTGGATGGAGAAGCACGTCCATGGATCGTCACCGACTGTGGCCTGTTGGTCAGGAAGTCCAGTACCCAGTTGCACAGCGATGGTTAGCCCATTAGTGCCACCTTGTTAATGAGGGTCTGTGGGATGATCATATTAAGCAGGGGTGGCCAAGTTCGGTCCTCGAGAGCCACCTTCCTGATACTCTTAGTTGTCTCCCTGCTCCAACACACCTGAATCCAATGAAAGACTCGTTAGCAGACTTTTAATGAGCCTACTTTTACATCTGTAGTTTTACCACTTCTGCTCTGTATTTGTATCACGTTGCTATATGATATATTACATTGTAATCTTTTTTCTATTAATCATCCCAGTTCCCTCCAACTCACCACACTGCCCCTTTATCTTCCCTTATCCGAGCCCTGCATCATTTAGCTTCCAGTGGACTCATGGAAAGTGTGAAGAATGCAGAGAGAATCTTTTCTTTTTATACGCTGGTCAGTTATTTTTCAGATTGATGCCTTTTTGGTCAAAAAAAAGTTTTTAACCTTCATCAAGTGGCTATACAAGAGAAAGCTGGTTTACCCCACAATTAAAGCATTTTTGACTATATTCTTATATGTGTATATTTACCGATCCTCACTCCAAGATTGTTGACACTTGGTTGGTTGTTGGTTGTGTTTGTGAGCAAAACCTTCATGAAACATTCATAGATTGAGTGCACAGATTGAATAACTATTAGAGTCCTTTCATACCCAAACACACACCTTTGGCTGCACTGGGCATCAAAGATGGATTTTCTTTCAAGGTCTAATTGTATACCCAACACACTACCTCAGATAGTAGTATCAAAACATTCCCAGGTCCAGGCCAGTTGAACTTTTCACTGTGGCGGTGGACTGTCTTGACATTCCAGTGGTTGCCCACTCCTCACCAAACCCTTGAACAATCTGGAGATCCTTGGTTGGAATGCTTGGGGTACAAGAAACTGCAAGAGATCAGTCTCTCCAAGCCTCGTCCACCTTTAGTAGTCATGCCACTCCATCATCAAGCTCAAATTTGATGTACTAGAATTGCCATGACCGGGTCCTAGAGGTCATGATGCTTTCCAAGGGCTATGTTATGGAGCACCTACAATGCCTTTACCCTATATGAATTGCATCCTGCTGTGCCTTGCTGCTACCTGGACATGCAAGAAGTAAAGGTCTAGTAGCATTATTCCATTGTATTTTGAGAGTTTGGGTGGCTTTCTGGCTGCAGCAAGAGGATGTGACATGTTGGAGACCTGTGGTGGTTTGCTGTTAGCATTGGCTTTAATGGGTGGCAGTGGTTTGCTGTTTGTAGCAGGCAGTAGTTTTTCATGGCCACTAGCCCTCCCGGTTGCTAGTAGCAGATGATAGATGCTTTCCTGTACTAACCCTCCTGACCTCAAGGAGGCAGTGGAGCTGTGGTGCTCTGGAGCCATCAGTACGGCACAGAAGACTCTCTTGTCTGGCAAGATCCAACATTTGCCATGACAGCTTTTTCAGGCAGTGATACATCTAAGAAATAGTTCACTCTAACTCCTTTCTGCATTTTTCTGAGAAACATTCATTTCCAGCAAAACATCAATGTGGCAAGTTTGTCCAGTAAGACATGAATTCAGTTTTCTTGGCAACTCCCCAGCTCCATACACCACAGCACTTCAAGAGATCCCATTTATTCCAGTAGAACCTGAACACAACACAGATGAAAACATGCATGAGAATCATTCAAGTAATATACCTCACACACCAACATGCAAAAACTGGTTACTGATGAGTTTTTCCATTATGTTTCAAGCATTTTAACCTCAATAAATGTGATTACACCTTTTCTATAATACTATAATACTACAATAATAATACTGTAGCTAGCACTACAACAATTTGGAAGTTGTTGTGGCTTCTATTGGCCACTGTACAAAATGAAGTACTTGTTGGAATAAAGTCAGCAAAACAATGCTAGAGTCTGATTTATCTTCTTTCATGTTGTAGAAATTTGTGGGTGCTGTCACGGTAACATAGGCCCATAGTTAGTGTTTAACGAGGATAGGAAGTTATATATGGCAGCCATATACAGTGAGGAAAATAAGTATTTGAACACCCTGCGATTTGGCAAGTTCTCCAACTTAGAAATCATGGAGGGGTCTGAAACTTTACCTGTATTAATTGCACCTGTTTGAACTTGTTACCTGTATAAAAGACACCTGTTCACACACTCAATCAATCACACTCCAACCTGTCCACCATAGCCAAGACCAAAGAGCTGTCTAAGGACACCAGGGACAAAACTGTAGACCTGCACAAGGCTGGGATGGACTACAGGACAACAGGCAAGCAGCTTGGTAGAAGACAATAACTGTTGTGATTATTTATTAGAAAGATGACTGTCAATCTCCCTCGGTCTGGGATTCCATGCAAGATCTTACTTTGGGGGGTAAGGATGATTCTGAGAAAGCTCAGAACTACACAGGAGGACCTGGTCAATGACCTGAAGAGAGCTGAGACCACAGTCACAAAGATTACATTAGTAACACATGATGCTGTCATGGTTTAAAATCCAGCAGGGCAGCAAGGTCCCCCTGCTCAAGCCAGCACATGTTCAGGCCCATTTGAAGTTCACCAGTGACCATCTGGATGATCCAGAGGAGGCATGGGAGAAGGTCATGTGGTCAGATGAGACCAGAATAGAGCTTTTTGGAATCAACTCCACTTACCATGTTTAGAGGATGAGAACAACCCCAAGAAAACCGTGAAGCATGGGGGTGGAAACATCATACTCTGGGGGTGCTCTTCTGCAAAGGGGACAGGACGACTGCACCATATTGAAGGGAGGATGGATGGGGTCATGTATTGCAAGATTTTGGCAAAGAACCTCCTTCCCTCAGTAAGAGCATTGAAGATGGGTCATGGCTGGGTCTTCCAGCATGACAATGACCCCAAACACACAGCCAGGGCAACTAAGGAGGGGCTTCATAAGATGCATTTCAAGGTCCTGGAGTGGCCTGGCCAGTCTCCAGACCTGAACTCAATAGAAAATCTTTGGAGGGAGCTGAAACTCCAAACCTGAAAGATCTGGAGAAGATCTGTATGGAGGAGTGGACCAAAATCCCTGCTCCAGTGTGTGCAAACCTGGTGAAAAACTACAGGAAATGTCTGACCTCTGTAATTGCAAACAAAGGCTACTGTACCAAATATTAACATTGATTTTCACAGGTGTTCAAATACTTATGTGCAGCAGCATCATACAAATAAATTATTTAAAAAAATCATACACTGTGATTTCCGGATTTTATTTGTTTTTTTTTTTAGATTGTGCATCTCACAGTGGACATACACCTAAGATGAAAATTTCAGACCCCTCCATGATTTCTAAGTGGGAAAACTTGCAAAATTGCAGGGTGTTCAAATACTTATTTTCCTCACTGTATAACTTCCTATATATGGCCGCCCTATTATGGCCTTTCAAAATATGTCATCAGCTTTGACCTTGTGTGACCTTGAAGATCACAATCAAGATCACTGAAGCTTTGATCATTTATAATGCTGAACTGTGACAGAATGTTATGTGTCGACGCGGGTTGAGGAGCGGACCTGCGTCAGACGGAACCCAGCGCTACAAATAACCAGAAAAGCGGTTCCAAAAACAATATATTTATTTCACCCGCTGGTGCTTAAAAAGTGTAAAAACAGAAATAGCGTCCCTCTGGTGGAGTGAAGGCTGGCACGCTCTCCAGCACCCAAAAGGATTGAAGCCCGGCGCTCCTGGACCCACTACCACCGCCAAACACCCCCCAGGTGGACACGACAAACCGACTCTCTGCGAAGCATAGAAGAGGTGAGGTAAGTTAGCAATTACAACTAATATCCTTCAAAAGACACACACTATCAGCAACACATGCAGGTCTGTATTTTAAGCTTTATGTAAATGAGCAGCTTCTCACAACAGGTGGAGGACCACTTGTCCGCACACCACAGCAGTGAGAAGCAAGCTGCACAATCCTTATCACAATTCAAGTATACTGCGTAATAAAATACCAAGTTACTATCAACAATTAGTCAAACACTTAATCACCTTTGATGTGTGCTGACAGCATGTGTCCGTCACCCTTCCTTGCTTCACGGGCTCGATGTGTCAAACCCAGGCGCGGTCCTCAGCGTCTCACAAACGAACATCACAAGGTCGAGTTCCCGGCAGTTCTGCTTGAATCACACATGACTTAAATGCAGAACGCCATCCAATTATCTGCTTCAGCTGAAAGTCTTTAAGGTTGCATGTGAGCACCAGTCACAGGTGCTGCACATGATGTTGATGAGGGTGAAGGATTCTTCAGCCAGCACCTTCTCCACAGACAAATCAGTTCTCATACCACCTGGAGAGCAAAGAAAAGAAAAGAACACCAAAATATCCAGCCACACCCCCAACACACAACACAGAAAGGTCAATGGTAACTATTAGTCAAATATGCAACATCTAATGTGACACAGAGATCTTGATCATATCCAAGGTCAGACATTGGGTTTGGACAATGATGCAGAATATACTTTTCCCAAAGATATAGCGTCCCTAACAGTCACAAACAGAACAGGGACAGCTCCTGTATTGGACATAAGTAAAAGTGTCTGAGGCAGAAAAAAGAAAAATCAAAACATACTCTTTATGTGACTGACGTGAAAATGCACGAGCTTGGACGATAAAATGGCATCAAAATTATACATCAGCTCAGCTTTCCCCAACCACAAGATATGATATGATTCTGATATGACCAAAAAATAAATAAATAAATTCCCAATACATTCTCTCATGGAATGATAAAACTCAGATAAACAATGATTTTAATGACAAAATTAGAATCACAAGTTTCTGCCTCATGTTCCCCAGACACATGATGAGGACACAGTTCAACTAATAGACAAAGTATATAAAACAGATGGACACTGGACAGTCTGTCTTCATGTGAGTAGTACTGCAAGACAAAATAAAGCCCACAGGTTGGTGAAACCGCATAACTTGCCATGACAACACTGAGTGTAAATCAAGGAATGAATGTATTAGGCTTTTCAAGTTGGAAACAAATTACAGAAATACACTCATAATCACATCATCGTCGACACAGCCACGTGCTTGACAAATGCTACATTTTAGCAGTTATTGTTGTGTTCAATATCCCATCATAGCTCTTCAATGGCAACCAGTAGTTCAGCAGATAACAGAATATTTGCAGAGG
Organism: Thalassophryne amazonica; assembly: GCF_902500255.1. Taxonomy (NCBI): domain Eukaryota; kingdom Metazoa; phylum Chordata; class Actinopteri; order Batrachoidiformes; family Batrachoididae; genus Thalassophryne; species Thalassophryne amazonica. The sequence continues at coordinate 25,745,060 of NC_047119.1, forward strand.
AATCCTTCAAAACCAGTTACAAGCACCAAAGTTTGACTGTGTATACCTTTTTGTACATATTTTAGAAAAATAACGTTAGCCATTTGAATTTTCAATAGGGGGCCAAGTAGGGGTCAATTGATGAACTGCATAGGGGTAAAAAAAAAAAAAAAAAAAGTTCCAATCCTATTGAAAGCTATACACCATTATGTGTCTGATCACAAAGATTCCAAAAAGGTATAGTTTGGACTATCTGTGACTGAATGTTCAGGAGTCATGGGGTAAAAACAGAAAGCATGACGACAAAGGTCACTTTCAGTTTGCACAGGGGTCAAAAGTTAAAGTTGCTCCAATTATGGTAAAAAAAATGATGCAAATTATTGGTTGAGTTAGTAGGATTTTAAAAAGTAACAGTTTGCACCATGTGTCATGCTTAGTTATCATGTTACAGGGTAACGTATGTCACATGTCATAGAATCCAATGGATGTCGACATTGTTTGACCTTTACTTTGGAGACCAAACATTCAGCACAGTCAGAACTATTCCATTTGTTAATCCTATTAGTTCAACCAATAATTTGCACCACATTTTACCAAAGCTGGAGCAACTTTAACTTTTGACCCCTGTACACACTGAAACTGACCTTTGTCACCATTCTTGCTGTTTTTACCCCATAACTCTAGAACATTCAGTTACAGATAGTCCAAACTATACCTTTTTGGAATCTTTGTGATCAGACACATAATGTGGTATAGCTTTCAATATGATTTGAACATTTTTTTTATCCCTATGCAGTTCTTCAATTGACCCCTACTTGGCCCCCTATTGAAAATTCAAATGGCTAATGTTATTTTTCTACAATATGTACCAAAAGGTATACACAGTCAAACTTTGGTGCTTGTAACCAGATTTGAACGATTCTTACAGTTATCTGCTGTACTGCAGAGCTTGAACTTGTTTTAATTCGACTGCTTGTGGGGGGAAAAACTTCTCCGGGCAGGGGCGAGGAGTACGGTGCATTTAGCACTCCACCACTCAACACCACTACTGCCCCTCCGTCTAGACGTTAGAGCACGTCCATATGGAAGTGGTTAAAAAGCTCATTAGCCGGCCTACTTGAAATACAGTTGCAGTGACGCTTGTTCATAAAAACACAAAGTAGAGTGGTTTCCGTGTTGGTGTCAAGCCAGGTTGAGGCATCAAGCCCCCAAGACTGACAACAGTTTGGCTCAGGCCTCTAGCTTACCCAGCCACGTCTGAAGGAGGATGCTTTCCAAGAAAATGAATAAGGGAAAAAAAAAATTCCTTGGAAGATTTCTGGAACTTTTTGCTTGAGTCTGATCCATCTGTGTGAAGAAGAGCGGAAAATTGTCTGGTAAGGTGAATGGGATATGGTCCATTGGAAGAAAAATGTCTTGGTCTTATTAGAAACATTTAGGAAAGATTTGAGAAAGGGAGAGCAAAGGACCAAATTCACATAAAGGTCATTACAAGCTTTTAGCCGTCAAATTTTAAGCCAATATCTTCACACATTGAAGTCATTGAACTAAAATGTTTTTCTTGACGTACTTTGAAGTTGTTGCAGAATTACACCCATAAGTGGAGGGAACAAAAAACAACTCATATTGGCATTTGGAGACATTTTGTTCATAACAGACAAAACATTATAGTCTGTTGCTTGTGGGCTTTGCAACACCAAATGTACTGCTAAATACAAGGGACTGAAACCTTGGGAAAATTGCATGAAACATTGCAATAATGAAAAACTGCAATATTTATTTTAAAAATCAGCTCAAATTAGAAGCGTGCAGTAGGAACTGAACCCATGACCTTCTTGCTGTGAGGCAAGAGTCCTAACCACTACAAGGTTTACCGAAAAGCAAACTGAATATAAAACAGAATGTTTAGCCACGAGAATAGAAAATTAACTGAACATAAGACTCTGCAACTGAAAAATGTAATTAACTGAAGACTGAATCCAGACTCTCAAGCTAACTCGCTTAGAAGCTAACTGAATTTAAGATAACAGAACATAAAAATTAAATTAATTAATATCTGAACGTAAACTGAATATAAAGCTGAGGCCATAAAGCTACAGTAACTGAAAAGACAATTGAATGACATAAATCTTTAAGCTGTGGAAATTGCAATGAATGAAAGAAGGAGCAACAATTTCCCATTTTGACAACGAAATGGCGTGTCGTTTATTTTCCCTTTGGTTCACACAGCACACAAACATTATAGAACAGCTCGGCCCCACCCATTAACCACACAGGGGTCCTGATGGGAAAACATCAACGGGGCTGAGACACTTTGGTATGCGCTTGACGCATCAACATTTTGTCATGTGCATAACAGGAGCAAACATCACTCATTACCCACACAGGGGTCCTCAAGGGAAAACATCAAAGGGGCCGAGACACTTTGATATGCGCTTTGCAGATCTCGGCGTGTTATCACATGCAAAACAGGGAACACACTCTAACCACAAGTGCCGACACTTGGTATGGTGAATTATGTCCACAATGTCCATTACGTGTTGAATGTCTGCCACAATGCAGTAGTTATTTTTCTGTGACCGGAAGAGGGCTTATTTTGGCTGTTTGTCCGGAACACACTGTGATTGGTGGAGCATGATGATGTCATCACATGGCCCACTTTAGTGAGTCACTGGGTTTTTAATATTTTTGTGACGCGATTTTTTTTTTTTTTTTGCCATTTCTAATCCTACCCCTAACCCTAACCCTAACCCCCTACACCCACGCCTACCCATAATTCTCCCTTCCCCTAACACCCCCAGAGCCCCTGTTTCAGCCCAGACCCCCCCCCCCCCCCGTGTCACTCTTTCACGCTCCCGTCACACCGTGTTCCGGACAAATAGATCGGTGACATATATTGACTGCTAGGTCCATCCTGTACAGTAGTTAGTGCTGTGGTCCAAAAAAATTTCTAATCCACCTTAGTAGAAGAAGAAAAATGTTTGAGCCAGTTTGAATTTGAACACATTGTCTGAACCACAGACGACTAGCTATATTGGTGAGTAAACAGCCGTTTTCTAATGTCTAAAATGATCTTCCTTGAACTCAAACTGATAGCAAATCTCTACAACTTGGTGTAAATTTAATTAAAAGTACAAATATGGTTTCCTGATGGAGTGGTGTAGAGGTTTTTCTTAAAAAGAAGACCTGAACGTTAGCTAATTTGGCCATATTGTGCAGCCCTACTGTGAAGAAGCTGAAAAGTGAGAATCTGAATTTACACCAACATAAAAAAATGCCTAAAGTGGCAGGGGGTGAAGAGGGGTGTAGTTCGGGGGGTTAGGGTTAGACTATTAGCCATGCATATACTCCTCAGAAGCATTTAATGAAAAAAGTTTGAAGGATCTAAAATACATGGTGAGGACTGTTTTCTAGGCGTGTAAGATGCAAATAAAGGAAAAGGTTAAAATGGCGGTAATTAAGGGGGCAGTAGTTGGGGGGTCTGAGGGCAAAGCCTCCCAGAAGCAGAAGATTTTTGCCATGATTATGCTCCTAGCATATTTACTGAAAATAAAGTGTGACTGCATATGTATGAAAAAATATGGTCTGTGATTTCTCATTCATAGCTGTGTTTTTTTTTTTTTTTCATTTAAATTAAGACAAAATGGACAAAACCATTCAACAAAATGGATGAAAACTGATCAAGCACCAATTTTGGGGTTTAATGAAAATGCATTTGATCTTTTTCTTATTAAGAGTCTCCACAGCAGAACAACCTTTCTCCATCTCATCATCTTCTACTACTTCCTCTGTGACAACAAACAACTGCACATCCACCCTAAGCCTCCATCTTCAGAGCACATGATACATGCCCAAACCATCTCAGTTTTTCCTCTCTTTGTTTCCAAACTGATGCTTTTCCTTCTTCTTCTTTCTTCTTGCTGCTCTCGTTAGGGGTCCCAACAGCAGATCAATCGTTTCCATTTAATCCTGTCCTCTGTATCGTCCTCTGTCATACGAACCACCTGCATGTCCTCCCTCAGCACATCCATAAACCTCCTGTTTGGCCTCCCACGTCTCCTCCTGCCTGATGGCTCCATCTTCACTATCTGTCTCCCTATATACCCCGGGTCCCTCCTCTTCACATGTCCAAACCATGTCTGTCTGTCTTTGTCTCCAAACCATCCCACCTGAGCTGTCCCTATGATATGTTCATTCCTAATCCTGTCCATTCTCGTCACTCCCAAAGACAGCTGTAATATCTTCATGTCTGCCACCTTCAGCTCTGCCTCCTATGACACCACATTGCTGCTCACAGATCTTCATCTCATTTCTAAGCCTAGCTTCTACTACTCTTTCCCATAGTTTCATGCTGTGGCTGATCAACTTTATGCCTCTGTAATTACTGCAGATCTGCATGTCACCCTTGTTCTTAAAAATAGGAACCAGCACACTTCGTCTCCACTCCTCAGGCTCCTGTCACTTTCCAAGAATTTATTAAACATTCTGATTAGGAACTCCACTACCATCTCTCCTAAACATTTCCATGCCTCCATTGGAATGTCACCTGGACCAACTGCATTTTCACTCTTCATTCTTCTTCCTCCTCTTCAATCAATTGCACTTCCTGATTTACTCTCTCCACATCATCCAGCATTTTCTCTCTCTCATTTTCTTCATTCACCAGCTCCTCAAAATATCCCCTCCACCTTCTCAATACACTCTCCTTGCTTGTCAACACATTACCATCTGCATCCTTTATCAGATGGTAATGTGCTGACAAGTGAGGAGAGCATGTTGAGAAGGTGGAGGAAATATTTTGAGGAACTTATGAATATACTAACCTAACTGCACTGATTAAAACTGAACAATTAACAAATTACAACAGCTGAGACGAAAATGGGAATTAGTCATTCCATATTAAACCAGCAAGACTGAGTCCAAAATTCTAAACTTTGTGATTTTCCAATAAATTAGAAAACTCTGAGTCAGCTTTACTCAAAACTGTTATCTTGGCACTCATGTCCTTTTTCCACTACGGTCTTCATTTGCACACTGAGTGAAACTGCAGGGATTAATCGAATTTGACAGCAAAGGCCACAAAGTAGCACATCACTGGTGAGTACTTAAAAAAAATTAAAACCTACAAATTACACATGACAGATCTTTATATGTGGAGCTTTTCTCAGCACAGAGTGTTCCCGCTAAATTTAAAACATCTCCAGTGTGCCAGGGTTTCAGGAGCATACTGACCATTTGTAATCTAGAGATTATTATTATTTATATATATATATATATATATTTATATATATATATATATATATATATATATATATATAAAAGTATCTACTGAGTTGAAGCATGGCAAAACTAAATCAGTGGTTGGCGATCCCAAGAATCTCAACAAAGTCAACTTTGTGTGTCAACTCAGTGTCTTTTGTGTACATGTCTCAAAGCCATACTACAATTTTCTCTCTTATGTAAATAAGGTGCTTTGTGCAGTATCTTTGAAGTAGTGTTTTTCATTGGCAGGACATATGTAAACACTTTGGAAAAATAAAAAGTAAGTTATGAATGTTAAACTATCACATTAAGACAGTGGTGTTTGGAGTTTGTACTTTGAACTGTAAAAAAAAAACAACCCGATAATTTACACTGGTAAATATATTTTTGAGTTTTCGGTAAACATATGCAAATTTTGAACAAAGCTGACAAAATGCCATGCCTACTGGTAACCTATTATTTGGATATTTTAATTAATTTATTTATTTACTTTGATTTATTTGGGGAGCAGGGGTGATGGCCAAGTGGTTAGTGCACTTGGTTTCAGTGCAGATGGTTCCCTGCCACATTTTTCCATGTAATGTGGAGTTGCGTCAGGAAGGCCATCCGGCGTAAAGTTTGTGCCAAATCAACATGCAGATCTGCTGGAGTGACCCTGAGTGAAAACGATGGAACAGTCAAAGGGACTTACTTTAATTTATTTGGGGAAATAAATGCCAGGCTGCTGCTCCACCCACCACCCCCCCCCCACCCCCGCCCTTATTTGGGGTAAGCGGGTATAGAAAATGGATGAATGGATACTTTGGGACTGTACTGTTGGAACTGTTTTTTTATGAAATGTTTGTAATATATATTTTTTATTATTATTTTATTATTTTTTATATATATTATATTATATATATATATATATATATATATTATTATTATTATTATTATATATTCGTATATTTTGCAGTAATAAGCATTAACTAACAGTGAATTAAGATTAAGATTTACTGTATTTCGTCATCAGTTATTAAGAGCATCCATGTTCCCTAAATTAGTTCATACATTATATAACACCTTAATAGATCCTTGTTATTTGGTTGGTGGATTGTTCGTATTGTTACATATATACATACATTTAAGTAAATAAAATCACAACATCCAGCCAACATGGGATACAGGTACAGTTTCCAAAATGCCATCATAAAAATATTTAAAAGCAGTCACATTGACCAAGGGAGATTTCCTCTTGATCCCTCATAATCAACTTCTGACAATTTCACTTCAGTCTATAAGTTATTCCGTGTGGAAGGAGCAGCATATTTTAAAGCTTTATTTCCCCCCAAGTTCTGTTCTCACTTTTGGGACCACCATCTGGAAAATAGAATGAGAGCGAAAGCCATACTGATGATGTTGCTTTCTTTCTTCCTTCGCTTGGACAGATGAGGAACTATGCCAAAAAGTTTCATATATAAAGATCAAGCAATGAGAGAACCTGCGTACATAGAGGGTTTGCCCTCTATGTAACTTCCATTATATCAGGAAGTTATCTAAAGCACATGAATTTGATCTATTCAGGTGTCAAATAAAACAAATAATGAATATTTTCCATTTGTGTAATGGAAAGAATACGTTTATGTTCCATTCCATCTTTCAATGCAGGAAATGAAGATATTTGTTATGTGTCGACGAGGGTTGAGGAGCGGACCTGCGTCAGACGGAACCCAGCGCTAAAAATAACCAGAAAGCGGTTCCAAAAAACAATGTATTTATTTCACCCGCTGGTGCACAACAAAGTGTAAAAAACCCAAAATAGCGTCCTTCTGGTGGAGTGAAGGCTGGCACGCTCTCCAGCGCCCAAAAGGATCGAAGCCCGGCGCTCCTGGACCCACTACCACCGCCAAACACCCCCCAGGTGGACACGACAAACCGACTCTCTGCGAAGCATAGAAGAGGTGAGGTAAGTCAGCAGTTACAACTAATATCCTTCAAAAGACACACACTATCAGCAACACATTCAGGTCTGTATTTTAAGCTTTATGCAAATGAGCAGCTTCTCACAACAGGTGGAGGATCACTTGTCCGCACGCCACAGGAGTGAGAAGCAAGCTGCACAATTCTCATCACAATTCAAGTATACTGCGTAACAAAATACCAAGTTACTATTAACAATTAGTCAAACACTTAATCACCTCTGATGTGTGCTGACAGCATGTGTCCCTCACCCTTCCTTGCTTCACAGGCTCGATGTGTCAAACCCAGGCGCGGTCCTCAGCGTCTCGCAAACGAACATCACAAGGTCGAGTTCCCGGCAGTTCTGCTTGAATCACACATGACTTAAATGCAGAACGCCATCCAATTATCTGCTTCAGCTGAAAGTCTTTAAGGTTGCATGTGAGCACCATTCACAGGTGCTACACATGATGTTGATGAGGGTGAAGGATTCTTCAGCCAGCACCTTCTCCACAGACAAATCAGTTTTCTTTGCTCTCCAGATGGCATGTGAAGAAAAGAACACCAAAATATCCAGCCACACCCCCCAACACACAACAATATTGTGACCACTGGACTCATGAACGCTCATATTTGTATGTTATTTAATGTTTGATAAAGATATTGAACACATTGCTTATTACTGCATTACTAACAGGAGGAGTTAACGCTTGATTAATGCATAATACTGCATCATTCATTCATTTTCTATATCTGCTTATTCTAGTTAAGGGTCACGGGGAGGCTTGAGACTGTCCCAGCAGACATAGGACGAGAGCTGGGGTTCACCGTGGACAGGCCCCCAATCTATTGCATGGCCACATACAGACACACAAACACATTCACCTGCTCACTCATAACTACGGTCAGGTTAATCAAATCAAATCAAATCAATTTTATTTATATAGCGCCAAATCACAACAAACAGTTGCCCCAAGGCGCTTTATACTGTAAGGCAAAGCCATACAATAATTACAGAAAAACCCCAACGGTCAAAACGACCCCCTGTGAGCAAGCACTTGGCGACAGTGGGAAGGAAAAACTCCCTTTTAACAGGAAGAAACCTCCAGCAGAACCAGGCTCAGGGAGGGGCAGTCTTCTGCTGGGACTGGTTGGAGCTAAGGCTGGGCTCGACAATAACACTGGTCCGATGGCCCGGCGGCCTTTTTTACATGTTCCGGGCCACCACGGGCCAGTGAAGTTCATATTTCACTGGTCCGTATGGGCCAGTAAGAATTAAAATCGCTTTGGGCAGATTTATTAGTCTAATGCCTCGTTCACACCGGGCGCGATCAGATGCTACAAATTCGCGGGGGTCGCGTGGCAACGGACGCGCCTCCTTCACCCGGTGTGTCGCTCTGCTTTTGCTGCGAAAATTCGCCCCGGTGCGTCATCAAATAGGAGGAGCTTCCATTCAGCTCGTCGGCTCCGGTTGTCAGTCAAGTTAACATGACGGACCTTGATCACACGGAGCGAGTTGTTGTGGAAAGCTGACAAACGTCATGAGACGTTCCCAATTCAGGCAGTATCATTATTTGCTGCAGGAGCTGCGTCTGGATGATGGCTGCTTTCAGCGGTCCTTCTGCCTCTGCAGGACCCAACTTGAGGACCAACTGTCCCGTTCACGCGCGCACATGTAAACAATAAAAAAAAAAGAAAAAAAAAGAAAAAGAAACTCCGCTCCCGCTGCTGTGGGGCTGCTGCTCCTCCAAAAACTCTTGTCATAGTTGTGAAATAAAGGACAAAAGAGACATACGTCCTGCTCACAGGCTGCTACCAGAGACAGGACATGTTGCACCACTTCGCAATGTTGGGAACATTGCCGAAGTGCAGACAAACTTCGTCTGCAGACGCATCTTCTGATGTGGCGCAAATTTCGCTTCAACATCGACGCGTCATTTTCGCTTAAGCAAGATCGAGCGCAGTGAATATTATGAATTTCTTGAAACCTCCTGCCCCTGGGCAGAAACCAGGAAAGCAAAGGAAAGAACAGCTATCACCCTCAAAACAAGCACAGAAGAGGAAGGCTGCTGATGCTGAATATGAGAAGAAAAGGGTGAGGAAAACTTGGCAAACTTCCTGGAAGAAAAGACGGCCATAGCTGGAGCGTGATGAGGAGAGTGAGGTTGTCTTCTGTGGAACTTGTAGGGCCATGCCAGAATATGCTAACAAGTAAGTATAAATATACCATGTCCTGGTAGACAATGTGGTATGATTTCATACGGCAGTTTAAAAGTCTAATCAGTATGCCCTTGTGGAAACCCCACGGTGACATTAGCAAGGGAACTTGGTTTATGAAATGTAACATATTAATTTTGTAAATGATCAAGAAATAAATTTATTTTTGTATTAATGTCTGAGTGTTGAAAAAATTCCTATCAGTTACCTACCGACATTTTTTTCAAAGTTTACTCACTTTAAGGTTTTTATCATGTAGTATAAGAATTTTGTGTTTGTTTTCAAGTGTTTTTACATTAAGGAAACCCAATTCTAATGTCTGAGTGTTGATTTAAAAAATTCTTATCAGTTACCCCCCGGTTCGGCACAGGCGTTAAAGTATGGGCCAGTGATATTTTCATCCGGGCCAGTAACTTTCAGATTCTACTGGCCCTGTGGGCCAGTGCATAAATTGCCTTATTGTCAAGCCCTGTAAGGGGAGAGAACCAGGAAAAAGACATGCTGTGGAAGAGAGCAGGGATCAATCACTAATGATTAAATGCAGAGTGGTGCATACAGAGCAAAAAGAGAAAGAAATACTCAGTGCATCATGGGAACCCCCCAGCAGTCTAAGTCTATAGCAGCATAACTAAGGGATGGTTCAGGGTCACCTGATCCAGCCCTAACTATAAGCATTAGCAAAAAGGAAAGTTTTAAGCCTAATCTTAAAAGTAGAGAGGGTGTCTGTCTCCCTGATCCGAATTGGGAGCTGGTTCCACAGGAGAGGAGCCTGAAAGCTGAAGGCTCTGCCTCCCATTCTACTCTTACAAACCCTAGGAACTACAAGTAAGCCTGCAGTCTGAGAGCGAAGCACTCTATTGGGGTGATATGGTACTATGAGGTCCCTAAGATAAGATGGGACCTGATTATTCAAAACCTTATGAGTAAGAAGAAGAATTTTAAATTCTATTCTAGAATTAACAGGAAGCCAATGAAGAGAGGCCAATATGGGTGAAATATGCTCTCTCCTTCTAGTCCCCGTCAGTACTCTAGCTGCAGCATTTTGAATTAACTGAAGGCTTTTCAGGGAACTTTTAGGACACCCTGATAATAATGAATTACAATAGTCCAGCCTAGAGGAAATAAACTGATGAATTAGTTTTTCAGCATCACTCTGAGACAAGACCTTTCTAATTTTAGAGATATTGCTCAAATGCAAAAAAGCAGTCCTACATATTTGCTTAATATGCACATTGAAGGACATATCCTGATCAAAAATGACTCCAAGATTTCTCACAGTACTACTAGAGGTCAGGGTAATGCCATCCAGAGTAAGGATCTGGTTAGACACCATGTTTCTAAGATTTGTGGGGCCAAGTACAATAACTTCAGTTTTATCTGAATTTAAAAGCAGGAAATTAGAGGACATCCATGTCTTTATGTCTGTAAGACATTCCTGCAGTTTAACTAATTGGTATGTGTCCTCTGGCTTCATGGATAGATAAAGCTGGGTATCATCTGCGTAACAATGAAAATTTAAGCAATGCTTTCTAATAATACTGCCTAAGAGAAGCATGTATAAAGTGAATAAAATTGGTCCTAGCACAGAACCTTGTGGAACTCCATAATTAACCTTAGTCTGTGAAGAAGATTCCCCATTTACATGAACAAATTGTAATCTATTAGATAAATATGATTCAAACCACCGCAGCGTAGTGCCTTTAATACGGTACCTATGGCATGCTCTAATCTCTGTAATAAAATTTTATGGTCAACAGTATCAAAAGCAGCACTGAGGTCTAACAGGACAAGCACAGAGATGAGTCCACTGTCTGAGGCCATAAGAAGATCATTTGTAACCTTCACTAATGCTGTTTCTGTGCTATGATGAATTCTAAACCCTGACTGAAACTCTTCAAATAGACCATTCCTCTGCAGATGATCAGTTAGCTGTTTTACAACTACCCTTTCAAGAATTTTTGAGAGAAAAGGAAGGTTGGAGATTGGCCTATAATTAGCTAAGATAGCTGGGTCAAGTGATGGCTTTTTAAGTAATGGTTTAATTACTGCCACCTTAAAAGCCTGTGGTACATAGCCAACTAATAAAGATAGATTGATCATATTTAAGATCGAAGCATTAATTAATGGTAGGGCTTCCTTAAGCAGCCTGGTAGGAATGGGGTCTAATAGACATGTTGATGGTTTGGAGGAAGCAACTAATGAAAATAACTCAGACAGAACAATCGGAGAGAAAGAGTCTAACCAAATACCAGCATTACTGAAAGCAGCCAAAGATAATGATATGTCTTTGCGATGTTATGAGTAATTTTTTCTCTAATAGTTAAAATTTTATTAGCAAAGAAAGTCATGAAGTCATTACTAGTTAAAGTTAAAGGAATACTCGGCTCAATACAGCTCTGACTCTTTGTCAGCCTGGCTACAGTGCTGAAAAGAAACCTGGGGTTGTTCTTATTTTCTTCAATTAGTGATGAGTAGTAAGATGTCCTAGCTTTACGGAGGGCTTTTTTATAGAGCAACAGACTCTTTTTCCAGGCTAAGTGAAGATCTTCTAAATTAGTGAGATGCCATTTCCTCTCCAACTTACGGGTTATCTGCTTTAAGCTGCGAGTTTGTGAGTTATACCACGGAGTCAGGAACTTCTGATTTAAGGCTCTCTTTTTCAGAGGAGCTACAGCATCCAAAGTTGATTTAAAGTCACCAATTCACCTAACATGTATGTCTTTGGAAGTGGGAGGAAGTCGGAACACCTGGAGGGAATCCACACACAAACACTGGGAAAATATGCAAACTCTGCACAGAAAGAACCGGGTTGGAACCAAACCTGGGACCTTCTCGCTGTGAGGCAGCAGTGCTAACCACTGAGCCACTGTGCTGCCTCGATGCTGCATTAGCTAATTCAATTCAATGTATTTATAAAGCACTAAATTACAACATAATTCACCCAAAGGAGCTTCACAAGGATAAAGTCCAACGTTACCAACTACCTGAAAAAGCACATCAGCAAAACAGTGGTTTTGTTCCTGTATACATGTAAATGAAAGGGACAAAATAACAGAAACACCTTTAAAATGTAATGAATCCTGTATAACTTAGGGCTATAAAACCGAATCAACATAGAAACTGAAAGTTCCGCTGAAAAGCAACATACTCTGAGTAAGATGGGACTGACGCTGCAATTTTCTGGGTCAATGAGTGTTGAGCAGAGAGTGCAAAAGTCTGATGGTACACAAAGAGGTGCAGTCCTCTCCTCTCTCCAAGCAGGAGAAAAATGGATGGAATGTCTAGAATGTGGTTGGTAAACAATGCCAACAAAATGTGGTGAACTTTGTAAAGAACGTATGTAGCGTGTAAGTCTTGGGGTGCGTTGTAAATAAGGAGCAGGTACAAATGATGTTTGTGTGGACATGTCATGTGAGCCGCACTGTGTGTTTCGCTCTGGTCAGAATTACGCATTTAGCATGATGTTAAAAATCCAAAGGCCCACATTGCAGTAAACAATGCACAATGCCACACTGACAAGAAAACAATGAGCACGTGCCGATTTGCAGTCAACAATGCAACGCTGCACCTTAATCATCTGGGCCAAACAACGCAAAAGCCGATTATGCAAATTGGGGTTACTGGGGGCACAGCAATGTAACAATGGCACCAAGTTGATTGAGCCGTGTGTGTACGCTGCCCATCCCCTTGGGTTTTTTATTTCCTCCAAAACACCCCCACCCCCTCTGATGGTTTCTGTTCTGAGGCCTCATTATAATGACTGCTGTCAATTGTAAGGTCAAGGGTCATGGCAAAGGATCAGCTTGATCAATACCCGCCCCCCTCCAACCAGGCTGATCAATCCGCTTTGTTTTTGTGTTTCCACCAATGAGAGTTTCCGTTAAAACAAAGGAGTGAGAGAAAAGAACCGCCAGAAAAAAATTAGGGGGAGCGAGAAAAGAGAGAACGCAAACACGACAGGCTCGCTGAACGCTTCCCCATGCTTTCTTTCTTCCTTCGCTTGGAATGACATTGTCAAGGACAAGGATGTCGATGAGCAGAATGCGTCATCGTGATGCACCTGTAATGCCCTTGGGTGTTTCCGTGTTTGCTCCAGATCTGAGATTTACATCACTGGCTGCATAGTGATCGCTTCCTGATGGCCTTATTGGATTATGTGGAGCCCAGTGAGACATTGTGCAGTTCTACAAATGTGTTTTACTATTCCCACAACATTTTCCCTTATAGATTACTTCATTTCATCAAAATAACAATTGAACAAAAATCAACTCCCATACCTGTGCTTTTATTTTGGATTTGCCGAGTGCAGGAAAACTAAAGTGATCCATTAGTGTTGATTATCAAATGGGCTTAATAAATGGGTCGTTTTTCAGTGTCCTCTCAAATTAAAATTGGCCAGTGTGTATTTTCAATTTAATGTCTGCTTCCCCTGAAGCAATTATTCTCCCTGAGGACTAATTCCAGCCATGAAGTAGTTACAAATCATGGAAATGAAATGATGGAGTATGAAATAAAAAGTCACTCAATGCTAAATCATTAAAAATGTACATTCTTTACCCCAGCTCTGGCCCAACGCCTTGCATGACACGAACTGGCAGACGGCCAAGCGTAAAGAGCGAGTTGGCCTGTGCTTTGGTAAAAGTTAATTCTATAAAAACAATATTCTAACAATGCAGTCATGGCATGCAGCAATAAAAGTGGATTTAAAAGGTTTGTAACAGAGTCTGAATACCCTGAAATCAGGTGGAACAATAGACTTAAGTGGTGACACTTGGACGGCCCACAGATAGAAGTTCAACATGATTTCAGTCCTGTTAACCTAAGATCACATTCTCAAGTGGGTAAGTGGGCCCACAACATTTCCACAAGCAATTCTTTGGAAACAGCTGCATATTCAGCTCTGCAATTTTTGGTTACGATAGATTCAATTCAATTCATATAGCACCAAATCACTGCATATGTCACCCAAAGGCTCTTCACAAGAAGAAGTAAGTCCGATATAGACCCCGAGGCACCGGTGCTTATCTCCAGATTCCATCCCTTCAAGCAGAAGACTCAACCTGGATGGGACACCAGTCACTTCCCCATCCATTTATAGCTGAGTGAGCTGAAACAATGTAGATGACATGTCTTGTCCAAGTACAGAGACAGGTAGTGTGAGCAGCATTCAAACCCATATCTACATATTGGCAGCCTACCTCCTTATCCACAGAGCTACCTGCTCTACAAGGTAAGGTCTAATGTTGTGAAAGTGTAGGAACACGGACCCACAACAGGGGGCGCAAATGAACGGACAATGGAGGAATCAAATAACACTGTTTTTACTGTTGTGAAAAAAAGGCACAACAAAGACAACCGATTACAATATGGAGATTGAGTCAAATTACAACGGTGTCGTGTGGGCAGGCTCGACGATAGGAGACGTCTGTCCAAGTCGAACCGGAACCAACCCGATTTCCTCTGCCACCGAACCCCGGGAATACTGGAGCCGCCAAGTCCCGAATTCCCAGGTGGCCACTGCCTCCGCTCGTCGGATCCGGTATTGCTGGCAGGAAACAGAAACAGTCAGGTGTGGATGCGGCTGCACCCAGCAACACGGAGGGTGGAGAGTCCACCTCCACCTCTCGTCAACAACAATCAAGAAATGTAGGCTGGTGAGTACTTATCCACACGCTGTCTGATAGTCAGCTGTCCTACAGATAATCACAAGAACACAATTAAAGTCACACGTATGTGTAGGCTGAGTTGGTTACCTCTTTGGTAAGGCGATATCTCGGCAAATGAGGTGGAGATGCCGTCCTGCTGATATACCTCCTTATTGATTGGGATCAGCTGTCTCCAGTGATGGGTGACAGCTGTCATCCTGGCTGCTCCCGTAAGGCGGCAGCGCCCTCCGGTGCCTGGAGCCCGCACTCCAGGCAGGGCGCCCTCTAGTGATGGTGGGCCAGCAGTACCTCCTCTTCAGCGGCCCACACAACAGGACCCCCCCCTCAATGGGCGCCTCCTGGCGCACGACCGGGTTTGTCAGGGTGGCGACGGTAGAAGTCGGCCAGGAGGGCCGGGTCCAGGATGAAGCCCTTCTTCACCCAGGAACGTTCTTCGGGGCCGTACCCCTCCCAGTCCACCAGATACTGAAAACCCCGGCCCATCCGTCGGACGTCGAGGAGCCGGCGCACGGTCCAAGCCGGCCCTCCGTCGATGATCCGGGCAGGAGGTGGCGCCGGACCCGGAGTGCAGAGGGGTGAGGTGTGATGGGGTTTAATCCTAGAGACGTGGAATACTGGATGAATCCGCAGTGAGGCCGGAAGCTGGAGCCTCACTGCGGCGGGATTGATGACCTTGAGTATCTTGTACGGGCCGATGTATCGTTCTTGCAGTTTTGGGGAGTCCACTTGAAGGGGAATGTCCTTGGTGGACAACTACACTTCCTGCCCAGGACGATACGTGGGAGCCGGGGCCCGCCGCCGGTCTGCATGGTTCTTCGCCCTCGTCCGGGCCCTTAACAAAGCAGAACGGGCGGCACGCCACACCCGACGGCACTTCCGCAGGTGGTACAGGCCTGGATGTAACCCCGGACGTCGGCCTCCAGGGACGCCCACCAGAAGCGCTGCCGGACGACTGCCACGGTTCTTCGCACCCCAGGATGACAGGAGAGCTTAGAACCGTGACAGAAGTCCAGAACTGCAGCCCTGGCTTCTGGTGGGACGTAGAGTTTGTTCTTCGGTCCGGTTCCGGGGTCCGGGTCTCGTGTCAGGGCCTCCCGGACGGTCTTCTCCACGTCCCAGGTGAGGGCGGCCACGATAGCGGACTCCGGGATGATGGGATCCGGGGGATCCGACGACTCCGTTTTGACCTCATCTTCATGTACCCGGGACAAAGCATCCGATCTTTGATTTTTGGTCCCGGGACGGTAGGTGATCCGGAAGTCAAAACGGCCGAAGAACAGTGACCAGCGGGCTTGCCTGGGATTCAGCCGCTTGGCGGTCCTGATATACTCCAGGTTCCGGTGGTCAGTGAAAACCGTGAATGGCACGGACGTTCCCTCCAACAGATGTCTCCACTTCTCAAGAGCCTCTTTCACCGCAAGGAGCTCTCGATTGCCGACGTCATAGTTCCATTCGGTTGGGGTCAACCTGCGGGAAAAATAGGCACACGGGTGAAGGACCTTATCGGTCTTCCCGCTCTGAGATAGCACGGCTCCTATCCCTGAGTCCGAGGCGTCCACTTCAACCACTAACTGGCGACTAGGATCGGGCTGCACCAGAACAGGTGCAGACGAGAAGCGCCGTTTCAACTCCTTGAATGCGGCATCGCACCAATCCGACCAGGTGAAGGGGACTTTTGGTGAGGTCAGGGCTGTCAGGGGGCTAACTACCTGACTATAGCCCTTAATGAACCTCCTGTAGAAATTAGCAAAGCCTAGGAACTGTTGCAACTTCCTACGGCTTGTGGGTTGGGGCCAGTCTCTCACCGCCGCAACCTTGGCCGGATCAGGAGCGACGGAGTTGGAGGAGATGATGAACCCCAGGAAGGACAAAGACGTGCAGTGGAACTCACACTTCTCGCCCTTCACAAACAGCCGGTTCTCCAACAACCGCTGCAGGACCTGACGTACATGCCGGACATGAGTCTCAGGATCCGGAGAAAAGATGAGTATATCGTCTAGATATACGAAGACGAACCGGTGCAGGAAATCCCGCAAGACATCATTAACCAATGCTTGGAACGTCGCGGGGGCGTTTGTGAGGCCGAACGGCATGACCAGGTACTCAAAGTGACCTAAGGGGGTGTTAAATGCCGTTTTCCACTCGTCTCCCTTCCGGATCCGAACCAGATGATACGCATTTCTAAGATCGAGCTTGGTGAAGATTTGGGCTCCATGCAGGGGTGTGAACACCGAATCCAACAGGGGCAACGGGTATCGGTTGCGAACCGTGATCTCGTTCAGCCCCCTATAATCAATGCATGGACGAAGTCCGCCGTCTTTTTTACCCACAAAAAAGAAACCTGCGCCCATCGGGGAGGTGGAATTCCGGATCAACCCGGCAGCTAATGAGTCCCGGATGTAGGTCTCCATTGATTCGCGCTCAGGCCGTGAGAGGTTGTACAGCCTACTGGACGGGAACTCACTGCCCGGAACCAAATCAATGGCACAATCATACGGACGGTGGGGGGGGAAGTGTGAGAGCCAGATCCTTGCTGAACACGTCGACAAGGTCGTGGTACTCCACCGGCACCGTCCCCAGATTGGGCGGGACTCTGACCTCCTCCTTAGCTTGGGAGCCGGGAGGAACCGAGGAACCTAGACACACCCGATGGCAGGTCTCGCTCCACTGAACCACTACCCCGGACGGCCAATCAATCCGGGGATTGTGCTTCAACATCCAGGGAAATCCTAAAACCACACGGGAGGTGGCCTGAGTCACAAAAAACTCGATCACCTCCCGGTGATTACCTGACACCACCAGAGTTACAGGTGGTGTCTTATGCGTGATCGGAGGGAGTAGGGAGCCATCTAGTGCCCGAACCTGTACAGGCGAGGTAAGCGCCACCAGAGGGAGCCCTATCTCCCTGGCCCATCTGCTGTCCAGCAGATTCCCCTCAGAGCCCGTGTCCACCAGTGCTGGGGCCTTCAGGGTTGAGTCCTCATAAAGGATCGTAACTGGGAGTCGTGTGGCAATGTGGGTGTGTCCCACGTGAATGTCTCGGCCCACCCCTAGCCCAGTTTCTAGGGGCGGGCGTTGGAGTTTAACCGCTCGGGGCAGTCTCTCATATGGTGCTCTATTGCACCACAAACAAAACAAGCTCCGTGGGCCCGTCTCCTCTGTGCATCTGGTGCCCTAAATGTTGCCCTACTCGTGTCCATAGCTTCGTCAGCAGGGGGAGCTGTGGCCCCACGGAGCGCAGGGGCTGTGGAGCGTGGGGAAGGCGGAGCGCGGTCGGAACCGGAAGGGAGAGGGACGGCGCGTGCCCGGCCACGCCCTTCGTCTCGTTCCCGCCGACGTTCTTCTAACCGGTTGTCTAACCGTATGACAAGATCGATGAGCCCGTCTAAATTCCGCGGTTCGTCCTTAGCCACCAGGTGCTCCTTAAGAACCAAAGACAGTCCGTTTACAAAGGCGGCGCGGAGGGCAGTGTTATTCCAGCCGGACCTCGCAGCCGCAATGCGGAAGTCGACTGCATAGGCAGCTGCGCTCCGACGCCCCTGTCTCATTGACAGTAGCACGGTTGAAGCGGTTTCGCCTCTATTAGGGTGATCGAACACGGTTCTGAGCTCCCTTACAAACCCATCGTATGTCAGAAGGAGCCGTGAATTCTGCTCCCAGAGCGCTGTAGCCCAAGCGCGTGCCTCACCGCGAAGCAGGTTTATTACATAAGCTACTTTACTAGCATCAGTCGCGTACATGACAGGACGCTGTGCGAAGACGAGTGAACACTGCATAAGGAAATCCGCGCACGTCTCCACACAGCCTCCGTACGGCTCTGGGGGGCTTATGTATGCTTCCGGGGAAGGTGGGAGAGGTCGTTGAACAACCAGTGGAACGTCTATGTTACGCACAGGGTCTACGGGAGGGAGAGCCGCAGCGGCGCCCAGAGGGCGCGCTTCCACCTGCGTGGCGAGAGCCTCCACCCTGCGGTTCAGGAGGATGTTCTGCTCGGTCATCAAATCTAACCGAGTCGTGAAAGCGGTGAGGATCCGCTGCAACTCACCGATTACCCCTCCTGCGGACGCCTGCGCGTCCTGTTCTTCCATTGGCCGTTCAACAGCCGGTTGACGCCCCTCGGGATCCATGACGTTGGCCGAGATATCCTGTTGTGAAAGTGTAGGAACACGGACCCACAACAGGGGGCGCAAATGAACGGACAATGGAGGAATCAAATAACACTGTTTTTACTGTTGTGAAAAAAAGGCACAACAAAGACAACCGATTACAATATGGAGATTGAGTCAAATTACAACGGTGTCGTGTGGGCAGGCTCGACGATAGGAGACGTCTGTCCAAGTCGAACCGGAACCAACCCGATTTCCTCTGCCACCGAACCCCGGGAATACTGGAGCCGCCAAGTCCCGAATTCCCAGGTGGCCAATGCCTCCGCTCGTCGGATCCGGTACTGCTGGCAAGAAACAGAAACAGTCAGGTGTGGATGCGGCTGCACCCAGCAACACGGAGGGTGGAGAGTCCACCTCCACCTCTCGTCAACAACAATCAAGAAATGTAGGCTGGTGAGTACTTATCCACACGCTGTCTGATAGTCAGCTGTCCTACAGATAATCACAAGAACACAATTAAAGTCACACGTATGTGTAGGCTGAGTTGGTTACCTCTTTGGTAAGGCGATATCTCGGCAAATGAGGTGGAGATGCCGTCCTGCTGATATACCTCCTTATTGATTGGGATCAGCTGTCTCCAGTGATGGGTGACAGCTGTCATCCTGGCTGCTCCCGTAAGGCGGCAGCGCCCTCCGGTGCCTGGAGCCCGCACTCCAGGCAGGGCGCCCTCTAGTGGTGGTGGGCCAGCAGTACCTCCTCTTCAGCGGCCCACACAACAGTCTAACCTTACTAAATGCCCAGAGCAACTGTGGCAAGGAAAAAGTCCCTCTGGCATTTTTGAGGAAGAAACCTCAAGCAGATCAGACTCAGGGGGCTAACAGATACAGGTGAGGACCAATGAGTCTTCTATTTTGAGCCATATTGGCATCCAAACGTAAAGAAACCTACCTTAGCCTCCATTTATTTTGGCCACGTGGTTCTCCAATAAGTCAACACATGTTGATTGCTGATCAGGGACTTTTGCTTGTTGTAAGCAGAAGAAAGAGCCTTTCAGTGACAATGGACTTGTAATGACTTACAGGAGAGCCATGTCATCAAAAGACAAGGATGCTAAGATAAGATGTTAACTGTATAAGTAGTCATTTTAAAATGTTTCGTTCCATTCACTGAGGTAAATATGCACACTTGTACATTCATAGGGATTCTCTCCAGGGCATCCGACACTTCCAATGACATTTATGCCTATTTAGTGGTGATAAGAAGCAGTTTACTTTCAGTGTTTAGTTTGTGCCATAGCCTTACATTGTACAGCTGTTTAGACTGTGATGGTGTTTGTGTTTTAAATTAACATGGGAATGATTAAAACTACTTTTGTCCCAAGTAAAAAAGATGAACCCAAAAATATGTAAATATAGAGCTTATGTTGAAAAATCCTGGAGCATCCCTTTAATATTTTGACAACACACACACACATATGTGTAAACTTCACTGTGAGACCCTTTAGTGAGGGTTACATATTTGCTGTCTTCTTGTCAATGCCTAAAATAGCATGATGACTCTGGATGTGTTTCCCAGATCATGACAACGATTAAAAAACAACAACAGTGAGATCACAGGAACATCACTGGACGACTATTTATAACCACCGGGTCAAATTTAACCTTGCCCTCCTTTATTCACAGCGACCACACATTCCTCCACCCAAGAGTCAAACATCATATTTTCACCGTCATCTCAGAACTCTGACTTAGATATGAAATATTTATTCAGCTGTGAGAGTCGGTGAATTTCCTCATCACAATCACTCACATGTACCGGCGAAGGCTTTGCTGTGCATAATGTGGCTTTGGGCAGAACCCAAAATTATGTGAGAAAATCTGAAAGGTACATGAGGAAACCATAAATACCCCCAGACAGTGCACATTTGTGCAGGTGTGTGCATGCTGGGAAGTCGGAGAAGGGACAGACGCATCGGGTGCCAGAGAGGTCAGGGGCAGGGTGGAGTTTTAGCGGGAATGACACCTGACAGCAACAGGGTGGATGTGCACTGGCACTTCTGTACATTCATGTCACCACTGATAAAAGTCAGCACCTGCTGAGTAGGAAAAACCTCAGTGCCTGAGCCTCTGAGTGCTCCGTACAGGACGAACAGAGGAGGAGGAGAAGGCTTCCTTCCGCTTGTCGTTCCCTGTCCTTGCTGAGCAGACCCGGTGGGACAGCTCTGAAGTCGTGTTTGGGCTGTGGTGAAACTGCCAACCTTGTCAGTATCAGAGGTGGCAGTAAAGGGACATGGCACCACCTAATTTGGGCCTGGAAAAATCAAACCCTGCTCTGCATTATTTAGGAGGCAATTTTATAAATTTATTCAAGGATGAGACTGCTGTGGTTGATGTTTTTGGTGGTGACTCTCAAGATCTTCTTATGTGCCGTGTAGTACATACTTGTCAGGTCTGGCGCATGCGCCGGTACCACAGGCTACCACGTTCACCACACGACAGACTGCAGCGAGTCCTGTATGGTAACCACCACCAACACCCAGTCAGAAACTGGTCCATCTCCAACTCTTAAAAGTGGCCTCTATCTGCCACAGCCAGGTGATAAGTGTCCGTCCTCCAGGCTTTTTTTGGTCCCTGGGGTTCTCAATATCAGTGTGCTGGATCAACGCACCAAAATGGCCAAAATGTCATAGCTTACTTTCCCTCACGCTACCAGTGGGACACTTTGGTCTTGGTCTTGATGCAGGGGAATGTCACACCGATTCCTCACTCAGCTTCTCAGGGTAGCCATCAATCCTGCATTGAACCACATGAAACTTTATTCTTACAGAGGCAGCTCAAATGGGTTGGACATACAAGACGCATGCCGCCTAATCATCTACCGAGACAGGTATTGCACGGAGAACTCTCCAAAGGCAAGCGTTCTGTAGGAGGTCAGCACACGTGGTACAAAGACCAACTGAAGACTAACTTGAAGGACTGTGACACTGAGCCAAGAAGGCTGGAAGAACTAGCTGAGAATAGGTGCAGGTGGAGACAGCTGTGTTCGTCAAAAACTTGCACCGTCACTACCGGTTCTACTCAGAAGGCGGAAGCGAGCCGTGAAAAATGTCACCAACCAACTCAGCATTAAGGACAATACGTCTGTGATGTGTGCGGACATGAGGTTGCTGCCCGAATTAGCTTGGTCAGCCATAGAAGAACACACCAGAAGTGAAAAGTCATGGAGTGATGTCATCATCGACAACGATGGACAGCCATAAGCAAGCAAGTAAGCACTGTAAATCAACATTGCACTGATTTAGTTTTTGTCCCAAGTGAAAAGATGACCCCTAAAACATCTAAAATTACAGCTTGTAAAACCCCGGAGTTGCTCCTTAAATGACTGATTTAAAAAAATGCATGCATTGAATTTTTCTTATCCCCCCTCCCCGACTGAAACACTGATGGACAAAATAAATAAATAAAAAATTGATTCATAGAAATTACTAATGGAATGGCTACAAAATCTTCCAGAAGCTAGTGTCACTGTGACTCAGCTCTCCTCCTCCAAGCTTCAAAATGCTGGCCTCCACCTCCATCGAAACGCCCCATCTTGACATTTAAAATGATCCATAGCTAACACTGATATAGATCTGTTTGGAAGAAATAAGTTTCTAATGTGGTCACACTGACCAAGGTATCCTGACATCTCTAAAAGTGTCGGGAAACAAGTACCCAGCAGAGGAAAACCATATCACCGTGGGATGAACATTTTACATTAAAACGTCTCTAATATGAAAGTTAATCAACCCTGCTGTCAGTGGCTAGATAACTTATATTTCTGACCAACAAACATGCATAAAGGAAAAAAAAAATATTCTAATGTTGCCCTAAACTCAAAGCACAATACTCAAGCATGAAAATAATTTCCTTCCCTGTTGGAAGACAAAACAATCTGAAAGTGTTTTGGTTTTCATAAATCAACAGTGCATCCTGAAAGTATTCACAGCCTTATTCCAAAATGGAGTAAATTCATTTTTTTCCCCTAAAATTCTACACACAATACCCCATAATGACAACATGAAAAAGATTTTTTTGTTTTTTTTTTGCAAATTTATCGAAAATAAAAAAGTAAATCACATGTACATAAGGATTCACACCGTTTGGTCAGTACTTACTGATAATTACAGCCTCAAATCTTTTTGAATATGATGGCACAACCTTGGTGCACCTATCTTTGAGCAGTTTTGCCCATTCCTCTTTGTAGCACCTCTCAGGTTGGATGGGGAGCGTCGGTGTACAGACATTTTCAGATCTCTCCAGAGATGTTCAATTGGATTCAGGTCTGGGCTCTGGCTGGGCCACTCAAGTACATTCACAGAGTTGTCCTGAAGGTACGCCTTTGATATCTCTGCTGTGTGCTTAGGGTCATTGTCTTGCTGAAAGATGAACAGTTGCCCCAGTCTGAGATTAAGAGTGCTCTGGAGCAGGTTTCCATCCAGGATGTCTCTGTACATTGATAAATTCATCTTTCCCTCAATCCTGACTAGTCTCCCAGTTCCTGCCGCTGAAAAACATTCCCACAGCATGATGCTGCCGCCACCATGCTTCACTGTAGGGATGGTGCTTGGTTTCCTCCAATCATGACACCTGACATTCATGCCAAAGAGTTCAATCTTTGTTTCATCAGACCAGAGAATTTTGTTTCTCATGGTCTGAGACTTCTTCAGGTGCCTTTTGGTAGTCTGGCCACTCTACCATACAGGCCTGATTGGTGGATTGCTGCAGAGATGGTTGTCCTTCTGGAAGGTTCTCCTCTGTCCAGAGAGGAATGCTGGAGCTTTGACAGAGTGACCATCGGGTTCTTGGTTACCTTCCTGACTAAGGCCCTTCTCCCCCGATCACTCAGTTTAGACGTGCAGCCAGCTCTCGGAAGAGTCCTGGTGGGTCCAAACTTCTTCCATTTACAGATGATGGAGTCCACTGTTGCTTATTGGGACCTTGAAAGCAGCAGAAATATTTCTGTACCCTTCCCCAGATTTGTGCCTCAAGACAATCCTGTGTTGATCTACAGACAACTCCTTTGACTTCATGCTTCGTTTGTGCTCTGACATGCACTGCCAACTGTGGGACCTTATGTGTAGATGGGTGTGTGTCTTTCCAAATCATGTCCAATCAACTGAATTTACCCCAAGTGGACTCCAATTAAGCTGTAGAAACATCTCAAGGACAGTCAGTGGGAACAGGATCCACCTGAGCTCAATTTTGAGCCTGATGGCAAAGGCTGTGAATACTTACGTACAAAAAAACCCCAAAACAAAACAAACAAACAAAAAAACAAACCCAAAAAAAATAAAACAAAACAAAACAAAAAAAAAACTTGTCATTATGGGATATTGTGAGTAGACGTTTGAGGGGAAAATTAATTTAATCCATTTTGGAATAAGGCTGTAACATAACAAAATGTGGAAAATTGAAGTGCTGTGAATACTTTCTAGATGTACTGTATCCGTACAATATATAATATATAAGATATCTTATATATATATATATATATATATATATATATATATATATATATATATATATATATATATATATATATATATATATATATATATATATATAAGATCAACTTTATCCCAAAGGAAATTACTTTGCCAGAGTACTGAAACGGTCAACAATGGTTTGTTTGTTTGTTTGTTTGATTTTTTTCTTTTGCAATAAGTACAACAAATTTATATGAACTCACTGGAAGATATTTGCACAAGATGTTCAATAATATTGCACATAACTCTGAGTAACTGAATAATCTTATGTATTCATCCTGCAGAAGGGGTTGGAATTATACAGTCTGAATGCCTCGTTAATATATATAAAATTATATCTGTATCTGTACAGAAGACATGGAGGATATAAATCAATCAAATATGAATCAAATCAAATTTCCACACATAATAAACATTAACAAATATTATTCCTGCATTCCATTACTTATTGTTGCTTTTATTACATTTAAGAGCTGTAATATTTGCTGATCAGAATCTAACTACTGCCATCTAGCGTTGATATTTCTAATTTCCTCACTTCAGCTGCTGGAACTGTCGAATACCAAAATATATATTTAATTTTTTTTTTTTTTTACTTTACAATAATATAGTAATAAATCTTTATTCTGGCTATTAATGCCAAATGGCTTTAACTACAATAACATAACGTGATATTTAAGCCACATTATGTCCCAATATTAAAGCATAAAATGTTTTCATTAACTCCAGTCAGTCATTTATAAGCTTTCTTGCTCTTTCTGTATCAATTCATTTTTATGTCACACTAATTCTTTATATGCCTTTTCCTGCCTTTTATGTGTGGTCAGTTTGCCTTTTATGGCTTCGGCCGAGGTTTTTACAGCCGGAAGACCTGCCTCACACTTAACTTCTCTGATTTTTATTACAGTTTGAAGGGTCAGTGTCTTGCTCAAGGACACTTTGACACACAGGAGCATTCAAGGATCAATCCACTAACCTTTCAGTTTACGGGCAACATGATACCATCTGAACCCCCCACCACCACCACCACCACCAGTCGCCAAACGGAAAACATCGCTTTATTTGCTTCACACACTTCTTGTTTTTAAAATTTTATTTGAGGTACCTGTTTTAAATCAAAATGTGCAAGTTCTTACTTTGGAGGGTCAGCAAGTGTTATTTGCTTCCTTTAAAAAAAAGTTTGAATACTGATGCAGAATTGCATTTAGAGAATGGGAATGCAGTATTAAAGTGGGAGAATTTTTTTCTTCTCCCCTCATCATTGTCACTAAACTCCAAAATTTTAATTTGAATGTGTCTATTTTTAAAGGAATACATTTTCAGTTTGATGAAAATCTGATTACTTTGGAGTCAATAAGAGATAACAAAGAACAGATCAACATGATGTTATTGTAAAAATACCCATTGTGAAATTGCCCAAAAATAATTCAGTTTTAAATGCAAAGGGGCTACTGCTTAGCTGGTTTTTAATCATAAGTTATTGTTCATTTTGGACAGAGGTCACAAACTGATTCCAGAAAAGGCCAAGGGTGCAGGTTTTCTTTGCATCCACACTCAAAAAAATGAACCACTGTTTCAACAGTAAAAGTGACATAACAATTTGCATAGAATTTTTAAAGTTATTTCAACTTTTCTAAAGTTATTTCAACTTAACTAGAGAAGTCTCGTGTGTAACTCATTTGAAATAACTAAGTTGAAATATTTTATTTTTTTAAATCTATGCAAATTGTTACATCATTTTTTTCTCATTCAGACAGCAGTTCCTTTTTTAAGGAACCCACTCCAACAGGTGATTTCACTGATTTTATTGATTTCACTAATTAACATCAGTTTGAGCAGATGGAATTCCTATTTGCTCAAACTGATGTAAATCAGTGAAATCACCTGGTGGAGTGGGTGGTTGTAAAGAAAACCTGCACCCTTTCTGCCCTTCTTGGAATAAGTTTGAGACCTCTGATTTAGCAGCTTTTAGGGGGCAATATAGAGGCGTAAATGGTTAGCGCACTTGCCTCCCAAACAGAAGGTCCTTGGATAAAGACAAACCATGCCACATTCTCAATGTGCATCAGGAAGGACATCGGGTGTAAAACCTTGGCCAAATTAACAAGTGGATCCACAACAGATCTGCTCTGGTGACCTTGAAGAAAACCAGCAGGAGCCAAATGAAACAAAAGATCTGTGATCAAGCTCACAGTACTATTGTTTGCACATATGCATGAATCAGTGATAGTAAATCTTCTGTGACAAAACACCTGAAATAAATTGGCCAAAATCTGTTCATGCAATTGACAAATATGAATCGATAAAAAAAAAAAAAAAAAAAAAAAAAATCCAATTACCTCTCCTTGAAGACATCAGACAGAAATCTTTTTTTTTTTTTAATGGACATCTTAGCAGGCAGTGCTACCATGAAGTTTCACTAAAGTCCACCAAACGGTTTAGGAGGCCTCATGCAGGGACAGACACACAGGGTGATTCCTACATACCCTAATGTTTTTGTTTTGTGGGAGGTATAGCTAATAGTTGCATAAACTCAGGTGGAACGCAAACCTCCGCCAACACTAGTTTCCAATTCCACTTTCCAATTTACCTTGGAAAAACATTTCTAGGTCAAAGTCCTGTTAGAAAGAGCTTTTCATAAGGTAAAATATCATTCAAAATACAGACCAAAAGGGCTTTTCAATGTTAAAATCAAATATCCGCTAAATCCGCAGTATGGATCAGATGCGGATCAAACTTCTGTTTACTGAGAGTGCCAGTTTGCACCTCACTGTGACAAATGAGAGCAATTGAGGCACTTTTGATTGAGATATAATACAAAATGTACACCAAATGGGCTTTTCAAATATAAAATTCAAATGTCCACAATCCGGTTCAAACTTTGTCAAGCGATAGTGAGTGCCAGTCTGCACCTCACTTTCAAATACGAGTGATTGGGGCACGTTTGATACATTAAATCGGGCTTTCAATGTCAAATTTAAATGACCACAAAATCTGTAATGGATCAGATCCAAATCAAACTTTGTCAGTCGATAAAGGACACCACCCTGCATAAGGCTCTCAAATATGAAAGAAATTTGATTTTTTTTTTAGTTCTGAATTGTTGAAAATTCATTCAATATTAAAGACAGGGATTTTCCAATTTTCAAAGATTATCCTGACTTTGCTCTTTGACCTGTCAGGATATGAATCTTCAGTAAAAATCTCATAATGATATGAAAAATTGTGAGCTCCAGGCTGTTCACAAACAGACCGATAACAACCTCCTCCATCTTCGTTGGCAGAGGTAACAAAAATGAAGCTTAGCTTGAAGCTGGTGCTGTAAGAATCTCACTGCATGGTGAGTTGAGGAGGCAAACATGGACTTGTGTGCTGCAAATGAGGCTTCGGATGCAGCAGTGAAGTTTGTGCGCAGCCTCACACAGTAAGATGCAAGAAAACAAGATAAACAGGAGGCTTGCTTGCGCTGTTTTTTCCCCTGGTCTCACTCTTTACCCTACACATATGCTCAGGGGAATCTTTGCACGCACCTCTAAGCAGCATCTGTACCAAACTTCAATTGCTCTGCCCTTACATAAGGCCTCTTTCCTCTCTGTGTGCTTTGGAGGCCATCAGTCTGCTTCATTTCACTCCATGTGGGAGTCCTCATTCATATTCAAAATAAGTAACAATGCAAATTTTTACACTAAGATATTAAGGTATCAAGTCATAAGACCAAAATACAACCTACCTTTGATTGTGAGTCAAAGTCTTTAAGGTTAGTGTGTGGGATTAGCATCATCTAGTGGTGAGGCCGCAGACTGCATTATGAGCCATCAGTCACAATATTGTTTCCCCTTCACATTTTTTCCTCCAGGAGGACCAAAAAGGCTCCACGAGGGGGCACGCTATCACGTGTCCCCACACACACACACACACACACACACACACACACACACACACACACACACACACACACACACACACACACACACACACACACACACACACACACACACACACACACACACACACACACACACACACACACACGACGGGCTCATTCTAAGCATATGAAAGCACTTAAATTCTTTGTTGTAGGTAATTTACAGTATACACTAACACAAGGTTATGAATGCTATGTTCCATTTGCTATATTACATATAGAAAATGCAAGTTTTTTGAAAGTGATTATCACATTTACTTTGACTTCTGTTTCAGTGCAGGCACTATGAGCCCAAGCTATTTCATGCTTTGTGTAGTGAGTTCCATTTTATTTGTCAATATACCTCCATTCCTGCATTTAAAGGTTGCAACACATTTTCTAAAAAAGTTGGGACGGGGGCAATTTACAGCTAAAAATGAGATTAAAAACTTTTTATAATTATATTATTGCAAACAGATGGTGTCAAGAGGTGACTATTGTCATGATTTGATACAAAAGTGATATGAAAGGCTGAGTCTTTGAGGAGCAAAGATGGACCATCCAATTTGTCAACAAATACATGAAAAAATTACAGAAATGTTTAAAAACAATGTTCCTCAAAGAAAGATTGGATGGGATTTGCATATTTCGACCTCAGCAGTGCATAATTTTTTTTACAATTCAAGGGCTTCTGAAGAATTAAGTGCATAAAGAGCAAGGGTGCAAGCCTAACTGAACACTTGTGATCTCTGATCGCGCAGACGGTACGGCATCAAGAAATGTCATTCATCAATAGCTGATATAACCACATGGGCAAGAAATTATTTTGCAAAACCTTTGTTGAGCACTATAATACAGTTACATTCACAAATGCCACTTCAAAAAGAAGCCTTATGTTAACCTTGTTCAGAAGCAGCCTCAAGATCTCTGGGATAAGATGCATTTGGGTTGGACCATCACAAAGTGGAAATGTATATTGTGTACAGACAAATCACTACTCTAGATCATTTTTGTTACAAATGGCCCCAATGTGCTCTGGACTAAAGACAAAAAGAAAACTGATCTATATTTGGAGTATGCATTTTTCTGAGGATTGGTTTGTGGAAGGGCCCATGCTTTCATCTGTAAATGAGAATAAACATGACTCAAGAACACAGTCAAGTGTTTGACATTTCTGATCCTTTAAAAAAAAGTATCCGCTATAAATAAATAATTAAGGTCAGATCCGGATAAACATTACACAGAAACCTCTGCCTTACAAATGAGTTCTGGCTTAGACACACACAAAGATCAGGCTGACCTTCACACCTGTTGGTACCCGCTTGGCCGCCTTTCGTTCGTGGCAGTGTGCAGCTCCAGCTGCTGCCTTTGGAGCACCTGCATTGAACAAGCGCACCCAGGCAGTGCCATACACATGAAGAGTACGGTTCAAGCTGGTGAAGCCCAGGACAGCACGGCACTGGTCCACTCTTCTGTTCGCCTCAACCACCTGTTGCTTTCCGTGTGAATGGAGATGTATTTTTTTAGTAAGTGCTTGTATAGACAGGACATATTAAAAGAATTAAGTTGGAAAATCTTCATTTAAAACTAAAATAAAATAAAATAAAAGTCCTGTGTGCATGTGGACCAGCCTGGTGTTTCATTTATGTTGGCAAAATTGTAGGATTTAATTAACAATAAATAAATATAAATGACCATTGAATATTATTAACTGTTGTAAATTGTGGGGAATTCCATTCACATCGACTACATCCCCCCATCAGTCGCTGTTATATTCAGTCCCTTTGACTGTTTCAGAGTGATGTGGCTAAACATATCACCAGATATTTCTGTGTAGGCTCTCAGTTGTCCAGGTGGTTTCCATAGTAGAGAAGCTACTAGAGAAATTAGTAACTATTAGGTCATTAGGTGTGCTAACTAGAGCACAATAGTTGCTAATTAGAGCTATTGTTTAGTCACTAGCCTATAGCGGTCTGCCTCTCAGTAGGAGGGGTCTGGTTAGGTTTAAAAATCCAGCTTTTGTTGGCTTCTGTTTTATTCTTCTCTACATGAGTCAGACAGAAGTCAGACTTCCAGAGCAAGAATTTTAGCTGAGGAAGCTTCTGTGATTTGAAGCAAAACGTCCTCGCGTCAAGCAACCCAGTCCAGTCGAAGATTCAAGCTTCTCTAATATCACCAGATATGTTATCCTCTCTGTTGGTGTATGAACATTTAATCCAAACTTACAGATGTGTGCGTTCTCTCTAAAACACATCTTTTCAACAGTTTGACACATATTTGGAGTTTATTCATACATCACATACTACAGTGGGTAATGTATTCCAGAAAACATTGAACAGCGCTGCCATATATGACACAGGAAAACAAGACAGTGATCTTTCTTCGCTATTATATAAAAATAGTGTTGCTACAAAAGTATAAATTAGGTTTACTAATAAGACAACTCAGATCTGAATCTACACAGTAATCTGCTGCCAAAGTGCAATAAAAAAGACAAATGATGAGAATCAAACTTACGTTTGTTGCCTTTTAGCAGAGTATAAAAGGAAGAAAATGCCTGTAAAATATGATGAAAGCAACACAACCTGAATTGATTATACAGATCCATAGCAAAACATAACACATCTCCATGTTAGCATTCTTAATATTTTACAATTGAAATTTGTCATCTGAATAAGTTAACTCTTGAAACAAAATAAAACAGTTGATTTCGTTTTTTTAGTAACAGTATCTAAGTTGAGTTTTCTATCATATCAAAACCTTTTGAAATGCTACTGTAGAAAAAAGAGGTATAATGTTATTGGTGCTCCCTACTTTATCTCTGAAATGAAGGCGCCCCCGTGTGGCATAAAAACAGCAGTTCTCAGTTCTATTTACACAATGCATCCTGTGAAAACGGATGACATCGCCCCATAACAAACCATCAAAGGTGTCGCTACACGGCCCTTGAAGGACGAAATTCAGTCCGGGGTTTCTTTTCCAACTCTTGATAAATGTTTACTAAGAGCCAACATGAATCACGTCTTATGAGAAACACTGGCGTACAACTTTATATATCAGAACTCTTAATAAAAGCATGCATATCTCAGATATAATTCTCCTTTAATCAAAAAGAAAACAAAAGCTATTCCTAACAAAAATTAAGCTGACATTTTGTCAACAATGGCATTTTGTCCCAGAGCGTATCCTATTTAAAATACTTATTTAAAAAGGTAATAAAAATCCCTTCACTTTTTTAAAACGAGTATCACCGCTATAAACCGCAGATCACTGTACAGTATTTTGACTATTTATCTGAACAAACTGAAATTTTGCATGAAAGGTTCATTTCCAATTGTTAAATTGCAAGAGTCTCTTGTGAGTACTGAGGTAAAACATTGGTTTGCTATTTAAAAAAAGAAACAAAAGAAAAAATTAACAATAGCATTTACAGCCATTTCCTTATTTTTACTAAAATAGAAGTGTGTGACACTTTTGTAAAACAGCAGTATATGTACATACTGATTTGGGGGAATGAAAATGACCACAATGCAATGCATGTTCTGCTCGTCTTTGTTAGACCTGATCAATCCTGACAAAATACAGAATAACCAAACTCAAAAATTACAACATTTAATTTATGAACCAAAATGTTACACAACCACAGAAGACTAGTCTCTTTTTCAACGCTGTAAATAAACTGTTATGGGTGGAGGAGGAAGAAAAAACAAAAGCCGATTTACACACTAAATACTTGTAATTAAGTATTAAATATTGTTAGTTGAGGTCAGTAAGTCTACAATCTGATAGAAACCTGCATTAAGGTGGAATAAAAATGTTCAACTACCCAGCTTTGAATTCTTTCGTCTCGCTCACAGGCCTTTTAATTTCCAGTGTGCGTTTTCCATTCTCGTAGAAAACCTAAATTATTGTCACATCTACAGCTGGGCAACACTGACATACAGAGATGAGAATATTGTCCATACTTCACACTAATGCATTTGTGTATTTTTTTATTTTTATTTTTTTTAGGCGTGACCACTCGTATTGTTCAAGGCTGAAATTTCTCTATTTTACCCGAAGAGGTCACTGTTTCCAACCACAAGTCCCTTTGAATTTTCAGGACAAGAACTGCAAGCTTCAGAAAGAAAAGGCTGTTTTACAACGAGGAAAAGCTTCGGAATTTGGGATTTTCCCACCCAAAGACGGGGCAAGGTAGTTCCAAAGATCATGTTCTAATTTATAGCTTTCTGCACTAGAATGCATGCTGACATTCCTAATTTCTGAAAACGCTTTTTCTTTCGTTACAAATAACACCGAATGCGTTTGGGGTAGAACGTTTCACACCTCGACACTGAGGTCACAGTTTGGTATGTTTGCGGTACAGTGAGGAAAAGTGTTAGTGCTCGCTCGGTTGCACTCATTCCTGAGAAAATCCCATTACTCTCACAAACAAAATCATTGTTTTGTTTTATTAATAATGAGCTGCAGGAGTGTCATGAGAACAGTCATAACAGGTAAGGTAGGAAACTAGGCCCTGTGATTAAAGCTTATTGCCTTAAAATAAGTCAAATAATTTTGTAGTTCACATAAGGAAGACAACCTCTATATTAAAATGAAAAAATAAAATAGGAATAAATAATTTTCATCTGGACAAGTCTCTCAGTGAGACTTAAAATGCACACAGATGTCACCCGCATGATTAAATAGGAGTGTATTTTTTTGTTTTTTGACAAAAATTAGCTTACGCAACTGTAGGCAATTAAGTTATGCTCATAAAAGAAACATCTTCAGTGTAAAAAGAAAATTATGTTACTGAGTTTACTGGAGATACCAAACTAACATCAAACCAGAAAAGACCTCCAACATCACTGTGCATCAAAGGCTGGGTTTTAGCATTGAGTAATAAAATATTTCTTCATGAGCGATGCGCTTCTCTGAATTCTTTGATGAGTAATTATTACAGCAGAGTAAAACAAGAGTAAAATTTTATGCACCTTGATGCATCCTGTGGCAAACCTGTTTCTAAACCAACAATTTCCTGTTAGACACGAGCCGATTAAAGGTTTCACGGTCAGACCACGGTTTGAAAATGCCATAGCGGTTTTTCTGTATGATGGTATGAGCTCGATAAACAAACCATATTTTTGAGCAGATTTTATTGTGTGCTCTCTGTCATTCTGGTCATAATTCAAAGCAAAATGGCAGAGAATTATGCATTATGCATTTTACTTTGAATCAACAATGACTCCGCTAAGGCCACCGTGTCACTGGCCTGTAACAGCATACAAATGGCAACTGCGAGGGAATTCGCCTGATTTTGCATGACGTTTGTGCCTGAATTTTGAACAGTTCAAAGTTGGCGAGGTGACAAGTGTCCTTGCCACACAGTCCCACACAATCCCAGACCAATTGCGGGCATTGGAAAGCCCTCTGAATGTAGTCCTTGCAATTCATAACGTGAGAAAAATTTAGAAGTGGTAGACAATGGATAAAACTACATTGTAAGTGATTAGAGACAAAAATGAGTATCTGACATTCTCAGTGGGAGACAGGCACAAGCTGCCATGGGAGCTTGCTAAAATAGCAGAGATGATCAGAGAGAGATGGTGCTTCTGGAAATGGCCGAGGGAGTCCAGCAGCCGTGGCTCAACTGCTGACCCTTCTGCAAGCATGGTCAGCGAGCTGGACACACCTGTCCGCAGCAGCTGAGATTGTCTTAAATTTTATAGCGGGGACCACAGATGAATATTGGTCATTCCTGAGAACAGAGGAGGATGTCTGTCCACAGGAGGACATCACACACAATCCATACGTGACGGTGTTAGCCAGGACCTCTTTGATAGCATATACCGCTGGACATTACATATTTCATCTTGCAGGAAATCATTCTCCAAGTGGGTGAGTGCCCGGTTCAGTTTTCTTCCTGTTTTATTTTTTTTCTCCTCTGTGGAGCCATGCTAGTTCCTTACTGGGTACACTCGGGGAGAATTTCCACATCGTCCCATAATAGCAGGATAATACCAGCTGAAGACTCTGTGCACAAACATGTCATCATTTCAGCAGTAAGTGGCATGAGACATCCGTAAGAGTGCCGCATGGCATTCACGTGCAAATCAGCAGATCCAAGGCAGTGCTCAGCATGTATGCAGACATCCTCGTCGTAAGTCTGTATGACATTCAGCTGACATTGTACCGACATGTGCTAACATGCTGTTGGTACAAATTCAGTGAAATACCAACTGCGATTTGTCACTCATTCAGATGTTTGGTCTCAAATTAGAGTGTCCAACTACTCTCCAACAGTTGCAGCTCAATGAGACAGTAACCTGCCGGTAGAAAATAAATTCTTCCCATCGTGCAGCAGGTCATTCTACCCCCCCCCCCCCCCCCCCCCGCCCCCAAATGTTCTAATAATGAAAGAACGCGCTGCACCTTGATGTTTTGCTTCAAACAAAAGTCAACAGTTGGTGGTGCATTCACACTCTGACGATTAGTGTCTGTTGACAGAGTGAAAGGTTGAATAACAACCAGCATCTTGGTTCACCAGACTCTGCAGGAATTAACTCGATGTCACTTGGACCATGTTGATGTTTTCAACATGGTTTCGGTAAAATTTTCAACATGCTTCGATGTTGATGCTAAAATGCTGACATAAGTTGAGCTCCGCTACCACTATGTCATCTCCACGAGTATGCAGTTACTGCTCTGTTCACCTCAGAGGCTTGACTGGATGCACCATCTCCTCTGGATCCCTTGGGGGTGAAGAAATATGAATAAATGTAAAAAAATGTGTAAAATCTGTCTCTATGACACACCGGTAGCAAGTGACACAATCGCAGCGTTACATCAGGTTTAAATAGGCTACGTTGTGTGACGTCTCAAATGTTGAGCCGACGATCAGCTCTGCCAAGCTAGACAACTATTCCGCAGAGTGCGCTTCCATTGCGTCCACCCTCAGATGGCAACAACTGAACTACGTCCTATAGTAAGCCAGTGCAGTGACGCAAAACATAGAGTTCAGCCAGTATAAAGCAGTTCTCTGCTGAGCTATGCTGACCTCCACTGAAGACAAGAAATTTGGACCCCTAGAGCGAGCCCTCTCCGGTGTTTCAGAGATTTTTGAAAATCTGCTATGTCGGCCAGCGTCATCCACTTCACATCATAGTGTGAATGGGCCATAAGTCTGTGTGCACATTCATCAAACACAAAAGAATAAAAACTAAAAACAATGGTTTTTGTGGGGGCTACAAAGTCTGTGAGAGGTAGACAGAAAGAGAGAGAGAGAGAGAGAGAGAGAGAGAGAGAGAGAGAGAATGCACACATCATCGCTGAAATGTTTCCACACGTGTGCAATACCGTACATTGTATACCATAGTTTTTTGCGCAAGGTTAGTATACTGTCAAAATATCATACTGGCCCATGCCCATTTTCTGTTTGTAAATAGAAAAAATAAATATTTGTAGAAAACATCCTTGATTTTGTTCACCTTCATTACATGAGGTTTTGCAGTTTGAGTTACACATGTATGACTTATTGAGTTTTAGAAAGAAAAAACAATGGAGTGGTTTTAAACAAGGAGAAATGCATCATGAAAGTGAATTCATTTTTGACTAGTTACTTTTTATCCCTTTGACTATATAAAAAAAAAAATGCATGCAGTGCATGCAAACATCATGCCGCTTCATTTTGAGGCCAATGAAGTAACCACCAAATTACCTGCAATGATTTATCTACAAAACGTCTGCCCATCTCTCCTGGCCAAGTCAACAGTAAAGGTGGAATTTCAGCGACTCACAGACTCTGTACACTTATAATTATCAAAACTGAGGGCAGTGTCTTTGTCCTGAAAATGATCATTTTACCATATACAGTATGTTTTAGAATTTATTGCCATACACCCCTGAATGGCTTTCTGATAAAGCCATTATCTGTGGTGTCTGACAGTAAAATCAAGCAGTGAAAGCTGACTTCATATAATAGTTGCCATCCATAGCAATAACAGCATGTAGCCTACGAGGAGTTTTAGAAATTAAGCTGAAGAAAGTCAAATTTCTAGCCATAAGAAAACTGAATCTTATCTTGCTCCCATAGGGTGGAGTACCAAATGCTTTTTAAAGACTTACAGTTCCACCCCTATGACTTGTACTGTATGACCATTTTACCTTCATGTGCAATACTGAATAAACCTTCTTGGTTTATGGATGTCTGCAACCCACACATTGTGATTTAACCTGTAAATATCTGCATCAAATACTCAGAATCCACACACATTAAAGTTTACACTTGGTCTAAACCTACGGTATATAAATAGTCTTGAGTCATTGGTTGGAGGTGAAGGTTTGGTTAGGATTGGTTGGGTAACTCTTCTAGCCCATGTTGGACCGAAGGAAGATAAGTTTGTTCATTTCCTCAGCAGTTACCTGCTGCCTCCTCTTCATAGTCAGGCTCTGCTCACAAACAGTGACACACTCGCTACGTATGCCCACAGCGGGCACTGCTAGCAGCCAAAGTGCCAGCCGAGCCAACTTAGGGAACTTCTCATTAATCACTGAGCTCCAGTACTGGAAGAGATCAGGTGTACCTTGGAGGAGCGGCTCGGCCAGGTACTGAAAAATCTCTTGTCTAACTTGTTTCTGACCTTCATCATTACCAGACACACCGCAAGTTGATGCCCCCCTTGAGGTGCCAACATTGTTCCCAGCTCCTTCTACGCGACTTATTTTTGGGGTTGGAGGACCATCAGCTTCCCTCTCGTCACCACCTGATCCCCCGCCAGTAGTTATGCCGCCATCCCTCGAGTCAGCAGCCATTTCACATGCACGTGAGATGATGTCCTCATGCTGGTAGGCTGCCACTGAACGTAGCTTCAACTGTGGGTCAAGAACCATGGCTACTTGATGCGCTCGCTCAACCTGGAATTAGAGAAACATTTTGCCATTGTCATTGTCAATGCTTCTTAAGAGTACTTATAGGAATAATTTTACTAATGCTCAGCAACAAGAATCTAATCATTTAAATTTCAGGTCAATACCTTAAAGTTTTCTTTGAGGGCTTCTAGGAAGTAGTGGCAGAGTTTGCTAGCGGTACCAGTTCCAGCCTCTCCAGCTTTAGATGTGAAAAACTTCTCCAAGCGTAGGTAGACAGGTAACACCTGCTGGAGGGTCGGTCTCCTCTGGCTGCTGAGCTCCAGAGCTGCCAGGCGCAATGGTGCCAACAGACAAGCCAGAGTGCCCAACAAGTGCTTGTTGAGACCTTGGAGGAGTGGAGCTGTGGACTTACTGCGTCCGTAAGCCTCACAGATCTGTTCAAAATGGGCATGGACCTGCAAAAGAGCTTCAGCCATACGATCCCAACAAGGAGGGGTGGGGCACTGCGCAAGGTTCCCTTGTGAACCATCATCGGTGGTGCTTGTGGATGTGTTAGTACTTTGTTCCTCACGAAGAGCCAGGGTGGTGGAGGAAGCGATATCTCGGCACGTTGACAAGAGCTCAGCCAGCTCATGAAGCCCTCGTGCTTGGAGGCTACGCTTCCCAAGGACAGCCTGGACTACTGAACCAAGAGAACACCCAGCACAACGCAAGCATATCCTGCCCCGCCCACCACCTCCAAGTGGGGATCCCCCAAATCCTGATGCCCACACCCTGGGCTCAGAAACATACACAGTGCGAATGTCTGACATCACAAACTCTGACAGCACATTCTGCACCCAGTGATGAACCTGCTCAGGACCCTCCCTCAGTTCAGCCTCCCTCACACCTAGCACGTATCGCTTCAGTCTTGACCCCTCCACCTGGTAGGCTGTTAGAACATAACAAGCATCTGGACCAGAAGTCTGGGAATGGCAGGTGACAGCAATACCAAGTGAAGCATTGGAGCCGAGTGCACACGTGACCTTGACTTTAACTTGGTTGTACATGCGGGGCAGCTGACGCAGTGCCAAGGCACTCATGTTGCCAAGGGCATCACGGGTGGAATATGCACCATGACGAGCACCCGTATCCACCAGTGTCTGGGCCAGCTTTAGAAAGTCCTTGCTGTTGAGCACATTGACCATGTTCAAATCTGAACACATTACACGCAGGAGCCGCTCTGCCACTTGCTGCCGCTCTTTCTCAGGTAGACCATTATTCTCTGTCAGCAAAATGAAAGATAAAAAGACAATCATAGTTAGAGTTTAATAAAAGAGAGAAATGAAAAAATAGTATTATAGAATGATAGGGACATGGCAATGTCAGCTTTGGTGTGCTTCAATTACAGTTGTCTGCAAAAATTAAAACACATCTGCGTAAATTAACATTTTTTTTTTTAATCACATCAAATCAACCTTTTCCAGAAATGTGGATTATTTATCCAAAAAGTTTGAAAAGGATAGGATCTTTAATCCCAAAGTCAAAACAAATGTCCACACCATGAGCTAAATTACATTAAAAAAAATGCATTCCATTCTGTACTGGCTGATCCCAATCAACTCCATATTTTGTAACTTTAAAGTGCTCTTTTAAACATTCTGTGACTTGTCTTAACCCAACTGGCTGTAAAAGTGTGATATTGTGATATGTAGAACAGTGTTCAACTTATGCAATCAATTTTATATTTTTTATTTATGTCTAACAAAATTAAAAAAATTATTTTATTTAAAAGATTGTATACAGTCACAAATCTTTTTTGTTTTTGGCTTGTTTGACTGGTCCTGTGGTGTATTTCAATGCAAATGATATATGAAATAATACTGCGTTATCATCTGTGGCACAGTCTACACGCATGACAAGCTGCTACTGTATACTGATTTGAAAAAGCTACCATGATTCACACTCCAAAGCTAAAAGTGGCATTAATGCACCATTAAGACAGATGCCAGCTACAGTAAAACAAGACGGTCTGAATGAGAAGGACATGTTGAAACTAATAAAGTATGCTATCAAACTGAAAGACCATGCTCTTGAATAGCTTGAGGGAATAACCTTCATATTTGGCACTCCACTTGTTTGGACCTTGTGGGACAGCAACTATAAGGACAGCTAGGCCATGGTAAGGCTAACTATAATGATTTAAAGATGTATAGGAGTATTATAACATTTAATTACATTTAGCAAGGTAAATGTGCATGTTTAACTCTGAAAAGACATTTTTGTCTGTTCAGTTGTGACAAGAAGTTCTTTGTGCCTTGTACAACAACATTAATAAGCCCATTCTGCCCGCTAACACTGTGTTAACATGACTAATACTCCAGTGCGGCATAAACGTAGGGAAAATATGGTATATAGTTCAAACAAACAATCAAACTTCAAACTTAGGCAAAAACCGTATGTCAAAAACATTCTGACTATGACCAATGAAAACAAAACTTACGACTGATACTGTGATTTCTCTGAAGGTGAGTCTGAGGGTGGACTTGTACTTGGAGTTTCACTGAGGAGTGTGTCTGAGCCTGGATCTGGGTCTGGGTCTGGCCTTGTGTCTGGGAAGCCCTCCACAACTGGTCCTGAGGACCAGGGGCTGAAGGAGTTTTTGGAGAGTCCCCTTTGGTGTGGTTCTCATTGTCCGCTGGGGAGATAAAGAAAAAAAATGCAGAGGAGACAATCGTGTGGCTTTAATGAACAAAGTGTAAGACATTAGAGGAAAATACCAAGAAATTAAATGATCAAAAGAAAAAAAACTGTCAGAAGAAAAAAAGACAAAAATACATTACTTAGCCTCTCTGTGTCTGCCATAAAATATATAAGCTTGCCATCCTTCTTTTCAAACTTTATTTTGACTGTTGATGAGACAAAATAATCCATTTTAAGACATCTCTTTAGACTCTGGTAATGTCTAAAGTTTGACATTTTATATAATTAAATAACTAACTTACTAAAATCATAAGTAGTTTATGCTACTACTACACAGGGGCACATTTGTGATGCCTTAAAACAAGCTTTACAATGAAATAGCCTCATGATCAGAGGTGAAGAAACCCTCATTCCTACAATGTATTCCTTGTAATTCCATTTGCACTTTCTGTTCTGTGGTGGACTTACCAGCATGGGACTGCATGTGCTCAAGCAGGTTGTTGTAAAATTGGAACTGGATTCCACAGGTACCACAAGTGTAGGGCTCTTAAAAAAAAAGAACAACAACAAAGAAGAAAATAAATCACAAGGCCTATAGGCAAATTTAATCTTTGGCATGGCACAAAAAAATCAAATATTTATCCATATGTTTGTCTCTGATGTAACTGATGGACCTGTGTCAAACGCAAATCACATGCATCAAGAATGTATTATTATAATACCAAAATTGTTCCATTTGGAAAAATATTTATTTAAAATAATCTGTGATTTGGGGCGTTCATATGGTATTTTGAAAATAACTGCAGAGAGAATGTGTTTAACCTTTAGGAACTACTCCAATGGTGCTTGTGCAATTTGTAACTGAAATGATTAATTAGAAAAGTGAGGTGGAATATAGTTTCAATTTATGTCTCCATAAGTGAGTGAAATGTTGCATTTATAATACAGTGTCATAGAAATTGCACCAGAAATAAAACGGATAAAATGAAAGAGGTGGGTGGGGTTGGACAAGCACTTACTCTGTGATGTAGTGAAGGAGCTCGCCACCAGAGGGCTCGGTGTTCCTGTTGGTCAGATAATGAGAAGGCCATTGTAACTATGACAACTTGGAGCTTTACTGCCCTCTTCTCTTTAGGCTGGGTCTTTAGTATTTAATATTCATTTATTACAGTACAGTTTGTACAATGTATAATAAGCTCTCCCAATAATACATACTCCAATTGCTGGAAATATGTAAACTGTCAACCAATGTTACTGCAATGCACCTGAATGCCGACAGAGTGAAGAATACTTCCATGACCGGTGGGAATCTAAACCAACAGAAGAATGCTGAGTTGTTGCCAAGAAAACGGAGAACCTAAGGCTCCTCAGATTTTAAACTTAACGACTGAAGTGACGTCTTCATTCTTTACCATTTCCATTAACACAGTCTCAAAAACAGGAAAACTAACTTTATTTCCATTGGAAGATTTAACTAAGAGCTGAATGAAAGTTTAATTTCATTAGACTTTTCAGAAAGCATGACTGAGGGGGTCAAGAGGGCCTGTTTACCCAAGTCCAAAACTACTGCTTGCCCTCTGCCCCCATTCCCTTCAAAACAGTAGTGCAAGGTAAATAATGAAAGGACCAGAAAAGGGGACATGGCATCAAAATGCTTGCAAAGTGGGAGGCCACACAGGGAACCAATTTACTCCATTCATGGCTGTCATGGAATCACAAGGGGAATTTTACAGTACTTTCAACAAGAGATGCTTCCTGCCGTACTGTGTCTTGGCATCAATCCACTGAATGCCTTTAGGATAAATAGAAAAAAAAAAGATAGAAAGAAAGAAAAAGTGTGTGTGTGTCTGTGTGTGTGTGGGGGGGGGGGGTTCAAGAGACCTTGAAGTCCTTTGGACAAAGAAAAGAGTACTTTATACCAAATATGGGAAAGTGGCATTAAGCAAGTTAGTATTTGTATGTATTCATCTGAAAATGTTTACCCTTGTGGAGGGCCCTGGGGGAGGTTTCGACTTACTATAGTCAGATAGTCAGCCAAGGACTGTCTGTATAAAATTTCACAAAAAATAAAAAATAAATCACTGAAAACCTTTAGAGAAAATCAGAAGATGGCGATCTTTGTGTAGGTGGAAAATTTCACTGAGCAGTTTTTGAGCAATCAATTGAGAAGTGTACAAAATGTCATTTTGGCCTTTTGGGAGGCCCTTAGAATGATTCAAGAAGAATGACTTTTTATTGCCTGCAGACAGCCTCCATGATAAAGTTATTGAACAGATTTTCTACCAAATAGACAAATAAACAAACAAACAAACAGTGTGACAAAATGTTTTGGTTTTTTTTGTCCTTCTTGGGGGACCTGGAAAGCCCAAAGGGATTCAGTTAGAAAACCCAATTTACCATGGCCAGACAGGCCCCCAAGGATTATTTGAACTAAATTTCAGAAAAGAAAAGAAAAGAAAAAAAAATCTATGAACAGCTTTTCATACATTGGGCAGCACTACAGGAGTCCAATGGACTAATAACATTCACTCTGACAACTATGGGCAGTTACAAAGGAGTAAGAAGTATCTAAACAGCCATCATAAATTAGGTTGATATCCCATGATGTGCTGCAGGTGTTATCTGAGCCAAAAGTGGCTAAGTGTACAGTGCATCCGGAAAGCATTCACAGCACTTCACTTTTTCCACATTGTTATGTTAGTCTCATTCCAATATTCACAGCCTTTGCCATGAAGCTCAAAAATCAGCTCAGGTGCATCCTGTTTCCACTGATCATCCTTGAGATGTTTCTACAGCTTAACTGGAGTCCACCTGGGGTAAATTCAGTTGTTTTGACATAATTTGGAAAGACATACACCTGTCTACATATAAGGTCCAACAGTTAACAGTGCATGTCAGAGCACAAACCAAACATGAAGTCAAAGGAATTGTCTGTAGACCTCCAAGACAGCATTGTTTTGAGGCACAAATATGGGGAAGGGTACAGAAACATTTCTGCTGCTTTGAAGGTCCCAATGAGCACAGTGGCCTCCATCATCCATAAATGGAAGAAGTTTGGATCCACCAGGACTCTTCCTAGAGCTGGTCGCCCTTCTAAACTGAGTGATCGGGGGAGAAGGGGCTCAGTGAGGGAGGTGACCAAGAACCTGATGGTCACTGTCAGAGCTTCAGCATTCCTCTGTGGATAGAGAAGAACCTTCCAGAAGGACAACCATCTCTACAACAATCCACCAATCACGCCTGTATGATAGAGTGGCCAGATGGAAGCCACTCCTTAGTAAAAGGCACATGGCAGCCCACCTGGAGTTTGCCAAAAGGCACCTGAAGGACTCTCAGAACATGAGAAACAAAATTCTCTGGTCTGATTAGACAAAGACTGAACTCTTTAGTGTGAATGTCAGGCGTCATGTTTGTACGAAACCAGGCACCATCCCAACAGTGAAGCACGGTGGTGGCAGCATCATGCTGTGGGGATGTTTTGCAGCAAGAACTGGGAGACTAGTCAGGATTGAGGGAAAGATGAATGCAGCAATGTACAGAGACATCCTGGATGAAAATCTGCTCCAGAGCACACTTTACCTCAAACTGGGTTGACAGTTCATCTTTCAGCAAGAAAATGACCCTAAACACACAGCCAAGATATCAAAGGAGTGGCTTCAGGACAACTCTGTGAATGTCCTTGAGTGGCCCATCCAGAACCAAGACCTGAATCAAATTTAACATCTCTGGAGAGATCTGAAAATATCTGTACACCGATGCTCCCCATCCAACCTGATGGCATTTGAGAGGTGCTGCAAAGAGGAATGGGCAAAACTGCCCAAAGATAGGTGCACCAAGTGTGTGGCATCATATTCAAGAAGACTGTAATTGCTGCCAAAGGTGCATCAACAAAGTATTGAGGAAAGGGTGTGAATATTTACGTACATGTGATTTCTTAGTTTTTTATTTTTGATAAATTTACAATAAAAAAACTTTCATGTTGTCATTATGTGGTGTTGTGAGTAGAATTTTTCAGGCGAAAGAATGAATTTACTCCATTTTAGAATAAGGCTGTAACAATGCAATGTGGAAAAAGTGAAGAGGTGTGAATCAGGGCTCGAAATAGTATGTGCATGTGCTAGTTTGTGCACATATTATTTGAGCGGTGCACGTAATCTTATACTCTACTAGCACTGGTGCAAGTAACTTTATCCAAGTTTTATCAACTATAAGCACCAGTAGAATGAACCAATAAAGGAATAAATAAGGAAAAAAAAAATTTCCAGTGTGTTGTCTTCGTCTTCCCTGCGTTTTATGACTCTCACACACGGAGCGAGTTGTTGTGACAATTCGTTCTCGCGCGCACGTGAAAAAAAAAAAAGTCTGCCGCTGCTGCTGCTCTTCCCTCAAACTCAACCACACCGGACCTGCTTCGAGTTGCTTCCTGTGGCGCCATGACGATGCAGGAATATCTGTGTCAGGTGTGCACAGCAGGGGGGCAAAGAGGAGGTGAGAATGCAGCCTGCAGATTCTCTGCACAGAGAAATCAAAGTGCACAGTTTGGCTGCAGCCACACTGTGCACTTTGATTTCTCTTCTAGTTTATATTTGTACTTGTGCTGAGCTGTAGGTCTGGGCTGTGACTTCTGTTATAGTTTATCTTTCCTCCTTTGACCGCAAGATGCGCGCATGTGTGCGCGAATGAACTGTCAGTGAGTAAATGTGGAGATGTCTAGAGTTATAGTTGAAGTGGACATGTCCTGTGTCTGGCAATCAGTGTGTGAGAAGGACTTATGTCCTTTTTTGTCCATTATTTAACACTGTGATGAGAGAGCATTTTTTTTCTGTGC
The DNA here is from genome assembly GCF_902500255.1 of Thalassophryne amazonica. Taxonomy (NCBI): domain Eukaryota; kingdom Metazoa; phylum Chordata; class Actinopteri; order Batrachoidiformes; family Batrachoididae; genus Thalassophryne; species Thalassophryne amazonica. Next base: position 25,790,019 of record NC_047119.1, read on the forward strand.
GTGTAGTTTTACTGCATTGTAGACATGGTATAAAAACAATCCTGCGTGATTTTTACTTCAGGAACAATGGAACACAGACCGCAGGAATCATACATTGGCATCGGGTAACATTGTCTTGTGAGGGTGTGGCTTCCAGTCACGTCGAGTAAAGTCGCACTGCTCTAACCTGCGCTGAAACCACTTAATTTCTGTGTCGAGCACAGGATGAAAACAAAAATTAAACATGTTTAATTTTTGGCATCCTATTTGCTTCGTCCTTTGCGTGCCTCGCGCTGTTGTGGCGGCGAGCTGCTTGTCTCGGCACTGAGTTGCTTCCACGTGGCGTCGTCATGACGACACGACGCAACTGGGAGCAGCCCCGGTGTGGAAGGGGCTTTACGGGCCCAGAAAGGAAGAGTCTGACACATCAGAGGGGGAGTTTTAAGGTTAATATAAGACTGACTTTTGGTTGTGCAAGTAACTTTTTTTTGGTGCAAGTAATTTTTTTTTACTAGCACCAGTGCAAGTAGGTTAAAAATATATTTTGACCCATGTGAATACTTTCCAGATGCACTGTAAATGTGCTACTCCCCACCGTTTCAATTTTCAGCCCAAGCATCAGCGATGTAATGTGTACAGAAAAGCTGTTTTCTATGCCGGTTGACATTCAGTGATACACTCAACTTGTAGCAGAGATGAAAATACTTTCACTGTGCAAACAGCAGTGACACAGAATATTTCACACATCCACATAAAACGAGTGACTCAGTCCTCACCGCTTGAATTTTGCGAGCTGTTTGTGTCAACCAGACTGGACTGCACTGCACTCTCCACTTTCCGATTGAATGGACTGTCTATGGACAGCGGGGGGAAGCAATAAGTGACACAGCCATGACATTAACACCATATTTTGAAATCCAAACTGTGAACCTACATAGTTATGACCTCAGTTTCTGTTATGTAAAATCAATCAAACTAACAGCCTTGTTCACATGTTCACATTAGATTTTAATACAAGTAGCATTGCTCCTCTACATTCCGTCTTTTTGACCCACTTCTAGGATATGCATGTGAGGCAGGCTTTAAATAGTTCGTCATGGCAGAGTTCTCAGCACAACGCAATGGGGGTGTCGTCGTCATGTGCTGCTGCTACAGGACTAGATAAGAATATATGAAAAAATGTCACATTTGTGACAGCTGCGAAAAATTTTAAATGTACTTAATACATAACTTAAGACTTAATTCAATCAACCTGAAGTTATTTTTCATGTTTGACACTGTATAGTGACAAGACAACAAATTAAAAATTAAGTCTTTCTTTGATATATTAATCAGTTTACAATTACCAAGCCTGAATGATGAATTACTGCGACATGACAAAGGTACTTTATCATCACCACAGTCATGGAGATCAGTGAGTGGAAGCTCTAATCCTCAGCAACGTCCAACATTGTGAGGTTTTCTAATGCTTCAACTCTTTTGGAAATCAAACACTTTTATCAGATTTCTGATCAGGTTCTGTAGATTTGAGTTGATGTTCAACTGTACCAACATCCATCTCTGCTCACTTTTAACCTGACCTTATTTTTAGCACACCAGCAATATTGTAATTTGTCATTTTGACACCTGAGGCCAATTAGAGAGAACACTAGCAATGTTTAATTCTCCTGGTAATTAATACAGATACGTGATCTAACATTCTGAATATTATCATTTGCTTCAAGTGCAAAATTTAAAAAGACTGCTGCAGTGCCATTTTTACCCAAGGCCAAAATATGGCCATCGGGCATTGCGAAGGCTTTGCATTCGTCCGTCTGTCTGTCTATGTTCAGCATAGGTCCAGTCTTATTACAGCCAGGATCTTCAAATTCACAGGGAATATTCTTAGGACACAGACCTTGGACAAGTTCAAAGATGACCTTGACCTATTTTAAGAAGTTTCCTATTTTTATGCTCATACGGCCGAGAGTATTTTAGCATTGCGTTATATTTTACATTTACTGGAAAACAGCAATGTCAACACAACTATACAGGTTACATGAATAGCATTGCGTTATATTTTACATTTACTGCAATGTCAACACAACTATACAGGTTACATGAACACTGCAAATGTTATGAAAGAACTAAATTTAAATTAACTCAACAGCAGCATACAGTTTGTGTTTCTATGAAAACTGCAAAATGAAAGTAAAAATGTCAAAATTGACTAAAATTTAAAAAAGTATGATACATGGAGGCCAACATCTATAGCATGTTTGAACGCAGTCATGACATATTCATGAAGATTCCATGTACGCATGATGACATTCGTAAAATGAGTTTATGCTTCTTCCTCAGTATGAACAGTAGATCTGCAGTAAATTCTTCGAGCACAAGAACTGATTAATAGTTAGGCGTATGACTTCAGGCATTGATTACTGCAGCAGTGCTGCATCACTGAATGGATTTGAATTATTAGGCTCTGTTGTGCATTTTATGTACTCATGCAGAGGATGCAAGCGAGTTTAATAAGAAAGTCCCCACATAGACATTAGGTGAACACCCAGCTTGCATATATGTATAATTGATAAAATATTTAACTCAAGAGGCTGACTTAGCTACCAATTCTGAATGTAGCCATTTCTAAAGGCTACAGTCACGCAAGATTATGATCTACACTGGAAATGGATTTACTAAAATATATATATATATACGAGGGCTGTCAATAAAGTAACGGTCCTTTTTATTTTTTTCAAAAACTATATGGATTTCATTCATATGTTTTTACGTCAGACATGCTTGAACCCACGTGCGCATGCGTGAGTTTTTCCACGCCTGTCGGTGGAAGACGTGCGGACGGATCCGCGCGTTGGGACGCAGCCAACGCGGTGCGGCGGCACAGGAAAAACACCTCCGTGTTGATAACCATTTGTAAAATCCAGGCGGCTTTTGATGGCTTTCAGTGGAGTGAGTATATGAGAAATTGTTTAACAGGCAGGACATGTTCCAACTTGTCCTTAAGGCTTTCAACAGAGGTGTTTTTCCTGTGGCGGAGCGTCGCGGCGGCTGCGTCTCGACGCGCGGACCCGTCCGCACGTCTTTCATTAAAAAAATCTCCTTTAACAGTGGAATATCCAGATAAAATGCTGAAACCGACTTCTTCTGAAACTTCTCTGTTCTCTCACGACGTCCTGGATCAATAGAGCCTGAAATGTGGAGGTTTTCAGCTTGAACAGGCTGATGACGCCGCCTGAGAGCGCTGCGCGACGTCTCGCACCGTGAAAAGTCCTTAAAGCGACAGTCTCACCTCAAAATCTCTCATCAGCCGTTAAAATTTTCACTGAAAACCAGCTTAATTTTTCGAACCGTGTCCACTTCGATGTGTCTCACAGGTTTAGAAAAAATTTTGATCAAACAACGCGCCAGTCTCTCAGCAACTTCTCAGACAAAGGAATTCCGACGAGGGGCTGGACGACTCCTCCCACAAGGAGTGCTCACAGGCGAATGACGTCACCGACAGGCGTGGAAAAACTCACGCATGCGCACGAGGGTTCAAGCATGTCTGACGTAAAAACATATGAATGAAATCCATATAGTTTTTGAAAAAAATAAAAAGGACCGTTACTTTATTGACAGCCCTCGTATATATATATATATATATATTAATAAAAATTAATAAAATATTTAATTACAAAATGTGAATTCATGCTACTCAATTAGATGATTTATCATCTCCTTTGTGCTCATTATCAACCAAATACACTCAACAAAAATATAAACGCAACACTTTTGGTTTTGCTCCCCTTTGTATGAGATGAACTCAAAGATCTAAAACTTTTTCCACATACACAATATCACCATTTCCCTCAAATATTGTTCACAAACCAGTCTAAATCTGTGATAGTGAGCACTTCTGCTTTGCTGAGATAATCCATCCCACCTCACAGGTGTGCCATACCAAAATGCTGATTAGACACCATGATTAGAGCACAGGTGTGCCTTAGACTGCCAACAATAAAAGGCCACTCTGAAAGGTGCAGTTTTGTTTTATTGGGGGGGGGGGGATACCAGTCAGTATCTGGTGTGACCACCATTTGCCTCATGCAGTGCAACACATCTCCTTCGCATAGAGTTGATCAGGTTGTCAATTGTGGCCTGTGGAATGTTGGTCCACTCCTCTTCAATGGCTGTGCGAAGTTGCTGGATATTGGCAGGAACTGGTACACGCTGTCGTATACGCCGGTCCAGAGCAAACCAAACATGCTCAATGGGTGACATGTCCGGTGAGTATGCCGGCCATGCAAGAACTGGGACATTTTCAGCTTCCAAGAATTGTATACAGATCCTTGCAACATGGGCCGTGCATTATCCTGCTGCAACATGAGCTGATGTTCTTGGATGTATGGCACAACAATGGGCCTCAGGATCTCGTCACGGTATCTCTGTGCATTCAAAATGCCATCAATAAAATGTACCTGTGTTCTTCGTCCATAACAGACGCCTGCCCATACCATAACCCCACCGCCACCATGGGCCACTCGATCCACAACAATGACATCAGAAAACCGCTCACCCACACGACGCCACACATGCTGTCTGCCATCTGCCCTGAACAGTGTGAACCGGGATTCATCCGTGAAGAGAACACCTCTCCAACGTGCCAAACGCCAGCGAATGTGAGCATTTGCCCATTCAAGTCGGTTACGATGACGAACTGGAGTCAGGTCAAGACCCCGATGAGGATGACGACGAGCATGCAGATGAGCTTCCGTGAGACGGTTTCTGACAGTTTGTGCAGAAATTCTTTGGTTATGCAAACCGATTGTTTCAGCAGCTGTCCGAGTGGCTGGTCTCAGACGATCTTGGAGGTGAACATGCTGGATGTGGAGGTCCTGGGCTGGTGTGGTTACACGTGGTCTGCGGTTGTGAGGCTGGTTGGATGTACTGCCAAATTCTCTGAAACGCCTTTGGAGACGGCTTATGGTAGAGAAATGAACATTCAATACACGAGCAACAGCTCTGGTTGACATTCCTGCTGTCAGCATGCCAATTGCACGCTCCCTCAAATCTTGCGACATCTGTGGCATTGTGCTGTGTGATAAAACTGCACCTTTCAGAGTGGCCTTTTATTGTGGGCAGTCTAAGGCACACCTGTGCACTAATCATGGTGTCTAATCAGCATCTTGATATGGCACACCTGTGAGGTGGGATGGATTATCTCAGCAAAGGAGAAGTGCTCACTATCACAGATTTAGACTGGTTTGTGAACAATATTTGAGGGAAATGGTGATATTGTGTATGTGGAAAAAGTTTTAGATCTTTGAGTTCATCTCATACAAAATGGGAGCAAAACCAAAAGTGTTGCGTTTATATTTTTGTTGAGTGTATTTTAGTGTGTGTGTATATATATATATATATATATATATATATATATATATATATATATATATATATATATATATATACGAGGTCTGTTAGAAAAGTATCCGACCTTTTTATTTTTTTCAAAAACCATATGGATTTGAATCACGTGTGATTGCATCAGCCAAGCTTGAACCTTCGTGCGCATGCGTGACTTTTTTCACGCCTGTCGGTTGCGTCATTCGCCTGTGAGCAGGCTTTGAGTGAGGTGTGGTCCACCCCTCTCGTCAATTTTTTTCCAGAAACTGTGAGAGACCTCCAGGTGGACACCATTCGGAAAATTAATATGGCTTTCAGGGACAATTTTATGGGGATTACACAGATTAAGGAGTGATCAGTGATTAAAGACCGCCCACAACTGCTGAGAGCGCGGCGCCGCTGGAACAAAGCCTTCATGTTGGAAATGATCTGGTTGTTCCAGCGGGGTGTCAGCCTGTCGATGGGGGCTGGGAGCGCGCTGCGCTCTCAGCAGTTGTGGGCGGTCTTTAAACCATCTGGATCACTCCTTAATCTGTGTAATCCCCATAAAATCGTCCCTGAAAGCCATATTAATTTTCCGAACGGCGTCCACCTGGAGGTCTCTCACAGTTTCTGGAAAAAAATTGATGCAGCAAAGCTCCAAATCGTTCATTTATTCGCAATAAAAAATAGACGAGAGGGGTGGAGCACTGCTCACACAAAGCCTGCTCACAGGCGAATGAAGCAACCGACAGGCGTGAAAAAAGTCACGCATGCGCACGAAGGTTCAAGCTTGGCTGATGCAATCACACGTGATTCAAATCCATATGGTTTTTGAAAAAAATAAAAAGGTCGGATACTTTTCTAACAGACCTATATATATATATATATATATATATATATATATATATATATATATATACCCTTTCCTTGTAACAACACCAGTATCATGAGAAATTAACAGCATCATTAATAATAATGAGAAAAAAATTTTTACTTTTCCCTTACCTTTCATCTTCCCAGTTTGACTGTGGCCGTATTTACTCATCTCCATACTCCCACACTCTTGTATACGTGGTGCTTTCAAATCAAAGGTGCGACCTACATCAAGACACATCCAAAGTACCACACTATAGTGACACATTTAACAATACTGACTTTGTTTTTCTCTTCAAAGACAATTCAAAACCAAGCATGTGAAAGTATAAAATTCTCAACATGTTTGTACTTTGTTAATAGGCATTTGTTTTTACGTAGCTCATGTTCTATTAGCACTGACATATACAATGCCTGAGTAATCGCCAAGAAATGGACTAAATCGAAGTTCATTTTCTGTTTGTAGTAAAGTGTGTCATTTCACAATTTGAGACAATTCAACAGAATTACTCACACAAGTCCTACAAAATTTACTCTACTGCGTAATGTATCTTGTACAGAATTGTGGAAATGTTGTAGTAACATTCAATGTGCCTAAATGTTTGGGAAATAGCGAAAAGCTGCTAAATACCTACCGTATTTTCCGGACTATAAGTCGCACTTTTTTACATGTTTTGGCCGGGGGTGCGACCTATACTCCGGTGCGACTTATAAATGAAAAATATACCGGTAGGATCTCAATTAATTTACTGTAACAAAACAATTTTACGTGACAGAGTCGATCTATGTTTTAAAATGGCCACCGGAAAAGGAAATGCAATGCATCATGGGCACTGTAGTATGACGGCCATCCTATAGTTCACGCTGGTCGCAATAACCAATCAGAGAACAGAACTTTGGATGCGTATTCCTCACCTCACCCACAGCGTGTGAAGCTGACGAACACGGTGCTTGCTGTTATTCCGGCATGGCGAACAGAACAGCTTCAACCCTTGGATATCAATGTCAGCAGAGTGTTTAAGTTGACGCTGAGAGCTGCGTGGGAGCACCGGGTGAGCGACGGCGGAGGATTAGCGTCTGCACTTGGAAGGAGCTGGCGTCGATGATTGTGAAAAGCGTTTGAAGCAGAAGAACATGGTGTTTATTCCGGGACGGCTAACAAGACAGCTTCAACCCTTGGATATCAGTGTGAGCAGAGTTGACGCTGAGAGCTGCATGGGAGCACTGAGCGACGGCGGAGGATTAGCGTCTCCACTTGGAAGGAGCTGGATCGACACCGCTGGGAGGTCATGAGCTGCGCAGGTAGGTGCTGCATGGTTCGGCTCGCAATGTGGTCCGTAAAATACAAACATATCCGTAGGTAAAATGCAGCTCACGAGAGGGCACTCGAGGCTTATGTGACTGTTCCTGCGACTTCTGACTACCATAGAAAAATAAAAATTTTAACGTTACTGATAACATAACAAGACAACGGAGAAGGCCCGAAAAAATGCCACCAAAAAGAAAATCATACTCTGCAGATTACAAGTTGCGACTGGTGAAATATGCATCCGAAAACGGTAGCCGTCACAATATTATCATCTGAACTTTTCATGTTAACATACCTGTATGTCCATGGGACTTATAGTCCAGTGGACCTTATTTATGGTTTATTTTTCTTTATAATGGATAAAGTGGCTGGTGCGACTTATACTCCGGTGCGACTTATTTATGGTTTATTTTTCTTTATAATGGATAAAGTGGCTGGTGCGACTTATACTCCGGTGCGACTTATAGTCCGGAAAATACGGTAATATTTTTTCAATAACTATAAATAAGTTTTAAAAATCTGCCAACTTTTCACCTTTAAAATACATCATTTCTTTTAGGTAGTCTCTTGCAATGAATACAGAATTGCACTTTTTTGATTGATCACTGGCATCTGTGTTGGTATACCCTGGGCAGTAGACCTACAAAGGTTTTTTCCCCCAATTTTCTTTTATTACTTCTGAAAATGAGGTTTGTAATGGAATAACAGATTAGATTCATTAATAAAAAAATAAAGAAAAAAATGTCCAATTTGATTTGACAATCATCAAATTATTTTGTCTTGACCTACCAATGAAGAAAAAAAAAGACTGCACAATACTGCATGTCATATAGTTATGGTATGAATTCCTGTATTGAAATATGACAACCTAATAACTTTTCGGGATGTGTGAACTTGAACTTGTGTTCCTCTCTGCAGTGTGTGAAGAAATGTAAAAACATTTCAAACTCCCAGCGGTCATGATGATAAAATCTGCTGTGAAAATAAGCGCAACTAATTCTTGATCATTCACAAACTAAATACATAAATAATTTAAAAAAACATTATTGAAAGCATATTTCTGTCATTCCTTCTTACAAATTCCAGTATTTGGAACATTTTAAATAAAGTAACATTTTGTTAATATGCTGTTGTATTTGGACAATATCCACTACGAGCTCTGCAGCTCACCGTCCACAAAGAAGCACACTCACCAATCGGTGCATGAAGAGCAACATGCTCCTGGTAGGGGTTGAAATACTTATACTGCTTCCCGCAGAATTCACAGACATAGCTCCCAGTTTCTGAACAACAGGAAAAAAAATTATTAAAGCAAAAAAAAAAAAAAAAAATCATGTAGGTGAATTAAAAAAGTGTACCATCCTTTTACTGTTTTGTATCCCATTTACAGTGGGTTGCAAAAGTATTCAGCCCCTTGGTAAGTCACGCATTTTAATTTTTTTATGGCATTACAAATACAAAAAGTAAATCAGGCTTCTCAATATACAACCCCAATTCCAATGAAGTTCGGACGTTGTGTAAAATGTAAATAAAAACAGAATACATTGATTTGCAAATCCTCTTCAACCTATATTCAACTGAATACACCACAAAGACAAGATATGTGATGTTCAAATTGATAAATTTTATTATTTTTGTGCAAATATTTGCACCGGCAACACGTTTAAAAAAAAACCTGGATGTACCTTTCAGCATTGATGGTGCCATCACAGATGTGTAAGTTGCCCATGCCATGGGCAATAACACACCCCCATACCAACACGGATGCTGGCTTTTGAACTTTGCCCTGGTAACAATCTAGATGGTCTTTTTCCTCTTTTGTCCAGACGACACGACGTCCATGATTTCCAAAAACAATTTGAAATGTGGACTCATCAGACCACAGCACACTTTTCTACTTTGCGCCTGTCCATTTCAAATGAGCTCGGGCTTAGAGAAGGCGGCGGCTTTTCTGGATGTTGCTGATATATGGCTTTCGTTTTACATGGTACAGTTTTAACTTGCACTTGTAGATGAAGCGACGAATTGTGTTAACTGACAATGGTTTTCTGAAGTGTTCCTGAGCCAACACAGTAAGATCCTTTACACAATGATCTTGGATTTTAATGCAGTTCCGCCTGAGGGATCGAAGGTCATAGGCATTCAATGTTGGTTTTTGGCCTTGTTGCTTACATGTAGGAAGTTCTCCAGATTCTATGAATCTTCTGACTATATTATGGACTGTAGATGATGGAATCCCTACATTCCTTGCAATTGAATGTTGAGAAACACTGTTCTTAAACTGTTGGACCATTTTTTCATGCAGTTGTTCATAAAGTGGTGATCCTCGCCCCATCTTTGCTTGAACGGCTGAGCCTTTTGGGGATGCTCCTTTTATACCCAATCATGACACTAACCTGTTTCCAATTAGGTGTTCTTTGAGCATTCATCAACTTTCCCAGTCTTTTGTTGCTGGGTCATTCCATGACAAGATAGCCAGTGGTCCCCACATGACCCCCTCCAAAAAAAGTGAAAAACACTGCACTTGCTCCCCAGCCAGAGAAACAGAAATACCCCTAGGTTTAATGAGCCAGCTCTAATACTTTAGGCACAGGAGCTGTTTCAAAATCGCAGCATTTTTGTTCGAGTTTGAAAAATGCACTTTCTGGTCAACTTTGGAGAGCAATATAGCCTAGCCAAATTAAGTGAAACCCCTCAAATGTAGTATCCTAGGCAAAATCATACTGGAAAAGCCATATCTGGCATCAAAACAATGATATCTGGCTTCATTTTTTATCCAACTGTTCTTAAAAACTGCCAAAAATTGTATTGTTTCCAAAAGAGGTCTGACACTTTACAGCCATAGACTCTCATGAACTAGTTCCAATGCCAGAATGTTTCAATTTTGCATTTCAGCTTAAATTTTGCTTGCAAGAGAAAAATTGAAGTTACGCAATTTCGAGTTTTCGCAAAAATACCCCATAATTGACCACAAAAATCACCAGGTGAGCAATTGATAAAAAATTTGAAATTTCAACCATGCAATTATATGGATGTAAAGATTATATATACTAAATTTCAAGTTTGGGCAAGAAATATTTATATATTTTTAGATTTTTCTGAAAAGTCATAATTTTTATAAATAAAGATCCAACAACACATGATATACAATGTCATGTAATCTAAAAATACTTTCAAGGTTTACCTGAATGATTCATTTCTTATATTTATTTAATAGTTAAATACACAGTGAACAAGTAATATTTCCTACATAATCTTTAAAATGCACACATTTGCAAACAAAATGGTCTTAATCTAGGTATACCATGTATACCAAACAAAGCCATCATGTCCGAAAATTATGTTCTTGGGTTATGTACAGGAAAACGTGTTTTCTGCAGACACAGCACAGGCAAAAAGGCTAATAGTAAATCAGCTACTGTAATAATATTTGTCATCAGTATGCATGTTATGTGTGCAAAAACCCTGGGAGAAGTGAATCAACTTTGTTCTGATCACTGTTATTCAGACTGTACTTGCGAGCACCAGCATCACTCAAATCAACAAAATTGTGAAAGCAAACTGTCTTACACAATGTCTTTCGATGATATTCATCTTGCAAAGTCAACCGTAGAGCACATTTTGCCTCCATGATTGATGAGAATATGATTAGTCAATGGTCAGAATTCCCAGAAATTCTTTGACCTATTTCTGGGAAACCAGGTTGAAATTAGGTTGTTAAGTTAATCCCACCTTCTGGGAAATTCTAAATATAGCCTGACCTTTTTCTGGGAAATTGTCAAAATTATCATTCATTTTGGTACCCTGTGCTGTTGCATCCATCAGCAATAGTTTTTTTTACCAATTTAAAATAATTGTATAATTATTATAGATATTATATAATAACTATATATTCACATTTCTAGCCCATTGATTACGACTTAACACCATATAGTCAACGTGCGATTTCACACCATATTGCCTATTGTAAAAAATAATTAAAATAGAAATATTTCTTGCCCAAACTTGAAATTTGGTATATATCATCTTTACATCCATATAATTGCATGGTTGAAATGTCAATTTTTTAACCAATTGCTCCCCTGGTGATTTGTGTGGTCAATTAGAGGGTATTTTTGCAAAAAATCGAAATTGCACAATTTCAATTTTTCCCTCACAAGCACAATTTTGGCTGAAATGGAAAAATGAAACATTCTGGTGTTGTAACTGATGCATGAGAGTCTATGCCTGTAAGCAGAAGCATGGGCATTAATCTATTTTGACACAGTGCATGCTCAAAGTCAGACCTCTTTTAGAAACAATACCATTTTTGGCAGTTTTTAAGAACAGCTGGATAAAAAATGAAGCCAGATATCATTGTTTTGATGCCAGATATGGCTTTTCCAGTATGATTTTACCTAAAATGGTAAGTTTGAAGGGTTTCACTTAATTTGGCTAGGCTATATTGCTCTCCAAAGTGGGCCAGAAAGCGTTTTTTCAAATAAGAACAAAAATGCTGCAATTCTGAAACTGCTCCTGTGCTTAAAGTATTAGAGCTGGCTCATTAAAACTTGGGGTATTTCCATTTCTCTGGCAGGGGAACAAGTACATTTTTTTTCTTTTTTTTTATTTTGGAAGGGGTCATGTGGGGAATTTTTTAAAATTTGACCCATTTGGCATGGAATGACTCTGCCATGTCCCAACTTTTTTGAAATGTGTTGCAGGCATCCACTTCAAAATGTGCAAATATTTGCACAAAAACAACAAAGTCTATCAGTTTGAAGATTAAATATCTTGTCTTTGTGGTGTATTCAATTGAATATAGGTTGAATAGGATTTGCAAATCATTGTATTCTGTTTTTATTTACATTCTACACAACATCCCAACTTCATTGGAATTGGGGTTGTAAAAATTTCTAAAATTATGGAAATTAATTATAATGAATTAATATAATATAATTATAATTAAATAAATAATTGATTTGCATTTTATTGCATGAAATAAGTATTTGATCCCCTACCAACCAGCAAGAATTCTGGCTCTCACAGACCTGTTAATTTTTCTTTAAGAAGCCCTCTTATTGTACTCTCTTTACCTGTATTAATTGCACCTGTTTGAACTTGTTACCTGTATAAAAGACACCTGTTCACACACTCAATCAATCACACTCCAACCTGTCCACCATAGCCAAGACCAAAGAGCTGTCTAAGGACACCAGGGACAAAACTGTAGACCTGCACAAGGCTGGGATGGACTACAGGACAACAGGCAAGCAGCTTGGTAGAAGATAACAACTGTTATGATTATTTATTAGAAAGTGGAAGAAACACAAGATGACTGTCAATCTCCCTCAGTCTGGGATTCAATGCAAGATCTCACTTTGTGGGGTAAGGATGATTCTGAGAAAGCTCAGAACTACACAGGAGGGCCTGGTCAATGAACTGAAGAGAGCTGGGACCACAGTCACAAAGATTACATTAGTAACACATGATGCTGTCATGGTTTAACATACTGCAGGGCAGCAAGGTCCCCCTGCCCAAGCCAGCACATGTCCAGGCCCGTTTGAAGTTCACCAGTGACCATCTGGATGATCCAGAGGAGGCATGGGAGAAGGTCATGTGGTCAGATGAGACCAAAATAGAGCTTTTTGGAATCAACTCCACTTACCATGTTTAGAGGATGAGAACAACCCCATGAAAACCATCCCAACCATGAAGCATGGGGGTGGAAACATCATACTCTGGGGGTGCTCTTCTACAAAGGGGACAGGACGACTGCACTGTATTGAAGGGAGGATGGATTGGGTCATGTATTGCGAGATTTTTGCAAACAACCTCCTTCCCTCAGTAAGAGCACTGAAGATGGGTCATGGCTGGGTCTTCCAGCATGACAATGACCCCAAAAACACAGACAGGGCAACTAAGGAGGGGCTCCATAAGAAGCATTTCAAGGTCCTGGAGTGGCCTGGCCAGTCTCCAGACCTGAACTCAATAGAAAATCTTTGGCGGGAGCTGAAACTCCAAACCTGAAAGATCTGGAGACGATCTGTATGGAAGATTGGACCAAAATCCCTGTTGCAGTGTGTGAAAACTTGGTCAAGAACTACAGGAAACATCTGACCTCTGTAATGGCAGACAAATGTTTCTGTACCAATTGCTAAGCTCTGTTTTTCTAGGGGCTCAAATACTTATTTCATGCAATAAAACGCAAATTAATTATTTAAAAATCATACAATGTGATTTTCTGGATTTTTTTTTTTTTAGATTCTGTCTCTCACAGTTGAAGTGTACCTACAATAAAAATTACAGACCTCTCCATTCTTTGTAGGTGGGAAAACCTGCAAAACTGACAGGGGATCAAATACTTATTTTCCCCACTGTACATCAGTTATGAAGAACTACAAACAGTATGGCACTCTATGGTAAATATGTGTGGAGTAGACAGTTCTCAAAAACTGAGAGACTGTGCAAGAAGGAGAAGTTTGAGTCTATAAAAAATAATTTTGGAAATTTTTATATTGAGAAGCCTGATTTACTTTTTGCATTTGAAATGCCATAAACAAATTAACATGCATGAAATAGCAAGAGCCTGAATACTTTTGCAACCCACTGTATTTGACTGTTTGCATGCATGAAAACAACATAAAAGTGATAAACTGTTAATATCTTACATTGCTAAAATGATGCAGCAAAGAAGCAGTCCTAACAGGAGACTACATTTTTGTTTTCAAGATTACATTTAGCTACATCTCAATATTAGACATCACAAAATCCTGGAGGATTAGGGAGTCGCCTTCTCACTTTCGAAAACCAAGCAAGACATGCAAACACCTCTGAATGAATCGTAGCCCAGCCAGTGGAATTAATTGGAAAAGCCTCGCATTTATTACTCACACTTATTAGCATAACTAGCTTCAGCTAACTTGAACTACCTTGAAATATGTCTTTTTTAATCAGGCGAAAATAAATGCAGCAATGTATAGAGACATCCTGGATGAAAACCTGCTCCTGAGCGCTCTTGAGTATTGAGCAAGGGGTGTGAATACTTATGCACGAGGTCTGTTAGAAAACTATCCGACCTTTTTATTTTTTGCAAAACCATATCGATTTGAATCACGTGTGATTGCATCAGCCAAGCTTGAACCTTCGTGCGCATGCATGAGTTTTTCACGCCTGTCGGTTGCGTCATTCGCCTGTGAGCAGGCTTTGAGTGAGGTGTGGCGAGTAAAATGTCTGAACGATTTGGAGCTTTGTTGCATCAAATTTTTCCAGAAACTGTGAGAGACCTCCAGGTGGACACCATTCGGAAAAGTCAGATGGCTTTCAGGGACGATTTTATGGGGATTACACAAATTGCTCCAGCCGGTTTAAAGACCGCCCACAGCGTCTGAGAGCGCGCCGCACTCCGAGCGGCGATCGACAGGCCGAAACAACCAGATTATTTCCAAAGTGAAGGCTGTGTTGATCCGGGACATCGTGTGACTACCACAGAAATGGCAGAAGACGTGGACATCAGCACTTTTTCCAGCACATTCCACTGTTACAGGAGTTTTTGTCATGGAAAGAGGAGCGGAGGGATGTGCCACAGAGCCGCGAATGGCGCGGGACAAAAGCACCTCCGTGTTGGTCTCACAGGACGGCTTTCAGATGGCTTTCAGACGGCTTTCGGTGGCTTTTCAGTTGTGTGACTATCTGAGAAATTGTGGATGAGCTGGACATGCCAGAACATGTCCTGTGAGGCTTCATCACGGCGTTGCTTTGCGCCATGCGGCTCCGTCCTGACACGCGAATTCCTCCGCTCCTCTTTCCATGACAAAAACTCCTGTAACAGTGGAATGTGACGTTCATTTCCAAACTGAACGCTGTGTTGATCCGGGACATCATCTGACTACCAGAGAAATTGCAGAAGACGTGGACATCAGCACTTTTTCGGCACATTGAGACAGACGTGCGGAGGAATTCGCGCATCGGGACGGAGCCAAAATGGCGCAAAGCAACGCCGTGATGAAACCTCACGGGACATGTTCTGGCATGTCCAGCTCATCCACAATTTCTCGGATAGTCACACGACTGAAAAGCCACCGAAAGCCGTCTGAAAGCCATCTGAAAGCCGTCCTGTGAGACCAACACGGAGGTGCTTTTGTCCCGCGTCATTCGCGGCTCTGTGGTGCATTCCTCCGCTCCTCTTTCCATGACAAAAACTCCTGTAGCAGTGGAATGTGCCGAACAAGTGCTGATGTCCATGTCTTCTGCCATTCCTGTGGTAGACAGACGACATCCCGGATCAACACAGCCTTCACTTTGGAAATGATCTGGTCGTTTCAGCCTGTCGATCGCCACTCGAAGTGCGGTGTGCTCTCAGCCGCTATGGGCGGTCTTTAAACCGGCTGTAACACTCCTTAATTTGTGTGATCCCCATAAAATCATCCCTGAAAGCCATCTGAATTTTCTGAATGGTGTCCACCTGGCTGTCTCTCACAGTTTCTGGAAACAATTTGATTCAGCAAAGCCCCAAATCGTTCAGACATTTTTACTCGCCATAAAATCCGACCGAGGGGGCTGGACCACTGCTCACACAAAGCCTGCTCACAGGCGAATGACGCAACCGACAGGTGTGAAAAAACTCAAGAAATGCGCACGAAGGTTCAAGCTTGGCTGATGCAATCACACGTGATTCAAATCCATATGGTTTTTGCAAAAAATAAGAAGGTCGGATAGTTTTCTAACAGACCTCGTATATGTGATTTCTTAGTTTTTTTATTTTTTATAAATCTGCAAATATATATATATATATATATATATATACATACACACATATATATATATAAACTTTTTTCATGTTGTCATTATCGGGAGTTGTGAGTAGAATTTTGAGGGAAAAAAATGAATTTACTGTATTTTGGAATAAGGCTGTAACATAAAATGTGGAATAAGTGAAGCACTGTGAATACTTTCTGGATGCACTGTATATCATATTATAATCCAATTACATTTGTTCTGCAAATTGGTTAATCGTGTGAGATTTCATCACAGGATTCAAGGATGACTTCATCACACTAAAATGAACTGGAGTCAGAATAAAAATACAAGCTGCTGATTTCTGTTATTTTTCAAAGTTATTAAGCTGTAGCTATATGTTTTAATTATTTCAAAGTGAGTTGCCTCTTATTGTATTCTGATTTATTTATACAAAAAAAAACAAAAAAAAAACAGAACAAAACATGGGGAGTGTAATCAGCCTGCATTCTGTTAAGTTTATATCAGTTTTCCTGAACATGTCCAGGTGTTTTTCCTTCTTTATAAGAGTTTGGTGTTTGCTCCACAAAGTTTTAAAACACAATAAAATGTTCACACTGTTCTTTATAGCAGTTCTGTAATTACAGAAATTCAACAGAAACAACCACAAATCATAAAAAGTTGGGACTATATGTAAAATGAAGATAAAAATAAAAATGTTGCACTATTCCCAGTTTCTCCACTCACAAAAGCCAAATGTTCTTCCAGAGTTGTGTAATCATACTATGATAGTAGAACATAAAGAAGGGGAAAAAAAAGAAAAAAGTAGACAATATAATCGTCAAACGCAATTATTTGCCTGACAATTAATCATCTCCAGAAATTCCTAATCGTGACAGCCCTAGGTGTCAATAATGGCGCTGTCAGCTGAGAGCGAGAGAAACTGGCGGAGCGACGACAATGCTGAAATGCATGGATCTAAGCTACCATACAAAAGTATTGATGAGGACTATGATCCAGAATTACTCAATGCAGTTCATGAGATGGAGAACTCTGTGGATCTGCTCACAGAACTTTTAGTTTGGCATGAAGACGCTATTGCTACTGTATGCTTTGCCAACTGAATTACTTACAGAAAAATAAACCGTGCAAACGATGGAATTGGATTAGAATGGGAATAACCCCGTTGTGTCTGATGATTTGCAGATGTTACTCGTAATACTGGATTACGGTCGAAAATATCTGTAAAACTCAATCTGCGACTGTACATTCCACTGCACTGGAATTATATATTTTAAACTTGAACGTGAAAATTTAGGTGCATCGACATACTTGGTCCAATTTTGTGATAGGGCTCAACTGGCTCCTCTTCTTTAAGGCCATCCACAGGTAACACAACCTGTTCATATGGATCTGAAGGAAATGAAAAGCAGCACAGAAATTAGAGTGTCACAGAATACTATGTCAAATCACAGAATACTGCTCTAATCACAAAAGATATGTCAAGTTATACTGTTACCAGCATTAAAATTCAAAAATGCCACCTTCTTCCTGTAGATTTCCTAAAAATTTGTCTATCATCATATACTTTTCTGGCCACATAATTTGTGACATTGCCCATACCCTTTAATAAGGGGTCTAAGGAAAATTAAAGATTTCTCAAGTTGAAAATTTAAAGTAGAAAAATGTCATCATGGCCATAAATTCACTTGAGCTACACCATTAGCAGATAGATGTATAAGTTATCAAAAAATAAAAGTGGGTGGGGAAGGGCACCTTTCTGTAACACTAAAGATAGAGATCAAGTCAATTATTATTAAAAATAATCCCTCTATTAACTTAAATATTTATGAACAACTGAAGGAACATGAATCCGTTATCGAAGGTGGAGGCTTTCATGAAGACATAAAAGGAAAAAAGGTTTTTACAATCTGAAAACTTTAATTATTTCAATATACTGGTGTTTTGGTACACACTTCTTATGGATTAAAATAAGGAATCAAATAACATATGGCATATAAGACGATATTCAAAGCAGGTGGTCCAAAATCAATAGGTATGCAAGGAAAATCAATACGAACTCAGACAGAGGCTCTATAGAGAGGTCATCTGTAATCATGAAAGAGCTCCAACTACAATATGTACACTTTCACATTTGCTTCTTCCACAGTGATCCCTGGTGTACTTCTTGAAGAATACAATATTGATCAATACACTGGCTTACTAAAGCCAAACTAAACTGAAAAACAGTCAAAGTATATACAAACCGTAGCAAAAATTATGGACATCATAGCATATAGACTAGAGGATGCTCACACATGTTTTTACTTTGTATAAAATAAATCACGAACTGACACTGTAGTCCAAATATAAATACCAGAAAAAAAAATGTAGATGTCATCTGGCGTATGATATATTATTGTTAGTCAAATAATCATGTTAACATCTTCCACTGGATCTATTTACAGAGTGAGTGTCTTTGTAGTGAGACAAATTATGTCACTTATGATTTTGTCAACAGTGGACAATTTTTTGGGGCCTGATCTATACATTTTTTAAAAATAACATGTATTACAGTGTTATCCTTTTTTCATACAATTTAAATGTTTTGTTTGCAAGTGCTTGATTACACCCCCCTGGCAAAATCTGGCATATTAGTGATTTAAAAAAACACACTAGGGAAGATGTAGTTGTCCCTAGTGTATGAAAACACCTATATATAGGACTGAAACACAGCTCTGATCATCACATGACCAAACAGACTTAACATGGGACACCAATTTAGTTATTACCCAGCAATCACCACAACAAATCTGAATATTACAAAAATACAAAGGACAATCAGAAAATATTCATTCAACTAAACAGTTTAAGGTTTATATAAAATAAGTACACAATTTTGTTATTCTCTGCTACAATTTTGAAAATCAGGAGAGACAGATTTGTATTTTGGAATTGAAAAGCCCCAAATTTCCTCATTAAATGTATAATGTGAACTTGACTACAGCAGGAGCCAAATTTGTGTTTAAAGATCAGTGGTGAATAATGCAAGGATGCTTCAAATGCACAGAGAGTGATATTCTTAGGGTAATAATATATTAATACTTTGGCAATATTTAATTTGTTTGTGGTATCTTTCACAAAGCCAGAATGTTCAGCTATGGAACACATATTGTGCTGTGTCATATCTGAGTGGTATATTTAGTAAGAAGCAAAACATTCACTTGTCAAGCCTCACATGATGAGGTCAGGGTTGAGATGACATAATCCAACCATATGCTGCTGCCATAATAAAGATTCCCAACATGAGATATGTGATTGGAATATGATTAATATGCTACTATATAAGTATAGAGAGTGAGAGAGAGAGAGAGAGAGAGAGAGAGAGAGAGAGAGAGAGAGAGAGAGAGAGAGAGCGTGCTAAGTGGCATCTGTGTGCATGCAGGTGGGTTTGATCATGAACAAACCAGGAAGAGCTGAAATTTGCCGTTTGGTATGCTTGTGTATTTTGGTCAAGTATGAACGCTGCGAAAACTAAAAGTTGATAGGACAAATATTTTTGAGAAATTAGCAATTTTAATTAAGTAAACAATAGCCATTGTACTGCAATGCACCATGGGAGTTTGGGGTTTTAAATGTTCTTGTGATTCATGAAAATTCTGTAGGTATATCTTAGATATTATATTCCAATTCTAAGGTGGAACTATGCTAGTATACTGAGGTATATCTAAATATCTAAAAAGGAAGAGTAAAATAGAAGAGTAGAAAAGAAGTAGAGAAGAGTAGAGCCACGTAGGTGCCTGGTCTTGAGAACCAGGGATGGTAGGTTGAAAAGCTTTTTTATCCCATGGGAACGCTCCCTGCCCACCCAAGCAGCTCAAGAAAAAAGGATATATATATATATATATAAAATAATAAATAATAAGACATTAAGAAAGATGAGACATCATATATATAACTGATATTTAAATAATAAGAGTAATAAACAACATATATAATAAATATGGTTCTATATAATATACAAGAGCAGGTTTTAAAACCTAAATATTAATACAGGAGAAGACTGTAGTATAGGTATTTTAGTATGTAGACTAGTAGTAAAATTAAATTATAGTTAGTAGGCTAAGCTATAAATCTAGTATTTTATTATAGAAACAGAAGTTATGATGTAATGTGAATTGGTATCTATCTAAAGTAACTCTGCTAGCATACTATATGAAAAAAGAATAATCTATATGCTATCAAATGGAAACCTAAGAACTTAAGTACTATATGTTGTTATCTTTTAAAGAACACATAAACTGATGAATCATTAAAAATCTACACCATGTAAATTAAAACTGTAAATAACGAAAATAAGCTAGTTATAGTTAGAAAAGCTAAATTAGCCATTAATAAGCCAACCGTACCTAGCAAGCTAACAACATAAACAAAAATGCTAATTAGTATATAAAGTATAACAGCGTAGTTAAACCTACAATAACGGTATTAACAAATACTTTTAAAAATAAATGTGTACAAAAGTATGAATTAATGTGGGTTATCAAACAGAAAAGAACCAACTATATCGTAAGCTACAATAAACGGTGCTACAGCCGGATAGATAAGCTAACGTTAGCTGTTAGGTATAACTAATTGTACCCCACTCCTTCAATTATTCCATAAATATAATAATATAAAAAAAGGGGGGGGGGTAACAAGAAAAAGTAAAGCGTGTTGAAATGTATATGGAGACATGATATAAATACCTTAGTGAAAGGATATAAAGGTGGAATATTCCCGGCTAAAGAGAGCTCGAGGCTCGTAGCTGCTGCAACATGTAGGCCAGGTTAGCCTATAACTAACATGACAGAGAGGGATAAGTCCCAGGTAAGCTAACGAACATTTATGTAGCCAAAGTAAACAGTAATAGGCCTGGTAACCACTTAAAATGTTAAACATTAAACTGGCATATATATATATTCAAGGTGTTATTAAACTAACTCATGTTAGTTTAATAGTGTTGTTAGTGTTATTGATTTATTGTGGTTTTGTAGTTCAACTTGTTTAGTCAGTTTAGTTAAATGTCATGTTACTGTTACCATGAGTGAAATGTGTATTGCCTTTGATGTCTTCAACCACATCTGTTTCTGTCTAAAAATAGAAGCACCTGCTTGCAGTAAAATGCAGAAAAGAAAAACCTCTGCATGCATGCGTTCGTGCGTATGTATAACTTTGATCACGCACAAACTGAAGACAGCTGACATTTGCCATTTGGTATGTATTTCAGTCAAGGATGAATGCTGCTAAAACAGAATGTCGATAGGATTAATATTTTTGGGAGAAACTATGGATATTAGCTAATTTTGCTAGTTACATTCTGGACTCACACTCCATTCCAGCAGGGGGCGATAAATCATCTTTATATTAAAAGCATGAGTGCATGCATGCCTGATTTTATTTGTAAGTTTAATTTAAGTACATAATATAATTGTAAATACATTAAAAATACATGGATGAGACAAGTGAAAACACACTTCTATTGTGATCCATTTAAAAATCAAATGACAAAGTAGAAGTAAAAATAAAATAATAATGATAATAATAATGGTGTGTATGTGATAACAAGAACCTAAACAATTTATAAATACATTAAGATAGTAAATCAACATTTAAAAAATGACAATTAACAGGAAAAAAAAAGGGTTGCATTCTTCTAAAAACTATTGAGGTCAAAGATCTAAGTTTCTAAAAACATTCTGGACTCGCACACCATTCCAACTCATCATAGAAATTATGCATAATTTATTACTACCCTTGATAAATGTCATCTCCCTATTTTATAAACACTACCCAATCTAGAGCCCATGGAGCCTCATGGGCAATGCACTATAGTGTGTGTGTGTTACCAGACAAAAACAAAAGTCCCAATGCTTTTGAATGGTCTCACATCAGACCAAACGTGCCGTCCGACCGCAACGCATTTCCATTAAAAACCCCTCGCATATACCGGACAAAACAGTCTGGATCGACGTGTCCAGTAACAGAAGTACGAAATTAAGCTCAGCACTAAGACTCGCTGATTCAAGGAAAGTGGGCACCTATATATATATATATATATATATATATATATATATACACACACACACACACAGTGAGGAAAATAAGTATTTGAACACCCTGCGATTTTGCAAGTTCTCCTACGTAGAAATCATGGAGGAGTCTGAAATTTTCATCTTAGGTGCATGTCCACTGTGAGAGACATAATCTTAAAAAAAAAAAAAAAAATTCCGAAATCACAATGTAGGATTTTTTTTATAATTTATTAGTATGTTACTGCTGCAAATAAGTATTTGAACACCTGTGAAAATCAATGTTAATATTTGGTACAGTAGCCTTTGTTTGCAATTACAGAGGTCAAACGTTTCCTGTAGTTCTTGACCAAGTTTTCACACACTGCAACAGGGATTTTGGTCCACTGCTCCATACAGATCTTCTCCAAATCTTTCAGGTTTGGAGTTTCAGCTCCCTCCAAAGATTTTCTATTGAGTTCAGGTCTGGAGACTGGCCAGGCCACTCCAGGACCTTGAAATGCTTCTTATGGAGCCCCTCCTTAGTTGCCCTGGCTGTGTGTTTGGGGTCATTGCCACGACAGTCGGCATGGCACCACCCAGGAAAACAGATAAACTCGAGGAAGATATAGAGGAGATAAAGACCTCATTAAACCATATATCAAAAGACATGTCTAATCTAGACAAACTGATGGTGGAAATTAAAGAACTCCAAAATCTGGTTAAAGAGAAGGACAAGATCATTAAGAAACTTGAGCAACGTGTAGATGAACTTGAACAATTTACTAGAAAAGATGACGTTATAATATCTGGACTAGAAACAAGGCATCGGACATATGCAAGGGTGGTGGATTCTGGTGTAGCCAGTGGGGAGGATGCACCACCTGAAGAAAGACAATCATTGGAACAACAAGTTACAAACTTTTTATATCAAAAAGGTGTTGTCATCCATCAAGACACAATATCAGACTGTTATACTATTCCAACTAAAGATAGAAAAAATAAACTATCTAACATTGTTATACGATTTACAAGCAGAAAATATAAATATGAGTTATTAAGACAGGCAAAGAATTTGAAAGGAACGAGTGTCTATATAAATGAGCATCTAACAAAAAAAAATGCAGATATTGCTAGGGAAGCAAGACTACTAAGAAAACAGAAACATATTGTTGCTACATGGGTCTGGAATTGTAGGGTGTGGATTAGAGTGAAAGAAGGAACAAACGGTATACAAATCAAAAACATGGAGGACCTTACGAAATACAGACCTGAATAGACAATCAAATATAACATCTGTTGGTAATTGGACCAACAAAAAATCAGATCAAACATGGAAACAGAGGATAAAATATATGACATAGACACTAATATTGATGAAAGTATATTTGACTTAAAAACGATTGGTTGTGAGTATTATACAGTAGAACAGCTGAATAGTGAAAAAATTGCAGAAGATACCCTGTCACTCATACATATAAACAGTCGAAGCTTGTATTGTAAAATGTCACAAATAAAAGATTATTTAAATCAGTTTAAAAATAGATTTAGTATTGTTGCAATCACTGAATCTTGGCTTAAAGATGATCTCATGGATGAAGTTCAAATGGAGGGATATGAGCTGTATTTTGTAAACAGAAGATATAAAAAGGCGGTGGTATTGCTCTGTATACAAAAACAGATCTGATGTGTACAATTGTTGAAGAAATGACAATTATGAATGATGTCATAGAAATTGTAACAGTGGAACTTGTACATGAAACATCTAAGAATATTTTAATTAGTTGTGTATACAGAGCACCAGATTCTTGTGTTGTGAAATTTACAGATAAAATAATTGAATTATTCCATCAAATTAAAAAACAAAACGCTTTTTATGTGTGGGGACTTTAATATTAACATAGAAAGCTCCAGCTGCCAAAGATTAAGTGATTTTGTGAATACAATGTATAGTTTGGGGTTATTCCCCTTGATAACAAAACCAACCAGAATTACATTGCAAAGTGCAACGGTAATTGATAATATATTTACAAACAGAACAGATGAAATTATCAAGAATGGGATCTTCATGACAGATATTAGCGACCATTTACCAATTTTTTCAATATTTAAATATAAAAATAGGTACAACAAAAAAAACTGATATAAACTTTAAAAGAGATAAGTCAGTAAAAGCCTTAGAGGCATTAAAATATGACCTTAAAAATCAAAACTGGGAAGAAGTTTATGTCAGTGATGTTAATGTAGCATATAACTCATTTATGAAAATATTGATGAAATCATACAATAAAAATTGTAAATTAATTGAAATTAGTAAGAAAAGAGTAAATAAACCATGGCTGACAAAGGGAATAAAAAATGCTTGTGCAAAGAAAAACTATTTATACAGGTGCTTTTTAAAATTGCAAACAAAGGAATCAGAACATAAATACAAAAAATATAAAATAAACTATTAACAATAATTAGGAAACAAAAAAAGATTATTACAGTGAAAAACTAAATAAGAGTAAAGATAATATGAGGGTAACATGGGGAATTATAAAAAGTGTGATTGATAGTGATGGAACGAAAGAAACTATTCCAAATTACTTTGTTAAGGAAAATAAAGAGATATATGATATAAAAGAAGTTGCAAATGGGTTTAATGATTATTTTTCAAATGTAGGGTCAAGTCTGGTGGGAAATAAACCAATAATAGAAGATAAATTATGTACATTGGTAAATACGGTCAATAGTATTTTCCTGGACAATGTGGAAAAAGATGAAATAAGAAATATTGTAAAAAACTGTGTAAGCAAAATATCAACTGACCATGAAGATTTAGACATGATGACTGTAAAAAGTATAATAGAAATTGTTATTGAACCATTTACTTATATTTGTAATCTGTCTCTGTCAACTGGGGTTTTTCCAGATGAAATGAAAATTGCTAAGGTAGTCCCATTATATAAAAATGGAGACAAACATAATTTTTCTAATTACAGGCCAGTATCATTGCTTCCACAGTTTTCTAAAATTATGGAAAAAGTTTTTGTAACAAGATTGGATAAATTTATTGAGAAACATCATATTTTAAATAATGCTCAGTATGGATTCAGAACAAAACATTCGACAGCTATGGCAATTATGGAACTAATAGAGAAAATATCAACAACAATAGATAATAAGGATTATTTTGTAAGTATTTTTATTGACCTGAAAAAGGCTTTTGATGTTATAGACCACTCAAGATTGCTCCACAAGTTACAACAATATGGAATAAGAGGTGTTGCACATCAGTGGGTAAAAAGCTACTTAGAAAATAGAAATCAGTTTGTTCAGATAAATAATACCAAATCAGAATTGTGTAACATTATTTATGGAGTACCACAAGGATCGGTACTTGGCCCCAAACTGTTTATTTTGTATATCAATGATTTTGTGAATGTATCCAATGTGCTTGGCAGCATTTTATTTGCTGATGATACAACGCTGTTTTACTCTGGATCAGATATACAGGAAGTAGCACAAGTGATAAATACAGAGTTGGAAAAAGTTAAACATTGGTTTGATATAAACAGATTGTCACTAAATATTAATAAGACAAATTTCATATTGTTTAATGATAGAGCGAAAGAAAATAATGTGTCATTACAAATAGATGGAATGGATATACAAAGGGTAAAAGAAATGAAATTTTAGGAGTCATGATTGATGAAGATCTTACATGGAAGTCACACATAAATTACATAAAAGGAAAAATAGCGAAAGCCATTGCTGTTTTGCATAAAGTAAAATATTCATTAAATAGTTATGGTTTATTAACATTGTACAATTCATTGATTGTCCCATATTTAACTTACTGTGTAGAAATCTGGGGATCATCATATACAACCTATATACAACCTTTATTTATTTTGCAGAAAAGAGCTTTAAAAGTGATTAGTAACAGTGGTTTTAGAGATCCATCTAATCCATTGTTTATTAAGTATAGGGTACTTAAATTTCATGATTTAGTTGATTTGAAAATATTACAAACGATGTACCAAGTTAATAAAAATACTTTACCAACAAACATTCAAAATATGTTTGAAAAAAGAGTAAGTAGTTATAAATTGAAAGGAATAGAAGTCTTTAAAAAACCAAGATTTAGAACCAAAGTAAAGGAAAGGAGTATTGCAGTAAATGGTGTCAAATTATGGAACAATCTTAATAAAGAAATTAAAGAATTAAGGTCGCTTAAATTATTTAAAAAACATATTAAATTAGATGTATTAAGTAAGTATGAAACTATGAAGTAAGTCAGTGGGCTGCAAGAAAGTAAAAAAAAAAAGAAAAAGTAAACTGTTAATAATGTTTGGAGTGTCTTAAGTTTAAATGTAACCTGTCAGTGATGTAATCTATTAATTAATGGTCATAATTATGAAATGGGTCAGTGGTATGTGACAAGTTAAAGAAATGCAATCTGTTAAATAATGTTGACTATGATGCTGTATATTGAAAGATTGTATTGTTAAAAGGGGCAGAAATCATAAGACTTGTTCTTCTTTCTGCTCCTTTTCATTCTGGTATTGTGGTGCTTTTGTTTTTTGCTTTTCTGTTTTTCTTTTAAATGAATGAAATAAATATTAAAAAGAAAAGAAAAGAAAGAAAGATGGAAGACCCAGCCATGACCCATCTTCAATGCCCTTACTGAGGGAAGGAGGTTGTTTGCCAAAATCTCGCAATACATGACCCATCATCTTCTCTTCAATACGGTGCAGTCGTCCTGTCCCCTTTGCAGAAGAGCACCCCCAGAGTATGATGTTTCCACCCCCATGCTTCACGGTTGGGATGGTTTTCTTGGGGTTGTTCTCATCCTCTAAACATGGTAAGTGGAGTTGATTCCAAAAAGCTCTATTCTGGTCTCATCTGACCACATGACCTTCTCCCATGCCTCCTCTGGATCATCCAGATGGTCACTGGTGAACTTCAAACGGGCCTGGACATGTGCTGGCTTGGGCAGGGGGACCTTGCTGCCCTGCAGTATGTTAAACCATGACAGCATCATGTGTTACTAATGTAATCTTTGTGACTGTGGTCCCAGCTCTCTTCAGTTCATTGACCAGGCCCTCCTGTGTAGTTCTGAGCTTTCTCAGAATCATCCTTACCCCACAAACTGAGATGTTGCATTGAATCCCAGACTGAGGGAGATTGACAGTCATCTTGTGTTTCTTCCACTTTCTAATAAATAATCGTAACAGTTGTTATCTTCTACCAAGCTGCTTGCCTGTTGTCCTGTAGTCCATCCCAGCCTTGTGCAGGTCTACAGTTTTATCTCTGGTGTCCTTAGACAGCTCTTTGGTCTTGGCTATGGTGGACAGGTTGGAGTGTGATTGATTGAGTGTGTGAACAGGTGTCTTTTATACAGGTAACAAGTTCAAACAGGTGCAATTAATACAGGTCAAGAGTGCAGAATAAGAGGGCTTCTTAAAGAAAAATTAACAGGTCTGTGTGAGCCAGAATTCTTGCTGGTTGGTGGGTGTTCAAATACTTATTTGCAGCAGTAACAAACAAATAAATTAAAAAAAATCATACATTGTGATTTCTGGATTTTTTTTTTAGATGATGTCTCTCACAGTGGACATGCACTGAAGATGAAAATTTCAGACCCCTCCATGATTTCTAAGAGGGAGAACTTGCAAAATCACAGGATGTTCAAATACTTATTTTCCTCACTGTATATTATACAAATAATGGATGGTAAGGAGTCCTACATAGAGAAATATTGGATGAAGAAAAGTTATATTGGAAGAGGTGTAGCCGAGTTCAATATAACTTTTCTGAATCCAA
The DNA here is from genome assembly GCF_902500255.1 of Thalassophryne amazonica. Taxonomy (NCBI): domain Eukaryota; kingdom Metazoa; phylum Chordata; class Actinopteri; order Batrachoidiformes; family Batrachoididae; genus Thalassophryne; species Thalassophryne amazonica. Next base: position 25,818,120 of record NC_047119.1, read on the forward strand.
TATTTCTCTATGTTGGACTCCTTACCATCCATCAATTGTTATGTCCTCCAGCCCCCTCCCAAATTAAGCAAACAACAAAGAGTCAAGTAAATTTGTTCAATTTATTTTGTTGTGAACAGCATATGATTGATTCTGATGCGATGAATGCTTCTAAAACGTCAGTAGCGTGCTTGCCTATCTTCTTAGTGTTTTTGGCATCCTTTTGCTGCGTTCACACTGGGCGCGACGTGAGCGACAGCAGTGACAGGTTGCCATGTAATGCCTATGGAACGATGCGTTTTGGCGCCAAGTCACGCAGTGCAATGCGATGGACGCTAGTGAAGCGACGCGAGTGAAGCGATTTTGAGCGATTGGCGCGTTTGTGGCGCGATTTTGCGTTGCATCACGTCGCGTTGCCCTCCTCCCCAAGTTGAAAAATCTGAACTTTTTCATCTCGTCGCGATGACCAGTTAGGGACTGAATATGTAGTGACGTGGCGATGTCTGGAGTCTGACTGAAGATATGAACATGTCCTGTCTCTGGTAGCAGCCTGTGCGCAGGACTTATGCCTCTTTTGTCCTTTATTTCACAATTATGACAGAGTTTTTGGAGTGAGCAGCAGTCCCACAGCAGCGGGGAGCGGAGTTTTTTTTTTATTTTTATTTTACGTGCGCGCGCGAGCGAATCGTCCATGGAGATTATTTTACTTATTGACTACACAGATGTATAATAAAGCAAATGGTGACTGGTTTCTAAACACAGTTATGACAGAGTTTTTTGGGAAAGGGCGAGGAGCAGCCCCACAGCAAGCAGCGGAGTTTCTTTTTATTTTTTTTACATGCGCGCGAGCGAATCGTCTGTGGAGAATATTGAATGAATGAATGAATGAATGAATGAATGTAAACTGTTTATTTCGAACATTTGATACAACAACAATTACAAGATAGATCAGTAAAGACAACAACAAAAAGTTCCTACTGTGTACCCAACATGTCCGAAAAGGGGTAGGGTGAAGCATCAGCTTATTTATCCCTACCCCTTCTTCCCCACAACCAGTAATACCCTTTGCCACATATACACATAGATTCCTACACACCTAAACCGATATCAATATATATATATATATACATATACATACACATACACACATATATATACATACACACATCAACATACATACACATATACATACACATATATACACATATACATATATACACATATATATACACAAACATAAATATACACCTACACATACCTACTTACATACAAAATACTATATATTTACAAGCCGAAGCAAAAAACAAAAACACCCTAACCCTCATTACCCTTCCTCCTCCCTATACCCAGAAAAAAAACATATTTTTGTACCGCTGTTTGAACTGGTTCATGCTTGGACATTGCTTGAGCCCCACTCCCAATCTGTTCCACATCCTCACCCCACAGACAGAAATACAGAAACCTTTTAATGTTGTTCGTGCCCACTGATGCTTTAAATTAAATTTCCCCCTCAGACTGTAATCCCCTGATCTGTTAAAAACATATTTTTAATATTTGCTGGAAGTAAATTGTTTATTGCTTTATACACAATTTGTACTGTTTGAAAATGAACCAAGTCTGTGATTTTAAGAATTTGGATTGTAAAAATAGTGGATTTGTATGATCTCTATAGCCAGTATTATGAATAATTCTTATAGCTCTTTTCTGCATTACTGATAGTGATTGTGTTGTACCTTTATAAGTATTACCCCATACCTCTGCACAGTACTGTAAATATGGTAAAACCAGTGAGCAGTAAAGAATGCGGAGTGAGTTGTGGTCCAGAATATGTTTCGCTTTGTTTAGAACTGAAATGCTTCTTGACAGTTTACTTTGTATATGTTTTATATGAGTCTTCCAGTTTATCTTATCTATTATCACCCCCAGAAACTTATTTTCATGTACCCTTTCAATATCTACCCCCTCGACTTGTAACTGAACCTGTATGTCTGTATTACAATAGCCAAATAACATGTATTTTGTTTTACTTACGTTTAATGATAATTTGTTTCTGTCAAACCATATTTTCAATTTTCCCATTTCTATACTGATCCTCCTCAGTAACTCCTGCAAATCCCCCCCTGAACAAAAAATGCTTGTGTCATCTGCAAATAATACTAATTTTAATATTTTGGAAACATTGACAATATCATTTATATAAATTAGAAACAGTTTTGGACCCAATACTGACCCCTGTGGGACGCCACAAGCATTGTCCAAGCATGATGATGTATATTCCCCCAACTTCACAAACTGTTTTCTGTTACTTAAGTAGCTTCTCACCCAGTGCAACACCAACCCCCTAATCCCATACTGTTCAAGTTTATTGATTAATATGTCATGATTAATTGTATCAAAAGCCTTTTTAAGGTCTATAAATATTCCAACTGAATGTAATTTGTGGTCTATGGCGTTTGTAATCTCCTCAACTGATTCTATTAATGCAAGTGATGTTGAACTATGTGCTCTGAATCCATATTGACTATCAGTAAGTAATTTATGTTTATGAATCTGTCTAATCTATTATTGAATAACTTTTCTAATAATTTGGAAAATTGTGGAAGCAAAGAAACAGGTCTATAATTTGTGAAGTGGTGTCTATCCCCAGTCTTATACAGCGGCACAACCTTAGCTATTTTCATTTGATTGGGAAATTTACCGGTTTGAAATGATAAGTTACAGATGTATGTTAATGGTTCTACAATCCATTCAATGACCTGTTTTACCACCACCATATCAATTTCATTTAAATCGGTAGATGTTTTATATTTACAATTATTCACAATGTCTATCATTTCATTTCCATCCACTGCTGTGAGGAACATTGAACAGGGATTTCTTTCTATAAGATTATTATCCCAATCCTCAGATTGGGAATCGGGAATTTTTTCTGCCAAGCTTGGTCCAATATTTACAAAAAAATTATTAAAACCGTTGACTACCTCATCCTTATTTTCCTTCTTGACATTATTATCAATGAAATACTGAGGGTAACTCTGTTTTTTATTACCATTTTTGATAATGCTATTTAATATATCCCATATTCCTTTAATATTGTTTTTGTTATTATATAATATGTTACTATAATATTCCTTCCTACATACCCGTATAATATTAGTTAATCTATTTTTGTATTTCTTATATCTATTTTCTGCCTCTTTAGTCTTTAGTTTTATGAATTCTCTATACAGTGTATTTTTCTTATTACATGCATTTCGTAACCCTTTCGTCATCCATGGTAGAGCTTGGATTTTTTGTTTTCTGTAGTCTTGTTTAATTGGACAATTTTTATCATATAATGATGTAAATATTTGTAAAAAAGTTTCATATGCACTATCAACATCACTTTCACTGTATACCTTTTCCCAGTTTTGCTCCTGTAAATCCTTCTTTAGTCCGCACTCGCCTGTATTTTATTTTCTCCTCTGGCTGATTCCGCCGATGGTTTCTATTATAAACGATGAAAACTGGTAGATGATCACTAATGTCATTGATTAATAATCCACTCACAGTGTTATTCTCAATATCATTGCTGAATATATTATCAATTAAGGTGGCACTATGGGATGTAATTCTGCTTGGCCTGGTGATTTTTGGATATAAACTCATACTGTACATTATACTGATAAATTCATCTGTTATTTTATGCTTATTTGGATTGAGCAGATCAATATTTAAGTCACCACAAATGAACACAGTTTTTGATTAGTTTTTGAGAACATTTTTCCCATACAGTCAGTGAATGTTTCAATACTAGATCCTGGTGCTCTATATATACAGCTGACTAATACATTTTTGCTTTTTTCTTCACATATTTCAATAGTTATACATTCTAATAAGTTATCAATCACAGTTGTCATATTGTCTACTATTTTATAATCCATGTTCTTATCCACATACACAGCCACTCCTCCTCCACTCTTATTTTTTCTGTTTACTCAATTAAATTCATATCCATCCAGTTCAAAATCCATTCCTTTATCTTCATTGATCCATGTTTCTGATATAGCAATTATGTTAAATATTTTTTTAAACTGACTTAAATATTCTTTAATGTTGTTAAAGTTTGCATATAGACTTCTGCTGTTGAAATGGATTATTGATAATTTGTTATCCGTTCTAATGATCCGATTAAACTGTTCATCTGTATAATAGCAACAACTGTCATTGATATTTGAGAAGAAATTATTGTCCGGGTCTATATCGTGCTCCAAGTCCAGTACATTGTGGTCTGTGTATTTAAATGTTCTCAGTTCTACTTTTCCATGATCAGCAATCCTTTGAGTTATATCCTTCTTGTCTCCAGATGTAGATGAATAGGTAGTAGATGAATAGGTTCCTCTGGTCTGTGTCATGGTGTTGTGATGTGTTTGTGTCCTCATACCTTATTGGTCATATTTGTCCAGATCCTCGCTTTAAGAAACACTATTGTTCATATTTGTCCAGCTCCTCGATGTTCCTTATTGCCATGACTTTTGCTTGTTCTGGTGATCCGTTCAGTTTGATGAATATTTTACAGTTTGAAGTCCATGTGTGCTGGATTTTTCCCTGTTTCTTCAAGAAGCGTGCTTTCCTGGCGATGTCGGCATTCCGTTTGGTGAGATGTTCATTGATGAATACGTTTGTCCCTTTCAGTTTCTTCCTTGTTTTAACAGTGCTGTTTGTGTTTCTGTTGATGAATCTCATGATGACAGTTCGTTTATCACCGTCATTTCTTCGGGGCAGAGGGTGGCACGCTTCAATGTTATTTAAATCCATTTCTATACCTTTAGATAGGAGGAAATCAGCAACCTGTTTTTCCACAGAGCTGACCTCCTGTTCACTGGGCTCCCCTCCGCTCTCATCTGTTACCGCCCGTGCGTAGGACCGTGGTTTGATATGAAGACCTGTGATGATGACGTTGTTAATTCTGGTGTACTGCTCCAATTCAGCCACTCTATTTTCCAGCTGCACCAGATGCCGGTCTTTCTCGGCATTCTGGAGCCGTAATGCCTTCACCTCCTCCACCAGATCCATGATTGATTTCTGTTGCTGCTTCACAAAAGAAATCTCCTCTGATAGAAAGTCCAGAGATTTTTTAATATCACCTTCCTCCGCTGTCAGAACCTTCTTAGGCCCCATGGTCGGCTTATGAGCAGCTTGTCGATCGCCGATGTTAACAGCCTGCGTTGTTTGTCACCGGGATGGATCTGCACTGCGCTGGTGCCGCGCGGCCTCGGTGTTTCCGCGCTGATGGATCCGCGGTGGCTGCACGAGGCCTCGGGGAAGCGGCACTCGTGACGCGCGGCTCTAATGACGCAGCGCGCGGCCTCAGTGAATTCACCACGTTGGGCGGGCCTCGGACGTTGTTGCTGTCCAGTCGCGGGGCTAAGTTGCCGGTTGAGGTGGTATTCCCACTGTCCGGGTTGGCAAACACCGGCGTGGCAGATGGCAACCACAAACACCACCTCTGAAAACTCAGGTACAAACTTTTTGCAGCTCGCTCTGACGACACGCAGCTCTGACTGACTGTGACTGACGCAGCTCTGACTCTCCTCTGTTTCTATTTTGCAAGAAGCTACCACACTCCTTTTTATTATATTAATATTTTATTAATTAACTACACAGATGTATAATAAAAATGGTGACTGGTTTCTAAACACAATTATGACAGAGTTTTTTTGGGGAAGAGAGAAGAGCAGCCCTACAGCAGGCAGCAGAGTTTCTTTTTTTTTAATTGTTTATATGTGTGCGCATGAACAGGACAGGAGGTCCTCAAACTGGGTCCCGCAGAGGCGGAAGGACCACTGAAAGCGGCCATCATCCAGACGCAGCTCGTGCAGCAAATAATGATACTCCCTGAATTGGGAACGTCTCATGACGTTTGTCAGCTTTCCACAACAACTCGCTCCATGTGATCAAGGTCCGTCATGTTAACTTGACTGACAACCGGAGCCGGCGAGCCGAATGGAAGCTCCTCCTATTTGATGACGCACCGGGGAGAATTTTCGCAGCAAAAGCAGAGCGACACACCGGGTGAAGGAGGCGCGTCCGTCGCCACGCGACCCCCGCGAATTTGTAGCATCTGATCGCGCCCGGTGTGAACGCAGAGTTCAATATTTCCACCAGTTCCTCCTCTGTGAACTCAGCAAACCTCGCTGGCAGAAGATTTTCTGCTGTTGTTGACATGTTTGTTGCCATTTTTTCAACCAGCGTCTGTCAGCTAGTTCCTGACCTTCGTATGCCGCGCTCTGATTGGCTAGCTGTTGGCAGTAAGCTCCAACGCTATTGGTCAGTGGGAACTGATCCAATATAACTTTTGGTCCTAGCCTTTTTTGATCCTTTTGGATCCAACATAACTTTCTGGCGCCAAGCATGCCAAAATACAGGTAAATGATGGACAGAAATCTGTGATTGGCTATTGCAATCTGAGTGGAGAACATTATATATATATATATATATATATATATATATATATATATATATATATAAAAAAATCGTGCTCAGACCTGGGACCTGCAGCTTGATGTGGACCCGCTACATTAGACACCGCAAAGGCTGTGATTTTTCACTTTTCACTTCTTAATTATTAACAAAATGCTGCTTCCTGGCTGCACTGTAATATGGTGCTAAGTTTCATACGTATCCCTAGGTTTGACAAACTAAACACAACCGCTTTAGATCGGAGCCCTCTGAGTGGCTATGAACCCTCTCCTTAGCCTGAAGCGCACCTGCTAAACAACGGAGACCGCAAGAGCTGTGATCGGTCGCTTTTTCGCTTTCACTACTTCCTCTCCCATCATGTTTTAAAAGTTTCTGCAGTCCGCATGCTGATTACATTTCAATCATGGATCAAATTCAGGAATGTCTGGCAGAAAAGTCTGTAAATATGACCAACTTTATAGCTTGGAGTCGGAAAAAGACGCTCAAATTACCTGCAATTCATGGAGGGAAATTCCATGTATCGTACCGCTAATTTGAAGGTTGATGACTGCATAAAGTGAAGCTTGTTGAGGGACAAATTGATCCAGAAAAGGCCACTGTTCCTGCTGTAAATTACATAAAGACGTGACGGAGAACAAGGGTAACGCGCACGTCAATGTCACTGCATGGCCACAGAGTTACAGACTTAGAAGCACAAGTCAGACTTTAAGATTTTAAGGTATCACTGCAGTGGACTTAGAAAAAAGAGTGACTTGGCCAAATGTTATTTTTTTAATGCACAAAAGACCCGGTGCTTATTTAAGGCATGCATTTATTTTTTCAAAGGTTTGACCCGATCATTAAATGAGACAGATCCCTATTCAAGGTCAGGCTTTTAATCAAGAAAATACGTAAGCCTAATTGCTGCTGGGGATTCCCCATAGACCGTTCAGCACCTCCTGACTGTAACAAATCTGTTACACACTTATAGTGGATTTTGTCCATTTTATACATATAGTGGATTTCGAGTATAACAGACAAAATTAGCTGGTACCTGAATCCATTATATGCAAGTTTTACTGTCCTCTGTTTTTGTTGATGCTACAGAAAGCAAAGATCTTGTGTTATTACCTCCGCCAAGGAGGTTATGTTTTCGGTCGCGTTTGTTTGTTTGTTTGTCTGTCTGTCTGTCAGCAGGATAACTCAAAAAGTTTTGAACAGATTTTGATGAAATTTTGTGGAGTGGTTGGAAATGACAAGAGGAACAAGTGATTCTGATGCTAACACGTTAGCATGTCTATGGCGTTTTCAATGTTAAAAGTTAGCATTAAGCAGTTGCAGCTGTCATCACTTTCGGGTGCATTTGTTTTCAAATTGAAATATTTCTTACATTTATTTTTGTTTATATATTAATAATCTAATGATTATTATATACAATTTTAGAGAAAGAGACAAAAAGAAATAGATCACTGTGCCAAGGAGGGAATCTCTTTACGGTCAGTGACCCTATGGCCTTGTTTAGAGAAGTGTTTCATAAATGTTAAAAAAAAAATTCATATATTTGCAGTTTAGTTGAATAATAAATAGACTTTTGTCTCTTTATTTTTTCTATAAGCACATGCAATATCAATATCAGTGCTCAGATGACAGTAGCTTCTGGGAAAGGTGCAAGTTGCAATAAACTGTGATGCCAAGCGCTAAGGATACATGCTATCCAGTCACAGCAGATGATTTTTTACTACTGAGCAAACATCATTGTTAGACTTTTTTAGGTTCAATGATTCCACGGCGTGTAGATGTTATGGCGTCAGTGACCCCATGGCCTTGGCGGAGGTTTGCACTCTCTGAGTGCTTCTAGTGTTTTTATTAAAATTATGTTAAATGTTTAAATATAAACACACTGTGTAATAAATGGCCAGGTTCCTAATCTATAAGTGGCCTCATTGAGCGTGTATGTATGCGTGTGTATGGCCTTGATCACGGAGAAACTGGAGAAAGCTGACATTTGCCATTTGGTATGCTTATGTATTTTGGGTCAAGGATGAACGCTGTGACAATGGAAAGTGAATAGGACTAATATTTTTTGAGAAATTAGCGATATTAGCGAACAACGGTGAACAATGGATGCTGTCCTTCAATGGACCATGGGAGTTTGGGATTTGGGATTTTTGGGATGTTGTTATTGTGGTTCATGTTAGTTTAACAGTGTTAGTGTTATTAATTTATTGCATTTTTGTGGTTCACTTGGTTTGGTCAGTGTAGTTAAGTGTAATGTTGCCATTACCATGAGCGGATTAAGTGTCATGTTGCCATTACCATGAGTGAAATGTGTAGTACATTTGCGGTCTTCTGCCACCGTCTCTGTTTGTGGGTGTGTAAAAATAAAAGCACCTGCTTGATGCAGAATGCAGAAAAGACAAAAAGCTCTGTGTATGTGCTTCTGTGTAACTTTGAGTATCACAGAAACTGTGGAGAACTGACATTTGCAGTTTGGTATGCCTATGTATTTTGAGTCAAGGATGAATGTGACTGGATGTGGAGTGTCAGTGCACAGCCATTTTCAGATCTCTCCAGAGAAGTTCAATTGGAATCAGGTCTGGGCTCTGGCTGAGCCACTCAAGGACATTCACAGATTTGGCCTGAAAGGCAGATTGCTGCAGAGATGGTTGTCCTTCTGGAAGATTCTCCTCTCTCCACAGAGGAATGCTGGTGCTCTGACAGAGTGACCATCAGGTTCTTGGTCACCTCCCTGACTAAGGCCCTTCTCCCCCGATCACTCAGTTTAGACAGGCAGCCAGCTCTAGGAAGAATCCTGGTGAATCTGAACATCAACCATTTATGGATGATGGTGGCCACTGTGCTCACTGATACCTTCAAAGCAGCAGAAATGTTTCTGTACCCTTCCCCAGATTTGTGCCTCGAGACAATCCTGTCTCAGAGGTCTACAGACAATACCTTTGACTCCATGCTTGGTTTGTGCTCTGACATGTATGGTCAAATGTGGGACCTTATGTGTTGACAGGTGTGTGACTTTCCAGATCATGTCCAGTCAACTGAATTTACCCCAGGTGGACACCAATTAAGCTGTAGAAACATCTCAGTGGAAACAGGATGCACCTGAGCTCAATTTTGAGCTTTATGGCAAAGACTGTGAATACTTACGTACATGTAATTGCTTAGTTTTTTAAATAAATTGCAAAAAAATTTTCACATTGTCATTATGGGGTACTGAGTGTAGAACGGTGAGGAAAAAAGGAATTTTATCCCTTTTGGAATAAGGCTGTAACATAAAATATGGAAAAAGTGAAGTGGTGTAAATACTTTTTGGATGCACTGTACTACTCAAATTTTTAAAGTTATTCTTTCGCAGCTACGGTGATTCACAAACAAACTTGACTCACTACATCATGCATAAATTGTGCTTATACAACGAATGAGAGCTGGAGAGATTCGTATTATGGGCTATCCAAACTTTTGCATTGCATGGCCACAGTGTTTTCTCTGCTTTCGAGATATTAATAAAAAATACATCACATTTCCTTTTTAAATGTGAAATGATAACGGAGGTTGGTTACCATCAACTGCATGCAGGTCACGGTGCTCCTGGAAGCAGCTGTAGTATTTATACTTCTTGCCACAAATATCACAGGAGTAACGGAAGCTACCTAAAGATAGACAGATAAGAGATGGTTAACTGTGTTTGCCACTCATGCAGACAGCAATGTTGAAAACACTGTGAAATACTGACAATCCAAACCCGCAAACTCAACTCATAAAATCCTGAAACACATTTTACAGTAAAGAAAGGAAAGATGGGAAACTGCTCCAGCGTTGAACTGAACCTTTGAAATTTCAATGCAATGCAGTGCGCAGGGCAGGGTCCACCACTGTTCATCCACACAGGCACAAAAAGCAAATGACTATGGAAGCATCTGGTGATCATAACTTGCATGAAAATGCAAACTGGAAAATTAAAAAGCATTAGCAGAAAGGCTTTTTAATTTTCAAAACATAGGTGCATTAACTGACTCAAAAATAAAATTAAAATTCCATCATTCTATTTGAATTTTCATTTTCATCTTCAACTTATACTATGAAACATCAAAAGAAAAAGCGCATTTGCTTTCTAAACATCATTTGAATTGTGAGCACTGCTTAGTGGGGTATTTTTGTAAATCAAAAAGCAAATGCCCTTTTCTTTTTCTTTTATATTGCATCATAGAATGGGCATAGGTGAAGATGAAAATGAAAATGAAAATTAGATGATTAAATGTTAATTTTATTTATGAGTCAATTAATGCACCCGTGTTTTTAAAATTAAAAGCCTTTCTGGTAATGATTTTTAATTTTCAAAGTTGCTTTTTCATTTAAATTATGATCACCAGACACTTCCATAAATTACATTTTGTACCCAGTGTTGCGTGTATTTCAGTGTTACACAAAAAGTGGAAAGAGGGGCAGTGAACACTTATTTTCAGTCATTCTTCATCACAAAAAAACACACAAACAAGTTCAACTTAGATTTGGGCAACATGAGGTAGCAGAAAAGATTCTTTATTAACCAAAAGGTTATTTCCTTTTCTAGCTACTGCTGTCTATATAATCAAAATGTTCTTGAATAAGACACTGAATGCTGAATTGCTCTCAACATGCAGTTCAGAATTTTGTGTGGCAGCTCCGGACATCAGCGTGCAAATAAGTTGCGAGGGAAACGACTTGTACACTCTCGTGTACAAAGGTACTACAAAAATAGTCTATTTACCATAAATACACACAGTGTGCCTAAATACAGCATCCATACCCTTAGAAGTTTTTATGATGTAATTATTGTCGCAATTAGTGACACTGAGATCACTGACATTCACATCGGGGTTGAATGGAAAAGGTGCAAAAGTAGATAAGTTCACTAAAGCCCATCATGACAGCAAAAGTTAATGATACAAATACAAAACATCAACAACAGTCCTTTTACAACTGATTGTTACAAACTTCAGCAGGTGAGAATGGACACTGTGCAGAAAACAATTCAACAGGACCCTTAGTACTATTTTATCAGGGTTTAATTTAACACCATGATGCAATGAATATACAAAAAAAAGATGCAGATTTTACATACACGTGGCGCCGTGTGGATGCGGAATCTCTCATGACGTGTGTCAGGCAAACCGTATGTAAAGTCTGCTGTTATGGATTCTGTTTATAGCAGCCTTTTTCCATTACTGCAAGAGCACCACACAAGTTTTAACAATTAGCACCATCACGGCGCATGCTGCTGACCACTGAGCGTCAAAGTCACTGAGGCAGAGTGCGCACCGGTCATGCCCTGAACAACAACAACCACAACAAAAAAGTATGTTGCAGTCTTCAAGATCAACAACACTGTGAATCAAGCAAACAAAACAATATTCTCTAATCATTTCACAGCTGCTAAGCTATAAAACACAAAAACATGGACCCACAACAGCAAAATCTACTTCCTTTTGTCTTTCTGTGGCTGTGTGAGCGTATGTGCGGGGCTGCCCAATGTGAGCCCACAGACCACATGTGGCCTGACTTTCCTTTTTTTTTGGCCCACTTTGGCAGGTTACAAGCTCTCTGGAGTTAATAAATTACTGTTAAACAACTTAAATAGAACTTATGTTGAAACTTAATGTTAAATTCAGGGATTAAAGCAAAAAATAAACCAAAAAGAAAATTCAGACCAATTTTTTTTTTTTTCACGGAAACCCTATTGCGATCTCGTCCTAACGTTTAAGGTAAAATAAGGTGGAGATAGCCAAGAAAACAGCAAATTGTTCTCCCGCTGAACAAGATTATATTTCACTCACTAACTATTGATGCTCTTTTCTAATGCAGCATCATATCACAGAAAAAACCCCAGGATCTTTTAGCCAGGATCTGAAAGGGGGGGAGGAGGTTCTTTTTTTTGTTAAAAGTAAACCTTTGTCAGCAGGGGATCAACAAAGGGTTTTTGATGTCCATGGATGCATTCTGGAGGGTTTTTTGATGACTACTTTCTCCTCTTTAGTTCTACCATTTACCGTGTGTTGTATTTGTATTTTATTTTGCACATTTTCACCTTTTCTTTGCCTTTAACCAAAACTGCTATCACAACCTACATGTCTGTTTGATAAGATTACTAACCACAAGAGCCGAAATAATTTTCATGTTTATGGCTTCCCTCATTCTAACTGGCCTGATTTTAAAGGTAAAACCCCAAACAGTCCCAATAATGCGCGAACTTAGCCATTAAATTAAAAAAAGATATTGCTTCACATCCCACATTAATTATGCATAAAAGCCTAAATTTCAATTCAATTTCAATTTATTTTCATTTATATAGCACAAAATCACAACAGAGTTGCCTCAAAGCGCTTCACACAGGTAAGGTCTAACCTTACCAACCCCAGAGCAACAGTGGTAAGAAAAAACTCCCTCTGAGGAAGAAACCTTCAAGCAGACCAGACTCAAAGGGGTGACCCTCTGCTTGGGTCATGCTACAAACATAAATTACAGAACAATTCACAGACAAATATATAAGAAATGCTATTGGCGCACAGGACAGGAGGATCGCCAATACAAATACAACTCCCATCTCTGGATGGAGCTGCACTTTAAACAGAGAGAAAAAACAGAATCAGGCATCAGAAAGACAAAAAAATACTGTATAATTTGCCAGCATTAAACAACAAGAAAAACAGAAGAAATACTAAGGTGATCACCGGCCACTAGCCCTAAACTTCACTAAAAGACCCAGAATTTAGGTAAAGTTGAGGCCGCGGCCCACTCCAATTACTAATAAATGAATTAAAAGAGTAAAAAGCGTAAAACAAAACTAAAATAATTAAAGTATTTTTGGATGGCTCATCAATTAAACTTAGTCCAGAACTATAGTAAAATTTAGGACCAGAGTAAGATTGATTTAAACATTTTACTTGTTAAAATTATTATTATTATTATTATTATTATTGTAAGTAGTAGTATCAAAAATGTCTTCAAAAGTGAACCTTTAATCAAGGAATGTTGTGGAGGGCACGCACCTCCGCCCCCAACATCCTCTTTCCATCTGGGTGTGCCCCAGGTTTGCAGTCTCAGCAGTAATAATCAAGAATTTGTGCATTTAGTGGGAAAGCTTGACCTTATTGAGATGTAAGAAGGTTTTATCAGCGCATTTACACCATGCCATCCACACAAAGAGATTTTAGGTGTATTGACAGAAAAAAGTTACTGTTTGTTATGTGTCGTGGGTTTCCAGCTGTGTTTTTAGTTTAACCACTGCGAGCACACTCATAGAGACACTCAGAGCAGACTTTGAAAGAAAAAGTTTGAAAATGTTTGCAAAACTCTTGTTCTTTTTTTGCTGCGTGCTGAGACGTCTACTCTCAAACACACCGCCCCCGCCCCCTGCAGACAAGACACAACTCTACTTGCTGCCAAAAAAGAAGCAGGAAAAAACAACAACAAAAAACAGAGACGTTATTTGTTATTTTAAGAATCGATTTTTGAACATTATGAATGCAGTAAATTTTATATCTTGCGTCCAGTCTGGATTCAACATCAGGACGGCGTCAGCACAAAACCTGCCTTTTGGCAGCCTGGAGGAAATCCATCACAGCAACAGCGAACTTTAATCCCTGCAGATTTAGAATGAAAATTTTCTGTAATATAATGCATTTAATTGAACTTTTTATGTAGTTTGCACAACATAAAATATTTGTGTGAAGTTGCATTTCATAAAAAGACCGGATTGGTGATTTACAGCTGGGGTTTGATTGTTTAAAAAAGTGAAAGACTTCTGAAGGCTGAAGATTCTGTTTCTGCAGGGGATGCCTTGCTGCACTCTGTGTGCATGTGTGCACAGACTGGGCAAATGCATTCTCACAATTTCATGATCACAGCAACATATCTGTCATTTCAAATGCATTGTCAGTGTTCCAACAATGATACTCAAGCACAATCGGGAACACTTGTGCAACATTTTGCGCATAGAAACATGGAGAACAGCTTCGTTAGAGATCACATGTCTGTATCTGCAAGTGTCCACACATGTGCTCACGTGCTTGGAGAAGTACCATGCCAGAGATGGGCAGACTGGAATAGTCAGATGAATAAGTGATGAGTAACTACAATCTGATTTGCAAAACACTTGCAAATAAAATGTCAAATAAGATGACTATTCTAAATAAAGAATTATGAAAATACTGAAGCAATTCATTTTAATTTTGGTGCTATATGCCCAGAGAAATTGTCACCTGCCTCTGATAAATGCTCAGAAACCTCAAGCTGTGAGGAATGTGAATTTTGGTGACATCATCTCAGGTCATGCCTCTAAAATAAATAGGGGAAAACATTTTTTACATTGCGAAATCAGTGTTTTTGTGGACTTTGACGATGACAAAATGGTTAAAATGTGTATTTTGCAGTCACATGACTAGTGTTGTTTATTAAGTAGACAGATTTTCCAAAGATAATATTTTGAGAAGGAAAGTTAAGTTTTTTTATATAGTGCATCTTGTACAAACAGCACAAGTGAAGCCCAGTACAGCGTGAGAATGGTCTTCAAAACATGGATCTAACCACGGATTTTGTCCTTTCCTTTCGTGTTAGTCTAGAGCCAAAACTGAAAAATGTGCTTATTTTAGATGCATGAGGCATTTTTGAGTAAAAGCAAGCAAATGGGTGTTTCTGGGGTATTTTTTTCCTGCTGAACATGAATCTGTTGTTTGCCAAGGCAAAAAATGCCTAATAAGGTCACTAATTAGGGTCAAAGTTCAATTTACACCAACCTGTCATACATGTTGCAAGTTAAAAGCATAACAAGATATGTTTCTGGGTTTGTTTTTCCTGCTGAATAAGATATTTTGTTTGCCTAGCCTAAAAAGGTCTAATTAGTACATTTAATTAGGGTCAAAGGTTAATTAGTGCAAAATTCACTGTTTCATTAAGGTTACAGTGGATGTCATCTATTCAGGTAAATTATCAAATTTATAATATATTGCCCAATTATCATATAACTTGATATTAAAAATGTCTTATTTAAAAGAAAAAATTAAGGGAAAAATGTCCTTGCAATTATCTCGCTAATGGAGCGACTCTTGTTCTTAGGAAAAGGAGGACATTTTTCTTTCAGTTCTCAGTCATCAAGGTAGGTTTTCTGATACAGTGGTCCCTCGCTATAACGCGGTTCACCTTTCGCGGCCTTGCAGTTTCGCGAAATTTTTTTTAGTCCAATTTTGCATGCTTTTTTTTTTTTTTACAGCGCACTGTGTTGTGTGTCCTCATCAAGCAGGCCGGTCACTGCACCACGAAGGCAGAGCACGCGCATTGTGTTCTGCGTGTCTGTTTATAAGAATATTTTTGCCCAGAAGAAAAAACAGCACCAACAACTACCCATAACTGTGTTCTTCACTCGGAAAAAGACACCTGCACCGAGGTGTGACTCAGTGGAAAAAGGCGCGAAAATCACTATTAATAATTTCTTATGTGTCCAACTTCATCGGTTGAGCGTTAAAATTAAATTAATTAGTTCTAAAAGCCATCAGAATTATTTATAAGAAAACATTCTATTTTTATTTCTCAAGCAAATGTTTGGGCCTGAAAACAGGTTAGTCTTATTTTTCTACTAAGGTTTGAACTTTGAGAGTGTTTACACACGAGAGAAAAGTGAGAAAATGTTAATGCCTGTTTGAGAAAAGTGTATAAAGTGTGTAGTGAGGGGTTTTACAGCCTTAAAACGTCTATAATAATTGTAAAAAATAACACTGACTACTTCGCGGATTTCGCCTATTGTGGGCTATTTTTAGAACGTAACTCCCGTGATAAACAAGGGACCACTGTATTATACTACAAAAAAAACAAGAGCTTACTGCAAATACATTTATGAAAAACCTGTAAATTGCCTGAGAGCCCACGATTTGCCCTTTGCAAGACAAGGTCTATAATGTTCAGGCTTTAAGTGTAGGGCCATAGTCATTAGGCCTATTCATGAGAATTCCCAAGTATGGTGATACATGGAAAATCCTGAGGTTTTCATTATAGATTTAGTTCATAGAAAAGCTATCCAGGTATGTTAAACCACCAAAACTGCCCAACAGATTCCTAACCTTCCAAATAAAGTGCTGCCATCTATGCAACAGTAGGCCTACCATCTACATGACATGGAGCCATTCATGCATGGCAGGCCTCTTGTTTTTGCATGTTGTTGAACTTCCGTCATTTCGGGCTGCGACACAGTTTCCCTTTTCTCTGGACATTAGAAGAAAACAGAATAGGAAGCTTACCTGGAACAACACTATCTTTTACAAGATCTTGGGAAGGTACCAGAACCCTCCAAGCATGTTTTGGAAGGCGTGGAAAAGTTCATTTGTCACATCTACAAGGTGTCCTCTGAAAAACAGCAATGAGGCCCGTGTTAAACTGTTCAGGAGATGCCACACAACCGAGTCCTTGCCTCCACCAAGTGATGCTGCCAAACATCACATACAGCGTGCAAACTATCAAAATCTAATATGGAGGGATGCCCATAATCCGGTACAGTGTTTTCCACCCCGAACTGACTGTGGCTGGAAGCTGTGGCTGTTGTCACCAGTCCTGACAACTCTACCTCCCATTTCAAAAACATGCAAACACACAGTACAATGTGGACGTACCAAAGGCTGCACAACAAAAAGTTGCTCTTGTTGCAATTGGGGCACCCAACCATGTACTGAAGCTTGTAAGTGCAACGATGGCGAAATACCATGCAGGAAGAGAGCAAATTAGGCTTGATGGGTGATCATGGCTGGTTAAGTAAGCCCTAAATATATCGTGGTTGGCAAGCAACATATTTTATTTTAACGTAGCAATCTACCCCAGAAACACATATATACTGTCTGCTTTTTACCATTAACCATTTGGATCGACGGTGCAAGAAGACATATTTGATGAAAAAAAAAAACAACAACATTGTATGCACTGAGCTTTGGCCCTAATTAGTGATCTATGTAAGCATTTGTGCACTTTGCAAATACCAGATTTTTTTAGCATAAAAACTCCTCCGAGAATAGAACAGTCATATTTCTTGCGTTTAACCAGTGATGTGTTTCCATACTCTGTGTAAAGCGAAAGAAATGAGATTTGAACTCCTTGAACTTTGGCCCTAATTACTGACCTAATTAGGCATCTTTGAGCTCAGCAATCATCAGAATCTTATTTAGCCTGGAATACTATCCTACAAACACGTATTTGTTTGCTTTTAACCAGTAGGTAGTATAAATAGATGGTGCAAAATAAAGCATTCGGTGAAAAAGAGGAATTTTGCACTCATTGACCTTTGACCCTAATTAGAGACCTTATTAGGGACTTTCTGGTTTGGCAAATCACAAATTCTTATTCAGCACGAAGGCTACTCTAGTCACTCGTATGAACAGATGGTGTAAAATGTAGCATTCCATGAAAAAAAGGAATTTCTCACTCTGACATTTGACCCTAATTCGTGACGTTATTAGGCATTTTGCGGCTTGGCAAACAACAGATTCGGATTCAGCACGATAAACGACTCTAGAAACACTTGTTTGTTTGCTTTTACTCAAAAATGTCTTATACATTCACTTTTTGTGGAAGTGAAACAAGTCTAAGTGGCCAGGAGAAAAATTTTTAAAGCATGTTTCCTCTCCCCCACGTGGAACCTGCCGTGTTTGTGGTTTGCACCGCACCATGCTAAGCTAAAGGCCCCGTCACACCTTGATGATTTAACCAGCGTATGCCGACCGTATTAAAAACTGCTGGCATACATCTAATATGTTATGGGTAAGTTTTGTCTAAATTAAGAGCACAGTGAAACATACTGATATACGTCATAATACGACAAGCACCTCAAACCATTTTGGGCATGCTTAAAATTTTCAACACATGCCAGCGTATGACTCATACATCCTGCACATGCAGGACATAAGTTGGGGGTACGTTATGTGATTGTTGACACGTTTCTTGTAATTTACTCATAAGTCAAAATATGTCCATTAATGCTGGCCATTGATTGGCTGAAAGCTGCAGTCTTCACACAAACAGACTGTTTCATCCATTGCAGTGGAGCAGAACTGGGCACTTCCACATTGCGTTGCTTCTTTGGATTATGAAATGCACCATGCTGACCATGATGCACGGTCATGGCAGCACCACCTGGTGGCTAAAGGGTATAAAACAAACAACAAAAGAAGGGCATCCTGAAGGGGGGAAAAACCTTT
Organism: Thalassophryne amazonica; assembly: GCF_902500255.1. Classification (NCBI taxonomy): domain Eukaryota; kingdom Metazoa; phylum Chordata; class Actinopteri; order Batrachoidiformes; family Batrachoididae; genus Thalassophryne; species Thalassophryne amazonica. The sequence goes on from NC_047119.1 coordinate 25,836,764, forward strand.
AGATTTGTTTTCCAGGAAGACCTCAAACACAATGCCAAATCTAGAGGTAGGGACTTTTAAAAAAGAACACTAATGAGCTCAATACAAGGAGAAACCATGGCATGAGCCCCATAAACCTAGTAGAATTTAAAGGAATCAAATTATAGACACTCTCCACCAGCTCACATACATCATCATATGTCCTAAAACCAAATGGTAAAGTTTGTAGCAATAAGTATCCCACAGGCACGTGACACTGCACCCAAAATCATTCTCATCTTCTGGCATCCAGGAAAAACACCATTCTGTACCTCTTGCTATAAAAGGAATGGAAGAAAAACGTGTTTTACATTTTTTAGATGTACCGCAGATCTTTGGGGATGTTAAACATGGAACCATGTAACTGTAACACGTAGACAAGCCCTGTGATTATAAACAAGGCATCAGAAACAATTTGATAGGCCTGTCTCAATGTCTGTTTGTTTTCTGATGTTATGGTCATTGCGCATTAAAAAAAGCCCAAAATTTCAAAGCTGAATATGCTATAATTTTCATGTAGTTACAAATGGAAGTTTGCGGATCCACTGATTGGCTACATTAATCCTATGAATTCCTTTCCAATCACAGGGAATAAGAACAGAATTCAGATTACAGTGTGACCCCCTGTAACCACTTTTTGAAATGCAAAGGGCACAGTTAATACTTGTGCAATCAACAAAGTCTCAAATTTTAGCTAATTTAGTTCACAAATATAGTTATAAAATGTTTCCCATTTTGTCAGCGGCATTTTTTTCCCATCAGTAAACTTAATTTTAAATCCCAAAAAATATATATACCAAAAAATTGTTTTTGGCATATTTTATATTTTGAAATCAAATTCATTCATTGTAAAACAAATAAAGATGCTTAGAACCTAATTTTTTTAAACACCTCTTCAGGAAATCATCGTGTCATTCCTCAAAACGAATTGGGAGAATACTTACGAGGTCTGTCCATAAAGTATAGGTCCTTTTTATTTTTTTCAAAACTATATGGATTTCATTCATATGTTTTTACGTCAGACATGCTTGAACCCTCGTGCGCATGCGTTAGTTTTTCCATGCCTGTCGGTGACGTCATTCGCCTGTGAGCACTCCTTGTGGGAGGAGTCGTCCAGCCCCTCGTCGGAATTCCTTTGTCTGAGAAGTTGCTGAGAGACTGGCGCTTTGTTTGATCAAAATTTTTTCTAAACCTGTGAGACACATCGAAGTGGATACGGTTCAAAAAATTAAGCTGGTTTTTGGTGAAAATTGTAACGGCTGATGAGAGATTTTGAGGTGATACTGTTGCTTTAAGGACTTCCCACGGAGCGAGACGTCGTGCAGCACTCCCAGGCGCCGTCGTCAGCCTGTTTCAAGCTGAAAACCTCCACATTTCAGGCTCTATTGATCCAGGACGTCGTGAGAGAACAGAGAAGTTTCAGAAGAAGTCGGTTTCAGCATTTTATCCGGATATTCCAATGTTAAAGGAGATTTTTTTAATGAAAGACGTGCGGGCGGATTGCAGCGTCGGCTCGCAGCCACTGCGATGCTCCGCCACAGGAAAAACACCTCCGTTGGGAGCCTTAAGGACAAGTTGGAACATGTCCAGCTGTTAAACAATTTCTCATATACTCACTCCACTGAAAGCCATCAAAAGCCGCCTGGATTTTACAAATGGTTATCAACACGGAGGTGTTTTTCCTGTGCTGCCACACCGCGCCGGCTGCGTCCCGACGCGCGGACCCGTCCGCACGTCTTTCATTAAAAAAATCTCCTTTAACAGTGGAATATCCGGATAAAATGCTGAAACCGACTTCTTCTGAAACTTCTCTGTTCTCTCACAACATCCTGGTCAATAGAGCCTGAAATGTGGAGGTTTTCAGCTTGAAACAGGCTGACGACGGCGCCTGAGAGCGCTGCACGACGTCTCGCTCCGTGGGAAGTCCGTAAAGCGACAGTATCACCTCAAAATCTCTCATCAGCCGTTAAAATTTTCACCAAAAACCAGCTTAATTTTTCGAACCGTGTCCACTTCAATGCATCTCACAGGTTTAGAAAAAATTTTGATCAAACAAAGCGCCACTCTCTCAGCAACTTCTCAGACAAAGGAATTCCGACGAGGGGCTGGACGACTCCTCCCACAAGGAGTGCTCACAGGCAAATGACGTCACCGACAGGCGTGGAAAAACTCAGGCATGCGCACGAGGGTTCAAGCATGTCTGACGTAAAAACATATGAATGAAATCCATATAGTTTTTGAAAAAATAAAAAGGACCTATACTTTATGGACAGACCTCGTAGCTGTAACAGTAATTGGTAATGTAACCCTATTACGACAAACAATCATATTAAACGGTCCTGAAATGCTAATAAACTTTAGTGTGCTTTAGTGTGCAGAAGTGGACTCACTGTTGGGTGGTTGGGGTATGCCATCTACAACCATGCTCTCTGATTCTACAGTGAGAAATATGGGAAAATCAGTCAAAAATTAGTTAAAAACTAAAGCTGAGCTACCGCTTCTAGATTTTTCAATTTCATATAAAAAATATTTCGGACAGCATGACAGAAAAAAATTATGTACAATTCTTGACAAACTAGGCAAAGTTGTAGCCAATATCCCCCGCCACGGGACTAGGTTTTTAGTACGTTGTGAATCACTGAAAGTGAAGCACTCTGAAGGTTTTTAATTATGTGTCATTACCATATCTTCATTAGCCTACTAAAGTTACGCTTTCACATTAAAACTCTTTACATTGTTCTGCATGTAGCTGCCGCTGTTAAAATGCTTTTATTTTGAAGCACATTCAGGAGAATTGCGAAAGTAGACCTGCCCTGCCAAGCCCATGGGAGGTCAAGCAATGGTTAACACAAACTTCTTTAAACACATTTGAGATGTACACAATTGAGAAATATGGGAAACAATTCATTCTGTGCAGTAGACTGTTGTGTTGCTTTTTCTATGCAATCTGGACAAACAGACAAACAAACCTACGATCTGACAGAGGAAAACGTTTCAATATCCCTCTTTCCACTCCGTGGCGAGGGATATAAAAGATTTGCATGACTTACAGCCCTGGTCAATTACTGGCACCTCAGACTTTTCAGTGCATAAATTGGAATATCTGCAGAAATAAATGCAAATGAACTAGTTTTGTGTAATCAGAATATTTTATGAAATCATCCAAGGTTACCGGGAAAAAAGAAAAAAAAAAAAACTTGCATGGCAGTGAAATAATGCAAACACAAAATGAAGCCTAGACAATTACTGGCAAGTTCCTCTGGTTTCTCTTGTTATTTTTTTAAAGGCAAGGTCATCACAATGGATCCAGAGTCTAGATGGCCACAAGAAATGTTTAAAGGCTGTCATTGTAAAAGGATTGGCAACCAAATTTTATTGGCACCCTTCATTAATATTTGGTTGGAGAACCTTTTGGCCACATTGGCAGCCCCTTAGTGCAGCAGATGAGTGTAAAGGCACCAAGACACTTGCACAAATTTGATTCCCGTTCTGAGAATCTGGAGCGCCAGTGAGTAAATCCATCGTAAAATTTTGTAAACTGTGCGTGAACTGTGCGCGGCTGCGTGAAGTGTGCGCAGCTGCATGCAAGTGTGCAAAGAAAATTTTTAAATGTTCAAAACATCTGGTAGGCATTCATTATGTGAACTAGTTGTGGGCATTGCGCAACCTTTTTGAAAACACTGCACCCATGGCATCGGAACGATTATGACGAGATGTTACATCTATAATAAACATAATTTTACAGATACATTATCTAACTCATAAGAAGGAATGAAAATGAAACTGTTTTACCAATCCATCACAATATATATAATATATTATAAATCATTACCTTTGAGACAAGATTCCAAATGCGTTCTGTCCACGCAACCCACACAAGACAACCTGCAGCTGTACGTAATTTCTCTGTGATTCTGGGAGCAATGAGAGAATGGTTTCATTAGCCAAGTTCTGAGAGCAAATGTGCCATCAGCTACGAAATGATTATTTTATATAGTGTGGCATCAAGCAGGACATTCATTGCGGCAAAGCAGGACACATTGTTGCACCAGTTGCATCAGTTGCGCAGCAGTGTGGGGATCAAACTCATGCAAGTGTCAAGGTGCCTTAAGAATTGTTCAGTTGATGACACTAGCACCAAATTTGGTATAAATACTTCTGAGAAGTCCTTTTATTCAAAACAGCTGTTAGCCACATGAAGGGAGAGCAATGGTCAGCCCACATTACAGGAATAGAATAGAGTAGAGCCTTTACTGTCATTATACATACACATACATACAACGAAATTTGTCCTCTGCAACCATCCTAATTACAGTGAGACACAATCCAACCACTAGTGGGCAGCCACAGTCCGGCGCCCGGGAACCAACTCCAGATGTAGAGCCACTGTCTTGGTCAGGGGCAGAGAAAGGAGCATGTTTTTGATTGTGGGAGGAAACTGGAGTGCCCGGAGGAAACCCACACAGACACGGGAAGAACATGTAAACTCCACACAGAAAGGGTGGGAAGCGATCCCACGACATTCTTGCTGTGAGGCACCAGTGCTAACCACTAAGCCACTGTGCCACCCAATGGTTTATTTTCCATACTGACAAGTGATTGGCCAAATCAGATCTCTTGGCCATCGAGGCCCCACCCCCTCACTCAGTCTGCTCCTCATTTCAGGCGTCACGGGTCAAAGCCAAAATTCAGAATGGACAAACCAAACTAGAAGAGGTGTGTGGAGAAATTACAGGAGAAGGAAGGAAGGCAGATGTGGCAGAATGTGTTAAAATAACTGATATGTTTGTTATAAAGGCTGTAGTAGCCTCGTCATCTGCAGCACCACCAATAAGGAAGAGAAAATATAGCTGCAGTGGTAAGGAGGAGCTTCATGATTAACATGGGTGAGCAGGGAGTAGTTAGTGTGTGTGTGATGCCAATGAAAATAATGATGATTAACTCAACTAATGTCAACCTAATGCTCGTGTTCACACAGTCAGTTAATAGAGCAGTTTAAGCTATTTGCCACTGTTTTTATAGTTAGCATAGATGTGTAATGCTGATACAACTTCAGCTGACTTACAAATCGCTCGCTATTTTTTATGCATTGCAAAATTTTAAGAATTTTATTTAAATAGAAAAAACAACCACAGGAGTAGTGGTCAAGCGGTTAAATCCGCTTGTTTCCAGTGCGGAAGGTTCCTGGTTTAAAACCCACCACTGCGCATTCTCCATGTAATATGGAGTTGCATCAAGAAGGGCATCCGGCGTAAAACTTGTGCCAAAACAATATGCAGGAAGCAGACAAAAAGGGACTTCGTTAGAAGAATATATTGTAAAGCTCTTCATGTTTTAACAGTGTTTTTTAATGGGTATAGGTGCATCTCGAAAAAATTTTATATTGTGAAAAAGCTCAATATTTGTCAGGTATTTCAGAAAGTGAAAAATGTATATATTCTTGACTCAATAAATATAAACTAAATATTTAGCATTGTTTTTAATTTCAGTAATCATGGCTTACAGCTCCAAATAAAATGAAAATGTGTTACCTTCCTTCAGTGTATCTGTATTGTTGGGTCTAGTGCTTTTCATATTTTGGACTTGATAAAACACAGTGGACCAACATCAGTACATGGCACCTCAAATCATCACCAAGTGTAGAAACTTCACACTGGACTTCAAGCAACTTGGATTCTGTGCCTCTCCACTCTTCCAGGACCGTGCTTTTCAAATTGAATGAAAATTTTTGTTTAATCTGAAAAGGGACTTTGGACCACTGACTAACACTCCAGTTTTTTTCACCTTAGCCCAGGGAGGACGTTTCTGTCACCCTCTCTGGTTCAGGAGTGGCCTATGACTAACAATATGACACTTGCAGACACGTCTGTGCGAGGTAGGTCTGGATACACAAACTCCAGCCTCAGTCGACTTCTTGTGAAGATCCCCTAAGTTTGTTGTGGCTGGGGGGCCTGGCTGCCTTTTGTTTCTGTCTTCTGTGCTGTCTTTTGTTTTTCCTTCCAGGTGGTACGCGTTTAGGACTGAGTGGCTGTGTGGCTGAGTTATCAGGACCTCACCCTGATCACCTGAGGCTGATCAAGTGCAGCTCGTCAGGACTCACAGCTGTGGTGCATCTACACGGATTGGAGCATGGTGGCATTTAAGTCTGGAGTACACAGTGTGTATTTGCCAGAGACTCGACTTTGTGACCAGACGGGTGAGATCGTCGTCTCGAGAGCCATCTCATCATCAGTGGATGCAGAGAACGTCCAGGTTTGATGCATGGTCTGTGAAAGAGGAGGGGGTGAGGTCTCATGCTCGTCAGCACACTTCCTGAGGTACGTTAGGTTTTGTGACTAACATTTATACAGTCAGTAAATGTGGTGTCCCTCACACCTTATTATATTGAGCTGTTATGTTAGTCGTTTAATCAGCTTCCACTGCAGTTGAGTTTGTGAACAGGGTGTTCCATGCCTGCAGGGTGGGAAGCTGATTAGTAATTAAGCCAGGAAGTGTTTGCTGTTTGTGAACACCTTTGAGCGGTCTCTCTGTGTGTGGAGTGTGGACTCACATGATGATTTCTTCTTTCACAGACTCGGTTGGTCGCGGCCACCTGGGGGGTGTCGGCGGGGTCCTTGGGTCCGAACAGTTTCTGGCTCCGGACCGTTTGTGCAGCTGGGAGCGCACCGTTTCACCACCTCGCCAGTCCGGGCACTCATTTGTTATATTTTTCCACATCACTGTTATGTAATTAAATTTAGTTATCCTTTGTTCCGTGCTCTGCTTATTTCATACTGGGTCCTTCAAATGCTGGTCGGTTCTCCGGGCTGCGTCCGACACATAACAAAGTTCTTGAATCACTCTGCTTGACAGTCTTTTCAAGACTGTAGTCATCCCTCTTGTTTTCCTACCACACTTTCCCTTACATGCAACTTTCCATGAATATGCTATGATCCAGCACTGAGAACAGCGACCCTTTTCAAGAATGACCTTCTGCGGCTTTCCCTCCTTGTGAAGGGTGTCAATGAGTGTCTTCTAGGCAACTGTCAAGCCAGCAGTCTTCCCCATAACTGTGGCTGTGTACCTGACAAAAAATACTGTACTTTTTCACAATATCCATGTTTTAAATGCATGTTTTTAAAGTTTCAGAAGTTTAATTCATGAATATATAACTTCTTAAACATAATCAAATTAATCACACAAAAGTGAGAGCTGAAATTCCTCCAGTAATTAATGAAAAACTTTTTTGTTTCACAGTACAATAAATTCATGATAAACATGATCAACAATAAAATGGGATAATCTACTTTAAAGTTCTTTTGTATGTGGGCAAAATCAAAATAAATATACCAGTGTTTCTTGGTGTTCGCCACAATAAATAAATAAATAAATAATGCAAAAACAAAATACAATGCACATCAATATCTGTTTATTTACAATTTTGTGTCAGTAGTGCTTCACTGGAAAAACCTGTGAAGCATTTTAAATAATACAGTCAAATTTTCTAATTTTGCCTCAGTACAATGTACCAGTAGAGATTAACTGAAACAATGAAGATGTGCTTGTAGTGTAGACTTTCAGGTACAATTTAAGGTATTTAACAAAATACCAAATTAAATGTTAAGAAATTAGTACAGCAAAATTATACACTATTAAAAATATATACAGTGAGGAAAATAAGTATTTGAACACCCTGTGATTTTGCAGGTTCTTCCACTTAGAAATCATGGAGGGGTCTGAAATTTTCATCTTAGGTGCATGTCCACTGTGAGAGACATGCACCTAAAATCAAATCAAATCAAATCAAATCACAACAAACAGTTGCCCCAAGGCGCTTTATATTGTAAGGCAAAGCCATACAATAATTACGGAAAAACCCCAATGGTCAAAACGACCCCCTGTGAGCAAGCACTTGGCAACAGCGGGAAGGAAAAACTCCCTTTTAACAGGAAGAAACCTCCAGCAGAAACAGGCTCTGGGAGGGGCAGTCTTCTGCTGGGACTGGTTGGGGCTGAGGGAGAGAACCAGGAAAAAGACATGCTGTGGAGGGGAGCAGAGATCGATCACTAATGATTAAATGCAGAGTGGTGCATACAGAGCAAAAAGAGAAAGAAACACTCAGTGCATCATGGGAACCCCCCAGCAGTCTAAGTCTATAGCAGCATAACTAAGGGATGGTTCATGGTCACCTGATCCAGCCCTAACTATAAGCTTTAGCAAAAAGGAAAGTTTTAAGCCTAATGTTAAAAGTAGAGAGGGTGTCTGTCTCCCTGATCCGAATTGGGAGCTGGTTCCAGAGGAGAGGAGCCTGAAAGCTGAAGGCTCTGCCTCCCATTCTACTCTTACAAACACTAGGAACTACAAGTAAGCCTGCAGTCTGTAAGAAGTAAGTAAGAAGAAGAATTTTAAATTCTATTCTAGAATTAACAGGAAGCCAATGAAGAGAGGCCAATATGGGTGAGATATGCTCTCCCCTTCTAGTCCCTGTCAGTACTCTAGCTGCAGCATTTTGAATTAACTGAAGGCTTTTCAGGGAACTTTTAGGACAACCTGATAATAATGAATTACAATAGTCCAGCCTAGAGGAAATAAATGCATGAATTAGTTTTTCAGCATCACTCTGAGACAAGACCTTCCTAATTTTAGAGATATTGCGCAAATGCAAAAGAGCAGTCCTACATATTTGTTTAATATGCGCATTGAATGACATATCCTGATCAAAAATGACTCCAAGATTTCTCACAGTATTACTAGAGGTCAGGGTAATGCCATCCAGAGTAAGGATCTGGTTAGACACCATGTTTCTAAGATTTGTGGGGCCAAGTACAAAAACTTCGGTTTTATCTGAGTTTAAAAGCAGGAAAATAGAGGTCATCCATGTCTTTATGTCTGTAAGACAATCCTGCAGTTTAGCTAATTGGTGTGTGTCCTCTGGCTTCATGGATAGATAAAGCTGGGTATCATCTGCGTAACAATGAAAATTTAAGCAATGCTGTCTAATAATACTGCCTAAGGGAAGCATGTATAAAGTGAATAAAATTGGTCCTAGCACAGAACCTTGTGGAACTCCATAACTAACCTTAGTCTGTGAAGAAGATTCACCATTTACATGAACAAATTGTAATCTATTAGATAAATATGATTCAAACAACCGCAGCGCAGTGCCTTTAATACGTATGGCATGCTCTAATCTCTGTAATAAAATTTTATGGTCAACAGTATCAAAAGCAGCACTGAGGTCTAACAGAACAAGCACAGAGATGAGTCCACTGTCCAAGGCCATAAGAAGATCATTTGTAACCTTCACTAATGCTGTTTCTGTACTATGATGAATTCTAAACCCTGACTGAAACTCTTCAAATAGACCATTCCTCTGCAGATGATCAGTTAGCTGTTTTACAACTACCCTTTCAAGAATTTTTGAGAGAAAAGGAAGATGGAGATTGGCCTATAATTAGCTAAGATAGCTGGGTCAAGTGATGGCTTCTTAAGTAATGGTTTAATTACTGCCACCTTAAAAGCCTGTGGTACATAGCCAACTAATAAAGACAGATTGATCGTATTTAAGATTGAAGCATTAATTAATGGTAGGGCTTCCTTGAGCAGCCTGGTAGGAATGGGGTCTAATAGACATGTTGATGGTTTGGAGGAAGTAACTAACGAAAATAACTCAGAACAATCGGAGAGAAAGAGTCTAACCAAATACCGGCATCACTGAAAGCAGCCAAAGAGAACAATATGTCTTTGGGATGGTTATGAGTAATTTTTTCTCTAATAGTTAAAATTTTATTAGCAAAGAAAGTCATGAAGTCATTACTAGTTAAAGTTAAAGGAATACTCGGCTCAATAGAGCCCTGACTCTTTGTCAGCCTGGCTACAGTGCTGAAAAGAAACTTGGTGTTGTTCTTATTTTCTTCAATTAGTGATGAGTAGTAAGATGTCCTAGCTTTACGGAGGGATTTTTTATAGAGCAACAGATTCTTTTTCCAGGCTAAGTGAAGATCTTCTAAATTAGTGAGACGCCATTTCCTCTCCAACTTACGGGTTATCTGCTTTAAGCTGCGAGTTTGTGAGTTATACCACGGAGTCAGGCACTTCTGATTTAAGGCTCTCTTTTTCAGAGGAGCTACAGCATCCAAAGTTGTCCTCAATGAGGATATAAAACTATTGACGAGATAATCTATCTCACTCACAGAGTTTAGGTAGCTACTCTGCCCTGTGTTGGTATATGGCATTGGAGAACATAAAGAAGGAATCATATCCTTAAACCTAGTTACAGCGCTTTCTGAAAGACTTCTACTGTAATGAAACTTATTCCCCACTGCTGGGTAGTCCATCAGAGTAAATGTAAATGTTATTAAGAAATGATGAGACAGAAGGGGGTTTTCAGGGAATACTGTTAAGTCTTCAATTTCCATACCATAAGTCAGAACAAGATCTAAGGTATGATTAAAGTGGTGTGTGGACTCATTTACATTTTGAGCAAAGCCAATCGAGTCTAACAATAGATTAAATGCAGTGTTGAGGCTGTCATTCTCAGCATCTGTGTGGATGTTAAAATCGCCCACTATAATTATCTTATCTGAGCTAAGCACTAAGTCAGACAAAAGGTCCAAAAATTCAGAGAAACTCACAGTAACGACCAGGTGGATGATAGATAACAACAAATAAAACTGGTTTTTGGGACTTCCAATTTGGATGGACAAGACTAAGAGACAAGCTTTCAAATGAATTAAAGCTCTGTCTGGGTTTTTGATTAATTAATAAGCTGGAGTGGAAGATTGCTGCTAATCCTCCACCTCGGCCCGTGCTATGAGCGTTCTGGCAGTTAGTGTGACTCGGGGGTGTTGACTCATTTAAACTAACATATTCATCCTGCTGTAACCAGGTTTCTGTAAGGCAGAGTAAATCAATATGTTGATAAATTATTATATAATTTACTAACAGGGACTTAGAAGAGAGAGATCTAATGTTTAATAGACCACATTTAACTGTTTTAGTCTGTGGTGCAGTTGAAGGTGCTATATTATTTTTTCTTTTTGAATTTTTATGCTTAAATAGATTTTTGCTGGTTATTGGTGGTCTGGGAGCAGGCACCGTCTCCATGGGGATGGGGTAATGAGGGGATGGCAGGGGGAGAGAAGCTGCAGAGAGGTGTGTAAGACTACAACTCTGCTTCCTGGTCCCAACCCTGGATAGTCACGGTTTGGAGGATTTAAGAAAATTGGCCAGATTTCTAGAAATGAGAGCTGCTCCATCCAAAGTAGGATGGATGCCGTCTCTCCTAACAAGACCAGGTTTTCCCCAGAAGCTTTGCCAATTATCTATGAAGCCCACCTCATTTTTTGGACACCAGACAGACAGCAATTCAGGGAGAACATGCGGCTAAACATGTCACTCCCGGTCCGATTGGGGAGGGGCCCAGAGAAAACTACAGAGTCCGACATTGTTTTTGCAAAGTTACACACCGATTTAATGTTAATTTTAGTGACCTCTGATTGGCGTAACCAGGTGTCATTACTGCCGACGTGAATTACAATCTTACCAAATTTACGCTTAGCCTTAGCCAGCAGTTTCAAATTTCCTTCAATGTCGCCTGCTCTGGCCCCCGGAAGACAATTGACTATGGTTGCTGGTGTCGCTAACTTCACATTTCTCAAAACAGAGTCGCCAATAACCAGAGTTTGATCCTCGGCGGGTGTGTCGCCGAGTGGGGAAAAACGGTTAGAGAAATCAATGTTAATATTTGGTACAGTAGCCTTTGTTTGCAATTACAGAGGTCAAATGTTTCCTGCAGTTCTTGACCAAGTTTTCACACACTGCAGCAGGGATTTTGGTCTTAAAGAATAATTAACAGGTCTGTGAGAGCCAGAATTCCTGCTGGTTGGTAGGTGTTCAAATACTTATTTGCAGCAGTAACATACAAATAAATTATTTAAAAAATCATACATTGTGATTTCCGGATTTTTTTTTTTTTTTTTTAGATTATGTCTCTCACAGTGGACATGCACCCAAGATGAAAATTTCAGACCTCTCCATGATTTCTAAGTGGGAGAACTTGCAAAATCGCAGGGTGTTCAAATACTTATTTTCCTCACTGTGTATTGTCCATTTTCACAGACAATAGATAATTACACTAACAATTCTAAAAATTCATTAAACAAGTCAAAAACAAAACAGTATACTAATGCATGCAAAAACACACTTGTGAGGGAAGCCACCAAGACAACTACAACAACTATGAAGGCATGATAGACTTATGTGGCTGTAATTTATACCCCCATCACACATAGCTGGAATCACGCAGAGTGACATCGGAAATATGAATCAGCGCACACCTGAAAAATGGTGGATTTCAGTTCCAAAACGTTCTGAAAGCCATCTGCAGAAGTCAACATAGTTGGTCAAAATTGGCCAGCAGCCCCGAGTGGGATGCGCATGTTCAAAACTCTCTGGGTGCCGTCAAGATGGGACACCTATCCGACAGCGGCCCATGTGTAATCTGACAACCATCTGACCGTAACTTACATATTACGATGGTGGCAAAACGGGATCCAAAACGACTTAAGCGCATACGAGAAAACCTCGAGATGGATCTGGCACAGCAAAGCCTGATGGTATGACCTGCACGTGCCACATATAATAATGTCCACCCCAAGGTCAAAGGACCTGTTGAAATGTATGTGGCACACTTCATCACGATAATAATTATGAATTATTATTATGTACAGTCAAAGTGAACAGCGGCTATCAAATCGAAAGCTCCGTGCACTACTGTGTGCACAGCTGCAAAACTAAACAGGCTGTTATATCCACAATAGACCTTACAGTACAGATAATTGTCCATTCCTTCCCATGGGCGATGTAAATAATGTGAACTATTATCTCCATCATAACAAAGGCAGCTGCGCCTCTCCGTGGTGCACAGTAACGTGTCATTGCACACGTCAAGCTCGGGGCTTAAAGGATCTCACACTGTAACAAATGATCACCTTCTAACTCTGTAGGAGATATGATGTGGAACTTGTGCCATGCCGTTACACCATTAATAAACATGAATCTCACCTCCAACAGCGGTCCAGGAGTGTTTCACGGTGTCGGCATGGACATGACATGAAGCCCGGCCTGTGGTTTAAATCCTTTCACCCAAAATAAAAATATTAATCCCATGTGATAATCGCGGTGTCCAGAGCTGCATTGTGCTCCTGAAGTGTGCAAAAAAGAAAAAAAGGTTCTCTGGAAAGGCGCTCCGTCTGAAGTAGGGGACTGCATGGCCCAATGCCAGCAAACTTTGAGCGAAGCTGTATAGTGGCACGCACGCTTAGTAGCCCATGCGGTGTTATGCACGCGCGCACACGGCTAAGTGATAATTGCAGCCTCATGCGTGTGTGCATAAGGAACAGAGCGCTCCTGTCCCGTGTTTGTCATCCAGACATTTGGAGATCGGGCAGTCTGCAGCACCTTTTATGGCCATCTGCCAGCAGTCTGTGTCATCTACATATGCTCTGGATGCGATGTGACAGGTGTGGACGAGGCAGTCTGTCTGTGCTCTGACACTGCTGGCCACGCCTCTTTTCCTCCGGATTATGGCAATATTTGGCATGTCAGGCATGCTTCCGGAAAATTCTTGCCATGTGTGACGGGGCTTACGAGAAATTTTGCATAGCATAAATTCTGTCTGTTGCACTGCTAGTTATCCAGCTTTATGGTGGAATGGAGCAGAGGATTTTCTTTTAAAGATGTGAAATTTGAGTTACAGTACATGGGAGACTCCAGCCTGGATTTCAACTGTTTTGTGTATTTACTGGTGGAAATTTCACAGGCAACACAACGTCTGACCTGTATATGTACAGCTATTAAATAATGTGATATTATACCTTGCTTCCAGCATAGCTTTTTTCTTTGACACATTTATTTCCACTTGAGCATGAAGACAAGCAAGTTATTAATTTTGTGTTTTCAGGAACCAATTTAGTTTCATCAAATCTGTGCCAGTAACTGTGCCATGCATACATTTTGTATCTATTTTTATTTCAGTACATGATTTTTTTTTTTTTTTTTTTTGGCTGTTTGTCAATAGCATTGGACAATTAGAATTATATATACAATTGGTTGTCTTGCAAGTATTTCTGAAACTGAATTATGTACTCAAAAATCATGGGTGCTAATAATTTCTGACCAGGACTGTACATAAAGGAACAGATTTAGGACTATATTCGTGAAAGACAGGAAAGGAGAATGAGGACGAGAAAAAGAAAAACAACAGGAAGAATAAGAAAATGCATTTTCAGTGAATTAATATTTGGCTTTTGTGGAGCTATAAAACAGGCAGAAAAATGTTTCTTACCTCTGTGTGCCCTAACGTGTGTCTGAAAGCAGTTGTAATACTTGTACTTCTTCCCACATATGCCGCATACATATGAACCTGCACGACAATTTGAAGCAGTGTCACAAACCAAAATATAACATCACCACAAACACAATCATTAAAGCTGTACGGCCCTTCAAATTTTACAAAACTGACAAAAGTTAGATTCCACCTAAATCTAAGCATTATAATGTAGGTTTACTTTTGTAACATGTTGGAAAGCTGATTTTAATGAAGAAAACATATTTATCTAGGAGGAATTCCATGGCGTACAGACTAAATGCAGGAGGAAGTATGTGTGCACATGCATGAGGTTTTGAGATTACTTGTGACCTGTCCCACTTCTGATCATTTTGCAGGCAAAAATCAGCTCATCAACACAAAATGCCGTCGGTGTCCTTTATGATCGTCTGCTGTCCGGTTCTGTCAACAAAAAGCTTTTGCAAAACACTGTCCTTGTTGGCCACACAGAAGAGCTGCTCTGCCCGTAGCCATCCTCGCCTGAGCCTTCAATCACCGTCCTCTGATCCCCTATGCTTATCACCTGCCTCCCATTGCTTTTTTGCTTCCTCAACTTTGTGTCTTTTTCTTGCAATTTCTGTTACTTTAGCAGGTCTACAACATTTAGTTCTCTTCTCCTACATGTCTATGTCATTTGTGAGATCGGTTTAAAATTTCCTTACCAACAACTTGGGGGAAGCCCTCACGTGATCTATGACATCACCAAATGTAGGTCATGCATCACTGGGGTTGAAATTCTAAATTGTTTCAGAATTAGGGTTGGGTATCAAGAACCGGTTCTTTTCAGGTATCGTTAAGAAATGATTTGATCCACTGATATCAATAGTCTTTTTGCTTAACAATTCCCTTATCGGTCCTTCGGAGAGGCCATGTTGGGAAGGTGTCGTAACACGGACCCACAACAGGGGGCGCAAATGAACGGACAATGAGTAAGCCAAAAGGTAACAATTTAATGTTGTGATATTACACAACGAAACGTGTCTTAATTTTCACAGTCGATAAACACCAGGTGACGTGTGGGCAGGCTCGAAGATAGAAGACGCCCGACGAGAGAGAAGCCGCGTCCCACACGGCCTCCACCACCAACGGCCTGAAGAACACCGGAGCCGCCAAGTCCCGAGTCCCCAGGTGGCCTCTGTCTTCGGCTGTCGACCCTGGTACTGCTGGCAGAAAACAGAAAGATGATGTGTGAGTGTGAGTCCGCACACTCAGTAATTAACAGTCCAAACACAGTTGGGAGGAAGCACCTCCACCTCCAACCTAGGAACACACTAGCAGCTCCTGTAACCACTTATCTGGTTGGAGTGAGAGGCGAAGACGTCGCTTCTCTCACTGACCGCCAACCCAGTTGAAAGGGCACCACAGGACAACGGCTGCAAACAGATCAGACGTAAGTCACAGTTTAAATTCAGCAGAGAAATTACCTTAGTACTGGTAGTCGATTTCTCGGCGGGGAGGTGGAGTTGCAGTCCGGCTTATATGGTGGTGTAGATGAGTGACAGCTGGAGTAATGAGTGACAGCTGTCACTTCCTCTGGGTCTGGCGCCCTCTCGTGCTTGGAGCCCGCACTCCAAGCAGGGCGCCCTCTGGTGGTAGTGGGCCAGCAGTACCTCCTCTTCAGCGGCCCACACAACAGGACCCCCCCCTCAACGGGCGCCTCCTGGCGCCCGACCAGGCTTGTCCGGGTGTCGTCTGTAGAAATCGGCCAGGAGGGCCGGGTCCAGGATGAAGCTCCTCTTCACCCAGGAGCGTTCTTCAGGTCCATACCCCTCCCAGTCCACCAGATATTGGAACCCCCGGCCCTTACGACGGACGTCCAGGAGCCTGCGGACCGTCCAAGCAGGCTCCCCGTCGATGAGCCGGGCAGGAGGCGGCGGAGGTCCAGGTGCACAGAGGGGCGAGGAGTGGTGTGGCTTAATACGGGACACGTGGAAGACAGGGTGGATCCGCAGTGAAGCCGGGAGTCGGAGCTTCACTGCGGCCGGGTTGATGATCTTGAGGATGGGGAATGGTCCGATGTACCTGTCCTTTAATTTGGGTGAGTCCACACAGAGGGGGATGTCCTTTGTCGACAGCCACACCTCCTGCCCGGGCTGGTACGTGGGGGCCGGGGAACGTCGGCGGTCCGCATGGGTCTTGGCCCTCGTCCGGGCCTTTAACAGGGCAGAGCGGGCGGTCCGCCACACCCGGCGGCACCTCCTGAGGTGGGCCTGGACCGAGGGCACACCGACCTCTCCCTCCACCAGCGGGAACAATGGGGGCTGGAACCCCAAACATGCCTCAAAAGGGGAGAGGCCGGTAGCAGACGAAACTTGGCTGTTATGGGCATACTCGATCCAGGCCAGATGGTGACTCCAGGCCGCCGGGTGCGCGGAGGTGACGCAGCGAAGGGCCTGTTCCAACTCCTGGTTAGCCCGCTCTGCCTGGCCGTTGGTCTGGGGGTGGTACCCGGACGAGAGACTCACGGTGGCCCCCAGCTCCTTACAGAAACTCTTCCACACCTGCGAAGAGAACTGGGGACCACGATCTGATACGATGTCCGATGGTATCCCATGCAGCCGCATGACGTGGTGGACCAGGAGGTCTGCCGTCTCCTGGGCTGTCGGGAGCTTCGGGAGGGCCACAAAGTGGGCCGCCTTGGAGAACCGGTCCACTATCGTGAGAATAACGGTGTTGCCCTGGGACGGCGGGAGGCCCGTGATGAAGTCCAGGCCGATGTGAGACCAGGGGCGATGAGGCACTGGCAGGGGTTGGAGGAGTCCCGTCGTCCTCCGATGGTCTGCCTTGCCCCTGGCGCAGATGGTACAGGCCTGGACGTAGTCCCGGACGTCGGTTTCCAGGGACGCCCACCAGAAGCGCTGCTGGACTACTGCCACGGTCCTACGCACTCCGGGATGACAGGAGAGCTTGGACCCGTGACAGAAGTCCAATACGGCAGCTCTTGCCTCTGGTGGGACGTACAGTCTGTTCTTGGGGCCAGTTCCCGGGTCCGGGCTCCTTGTCAGGGCCTCCCGGACGGTCTTCTCCACGTCCCAGGTGAGGGTGGCCACGACAGTGGACTCGGGGATGATGGTCTCGGTGGGGTTCGACAGCCCCGCTTTGGCTTCTTCTTCGTGCACCCGGGACAATGCATCTGGTTTTTGGTTCTTGGTCCCGGGGCGATACGTGATTTGGAAGTCAAAGCGCCCGAAGAACAGAGATCAGCGGGCTTGCCTGGGGTTCAGCCGCTTGGCGGTCCAGATGCACTCCAGGTTCCGATGGTCCGTGAAAACCGTGAAGGGCAACGATGCCCCCTCCAGCAGGTGTCTCCACTCTTCAAGAGCCTCCTTCACCGCAAGAAGTTCCCGATTGCCGACGTCATAGTTCCGTTCAGCTGGGGTCAACCTGCGGGAATAAAAGGCACAAGGATGGAGGACTTTATCAGCCTCCACGCTCTGGGACAGCACGGCTCCTATCCCCGAGTCAGAGGCGTCCACTTCTACTATGTACTGGCGATCAGGATCAGGCTGCACCAGAACTGGTGCAGTCGAGAACCGACGTTTCAACTCCTGGAACGCGGCTTCGCACCGATCCGACCAGGCGAAGGGGACCTTGGTGGAGGTCAGGGCAGTCAGGGGGCTAACTACCTGACTGTAACCTTTAATAAACCTCCTGTAGAAATTTGCAAAACCTAGGAACTGCTGTAGTTTCCTGCGGCTTATCGGTTGGGGCCAATCTCTCACCGCCGCAACCTTAGCCGGATCAGGGGCGACGAAGTTGGAGGAGATGATGAACCCCAGGAAGGACAAAGAAGTGTGGTGGAACTCGCACTTCTCGCCCTTCACAAACAGCCGGTTCTCCAGCAACCGCAGTAGGACCTGACGTACATGCTGGACATGGGTCTCAGGGTCCGGGGAAAAGATGAGTATATCGTCCAGATATACGAAGACGAACCGATGCAGGAAGTCCCGCAAGACGTCATTTACCAAAGCTTGGAACGTCGCGGGGGCGTTAGTGAGGCCGAACGGCATGACCAGGTACTCAAAATGACCTAACGGGGTGTTGAATGCCGTCTTCCATTCGTCTCCCTTCCGGACCCGAACCAGGTGGTACGCGTTTCTAAGATCCAATTTTGTGAAAATTCGGGCTCCATGCAGGGGCGTGAACACTGAATCCAACAGAGGTAACGGGTATCGGTTGCGAACCGTGATCTCGTTCAGCCCTCTGTAATCAATGCATGGACGGAGTCCGCCGTCTTTCTTGCCCACAAAAAAGAAACCAGCACCCATCGGGGAGGTGGAGTTCCGGATCAGCCCGGCAGCTAAGGAGTCCCGGATGTAGGTCTCCATTGATTCACGTTCCGGACGTGAGAGATTGTACAACCTACTGGACGGGTACTCAGCGCCCGGGACCAAATCGATGGCACAATCATACGGTCGGTGCGGGGGAAGAGTGAGTGCCAGATCTTTGCTGAAAACGTCAGCAAGATCGTGGTACTCCCTTGGCACCGCCGATAGATTGGGGGGAACTTTGACCTCCTCATTAGCCGTGGTGCTGGGAGGAACCGAGGATCCTAAGCACTCCCGGTGGCAGGTTTCGCTCCACTGCGTCACAACCCCAGACGGCCAATCAATCCGGGGATTGTGCTTCACCATCCATGGAAAGCCCAAAATCACTCGGGAGGTAGAAGGTGTTACATGGAACACTATCTCCTCCCTGTGATTCCCAGACACAACCAAAGTCACTGGTTGTGTCTGATGTGTGATTAATGGAAGCAGGGTGCCATCTAGTGCTCGCACCTGCAATGGTGCCGGCAGAGCCACCAGAGGGAGCCCTACTTCCTTTACCCATCTGCTGTCCAGCAGATTCCCTTCAGACCCTGTGTCTATCAGTGCTGGGGCATGAAGGGTTAAATCCCCACAAAGGATTGTTACTGGGATTCGTGCTGATTTGCGGGGTTTTCCCGCGTGCGTGTTATGACCCACCCTTAGCCCAGTTCCTAAGGACGGGCGTTGTAGATTGACCGTTTTAGGGCAGTCCTTCTGCATGTGCTCGCAAGAGCCGCAGACAAAACACTCCCCGCGGGCCAGCCTCCTTTGTCTGATTTTTGATCTTAATTTGGCCCTGCTCGTGTCCCTAGCCTCCTCAGCAGGGGGAGCCGTAGCCACACGGAGCTCTCTGGCAGTGAAGCGTGGGGACGACGTCACCTTGTCGGAACCGGAAGGGGGAGGGACGGCTCGTGCCCGGTCACGCCCCCCGGCCTGCTCCCGACGATGCTCATTCAAACGGTTGTCTAAACGTATAACCAAATCGATCAGCCCGTCGAATTCCCGCGGTTCATCCTTGGCCAGTAGGTGCTCCTTAAGGACCGGGGACAGTCCATTTACAAAGGCGGCGCGGAGCGCAACGTTATTCCAGCCGGACCTCGCTGCCGCGATGCGGAAGTCGACTGCATACTCGGCTGCGCTACGGCGCCCCTGTCTCATCGACAGCAGCACGTTCGAAGCGGTCTCGCCTCTGTTGGGATGATCAAACACTTGTTTGAATTCCCGTATGAACCCAGTATAAGACGTTAGGAGCCGTGAATTCTGCTCCCAAAGCGCCGTAGCCCATGCGCGTGCCTGTCCTCGAAGCAAATTAATAACATAAGCCACCCGGCTAGCGTCTGATGCGTACATGACGGGGCGCTGTGAAAAGACGAGCGAACACTGCATGAGGAAGTCCGCGCACGTCTCGACACAGCCCCCGTACGGTTCCGGAGGGCTTATGTATGCTTCAGGGGACGGTGGGGGGGTTCGTTGAACGACCAGTGGAACGTCTGATACGGGCCCAGGACCAGCCAGAGGAGTGGCTGCAGCGGCGCCCTGATCGCGCGCTTCCACCCTGGCGGTGAGAGCCTCCACCCTCCGATTAAGGAGGACACTCTGCTCGGTCACTAATTCTAACCGGGCCTTGAAGGCGGTTAAGATCTGCTGCAGCTCACTCAACCCGCCTCCCGCTGACGCCTGCGCTCCTGGCTCTTCCATTGGCCGTTCAAGCTGGAGTTGACGCCCCTCGGAGTCCATGACGATTGGCCGAGAAATCCTGTTGGGAAGGTGTCGTAACATGGACCCACAACAGGGGGCGCAAATGAACGGACAATGAGTAAGCCAAAAGGTAACAATTTAATGTTGTGATATTACACAACGAAACGTGTCTTAATTTTCAGTCAATAAACACCAGGTGACGTGTGGGCAGGCTCGAAGATAGAAGACGCCCGACGAGAGAGAAGCCGCGTCCCACACGGCCTCCACCACCAACGGCCTGAAGAACACCGGAGCCGCCAAGTCCCGAGTCCCCAGGTGGCCTCTGTCTTCGGCTGTCGACCCTGGTACTGCTGGCAGAAAACAGAAAGATGATGTGTGAGTGTGAGTCTGCACACTCAGTAATTAACAGTCCAAACACAGTTGGGAGGAAGCACCTCCACCTCCAACCTAGGAACACACTAGCAGCTCCTGTAACCACTTATCTGGTTGGAGTGAGAGGCGAAGACGTCGCTTCTCTCACTGACCGCCAACCCAGTTGAAAGGGCACCACAGGACAACGGCTGCAAACAGATCAGACGTAAGTCACAGTTTAAATTCAGCAGAGAAATTACCTTAGTACTGGTAGTCGATTTCTCGGCGGGGAGGTGGAGTTGCAGTCCGGCTTATATGGTGGTGTAGATGAGTGACAGCTGGAGTAATGAGTGACAGCTGTCACTTCCTCTGGGTCTGGCGCCCTCTCGTGCTTGGAGCCCGCACTCCAAGCAGGGCGCCCTCTGGTGGTAGTGGGCCAGCAGTACCTCCTCTTCAGCGGCCCACACAACAGGCCATTGTATTTGAGGGTGTTTGTCGGGAAAATGATCATTTCTCTACGTTGATTGCAGACCCCGCAGTGGCTCTGTAATCAACCGCTTCTGCAGCGAGACTCCACTTTGAAGCATAAACCAATGAATCAATGCTTCGATCCACTGGCTTGTTGGTTCTTTGTTTTATTTCGCTTTATCTTAATTTTCCCTGCTAAAACCATAAAGAGCATATGTCTGTGAGTAATATTTACCTTTTTATGTTAAACCGACCTGTTATGGTCTTCTGAAACAGTTGACAGATGTATTTTATAACTTAAAAATGGGGCCGATGCTAACACGTTAGCATGTCTATGTTAAAGTTAGCATTAGCTGTTCGCATCTCAGCACGTTTGTGTGCATTTGTTTTCTGTATAATAATTAATGGCTCAGCGTTTGTTGTCATAAAATAGTCAAATGTATTAAAAATTTTCATTTTTTTAATTTATTTTTATTCATATATTAATAAGAATAGCAACAACAACAGCAATAATAGTACTAATAACTGTTCAGAAGCGGCAAGTCCGCTTCTTAACCCCTCTCAAAGGCATTAAAATATGTCAATCGTCCTCCGTTCCGTTGGCAGAGCTACAAATGCTGCGCGGCTCAGATTTGATAACTTCAAAACAAATTGGCGCTTTAAATAAAATGACACCTCTTTCCAAATGCTGCAATACAGACAATAAACTACAATCAACTAAAACATTTTTTTTTCCTCCAAAAATGAGAAATCCTGCAATCTTTATGAATTACATCATGACCTGCAGCACAGCCGGCTGCCAGAGCTGAGCTCAGAGGTATGGAGTGGCATTCATGCCAATAATGTCTGAAACGAGATGGTTTTGACAAAACTACAGATTTCGTTTATTTCTATTTATGTTCAGAGGATCCACCATGTAGAGTTTATTTATATCCAGAGTTTAAGGATCCAGTGACCAATTTCATATTTATTTACTTTAAGACTCAATATGCTGTTGACATAGAAACCTGTAAAACCTGCTTTTAGTACACAGAAAATTCACAAGTAGTATCGATAAGGGAATCGATAAGGAATCGGATTGATAAGCGAAATCGATAATGCTATCGATAGATTAAATCTTATCAATACCCATCCCTGTTCAGAATGGTGCAAATTTTGATCATATTGCCAATTTAATATTAAGAATCCCTCATTTAGATGCTAAGGAATAAAATTATAGTTGTGCCAAATAAAATTATTTTTATGGCTTAAATCTAAAAAAAACACAAAAAAAAACAAGGCCGTACACCTTTAATATTTTTTTCTCATAAAATTCGTCTTCTTAGAAATCTAGGTCGTAATAATTTAGAATATCTAAGTTTGTATGCAAAATTGCTACATAAACACTTCAGGTTTGTCAATTTCAAATTAATGATAAAATGTTTGCTGTAAAACAGGCTGCACTACTGGAAACATAATTAATTGATGAATTAATAGAGATAGCGGAATCATTCTCATAGTAAATCAACACACTCTTAAGTACACAAATAAAACCACAAAATTGAACTACAAAATAAATAAAAATACTAACAGCAGCAAAGAACTACAAAGAACTAAATACAAACTATCACTAATACTGAAATGTGGACAAAATACATTTATCTAAATGCTAACATGAGATTTCAGAATTACATAAAAATTGGGCCAGATATTTGTTAGAGACACATTGCAGCCCAATTTAAAAAGGTTATATGTGTTACAATCATCATCACAAAAATATCTAAAAAAAAAAATGTTCAGAAGTGAGTGCCAAGTTGATCAACATGAAAAGAAAGCAATTTCTTCAAGATAGTCCATGAGCCAGTCATCAATTTTGACCTACTCTGTACCAGTTAAGGGGACAAAATAACACTTGCAATCCAGCCTCAGTGTACCATGGTCTACCCAAAAATGTACGATAGCCATCCCAGCATGGTAACTATAGCCAGGTAAGGGTCAACAAAGGGTTACACAGAGTTACACAAAGTTGCTCCAATTTTGGTAAGAAGTGATGCAAATTATTGCTTAATAGGGTTAATAGGGTTTTAAAAAGAAATTTTTTTTCACCATTTGTCATGCTTAGTTATCACGTTACGGGGTAACATATGTCATAGAATCCAATGTAGGTCAACCTTATTTGACCTTTACTTTGGAGACCAAGCATTCAAAACTATTGCATGTATTATTTCAACCAATAATTTGCATCATGTTGTACTGAAATTCGAGCAACTTTAAATTTTGACCCCTGTACAAACTGAAACTGACCTTTTAACAATTTCTGTTTTTACCACATAACTCCATAGAATTCAGTCATAGATAATCCAAACTATACCTTTATTGAATTGTTATGATCAGACAGATAATGCAGTATATTTCTCAATATGACTGGAGCATTTTTTAATTTTGACATCTGTAATTGTTCACTGACCCCTACACCTGGCTCTAACTACTAAGTGTCGTTTTGTCTCCTTAAATGGTACCGAAAACCTGCTTGCCCCATGGACTAAGAAGTTTGTTTTACTGCTACAGAAGAGATTTATATACACACACCTATGCATGAGTCTGTGCTTTTTGTTGGAGGAGGTGTGCCAAGAGCAAAAATCCCCTCAGTCTCAGGTCTACAGGAACCACTGCCACTTCCTCTGCTATCATTGCCTCCAATGACAACACAGATCTCAGCAGGGTTGGTGTCCCCAACTTTCCCATTACTCGTCTCTGAGGTGCCAGGCTCTTTCTTTACTGTAACAGGTGGTGGACTGGTCGTTGAGGATGTACTCTTGGTGGCTGAGGGTAAAGTGGGTGAGGGGCCTTCTGTGGCTGCATTTCCAGCATCCGCCTGCTCTTGCCCAGGATTGGGGGCTTCTTGTGCACTCATTACTCCACCTCCTCAGAGTCTGTGCTTCTGTATGGAGGATAAACAGTGTGACAGAAAAGGACTTTAATCCTAGGAAATTAGACATAGTAGAGACACACTACCTACAAGCACCATTAGCTCTGTCAGGCCAACCAAAACAGTCTCGTGTCCAAACTGCTATGGTAACATATCAACACAGTATACATCTTTAGATGTTGGACAACAATTGCTCGGTTGGTACGGCAAAGGTTGCCCATTAAAGGGAAACTTCAAAGTTTGTTAACCTGGACTTTAATTTTAAGATGTTTGATAATCCACTTTTAACCCAGAATAAAAACCATTTTAAATAAGTCAAGTATTGAAATGTTTCCTGTTGTAAATAGCAGAACAAGCTCCTTATTGCAACTGACTTGTAATGACTTAAACACCCTGATCACAAAAACAAAAGCAGGTTAATGTAAGACATTAACTGCACTATTTTAAACTTTCTTGGCACTTACGGAGGTAAACATGCAGCTGTATATGTTTATAAATTGCATTTAATAATAACCCAGTATACAAGAAGCCAATAACCCAGTATACAAGAAGCCCTTTTCTAAACACAGTCAAGACATACAAGGTGTATTAGATAAGAAACTGACACTTTTATTTTTATTTTTTTAACTATATGGATTTGAATGACGTGCGATTACACCAATCATGCTTGAACCCTCGTGCGCATGCGTGAGTTTTTTCACGCGTGTCGGTGACGTCATTTCCCTGTGGGCAGGCCTTGAGTGAGACGTGGTCCAGCCCTCTCGGCTGAATTCCTTTGTTTCAGACACTGCTCGAGACGGCGCGCGTTGCTTTATCAAAATTTTTTCTGGACCTGTGAGGAATATCCGAGTGGACAGTATTCGAGAAATTTAGCTGGTTTTCGGTGAAAAGTTTAATGGCTGATGAGAGATTATGGGGTGTTTCTGTCGCTGTAAGGACTTCCCACGGAGCGGGACGTCACGCAGCGCTTCCAGGCGCCGTCGTCGGCCTGTTTCGACCTGAAAACATCCTAATTTAAGGCTTAATTCACCCAGGACGTCGTGAGAGAACAGAGAAGATTCAGAAGAGGCCGGCATGAGGGCTTTATGCGGACATTCCACTGTTTAAGGACATTTTCTAATGAAAGACGTGCGCGCAAATTCGCCGAGTCGTCACAGAAACGACTCGGCGAATCTGTGTGCGCCGCGACAGGAAAAACACCTCCGTGTTGAAAACCATTTGTAAAATTCAGGTGGCTTTTGATGGCTTTCAACAAGTGAGTAACTGAGAAATTGTTTATCAGCTTGGGCATGTTCCAACTTGTCCGTTAAGGTTTCCAACGGAGGTGTTTTTCCTGTCGCGACCCCCCGCGGTCGGGTGCGGCCCGACATGCGACTCTGCCCGCACGTTCTTTCATTACAAGATGTCCGTTAACAATGGAATGTCCGAATAAACTCCTCATGCCGACTTCTTCTGAAAGTTCTCTGTTCTCTGACGACTTCCTGGGTCAACAGAGCCTGAAATGTGGAAGTTTTCAACTTGAAACGGCGAGACGCTGCCGCCTCGAAGTGCAGATCGCCGTCAGGCGCCGTGGGCCGTCCTTAAAGCGACACTACCAGACCAAAATCTCTCATCAGCCGTTAAAATTTTTACCGAAAACCAGCTGAATTTATCGAATGGTGTCCACTCAGTTGTGCCTTACATCTTTTGAAAAAAATTTTATCAAACAAAGCAGCAGTCTCTGAGCCATTCCTAAACAATGAAAAATCGACGAGAGGGTGGGTGACTCCTCACTCAAAGACTGCCCACAGGCGAATGACGTAACCGACAGGCGTGAAAAAACTCTCGCATGCTCACGAGGGTTCAAGCATGTCTGATGTAATCACACGTGATTCAAATCCATATGGTTTTTGAAAAAAATAATAAGGTCGGATACTTTTCTAATAGACCTTGTACAGTGCATGAAACAATTATCAAAGATATTTTAACTTGTCAAGATTCTAAAAGGAAGTTTTCTTCCACTTGCATTTTGCTTTTAGTCGATCTGTGATTCTGTGGTCGTTATACTGTCC
Organism: Thalassophryne amazonica; assembly: GCF_902500255.1. Lineage (NCBI taxonomy): Eukaryota > Metazoa > Chordata > Actinopteri > Batrachoidiformes > Batrachoididae > Thalassophryne > Thalassophryne amazonica. Next base: position 25,862,933 of record NC_047119.1, read on the forward strand.
TAAGGCTCCCTTCACACATAGTGTGAATTTGGTCGAGTTGCGCATAAAGTGCACATGAAGCAAGAATCGTGTGCAAAACGTGTAAAATGGTAGCTGCCTCCAACGTCTCGAACACCTGTTGCTACAACTATTTGCGCACACCAGCGGCTGAAAAACAGTGTGCGCTGTGCAAGTCCATCGAACCCTCTCACGGCAGGTGTCGGCCAAATTCCAGGTGACACACACGAATATCTAACACTGTTCGCCTGGCACTTAGAAAATGTCTGACCATTCACACTATTAACATGAAACCAGTCAGCAGACAATCATTGTCAAGCTGGCACTGAAATGTGTCTAAGTGCCCCACGACTGTGAAGTTGCAGAGTGCACACGTGGCATGCCAGAGTGTCGGCTCCCCCCACAACACATGTGCATGCCCCCCCCCAACACGGGTGCATGTGGTCCACACCCCCCGCAGGCGAGGCATATCTCATTTGATCACAGAGTGACATGACATCTTGGTCTGTGCACTGACAGGACAGGGGGCGTGGCTGGCCGTCCACAGCTGTTGGGACATCACCGCTGCAGCACACGTCCCACATTTTGACGGACATGCAAGTGTGTGTGCTTGTGTGGAAATACATGAAAACATACAACCCCAGTTCCAATGAAGTTGGGATGTTGTGTAAAATGTAGTGAAAAAGTGTGCTGTGGTCTGATGAGTCCACATTTCAAATTGTTTTTGGAAATCATGCACGTAGTGTCCTCCGGACAAAAGAGTAAGATGACCATCCAGACTGTTATCAGCGCAAAGTTCAAAAGCCAGCATGACATGGGCAACTTACACATCTGGGATGACACCATCAATGCTGAAAGGTACATCCAGGTTTTGGAGCAACACATGCTGCCATCCAAGCAACGACTTTTTCAGGGACGTCCTTGCTTATTTCAGCAAGACAATGCCAAGCCACATTCACAACAGTGTGGCTTTGTAGTAAAAGACTGCGGGTACTAGACTTGCCTGCCTGCAGTCCAGACCTGTCGCGCATTGAAAATGTGTGGTGCATTATGAAGCGCAAAATATGACAACGGAGACCCCGGACTGTTGAACAACTGAAGTCGTATATCAAGCAAGAATGTGAAAGAATTTCACCTACAAAGCTTCAACAATTAGTGTCCTCAGTTCCCAAATGTTTATTGAGTGTTGTTAGAAGGAAAGGTGATGTAACACAGTGGTAAACATACAGTGAGGAAAATAAGTATTTGAACACCCTGCGATTTTGCAAGTTCTCCCACTTGGAAATCATGGAGGGGTCTGAAATTTTCATCTTAGGTGCATGTCCACTGTAAGAGACATAATCTAAAAAAAAAAAAAATCCGGAAATCACAATTTATGATATTTTAATAATTTATTTTTATGTTACTGCTGGAAATAAGTATTTGAACACCTGTGAAAATCAATGTTAATTATTTATTTATTATAGTTATTTGGTACAGTAGCCTTTGTTTGCAATTACAGAGGTCAAACGTTTCCGGTAGTTTTTCACCAGGTTTGCACACACTGCAACAGGGATTTTGGTCCACTTCTCCATACAGATCTTCTCTAGATCTTTCAGGTTTGGAGTTTCAGCTCTCTCCAAAGATTTTCTATTGAGTTCAGGTCTGGAGACTGGCCAGGCCACTCCAGGACCTTGAAATGCTTCTTACGGAGCCCCTCCTTAGTTGCCCTGGCTGTGTGTTTGGGGTCATTGTCATGCTGGAAGACCCAGCCATGACCCATCTTCAATGCGCTTACTGAGGGAAGGAGGTTGTTTGCCAAAATCTCGCAATACATGACCCCATCCATCCTCCCTTCAATACGGTGCAGTCGTCCTGTCCCCTTTGCAGAAGAGCACCTCCAGAGTATAATGTTTCTACCCCCATGCTTCATGGTTGGGATGGTTTTCTTAGGGTTGTTCTCATCCTCTAAACATGGTAAGTGGAGTTGATTCCAAAAAGCTCTATTTTGGTCTCATCTGACCACATGACCTTCTCCCATGCCTCCCCTGAATCATCCAGATGGTCACTGGTGAACTTCAAACGGGCCTGGACATGTGCTGGCTTGAGCAGGGGGACCTTGCTGCCCTGCAGGATTTTAAACCATGACAGCATCATGTGTTACTAATGTAATCTTTGTGACTGTGGTCCCAGCTCTCTTCAGGTCATTGACCAGGCCCTCCTGTGTAGTTCTGAGCTTTCTCAGAATCATCCTTACCCCACAAAGTGAGAACTTGCCTGGAATCCCAGACCGAGGGAGAATAATCACAACAGTTGTTGTCTTCTACCAAGCTGCTTGCCTGTTGTCCTGTAGTCCATCCCAGCCTTGTGCAGGTCTACAGTTTTGTCCCTGGTGTCCTTAGCAGGGATGAGATTGGCAAATTCATTTTTCAGAGGAAAATACCAAAGTCAGCCAGGCTTTGGTATTAAGCCAGATATTGGAATAAAAGTGCTGTGATAACTGACCAAAAGGCGTTTGGTATGGCGTATATCTGCTGATACTTGGCTGAAAGTGGCATATTTGTTGCACTGTTGGGTTGTCCTGGTCCTGCGGCGGGCTGCCCACAGCCCTTGGTGTTAAGCCAGGGTCCAGGGGCCGCAGAGATTGAACTTGTTCTTCACCTCTTTATCAATTTCTAGGACCGCGGATTCTTCGCCTCTTGGAATTAATTTCGGCATTTTGCATTTGCAACACTGAAGAAAATGCGGGAGAAAGGCATATATAACCTTTGCGCTGATTGGTCATAAGCTTTGTAATAAGCAATGAAAACGTGCGTAAGTAATAGCTTCGACTGTGCTTTGATACCGTCTCGGTTTTTATGATTTGTTGGAGGGAAAACTACCAAATATTGGAAGTTGAAAGACTACACAGTTACGTCCGTTATACTACATGCTCATTGTGCACCTACTTCATACTGGTCACTGATCAGCACAGCGTTACTTCCAAGTTCGGCTGACTGACGGACTGATCGAACTTGCTGCATCGGCGATAACAAACAAAGACCACTCAGTGTTCTGAATAGACAACAATTTTATTAAACAAAGGTACCCCTGGCATTAATTTTTTTTTTTTGCATTCTTACCCCCCCCCCCCCCCCTAAAATTTTCTCAACGGATTTGGAAGTTTCACAAAATCGACCCCGGGACTGTCAAATCCGTGGAAATCCGCGGATCCGTGGAAAAATCTCATCCCTGCCTTAGACAGCTCTTTGGTCTTGGCTATGGTGGACAGGTTGGAGTGTGATTGATTGAGTGTGTGAACAGGTGTCTTTTATACAGGTAACAAGTTCAAACAGATGCAATTAATACAGGTAAAGAGTGCAGAATAAGAGAACTTCTTAAAGACAAAATAACAGGTCTGTGTGAGCCAGAATTCTTGCTAGTTGGTAGGTGTTCAAATACTTATTTGCAGCAGTAACATACAAATAAATTATTAAAAAAAATCATACATTGTGATTTCTGGATTTTTATTTTTTTTAGATTATGTCTCTCACAGTGGACATGCACCTAAGATGAAAATTTCAGACCCCTCTATGATTTCTAAGTGGGAGAACTTGCAAAATCGCAGGGTGTTCAAATACTTATTTTCCTCACTGTACCATTGTCCCAGCTTTTTTGAAACATGTTGCAGGCATCCATTTCAAAATGAGCAAATATTTGCACAAAACCAATAAAGGTTGTCAGTCTGAACATTAAATATCTTGTCTTTTTGGTATATTCAATTGAATATAGGTTGAAGAGGATTTGCAAAATTATTTACATTTTACACAGCGTCCCAACTTCATTGGAATTGGCGTATATCGCTTTTGCGACGGGCTGGAGAAACAGACCGTCAGTTCATGTGAACACGCTGCAGGTTATCTGAATGTCATGTTTGACAGGACACGCGTGTCGGGCCATGAGGGCTGTGAGCAGCGCGCCGCAGGACCAGGACAACCCAACAGTGCAACAAATACGCCACTTTCAGCCAAGTATCAGCAGATATACGCCATACCAAACGCCATTTGGTCAGTTATCACAGCACTTTTATTCTTTTTTTATTAGAAAAAACATTTATCTGCTTGTTGATTTTAGCCATTTCACGCTCCCATTACAAGACAGTGATTGTAGTGCAATGGTAAAGTTTCTGTCTGGTAATCAGAGTGCACAGGTTCGAATCCCATGAGTGGCATTTTTTTTTATTTAACCAGAGTTATTTAACCACGGGGTTCTGTATTGTGTCCCTTTTAATGTATTATTTATATCAACCCAGTGATATTAACTAATTATACAGCTGGTTTTTATTTTCTTCCACAGCAGCGGCACAATGTGGTGCACCTCGTCCCATGGAACACAGTGGGAGCATCTGCAGCTGCTCCCACTGTGTTCCTGCTCAAAAGACACATCACGTGCATGAACCGTTTCACTGGGATCGTGCATGCCTGCCCGTCAGCGTGAAGTTTCGTGGTTCGCTCATATGAGCTGTTTCGCTAGTCGCCTTATTTGCACTATGTGTGAAGGGGCCCTAAAGTTCTATGACACTTTGGCTTCTTGCGCTGTCATAAATCCTCTCAAATACAAATCCCTACACTACTGTTTCTGAGCAGTCACGTTTAGGGATAGGTATCGAGAACCAGTTCTTTTCGGGTATCGTTAAGAAATAATTCGATCCACCGACATCAATAACCTTTTTGCTTAACGATACTCTTAACGGTCCTTCAGCGTGGCCGTTGTTTTTTGGGGGTGTTTGTCAGGAAAATGATCATTTCTCTACATTGATTACAGACCCTGCAGTGGGTCTGTAATCAACTTTTCTGCATAGATGCATTTTATAACTTAAAAACAGGACCAATGCTAACGCATTAGCATGTCTATGGCGTTTTCAATGTTAAAGTTAGCATTAAGCTGTTCGCATTTCAGCACGTTTGTGTGCATTGGTTTTCTGTATAATTAATGGCTCAGCGTTCACTTTTGTGCAGATTAAAGTCACTAACTGGGACTCCTGTCTTGTTGCAAGAAAGAAATGAGAATCGTCCTCTGTTCTGTTCACACAGCTCCAAACACTGTGCGGCTCTCTGCCGAGACAAGTTAGAATGATAGAGTCCAGTCGGAATTAATAAATTCAAAGCGAAATGCCGTTTACATCAAATGACACCTCTTTCCAACTGTTGTAATACAAACAAACTGCAATCGATCAAAACATTTTTTCCTCCCACGTGCAGCAGCTGGCTGAGCTCAGCTCAGAGGTATGGAGAGACATTCATGCCAAAATGTCTGGATGGAAATGCTTTTGACAAAAACTAGATTTTATTTATTTTTATTTATGTCCAGAGATCAAGGATTCAGTGACCAATTTAAAATGTTGTTGACATTGAAAACCTGTAAAGCCTACTTTTATTACACAGAAAATTCACAAGAGGTATCAATAAAGGAATCGATAAAGAATCAGATCCATAAGCGGAATCGATAATGGCATCGTTATCGATAAAATCTTATCAATACCCATCCCTAATCACATTTATGCCTGTGTTGAACAAACCAATCTGTTGTCAGGCTCTGCTCTAAATACAGTCACATGCTTCCAATTGCCTTTCAAACAAAAAAAGGTGTCACCCACCAATGCCCCATCACCACTAGGAAAGTATGGTTCTTCCAGGAAATCCATTTTTCACCTACTACTTATTCCACAACCACCAGCATGTAGACTCCAAGGTCCAAGCTCTGGTCATCTGTACACAAGCCTGCAAAGACGTACCTTTAATCTCAATAAATATTACTCATTTCTAAATTATTTCTTTATTTTACTGGCATGCAGAAGAATTACTGCAGTGATTTTCTGTATAATTTTGAAGCAAAAAAAAAAAACATACACACACACAGTATCTAATTCACTGCTAGAAGTAATGATGTAAATCGTGGTGTAACTGTGCAGAAATGACCTTTGATGGCTTGAATTCCTCTGCTTTGAGACACCCAAATGTTCTAATTTCAGAAATATCAAAATTACACAACTTGCTACTTCAGCACACGGCTATAAAAGGCCTTGTCAAGAGAAAGTGCTCAAAATGCAACCAAGCAAAACAGAGTTATGCCAGGATAACTGATATTGTGGAAAGAGAAATTTCACCTTCTAAGAATAGTGCAACACAGCAACAAGCGTTTTCACAGTGCAAACAGACATCTCAGGGAACCAACAACAAGTCTCAGCAAATGGTACTATAAGCTGGATAACATTTCTATAAAACATTTAAAGATTTTACTTAAAGTTAATTCAATTCCACTGTAGAAAAACAATATTTTAATCAATTAAATTACCCATGCAACACTTAGCAGGCATAACTGTAAGAGAAGTGGTGCACTGTGCCAAGTTTCTGAATAATATCTTTACACAATCACTGGTTGGAACAAATTGTAACCTTTTTTCCCAGCTTTTAAGGTCTTATTTTAATGTATAGTTAAAAAAGCCTTCTTAGCATCTGTGACAGAGGAAGGTCACAGTGGAATTTCCAATTTAAGCTTTTAAGTCCGAGTTTCCATTTATGCTTTCACATTATGGCGAGTTTCCACTTTCAGTTTTATGAGTTGTTCTTTTCAACACCCATTTTGAATTTTCACATTTCCATATTGAGGGTTTTTTTTTCCCTCTTCAATTTCACTTCCTATTATACTTGTCAGTGTCCTGTATCAGCAGTGGCATATGGTGTACCTACAGCAAATATGAGTGTCATTTTCACCTCACCACTGTGAAAGTCCCAACCATTACAGGGAAAACCTGATAATTAAGAGACTGTGTTGCATTCTGGGTACTATGAACTGTAGCCACTTTCTTGAAGGACAGAAGGACAGCACCACAAAGATTACTCACCAAATTCAAATCATTGCAAATAATCGCAATGAAAAAAAGAGAGAAACCATCACCAAACTATTTTAATGCAGAAATGAAATGAGATGTGCAGCGTTACCAATTAAATTGCAGCATAGACTACTATTTTTCATCTTCTAACAGAACCTCCCAACTATCTAGGAGCCACAGAGTATTAAAATATAATTTGTCAACAGCATTCATGCTCCTTTTGGTTACTGTGGGTGCATGTAGCCACTAGTCATGAAAATCTGGGATACTGTGGATATCAGTGATGAAAGTGGGACATGGAGGAAAAAAAAAAACTGAAAATTTTTGGCAAGGGCCGACGGCCCGAAGCCCCTGGCAGGGGGTCCGAGGGTTCTCCCCCATAAAAATTTGAAATCTCAGATACATTCTGGTGCATTTTCAGGTCAATTTATCAACCGCAAATAATCTAAAAAAAAGTTTATTTCTGTTAGGTCAGGTCAATTTTTCCACCCATTTTTCCACCCCAGTCTTTTCACAGAATTTGCATTAATGCACACTCTCTGAGCACGTCAAAGAGACATGTTTGTTTTGTATCAGAACAGATCACATTAAAGTGTCTGGGTCCAAATGTCCTGCACCATCTTTGTATACAAACACTGCACAGACATTCCACTACACATCAAAGTGTCCAGATTTTATACACCAGTTCATGACCTCAGATGAGGAAAAGGCACACGATTTCATGAAGAAAAGGAAAGGATAACCAGCACTTTGGTTGTGTGAAATGCAAGAATTACATCTGCAGAATGCACAGTTACATTGTCTGGAGAACACTGAAAATGTTGAACACTGAAAATCTGAGAAAATGGGGCAAGTTAAATGGAAAAAAGTGTTAACTAAAGTGTTAACTTTAACTAAATAGTTCTTAAATGTAGTGCTGGAATTAAAAATGTATGTCTCGTTTCTAAATGTTTATACGAGGTCTGTCCGTAAAGTATAGGTCCTTTTTATTTTTTTCAAAAACTATATGGATTTCATTCATATGTTTTTACATCAGACATGCTTGAACCCTCGTGCGCATGCGTGAGTTTTTCCATGCCTGTCGGTGACGTCATTCGCCTGTGAGCACTCCATGTGGGAGGAGTCGTCCAGCCCCTCGTCGGAATTCCTTCGTCTGAGAAGTTGCTGAGAGACTGGTGCTTTGTTTGATCAAAATTTTTTCTAAACCTGTGAGACACATCGAAGTGGACATGGTTCGAAAAATTAAGCTGGTCTTCAGTGAAAATTTTAACAGCTGATGAGAGATTTTGAGGTGATACTGTCGCTTTAAGGACTTCCCACGGTGCGAGACGTCGCGCAGCGCTCTCAGCCGCCGTCGTCAGCCTGTTCAAGCTGAAAACCTCCACATTTCAGGCTCTATTGATCCAGGACGTCGTGAGAGAACAGAGAAGTTTCAGAAGAAGTCGGTTTCAGCATTTTATCCGGATATTCCAATGTTAAAGGAGATTTTTTTAATGAAAGACGTGCGGGCGGATTGCAGCGTTGGGACGCAGCCGCCGCGACGCTCCGCCACAGGAAAAACACCTCCGTTGGAAGCCTTAAGGACAAGTTGGAACATCTCCAGCTGATAAACAATTTCTCATATACTCACTCCACTGAAAGCCATCAAAAGCCAACTGGATTTTAACAAATGGTTATCAACACGGAGGTGTTTTTCCTGTGCCGCCACGCCGCGTCGGCTGCGTCCCGACGCGCGGACCCGTCCGCACGTCTTTCATTAAAAAAAATCTCCTTTAACAGTGGAATATCCGGATAAAATGCTGAAACCGACTTCTTCTGAAACGTCTCTGTTCTCTCACGACGTCCTGGATCAATAGAGCCTGAAATGTGGAGGTTTAAGCTTGAAACAGGCTGATGACGCTGCCTGAGAGCGCTGCACGACGTCTCGCACCGTGAAAAGTCTTTAAAGCGACAGAATCGCCTCAAAATCTCTCATCAGCTGTTAAAATTTTCACTGAAAACCAGCTTAATTTTTCGAACCGTGTCCACTTCGATGTGTCTCACAGGTTTAGAAAAAATTTTGACCAAACAAAGCGCCAGTCTCTCAGCAACTTCTCAGACAAAGGAATTCCGACGAGGGGCTGGACGACACCTTCCACAAGGAGTGCTCACAGGCGAATGACGTCACCGACAGGCATGGAAAAACTCACGCATGCGCACGAGGGTTCAAGCATGTCTGACGTAAAAACATATGAATGAAATCCATATAGTTTTTGAAAAAAATTAAAAGGACCTATACTTTACGGACAGCCCTCGTATAATCTATCTTTTTCCTCTAGCCACTGCCAGCTAAACATGTTCTTCACACTGTTATCACAAGACAGGCTGCCCCATCTTTTCAAAATCTGCCATTATGTTTCAGATTTATTTTTTTTTCACCCCAAAACTTCAGAAAGCTTGTGTCCAGAAGAACCATAAAATACAGACTTAGCAGGCTAGAGTTTGCATGGAGACAACTTAAAGGTTTTTGAAATACAAGATCAAAAACTTAGTGTTAGCTTTTCTGTAAAAACCATGATTCAAAAAAAGTTGGGTTGCTCATTTGGCGCAAACCAGCTCCATTTGGGTTTTTTTTTTGATGAACTTTAAATAATCTTGTGCAGTATAACAACATTTCATCAATTTGATTTGTAGTTTCAGCACGGCATGCAGCTCACGGTAAAATCAATACATCATCTCTCATTCGCTGCTGTGGACATGCAGCGGCACATAACATTAATCCTTCAGTTTCGGATCAGGAAGTGAAAACATCAAAGTTAATATCCACTGTGGCGTCTCATCAGAGACGTTTCCCAACAATTTTACAAACACAAACTTCATGAAGACAAACCACTACATGAAATAATAATTATTCTTCTGAGTTTAATGGCAGCTTACAAACCAACATGAAGCATTACTGCCACAAACTGTTTGGGAATGGAACTGAATGAATGGATTCTGAGGTACAGTATGTTATCAAAAATAACATACCTCACCACATGAGTAAAAACCCAGTTTTCTGGTAATTTCCATAAAACTTTCATCACTGCAGATATTTTGGGGTACAGCAAAAAAAAAAACTATCTCAATAACTCACCAAAAATTATCATTGGGAGTTGAGTCATTGACATAACTCTTTAGTGTGTGCATATATATATATATATATATATATATATATATATATATATATATATACACACACACACACACACGCCAGCTGGAACATACCATTCAACTCGGCTTCGCCTCATTGAATGGTATGTTCCAGCTTTCACCTCATGAATTATTCGTACCATTGAACTCATAAAAATTCATTAATTGTATAGTATTTACTGCAGTGATGCCCATAGTGCAGTTTTTAAAATCTCTGCAAACCCATTTATTTCTAGTTTTAATTAAGAAAAAAAAAGAATTTTCTTCAAACATTTTCAGTTTGTCCTAAAAGCAGAAATATTTCAACAGTTTGGGTTTTTTAAATAAGAAAGCAGAACTTTGCGCTCGTCATCCGACAGTGACCAACATGAAAGGCCTGCACCCTCTCCCCCAAACACACACTTTTTTCTTAAATACAAATACATAAACTGACATTCAGCAACTTCAACTTTAATGATTGTGGCATGTTACCATATTTATCAACTGTTCTTTCAACCTGTTCCAGTGTTAACAGGCTCTGAAGCAGTGTTTTTAATACTTCAGGAGTGGGATGACAGTTTTGTTTGCACAAGTATCAAGGACTGTCCCTTTACAAAGTCTTGTTGCACAAATGCCAAACCATTTATGATAAAGCAACTGGAAAAACAAAGTGATAACTCCAAAAATAAATAGCACGTGGCAATTAAAGCGAAGGAATTTTAATATCTTTTCAGTCAGCAAGCAATAGATAAGGTGATTTTAAATTATGACAGCTAATTAACTGCCAAAATAAACACAACGGCTGCAATATGGATTAGCGGGCTTCTCTATAAGTAATTACTTGGTCAATGTAACAGAAATTCAAATTTTATGAAGCCCATTTTCCCCCAATCTACACAGACAACACAAAAAAATGTTCACCTCTCAACTATTTTTAAACTAAGCTAGCAAAATGTATTTCATTGTTGCTGCAATACTTTTCTGATTGTATTGTTTCTACATAATTTGTAACATGTTCTTGTTGAAAATTCTGTTAATGGTGTTATAAAGTACATTTCATATTAAAGTGTAAAGCCAGGTTTCTTTCCCTGCCAAAGGAAGGCAATTTAAAAACTCAGCACTGCTGGTATTTTTGCAGTTTTGGGGCTGCAGTAAGTCTAATCACAGCAATGTGCTATCATTGCCAAATGTATAAAAGAATTATTAAATGCATTCCGCCAGGTAAAACACCACCTAATACAAAAATAAACACCAGAAACTCACGTCACATTGAACTAAAAACTGAATAATGTCGTATTCAGCTCACACATAGAACACCAAGCCCTACATGGCCCCCCCTCCCCTATTTTTTTTCCTTAATACTTTCCACTCCATGGCTCCTTCTGATGCTCTGTGGTTGTACTGTGGACATCTTCATGTGCACTTTGGAAATCGGGTCCTTTGAAAAAGCACAGCTTTTTTTTCCTCATTTCTTTTTGCTGCTCCCACGTTTAGCCAATGGAAACATCCATCTCCACCTCACACACATTCTTTATGGAAGTCCACTGAAATATGGCCAAATGTTACTATTTTCATATTGTTAATTATATCGTTATCATCAAAATACCATGAAATACTGCTATATAATTTTATTTTAATCTATATCGCAATCTCTACTTGGCACCCAAGGGGTGGCCAAGGGAGGCCATGGCAACAGTGCTGAAATTACTGGTCACACCACTGCCCCCACAACTGAAAAGACAAAATGTCACAAACAAATAATCAGATGTGACAGGTTTCTATAACTACATCAGAAGTGTAACACGTTTTTGCATTGATAATTTGTTATTTCTCCATGTGGAGTTGCATCAGGAAGGGCATCCGCCATAAAACATGTAGATTTTACATAAAACATGACATAAAACAAATCAACATGTAGATCCACCTTGGATCTGCTGGGGCAACCCTGAGTGACAACAAGGGAGCAGCTGAAGACAATAGCCCCTTGGAGAATTTCTGGCCACCTAAAATTTTGACATTTGAAATCCAATTTCTGTTTACAGCTACGATTCAAAGAATGGAAGATAATCTTCAAACCTTGGAAAATCTTCAAAGAAATAAAGAATGTAAACTATGATGTGCAGGGCATGCTCAACACAAGAATGGACAGCGTAAACAACTAGGGCTGCCACGATTAGTCGACTAGTCACGATTACATTGACTATCAAAATCGTCAGCAACTAATTTAATAACTGGCGCCATCGTTTTTTTTTAAGCTTTGTTTTTCTGTTATGTCCAAACAATATCATCCAGAAAAAAAAAAATGCTATCACAACAGGCCTACACTCAGCACCAGTCAAACACACATAATGTGTGCAACAGACAAAAATACCTCATGTGCATGAGTTGCTTTCAAATATAGCCTCACATGCAACGTATCTGGCAACATGACTCGCTGCATCCACAAGGCTCAACTCAGATCTGCATCACACACACACACACACACACATACACAGCCAATCTGCAATCTGGTAACATGCTACAAAATGAAAATCAAGGCACTCCAGAGTATTTACACACATGAAACTTTGGGTATGTGGGTTACAAGTGCTGCTTGAGTTTAAGAGCTTTTCATCACCGCACCTTATATCGCGCAGTCGGTAAGGGAGCATTTCACGAGAAAAGACATCTGCATTAAACAGTGATGAAAGTGGACCATGGAAAAAAAAGAAAAATTCTGGCAAGGGCCGAAGCCCCTGGTGAGGGGGTTAGGGGTTCTCCTCCAGAAATATTTGAAAATCTCAGATGCTCACAGATGCATTCTGTTGCATTTTCAGATCTATAGATGTACCTGCCAAAAAAAAAAACTCCAAAAAAATCTATTCTTTGTTGGGTACATAACAGTGGCTGCATGACTCAAGATACTTTTCTTGTCACTGCTGCCATACAAAAGCACACACTTGCAAAGAGTACACCATGTACTCCCTGAAAAAAAAACAATACATTTAGCAAATTTTCTTTAATTTCTGTAAAGATCACAGTATTTCTGTAGAGATAACACTTAGCAATCAGTTGACTATCACTGTATTTTCAAAGCATACTGAATTAACAGAATGACATACACCTTTCACAAATTTCTAACATGTATAAATTCATATTCAACGTAATCATTTGAAATACGATTTCTTTAATTTAAAATACAAATTTGCTTATATTGGAAGGTACTAATTTCATTGATTCACTTTTTCATTTCATGTAAAAATAGAGGTACATTAATGCCAACATTTGTTGTCTTATGCATAATGCAAGTGATAATCAAATAAAAACATCTTCTTGCCTCCCTGGTTTATTTTCTTGATACAGAAAGAAAAAAGTCACTATTCTTGTCTTTTTCCTCTAACCACTGCGAGATAAACTTGTTCACAGTCATCACAAAACAGGCTGTCCCCGCTTTTCAAAATTGTGAAATCTGCCATTGTTTCTGATTTCTTCATCCCAAAACTTCAGAAAGCCTGTGTCCAGAAGAACCATAAAATGCAGCTTTAGCAGGCTAGTTTACAAGGAGACAATTTGAAGGAAATTCTTCCCAGACAGATTTTGAAATGATATAAGATCAGAGTGTTAGCATTTCTGTTTAAACAATTATTTAAAAAAGTCAGGTCACTGTTCTGGTCCTTTTGCTCGAACCAGCCCCATTTTCTGATGAACTTTAAATAGTCTTGTGCAGCAGAACGTTTCATCAGTTTGTTTTGTCGTTTCAGCATGGCGCGGCGTTCATACAAACTTCGTGAAGACAGACCACAGACTAAATCCGACATGGGCCAGGAAAACAAAAATAACCCTTCTTCTTCGTTCTGGTTTATTGGCGGTTTGCAAACCAACACGGTGCATTACCACCACCAACTGTTTGGGCGTGAAGCATTAATGGATTTTGATGTATTCTATCAAAAATTACCCTGAAACGTTCACCACTTAAGTAAAAACCCGGATTTCCGGGAATTTCAAAATTTACCTGACTGCAACTGAGTGAATTAAAGGCACTGACAAATACTTATCTTACATCCACCCTTCAGTCATTCATGACAATGTTACTTCGCAACATTTTGAACACGTTCCCTGAATTCATTAAATGCCTGTTGTGGCCCGTTTCCCCCCTAATTAAAGTTGAAATGCAAATATGGCCTTCTGTTCTTTCATAATCCTAGGCTTCTGATACACTGTAATCTAAAGCACCATGGGAGAATGCAAATGTAAACCAGCACCTTAAGAACAGAGAAGTCACACAACACCTCCAGACTTGTATGAACAAGGAACCATCAAATGCTATTTGCACTTTTCAGGGATATGGAAATAGTATCTCTGTAATACAGATAAAGTAGCTGTAACAAGCAGTGGTAGCCTTGGTAGCCAACAGAGCAAAGCTTTGGAAATGTAACAAACTGACAGACAAGCTCATGTCAAGCTACAAATACATGCAACTTCAACCACAACTGCTCCTAATTTACACCATGCATGTGATGATAATATTATTGCCCCAGACATGTTCAGCAGATAGCAGGCAGGGAAATGATATACTGCACAAGCAAAACAATGTTGGTTTTTGAAATGATCTGGTCCATCAAAGGTAGTAAAAATGAAATCTGCTTATTCCCATGATCACCTTTTAATTTAGGGAGTTAAAAAATGACAGCATTTATGGTTCTTCAGTTATGTTAACAAACTTGAGGGGACAGACAGATTTATCTATTCAGTCACTCATTACATTTTACACAGTGCATGCCTAGCCTGTTCCAGAGCCTAGGAATAGTCTGTGATTGATTGTCTCCAATTATTGAAGTAGGTTTGCAAGAAACAGACTTGCTAATTTGTCATTATCTGGCCCAGTTACTTTATAAAATATGATATACGGTACCTAGAGACACAGAATAAGGAGGTTAGGTATACAAGGAAAACATCTCTAGGACATACCTCTACATAGAATTCATTGCTTAGTGGACGTACTTAAAATAATTGACCTATATTTGTGCAGTTGTGTATATGCCTCTGCACAGTAATGAAATAAATCAATCACAGTGCTTAGTTAAACCAACCTTTGTGCTGCTTTTCTAACTTTAGCATTATGTTTTCTTGCATTTCTTTGATTTTGACTTTGCCAAAATGACTAAGCCATGCATGTCAAACAGGAATAGGAATTCCAAATATAAAATACAATTTTGTCCAAGGCTTGTGAAAATGTTTCCTCTCTGGAGGGATTAAAAATAGGAATGGGCTAAAATAGTTGGATGGAGGGGTCACTTCAATCATGGCTGTAATATCCAGAGCAGTGACTGGGAGCAGAAGTTGACCAAAACTTGCTTCGCAATAAACGCTTTGCTCTCCCAGTTTCCTTAATCAAATACACATTTTGCTGTCCTGTGTAATAAATGTCTGCCAAGATGGTGTATGACCAATGATTTCAAAAAGCAATAATGCAGAGAAATGGATAAATCCCCCATCCCCCACCACCACCCCACCCCACCTCTCACACACCCCCCGAGATGCTCTGGAAAAAGAAACTGTGTCGTCTAGTAAAATTCCATCAGCATACGCTCAAAAACCCCGTAAAAACCTTTTCAATCTATATGTTAATGCCACGAATTAAAATTTAATAACAAGAGATATTGAAAAGCAGACTTGAATTATACAAAAATAAATCCTGAAAGATCAGCCCTCTAAAATTAGAAATTCAGGGCGACATCCGGTCTGCTGCTAAACCCTTGTAGGCTGGCAGATTAAATTTTTGATGAAAATCAAAATTACACTGCGCAGTGACGCAGACGCAGCAAACCTGGCACTATTGTGATTTATGGATTCATTAAACCCGCAGGAGATTCCCCCTCCCCTTTTCACTGAGAGAAATGAGATTTGCTTTGCTGAAAATTTGTATTTTCAGAAAAGCTACTCAGGCTCTGCTCTACCTTCAGAAAATGGTCAAGGAAAGGGTTGGGGGAAAAAAGAAGCTTCTGTGTACATAACCACTGCACGTAAACAGGCCTAATTTTCATTGCTGCAGCAATTGAACAGACTTATGCATTATTCATGAAACCAATAAGGTTCATTTTTACAAAGAAAGAGGCAGGAAAATATGTGCAGAATGTACAGAATTTCTTTTTTTTAATGCAGCAGCCTCAACCCATGAAAACTCAGTCCCTGGAGACTAATTTAACTGAAGCCGTTTTTAGACATTTTCAGCAAGCCAGTAAAAGCATAAAAATAAGACCAACAAAATATTCACTAACTTAAAACTGCATGTTTGTTCAGCAGCAACTTAGCACAAATCAGGAATGTGTAATTAACAAAAAAATTTCAGATTACACCAAAGACTGTACAAAACCATCTCAACTTCAAATGTCAAATAAAATATTTTTAAAGGAATTTTGTCTTTTGTGATATGACCCTAGAGGGCCAAGTTTAATAGATCATTGTCCAAACTATTCTAACCTGGGTGAAACAGTGCTTCCGCTCCTCAAAGCACAGATGTGACTAAAATCAAAGTTTAAGGTGTTTCTCATAAACACTGCAACATTATTCCCAAGACCTTCATAACTGGTTTGGTTCTTCAGGTACTCTGCATCTAGCGATCCGCCCATGACATTGGTTGCCGCTTTCAAATTCTGCACTTCGTCTGAAACTCCTGCATTCTGATTAAATTTACAAAGGAAAGGTCAGTATTTACACCCATATACTGCATACCAAACATACATTTTCCACTAGCTCTTTAAATTTATACAGATTTGAAGGTCAGCATTAAAATTACCCACAGCAAAATGGCCTCCGCAGTTTCCCTTACATTAAAATAAAAGCAAGCAATGCAAGATGGGAAGCAGTTTGGCGACTGCAGGATTAATATAAACAGTAGAGGCATTGGTTGTGATTGTTTTTCCTGCCCTCAAATTATGCTGACAAGGTTTTTCTTCTTCAACCACTACTCTGTTCACTTTGGGAACTTATTTTCCTCTTTTGCATTTCTAATCCAAGAAACAGAAGTTCAAAACTGTTTCATGTTTACCTAAAAAGTAAAACCTATCTACATATCTACAATATTATGTACAATCATACTTAAAGGGAAAAACACACTTTCAGTAAATGTGTTGATTTAGCAGTTTTTAACCTTCAGGTCTAGGGTTACAAATATTACAATCTGATGCTTACAAGTAATTAATTATCCTGCTTAATCAGTCTGGGAGAAAAAAAGATAAAGTGTCCAAGAAGTTCCTTTTTTTTTACTTTTGTCACAACAGAAGACTAAACTCAATTTTACACACACAAGTGAGAGGGAAATCTACATTTTTTTAAGTTAGAAGCTGAAAATAAACATTCCTGTTAATAAATGCTTTAACTAATGACTCAATATAAACCTAGAGATGTGAGCAATCAGCAGTCTATTATATATAGATAGTACTATAAAGTCCTGATGAATACCTGAATTATAAAACGTCAACCTGTGTACTAAAGAGCCAAACAGGTCTGTTTATACGTGTAATTTATATACATGATGTATTAAATAAAAAATAAACCCATAACGTTGCACAGTAGGGCTGAACAATTTAGGAAAAATGTCAACATGCAACCTTTCAGACAAACATTGCAATTATGATTTAACTGCAATTATATTTTTTTAAAGTCAAGTTCAGTATTCAGAAAACATGTGATCTAGCATTACCACTTCAGAAAATGCTGGAATATTACTTATTTATATTAATCCCTACTGATTCACGCAGATTCATATTTCAAAAGGGCGGTATGGGCTAATGGCTTCTTCATGCCTGAAGTAATTGGCCATTTTCTCCATATGATGGGCCCTTCTCAGACAACAATGGGTTTATATGAAGCAAAATAAAATAATATGATAAATAATGTTTAAGAGGTTAAAAACACATTAATGTTGGATGGCCATAGCATTTGCTGCCATATTCAAAGCTTGTAGAAGCTGCAGTCAGACAGTTTTTGTTATTGTCGTTTGTTTTTTAACAGCCCTGGTCACACCAAATAATAAAGCCATGAATGATGAGCCAGGTATGGAATTGTCAGAAATTTCAGTGATTATTCGACTAATGAGCCACGTACATGAACATTGCACAAACAATTAAAAAATACTGCGTGTGAGTGCGAGTGATTGTGTCAGCACACACAGCGCACGCAGCTCATCTGAACAATTATAATGAGATGTTAAATCTATCATAAACATACTTTTACAGATAAGAAGGAATGAACATGCAACTGTTTTACCAAGCCATTGCAATATAAATATTACAATTACCTTTTAGACTATTCCAAATGCGTTCTCCGCGTCATGAAGCGCACAAGAGAGAGTGAGAGAGAGAGAGAGAGAGAGAGAGAGAAAGAGAGAAAAGAAAATCTCCAGCTGAAATGGTCCTCTGTGATTCCTGAAGCGATTAGAGGTGTTTTCAACAAGTGTTTTCTGAGAAAAAATGATTCATCCGCTACAAAATAATTTGAAAAAAAATTATTATTTTATATACGCAGTGTCCAATGCACAAAGCACTGCATCCAGTGGAACAAAGCAGGTGGGACTGGCACAACGAAGTACTCAAGACAGCAAAGCCAAAATAGCCTGTCTTGTCCTCTAGCCACCAGGTACTCAGATGATGGGCTTCTAACAGCTTCGTCCTCACCACTAACATGCCTCTAACATCCTTGTTTGTCCTCGTAATACCCCGTACACAAACTGCCCCACACTGTTGTTGCTAAATTTTGAACTTCTTGAAATTAGCGCCACGCTCAGAGATGAGCCTCGTTAGCTGAATATTCTGCCTCTAAGACCCACTATTCTCCCACATTTGTTGAATAACTCGACTCATACCAAAAAAAAACAAACAAACTACGTAGTTCACTTTTCATCGTTCATTATTTGTTGGGACCAGGGCTTAAATGTAAATTTTCTTTTTCAATTCAACATTTTAAATTGGATTACATCTCTTGTTGTTCACATTGAACAAAGTACTGTTTCTACAGCATGTAAAGTGGGGTTTTTAACATCCATTGAAAGCTATGACAGACTGTATTCAATATCTGGCCAATTTTAAGTTAGTTATATTTTGCACAAATGATGGGATCTCAATACATCACTCTGTACAGATTTAAAATCATCACAGGCAGCGATCCATCCCATCTGCATGAATTACCCATTCATAGAAAACATCAACTTTGATAATTAGCTTATTGGTCATGTTGTGCTGCTGGTAGCAGTAAAGTCACATGCAGGCAGAATTAATATGGGGACAGCAGTTTATAAGCTTTTAATTTAATGTTTTGTAAGAAATTTAGTATCGAGTTTAAAGACACATTTGGGAGCGTTTAAATGCATTATGAATAAGTGGTTTAAATGGACAAAGCAGAATATTTCCACCTGCGTATTACGGCGCACCTTGGTGACGTTATCATCCAACATCTGTTAAACACATGCAGAAAAATTTTGTCAAAATAATCACAGTGTTTGCACTTTGCTACTTGCATTAGTTTAAAGGTGCAATTTTGGTTAAAATTTGATCAATCGTTCAGCCCTGCGGCACAGTACTACCGAGGATGCACAAGAAATCAGAAGAGTTTCCGTTTGTTTCTCGCGAATACGCAGGTTCATATTTCTAGCACTAATATGAGAGATTTTGGTAATATGACTATCCTGAGATGGCCAAAGCTTAAGAAACTGTCAGCAAGGCAAATTGCGACTGTAAATAACCTGTTCAGCGTGTTTTTAGTTGAAAACTAAGGGAAAGAACAAACAACTCTGAGTAAAGTGAACAGTGGCAAACCGTAAGTATTCCAATGATTTCGTGCACATGTCATGGCAAGCACCATTTTGCAACATGGGCAATGGCAAAACTGTGTGTCAGTATCAGGTCTGTACCGCCTGCCAGATACATGATGCACATATATAGACAGTTTTGGATCTGCAATATCTAGTATTAAGTTGTCTTAAATAAAATTTCTGAACAAAACAGACTCTTGCTGAAAACTGCATAAATCTAACCCATTCTAGTTGCTGTCAGATGTTTCGTGCATACAGTGCATCCAGAAAGTATTCATAGCTCTTCAGTTTTTCCACATTTTGCTATGTTATGGCCTTATTCCAAAATAGAGCAAATTAATTTTTTCCCTCAAAACTCTACTCACAACACCCCATAATGACAGCATGAAAAAGGCTTTTTGAAATGTTTGCAAATTTTTTAAAAATAAAAACGAATAAATCAGTTGAACTTAAGTATTCCCACCCTTTGCTCAATACTTTGTTGATGCACCTTCGGCAGCAATTACAGCCTCATCTCTTCTTGAATATGATGCCACAAGCTTGGTGCACCTATCTTTGAGCAGTTTTGCTCATTCCTATTTGCAGCACCTCTCAAGCTCCATCAGGTTGGATGGGGAACATCAGTGCACAGCCATTTTCAGATGTCTCCAGAGATATTCAATTGGATTCAGGTCTGGGCTCTGTCTGGGCCACTCAAGGACATTCACAGAGTTGTCCTGAAGCCACTTCTTTGCCATTGTCCTGCTGAAAGATGAACTGTCACCCCAGTCTGAGTTCAAGAGCACTCTGGAGCAGGTTTTCATCAAGGACTAGTCTCCCAGTTCCTCCTACTGAAAAACATCCCCATGATGCTGTCACCACCATCCTTCACTGTAGGGACAGAGCCTGGTTTCCTCCAAACATGACACCTGGCATTCACACCAATGCACAATCTTTCTCTCATCAAACCAGAAGGTTGTCCTCTCTCAACTTCAACAACTTCAACTTTTTTTTTTTATATAGCGCCAGATCACAACAGACAGGAACACTGGAGCTCTGACACAGTGACCATTGGGTTCTTGGTCACCTCCATGACTAAGACCCTTCTCTACCGATCGCTCATTTTAGACAGACGGCCAACTCTAGGAAGAGTCCTGGTGGATCCGAACTCCTTACACTGTGCTCACTGGGACCTTCAAAGCAGAATAAATGTTTCTGTACCCTTCCCCAAATTTATGCCTCGAGACAATCCTGTCTCGGGGTCTACAGACAATTCCTTTGACTTCATGCTTGGTTTGTGCTCTGACATGCACAATCAACTGCAGGACCTTATATGTAGACAGGTGTGTGCCTTTACAAATCATGTCCAATCAACCAAATTTAGCCCAGGTGGACTCCAATTAAGCTGTAGAAACTTCTCAAGGATGATCAGTGGAAACTGGATGCAACTGATCTCAATTTTGAGCTTCATGGCAAAGACTGTCAATATATATGTGCATGTGATTTCTTACGTTTTTATTTTTTAAAAAGTTTGCAAAAATCTATATAATAAAACTTTTTCACATTGTCATTATGGGGTATTGTGTGTAGAATTTTGAGGAAAAAATTAATTTCATCCATTTTGGAATAAAGCTATAATATAAAAAGCTATAATAAAAAATGTGGAAAAACTGAAGTGCTGTGAATACTTTACAGATGCACTGTACAATTGTGCACATGGGCAGAACAGATCTGGCAGGTAGTAAGGATTTGGTGCTTGCACACAGAATTCTATCCCCATGGAGTCATTCCACTGCAAATATTTTCTTTCATACACATCTTCATGTGGTATGCTACCACTGTGTGAAATTTCAAATCGCTATTCCAGATTTGGAGGAGTTCTTACAAGACTCGTGGACAGACTGATGCACAGAGTGATCCAAACCCCAAATTGCTTTAATTTTCAGATCTGATTTAATCTACTCATTGATCCGGGTGTATTTATGACAACATCATGATGCATCAAATAAACACAAAAGCCCAATTATACGCCCTTGAAGAGGTAGGACTGGATTTGTTCTCCATGCAAATTGCTTCAACCAACTCCATCTTATTTTAATATCAGGTTAGGAAATATAATGACATGGTAATTAATATATATATATATATATATATATATATATATATATATATATATATATATATATATATATATATACTAGTCTAATTTCCAATTTAATTTCTCAAAACGTCTGCCTACAGGTGGCGCCAAAAACCTCCGAGATTTTAAATCTGCAAATCAGCCTGAAATAAAAGTAAATGCATTTCATGTGACGACACTTTCTGCTTCCTTTATTTTTTGTTAAACACTTGATCCATACTAAAGGTTTAGAGGCGATAACACCAGCTAAAGTATCGCTGCTGCTCCTGCTGCTGCTCCTCGAGTTAAAGAGGAGAAACTCCAGATCGCTGCTGAAATTTTGCAGGAAAAATTCACAAAACATGGCTGCAGGAGGTTTTTGTGTTTCAGATTGTTCCTCCCCTCATCGTCCTTCATGTCGCCGCTATCGCTGCCTCGCGAAAATAAAAAATAAAAAAAAAGAAAAAATCCCTCACCGAGCGGAGAGCGCGCGCCAAGCGGACGAAAAGGCGCAAACTTCATTAGGAAAAATAAGCGAAAAAACAGCAACACTTTCGGTGTATTTGGAGAGAATTTAAAAGCTGCAGCTGGTGTAGCGGAGCTGAACAGCGCTAACATATGAAGCAGGGCTCCATATGAAGCAGGGAGAGAGATGGGGAAAAAAGAACTTACCACCCCTGAATGCTGTGAAATTTTTACAAAAAAAAATTTTCAAAATGAGAAAAAAAAAACAACAAAGTGTAGTTTGACGTACCTCCAAAAACGATGCGGCTCCCGCTCCAGAATTCTTCCTCCTGACCGAGGAGACTGAACACAACCGCTTCCTCCAGAAAAAAAAAAATTGTGAATTAGTTATGAGAAATTCCAATTTTTTCCTCCGGGATCCCGTTTTTCCTCCTCCGAGGTTCGCTACGTTACATTTTACTTAAAGAGTAATGGCGTAATTTTTTTTTTTTTTTTTTTAGATCAGGTTGGTGCTAACAGATCCACATTTGCGCCGTGCTCAGCGGCTTTGCGGTGCGATTCCTCCAGTGGAAAATTTCATCCGCCATATACAAGTAGGACAGATTCAGAAATTACAGCGGCCTGAGCGAAAAAAGGGGAAAAAAAAAGAAAAAGAAAACCGCACAAAAAAGGAGGAAAAAAAAGTCTGGGAAGAAGCATCGAAAAAATGGTGGGACGACTATGAACATATACCGGCGTGAAATGGAAATTACGCCAAAAGATTCTCTGCCGTGTTACCACGAGTTAACAAATCATCTAAAACGAATGACTTAAGTAATATTAAAAGAGAAATTTTAAAATTCAGACAACTTACTATCTGAAAAAGCCAACCAAAATGGAATCGATAAATGTGATGCTGATTACTATGATGGTTATTTAGTCAAGATTATCCACATCTTTTTAACCCTACTTTTAGGTGTGTATATATATATATATATATATATATATATATATATATATATATATATATATATATATATATATATAGTCTCTGGCACTCCACTGGGGAAAAAGCAGCTTATTAACCATACCAGGTTTCTTGGGTTCTCCTGGTGTTGGCTTTTTTCTGAAAATTTTACATATGATTCAACAAGTATTTAATTTGATAGTTAATTGGGAAGTTCTACGTCATTCAGTTTACATAATTTAAGTTTTTTTTTCTTATCTGTTGCGATTTAAAAATTATAGGATTTTGTTTGTTTGTTTGTTTGCACTATATGTCATACGTGTTTATTTTTATGGTATTTTAAATGTATTATTTTTTTCCTTATTTATTTGTATATTTATAGTCATACTGGTTTTATATACTACAGACTTGTAGCATTTGAGTCCGAAAATCAGGACTCCTGACTTCATTTGGATGAAGGAACTCATAACCCAGACTCGACCTCGAGGTTCAAGGCATTCAAACTCATGTAGGAGATGAAAACTCCTTTAGTTGTTTGTAATATTTCATAATATTTTGGTGTAAATTATAAATTTTAAAACTGTAATTGGGATTTGACTCTGACTCAGGTAATAAGGACTCATTTCTTGTAGTGACTTGGACGCCAACTATGGGAACTCGAGACTCAAAGACTCGAGGTTTAGTTACAATGTAACTGGGAACAAGACTGGTTTTGGTTACTCAGGTTTTATTGACTAGACTGCAACACTAGTTGTAAATGGCACAGAATCAAATGAAATGAAATCACAGTTCCTTAAACAGCATGAATGTTTGTTTTAGGAACAAGTCTAGCAATAGTTGTGATACTATGTCATATTAGTAATATAATAAATATATTTTTTTATATTTTTATGATCAAGACCACGAAAAAAACCTGACACAAACAAATATGTTTTTTCCTTCTTCTTTCTTTCTTTTTTATCCTTACGCCAGTTAAATATTTATGCTTGAGTTTGTTTTGTGGTTTGAATAGATATTTAAATCTCGTGCAACAATTTGTTTGAACCTTTGTTGAATTTTTCTTTTTACAAGAACAATAATCAGTTATTATCTGGGCTCCATAGATGCTTCCTGGATTCTGCCAAATAATGGTTCAACGTTCTAGTGTGTTGTACTTGAAATTAAAGATATCTATAAATTGGCAAAAAAAAAAAAAATGCTGTAACGGACACCAATTCTTTTGTTTGTGGGGGTTTTGTTGTTGTTGTTTTGTTTGTTTGTTTGTTTTTTGGGGGGTTGTTTTGTTTAGTTTTTGTTGTTTTTTTTTTTGTTGTTTTTTTTTTGGTTTTTTTGCTGCAGCGGTCATTGCGGAATCCATGTAGAACGTTTAAACTCCGGGTAAGAGTTTATTTGGCCAACACATTGTTAATTCTAAAACCTTTCAGAATTAACATTTTTTTTCTTTTGAAATAGTTTAGTTTTTTGTTTCTAGAAATAAAAAAACTTTGCGTGCTTGGACCAGCTTTGACTTTTGTACTCTTTTATTATTATTATTTCAAATAAGCTACTCGTCAAACGACATGCATTGTTTATTGGATCGACTATGAGAAAGAGAAATAATAATAATCATCATTTATCACGTTTATCACACTGACCTTAAAATTTCGAGACATCTGTAAAAATCTTCTTACAAATATTTAGTCATGTATAGAATTAAGCGATGCATTAATTACAAAAAGTCGTCAATTATCATTATTCATCAGGTATTGTATTTTGTCATTGTTTAGTTGACTAGTTGGTGGCACAAAACCAAAATTCACTAAACAAATAAATCCTGCAAAATTCACTAAAATAATTTGCAGATGTGTGGTACATAAAATCAACGTATTTAATCCCATATTATTACATCAAGATCGTTTTAATTTCTGTTAAAACTTGCTAATAAAATGTAAAAAGGCTGTTGCATTAAATAACAGTGATTGCAACTATTTTTTCATACAGAAACAACAGTAAATTGAATTAATAGAGCCTTTAGAAGGCTCCTGTTGGAAAAATGTACCTTATACAGTTACATAGTTTAGGTTAAATATCCTAAAGGTTCACAATTCTATATCTGTAAGTATAATTTAGGTCTGAAAAAGCTCATTTTTACTGTGACATATTTAATGGAAATCCACATTTGAACCTCTGCTAGGTGAAAAGGTTTACATTTTGACATTAAGTAATCTGTGATATTGCTTCTTAAATACACTAAGTAATTCACAAAGAGACATGTTAGTAGAATAAGGTCAGAATTTTAAAAATGTATCCAGTTCAACTCTTCAAATCTCAACTGTCAAATTGAAAACACCCCTTAAATCCTGGAGTGACAGCTTTGTGAATGAATCATTTAAAACAAAAAGAACAATCCATTATATTTTGAAATAAAATTTTGTAGAGCCTAATGAAACCACAAAAAATACTGTGCTCAGTGTTGGGTGAAAACCAAATATCAGCAGAAACAGAAACGTTACCATAAATCATAAAAGTGGGAGTCTGATGCTGAGAGGGCTCGTCAATGCACAGGATCCAATAACTGCAGCAAAGTGCATAGAATTCCTCAAGGAAAACCTGTTACAGCCTGCAAGAGTATTGCAATGTAGGAAAATTTATTCTCCCAACAAAACAATACCCCAGATCATAAATCCAATGTAATATGTGGATTCACGATACAAGTCTATTTGGGTTTTTTTAAACTTGATTTTCATGAAACCTGGAAAGTCATGTGACTATGTTTGAAATTATATTATATATTACTGGTAAATTTTGAATGCAGCATTAATTAATAAAAAGTACCACAAACAGTTTTGTTGCTGTGGCTGTTTGTGTTTATATCATCCTCACAAACCTTCAGATGAGGCACTTTTGCCCCTTGGTATCATGATTGTATAGCTTTTATCAGCATTATGTGTTGTTATTATTATGTTGAAATATCACATTCTATTTCAGGAACTTAATTCAGGAATGTTGAATGTTGGCAGTATGACTGGTTAAGGGAGAGGGCTAACTCACATGATGGAGAGAAGAAAGGTAAACATACAGTGTGTATAATAGATCACATGATAAATAAGTCAGGCCAGGAGCATCACAGTTGGGTTCAAACTTTTCTATCATGTTGTGGATGGGAAGAGAGATGGTGTTGGGAGTAATTCTGAAGGAAGAGTATATTAAGAGTAAATTGGAGATTAATCGAGTGTCTGATAGGGTAATAAGTGTGAAGCTGGAAACTGAAGGCGAAGGAGTGATGTTGAATGTCATCAGGGCATATGCCCCACAAGTGGAATGTGACATGGAGAACTGAGATTTCTGGAATGAGATACATGAGGTAGTAGAGAGTGTACCGAAGCAAGAAAGAGTGCTGACTTGAGTGGACTTCGGTGGGCATGTTGGTGAATGCAACAGAGGAGATTTAGTGGTGATAGATAGATAGATAGATAGATAGATAGATAGATAGATAGATAGATAGATAGATAGATAGATAGATAGATAGATAGATAGATAGATAGATAGATAGATAGATAGATAGATAGATAGATAGATAGATAGATAGATAGATAGATAGATAGATAGATAGATAGATAGATAGATAGATAGATAGATAGATAGATAGATAGATAGATAGATAGATAGATAGATAGATAGATAGAAAATACTTATTTTAAGAAGAAGGAGGCACACAAGATGATGTTTAAGAGTGGAAGAAGATGCAATCATGTGGATGCTGTCCTACACAGGAGATCCAATATGAAAGAAATTGGAGACTCCAAAGGCAAGGAAGAGCAAAGCTAGACAGCAACAGATTGTGGTTTGGATGATGACTTTGGATGTGAGGACAAGAAGGAGAGAGAGCGCTGAACCAAGCTGAAGGAGTTCGATTACTATGTGAAATTCAAAAAGGTGTGCCACGCACTAGATGGCGATGAAATGATGCTGGATGACTGGACACCGACGCCAGAACTAGTAAGGGAAATGGCGAGCAAGGTACTAGGTGTGAGATCTGAGAGAAGCAAGAAGACTAGGAGACTTGGTGCTGGAATGAGGAAGTACAGGAAAGTATAGGGAGGTAGAGGTCAACAATAAAACAACTGAGACCATCAAAGAGATGAAGAAAGTAGGCAGGACTCCACAAGATATGACATAAGGTGGGGGGAGGGGCGCAAATGCTCACAAAAGGTGTATAGCAAGCTGGAAAGGATGTGCAGCAAGCTCAGGTGATAAAAGGAGGCAGATAGAAATGTGGTGACAAGCACGACGAGTGTGGGGGGAGTATTTTGAGAAGCTGATGAATGAAGAAAGTGAGAGGCAGAGAAGGCTGGATGAGGTGGAGGGAGTGATTCACAAAATGAGAAAAGGTTCGAGGAGGATGTAGAGTGGAAAATTAGTTGGTCCGGATGACGTCAGTGGAGGCATGAAGATGTATATATCAAAGTTGATGGAAAATGAGAGATGTGTGAGGAGTGGTGAAGAAATGTAGAGGTATTGATTTTCAAGAATAAGATTGATGTGCAGAGTTGTAATAACTACACAGGCATGAATTTGATCAGCAACTGCATGAAATTATGGAAAAGCGTCGTGGAAGCTATTTTAAAGAAAGAGGTGAATATCTGTGAGTGACAACATACGTATAGTTTCTTGCCAACAAAGAGAATTACATATTCAACATTTTTTTTCTGAGTGCATTGGCGGAGAAGTATAAAGGAGATAAGACAAAGTTGCATTGTGTGCCTGTGGATTTAGAGAAAGAGGGTGCAGAGAAGAGTTGTGGTATTGTATAGTCTGAAGCAGCAGATACGTATGCAAGGGTGTTCCAGGATAATGTAAAAGGACAATGCAACAGTGGTGAGATGCACAGCGGGAATGATTGATGCATTCAAGGTGAAGGAGGAATTACATCAAGGAACAGCTCTGAGCCCTTTCTTGTCTGCAATGGTGATTGGTTTGACGATAACGCTTGCAGAGGAAATTGTGATCTGTAGACACATGACAGAGCAGTTGAGAATAGCCTGGAGAAGTGAAGATATGCTCTGGAGAGAAGGAGCTTGAAAGTCAGTGGGAGCAAGGCAGAGTGCATGTGTTATGAGAGAGAGCACAGTGGAATAGTGCAGTTGCAAGGGCCAAAGGTGATGAAGGTCAATGAGTTTCTTTTTGGGTGAGCTGTTCAAAGGAAGGGAGAATGTGCTACAGAGGTGAAGAACAGAGGCAGATACGGTGGAGTGGACTGAGAAGAGTGGCAGGAGTCATTTGTGATCGAAGGGTATCTAAATGATACCCTTCTATGTGAAGGATGAAATGTAAAGCTTACTTAATGCTGAGACCAGAGGTGGTGCTGCTAACATTATGTGACTTTCCTTGGGAGTGACAAGCATGGACAGAATTAGGAATGAGCATATCAATCGGACAGTGTGGTTTAGATGATTTCAGAGAGGCGAGATTGTGATGGTATTTTACTTGTGTGTATATCGGGAGAGATGCTGATTATGGAGCCAACAGGCAGAAGAGGGAGATCAAAGAGGAGCTTCATGGCAACCCAACCTCTGTAGACGTTTGGTGTAACATTAGAAAATACAGAGGACACAGTGAGATGGAGATGGATGATGATCTGCTGTGGTGACCCTAATTATAGTAGCCAAGAGAAGAAGCAGGTTGGATTCTAATTCTGCCATAATGTATTTGAGAATCAATTATTAGTACTGCTGCATGAGTGATATACAAAACTGCAGGTAATCAAGTATTTATATTCACTGTTATGATTTTGTTTCGACTTTGTGTAAAATCTTTCTTCTCACATTGCATTTGTTTTCTTTCACCACCAGAGGGAACTATAATACCAGTTAATCTTTCACAGGCTTTCAATCCTGAATGCAGCACTTCCCTTCTTCCTTTTGCTCTCTGTTGCCATCTGCTGCTCATTTTATCTGGATCCCACCTGTTACTGTTTTCAGACGACAAAGACAGTGAATGTCTGTAGGTATTAAAATTCTACCTATAGGGAAGTCGTGACCTAAAGATTGGTGTTTGTGACCAGAATGTCATGGTTTAATTCCCCTGACTAGACAGGCATACGTGGGTGGGGAAGGTCAAATAACAGCACAAAGATCTCACCCATTACATCATGAATGTGACCCATCCATTTAATGAAATTCTCTCTACTCCAGATATGACCGGAAGATGGCAGTGTTCAGCAGGTGGCAGACAAGTATATGGCATATTACACAGGCAAAACTATCTTCCTTTTTGGTTTGATCCGGTGCATCAAATTTAACCAAAGTCAAATCACTTTTTCCTCATTATATGCCCTTTTAAACTGATGAGTTATGAGATGATAATGTTTACTGTTTTAATGTTCTAGTTAACAACCCAAAGGATTCATTTATCAAGTTATTTATGCCCTACATTTTTCAGGTTACATGCCTAGGCTTTTTCAAAGCCTAGAAACATGCAAACATGGTGAGAACATGCAAACTCCACATAATATGGAAGTGAGTATTGATGGGCTTGAACTCTGGACCATGCAGCAAGGCAAGATTACAATTTATGTATTTATTTTGAAAAGCTACATCTCACAGTGCTGACAAAATTTTGGGACAGATCCAAGACTGGTACACTTTCCTAAGCAAATATGAGAATATCCTAAAATTCTAAAACTCATTTAACATAAAGACCAGTGAATGTGAAACTGAAACAAACTTCACATGAAGTTAACTGAACTTAAAATGCACAAGTTAATGTCACTCCTTTAAAATAAAAAAGTTGATTCACAAAATTTTATTTTTTTTTATCTTAGACTGTAATTTCATTTTGACAACTTCCATGTGCCAATAAATGAAATGAAATTATTATGTTGTATTGAACAATCTGTGGTATCAACAAATGTGCACAGTACCTCAGTAAAATACTATTTTCTTGACATAATATATATTGTTAGTTAAAAGAAAACAGCAATTGTCAGCTGACCGCAGACAAACAAAAGCAGCTATGAATGTGAGTTAATGTTTTTATTTTGCAACTGATTACAGGGTTTTGTCAAGAGCCATTTGTGTCCATGTGCGGTGTGTTATTTAGAGAAGGCAGATGATCAAATTCTAACTTTAACCCCACAACTCAGAGTACAGAGTTCACTAGGATAAGTTATTTGAAAACAAACTTAAAAATAATTTGTATTTGCGTTTATGCAGGCCTTCAAATAAATAAATAAATAAACTTTGTTCTAAGCAGAATCTGTAATTTAACATTTATGGGTTTTAAATTAATTAAATTAAAAATTTCATTCATAAATCCTTTAGAAACAAAAGAAAACCCTTTTAATTGTGTTCCATGTGAGGCTGTGTGACATAAAAATATTTTTGCTTTGATGTTATAGAATGTCTATAGATATCCAGTGCTGGAGAGTAACTAGTTACATGCAACAGAGTTACATGAATAAATTACAAAATATAGTGCATCCAGAAAGTATTCACAACTTCACTTTTTCCACATTTTGTTATGTTGCAGCCTGCTTCCAAAATGGAATAAATTAATTTTTCCCCACAAAATTCTACTTATAACACCCCATAATGACAACATTAATTTTTTTTAAGTAAAAAACTAATAAATCACAAGTATCTAAGTGTTCGCACCCTTTGCTCAATACTTTATTGATGTACCTTTAGCAGCAATTACAGTCTAGGTCTTCTTGAATATGATGCCACAAGTTTGGTGCACCTATCTTTGGGCATTTTTGTCCATTCCTCTTTGCAGCACCTCTCAAGATCCATCAGGTTGGATGGGGAGCGTCGGTGCACAGCCATTTTCAGAACTCTCCAGAGATATTCAATTGGATTCAGGTCTGGGCTCTGGCTGAGCCACTCAAGGACATTCACAGAGTTGTCCTGAAACCACTCCTTTGATATCTTGGCTGTGTGCTTAGGGTCATTGTCCTGCTGAAAGATGAACCGTCACCCCAGTCTGAGGTCAAGAGCGCTCTGGAGCCAGTTTTCATCCAGGATGTCTCTGTACATTGTTGCATTCATCTTTCCCTCAATCCTGACTAGTCTCATAGTTCCTGCTGCTGAAAAACATCCCCACAGCATGATGCTGCCACCACTGTGCTTCACTGTAGGGATGGTGCCTGGTTTCCTCCAAACATGACACCTGGCATTCACACCAAAGAGTTCAATCTTTGTCTTATCAGATCACAGAATTTTGTTTCTCATGATCTGAAAGTCCTTCAGGTGCCTCTTGGGAAACTTCAGGCCGGCTGCCATGTGCCTTTTACTAAGGAGTGGCTTCCGTCTGGCCACTCTACCATACAGGCCTGATTGATGGATGACTGTGGAGATGGTTGTCCTTCTGGAAGGTTCTCCTCTCTCCACAGAGGAATGCTGGAGCTCTGATAGAGTGACCATCAGGTTGTTGGTCACCTCCCTGACTAAGGCTGTTTTCCTTGATCGCTCAGTTTAGACGGGCAGCCAGCTCTAGGAAGAGTCTTGATGGATCCAGACTGCTTCCATGTACGGTTGATGGAGACCACTGAGGTCATTGGGACCTTCAAAGCAGCAGAAATGTTTCTGTGCCCTTCCCCAGATTTGTGCCTTGAGACAATCCTGTCTCTGAGGTCTAGAGCCAATTCCTTGGACTTCATGCTTGGTTTGTGCTCTGACATGCACTGTTAACTGTGGGACCTTATCTGTAGACAGGTGTATGTCTTTACAAATCATGTCCAATGAACTGAATTTACGCCAGGTGGACTCCAATTAAGCTGTAGAAACATCTCAAGGATGATCAGTGGAAACAGGATGCACCTGAGCTCAATTTTGAACTTCATGGCAAAGGCTGTGAATTCTTACGTACATGTGATTTCTTAGTTTTCTATTTTTAATACATTTGCAGAAATCTATTTTCCATTTTTCTGGTTGGTGATATATCAGTTATTTCTGGTTGTTGTTTTCATACAAATCAAAAAACAAAAGTGAATTTACTGGACTTGAATGCGCACATCAGCCTGACAAAAGAATGTGTCCAACTGATTTTTTTTCCTCTCGTCTACAGAAAATTATGTTAGAGAAGTTCAAATCATGTGGGACCCATGTAGACATTTTAATCAAGGAATAGAACTTTTGTTCAGTGTCCAAAGTCTAGTATTTACGGAACTGACATTTTGGATGAAAATAGTTCATACTTGTGTGTCTTCCTAATATATAGTTATCACTGTAGACACACATTAATCACTCAGCACAAACACTGTGATAACAGTGAAACAGTAAAGTTGTATCCAAAGTGAAAAACAATTCTTTAAAAACTCACATCAACTGGTGTGGATGTAATCACTCTGCACTGCAAGCTCATATAAAATCTGTTAAAATAAAGAACCCATATGGGTCTCATATTATATTTATAGTACAGAAGATGTATAAAAGTCAGAAAAAGAATGCTCTCTCAAAGTTCAAATCTGATTTTTAGTATCTTTGGCTGATAAAATGTGTTCTTTGTTTGATGTTCTCTCTCTGAATCCACAAACATTAACCTGTTTATGCCCAGATTTTTTTTCATAAGTGGAAAAAGTTGAATTAGTACCTTAAAGATTTTTTATTGTGAGTAGAAAATGACAGTGATACATCGGCAACAATTGTTGCCAGTGGGGCAAAACGGGTTAATGCAAATGAGAAGTGAAACTTGTAACCTGGTCTCAGCCTAACAAAAACTCTCCATGTGTGCTATTTTTATGTGGCATAATGTTCTTTTCAACCTCAACCTGCAGGTAATCAGAGTCTCTTTTTTGTTTTGTTCCTTGCATGATTGTAACCCACGAGAAGAGCTCAGCAAAAAGCCCGTAATTGCTTTAATAGCATCTCTTGGTAATGTGATTGTAGTTATGACTGTATGTACCCACTAACCCTATGATTTCATATGCACAACAACTCAGGAAAGGTTAGCGAACAACCCAATAATACAACATAAAGCTCCCCACTGTGACACAATGCATTTGATTACAGCAGTGCCCTTTAGAAAGATAATTAAAGTACGGGCAGTGTCTGGATTTAGATGCTGTTTTTATATTTGGTCGCTGGCTGTAAAGTCAAGACCGCAATCTAAAATTGTCGGTGAAAAACAAAGTGACCTCACTTGTATTGGAAGAGTTTGTTGCGCTGAATTATTACCTTCAAAACACGGCAACACAATCATAAAAAGTTCCATTTAAATATCAATTTATGTGGCTAAAGGCTTATATGCTCAAAATGTGCCTGAGATGTCTACTGTCCCTTGAAGGAGGCGGCCGTTTTTTTTTTTTTTCTTGTAATGTTTAGGCTCATTCACACTATGATGTGAAATGGCTGACGCTGCATAGCAGATTCACAAAAATCTCAGTGAAATGCCAGAGAAGGCTTGATCCAGGAGTCTAAACTCAATATTATACGTACTTGCACAGGGACAATGCAAACACTTTAAAGTTAATTCACTGCTCTGCAATGCATTGAGACAAAAGCTATTTGCAGTCAAGTCTGCTCCTTAATGTGTTCATTTATCTTTATTATTTTTGTAAAATTAATTAAACACGTGGATTTTTTTCACACTCTAAAAAAATGAAACACTATCGTTACTTAATATAGTTATGTCAACTGATCCTAATTAAATAGGAAACAGAATAAAATGTAGCAATTTGTTACAATTTGCTTTCCCATTTAAAACAACCAAGTTTTGTAGGACCACTTGACATAACTGGAATAAGTAAATACAGCATTTCATTTCTTAGAGTGTATAAGATTTTGGTGTGGTCACCACTAGACCATCACCTCCCCATTAAGTAAGTTAAGTACGTTTTATGTGTCGGTGCGGCTGTGCATGCATTTTCCAGCCATGCACACACACCAGTGGGCTGGATGCGTCTGATCTGGCTGGAGAGGAGGCAAACAATTGTGTTTTTATTCACTGTGTTTTTCTTTATTTTATTTTTCTAAGGACTGCAGTGAAAATAAGTTTAATGCTGCTGGGCTGGCGATGACCCCATGCACGCAGGGACAGTGGACTACACCTGTGTGGAGGATGTGGATGAGGTGATCTGGATCTATTATTTTTATTTTCATTGTTTGTGTGGGCGTCAATGGAAGTAAGTTGAGAATTGGCTGTTCCAGCACATGGAGAAGCACTTCCAGAGGATCACGGAACCTGCATATGCATTGAGAAGTGCTTTGAGCAGAACCTGGCCAGCGGAGGACTGTATACTGGTCATTCTGGAGAACCAGAGAGCACATCAATATTGAAGAGATGCAGCTCCTGGACATCATTCTGCAAGTCCATGAGTGGCTGTCCAGACTTTTCTTCTTGTTTTTTAAAATTATTACTTATTCTTTATTTATTATTATTTATTTTATTATTATTTACAGTGCCTTTTCTTCCATGGCTATAAAGTTAGGAGAACTTTCACAGCCTCTTTCGCATGATAGCAGTCTCCACAGCCATCCTAAGCACTGTGTACACAAATGTGTTATTATTTCAGGGCATTCACAGTAGTGGCGCTGAATGTCCATGAGAGTGCCTTATGACATTTCCGTGCAACTCCTTGCACCTGCTCAATTTTTGTATGTGTGCCGCCCAGCACATCAGTAGCTCTTGCACAATGTGTGCTCAGACTGGTCGAAATTTGCGTCCATATTAATGCAGTCACTCCGGACGGCAGTTGGCTGACTGTCGAATGTGTCATGCAAATTTGTTGGGGGTACCAATTCAGTCATATTCCACATGAAAAAATTGTCTCCTATTCAGCTATTTTGTTGGGATTTTGTGTCTCCACTTACTCTCCACCAGTTGTGCTCCAGTGAGATACTACTCTTACGTACCACTGAAATGAGCTTGTGTCAAACCAACAGTTACTTAGGGAGATTCAGACATGGTGTATCACTTGCCTTGTGAGGAAACATCGCCTCTGAAGTTTTGGCCATGTGATGCCTTTCTGGAGAAGGCCATCGGGATGCTCTTGTTTCACCTGGCCATGGCAGACAAATGGTTACTTTCAAGAAGTGGTGATAGACCTGTTGTCTGCCTGGGTCATTACTATCCAAGACCTGAGGGGCTTCTGTGGTGTGGTGAACACGGTAACACAAAGCAGCGAGTATTTTCAGCTTAACAAGCAAAAACTGTTTTCAAGCTGCTTGATAAAATCTAATAGGTGTGTGTGTCACACCAACATAATGAACTTGAAGAAGACCATCTTGTTCCATTCTTTCCTTGTCTATTTTATTTCATTTTCCTCTGCTTTATATGTTAGAGAGCCACAGTCAACCTTTCAACAGCAAACCTCTTTTTGAACCTCTTGGCAAAGATAAAAATGGAAAATTATCCTTTCCAGACAAGTACAGGTGAGGAACCCAATATAGTCCGTGATTTACACTTTGAAGAGATTTCTCAGGAGAGTGTGACAGTGTAATTGCGAAGAAGCTCTTTGAAAGATATAATCAGAAAATAGTGATGATAAATTGAGCTTAGCTTCCCTGAAAAGAGTGATAGTGACTTCACTTCGCCGTCTGTCTTTAGTTCCAGGTGAACAGAGCCAGAATGTCAGACAAGCAGAGATGGTATCTGAAAAAGCATTAGTGATATAGTTGCAAAGAAATATAAATGGTACAGGCAAGTTTTAGAAAAAGCACATATGTCTTGGATTATCAACTTGAAGACAAAGATGAGTTTGCAGTAAGTGAACCTCTGTTTAAGGCTATGCTCACATTAGACTCTTTTTCTGATCCATAATGCAGTTTTGCAAGTTTGGAAGTATCTGGTGATTTCCATGATTTTCCTTTATAAATCATTGGTTGTTTGGATCAGCAGTTTCAGTTAAATATATCATATAGCAGACAAACACAGTGATATTTGAGAAGTGAAATTAATTTTATAGGATTTACAGAAAGTGTGCAGTAATTCTTTAAACAAAATTAGGCAGGTGCATAAATTTGGGCACCCCAACAGAAAAAAATACATCAATATTTAGTAGATCCTCCTTTTGCAGGAATAACAGCCTCTAAATGCTTCCTATAGCTTCCACTGAGAGTCTGAATTCTGGTTGAAGGCATTTTGGACCATTCTTCTTTACAAAACATCTCCATGTAAGTCAGGTTTGTTGGTTTCCAAGCATGGACAGCCCGGTGAAAATTACACCACAGATTTTCAATAATATTCAGGTCTGGGGACTGAGATGGCCATTCCAGAATGTTGTACTTGTTCCTCTGCATGGATGCCTTAGTACATTTTGAGCAGTGTTTAGGGTCGTTGTCTTGTTGAAAGATCCAGCCCCGGCGCAACTTCAACTTTGTCCCCGATTCTTGAACATTGTTCTCAAGAATCTGCTGATATTGACTGGAATCCATGTGACCCTCAACTTTAACAAGATTCCCAGTACCTGCACTGGCCACACAGCCACACAGCATCACACACCTCCAAATTTTACTGTAGGTAACAAGCGTTTTTCTTGGAATGCTGTGTTATGTTTCTGCCATGCATACCACCCCTTATGTCCAAATAACTGAATTTTAGTTTCATCACTCCACAGCACCTTATTCCAAAATTAAGCTGACTTGTCCAAATGTGCTTTAGCATACCTCAAGCAATTGTTTGTGGCGTGTACGCAGAAAAGGCTTCCTCTGCATTATAGCATCTCCTTGTGCATCTCCCTGAACAATGCACAGAGACACTATTTGCAGCAAGATCTTTTTTTTTTCTTGGCCTGCCACTTCAGGCCTTAACTATTACTGTGCCTGCTGTCTTCCATTTCCTCACTATGTTCCTCACAGTGGAAACTGACAGCTCAAATCTCTGAGATAGCTTTTTGTATCCTTCCCCTAAACCATGATGTTGAAGAATGTTTGTTTTCAGGTCATTTGAGAGTTGTTTAGAGGCTCCCATGTTGCCACTCATTAGAAGAGATGCAAAGAGGAGAAACATTTGCAAATGGCCACCTTAAATACTTTTTCTCATGATTGGATTCACCTTTGTAAGGAGGACAAGGGTCAATGAGCTTACCAAACAAATTTTGTGTTCCAATAATTAGTGCTAAATGTATTCAAATCAATAAAATGACAAGGGTGCTCAAATGTATGCACCTGCCTAATTTTGTTTAAATAATTATTGCGCACTTTCTGTAAATACTAGAAACTTAATTTCACTTCTCAAATATCAGTGTGTTTGTCTGCTATATGATATACACATTTAACTGAAATTTATGATCCAGACAACCAATGATTTATAAAGGTAAATCATGGAAATTATCAGCGGTGCCCAAACGTTTGCATACAACTGTATATGTTAACGACAAAACCATCAAGTGTGATCACACATACAGGAAGCCAATGAGTTAGCTAGTATTCATATGACATGAGTATTACCCTGACTTTGTTAGGAACTATTTGTCATTTTCAAATCATATTAAAAACAGCTATGAAGCTCTAACATTCTACAACTGGGTCAAGAGGAACCCCTATCATAAATAAGTAGACTAATAAACTAGAAAAGCAAAACCTCTCAAGGTATTCATGAATTGCATTAAGAAATCTGGAGTGGGTTCGTATAGGATAACCTCAGCATTGACATCGCTTAAATGAGCAGTCTAAAAAAGGAAGCTCATTAGTGGGCTGTTAAAACAGAGACATGGTATCAGAAGGATCCTGGGGGCTTTATATTCTGTCCAGTGATGTAACACTAAGAGACGTCTCCTTAGTTCATCCAAAATGGTTCATGTTTGAGTTCTTGTTTGCATGCATATGTTTGTATGTACTAATCGGAGCTGAGCATCACAAAGTGAATTAAAAAAGATCTGTGTACTACATACAGTATATATATATATATATATATATATATATATATATATATATATATATATATATATATATATATATATATATATATATATATATATATCTTAGCTGTTCCTAGGACTGCACTCCTCTGGACAGAGACCTCTGATGTTATGCCTGGAATCTGCTGGAGCCACTCTTCTAATTTCGGGGTTACAGCCGCTAGTACTATTATCACTTCGGACTGTACCTTCCACATCTTCTCCAGTTGCTCCTTCAGCCCTTGGTACTTCTCGTGCACCTTCTTTCTGATGTTGCTGTCAGCTGGGATTACCAAATCAATCACAACTGTGGTCTTCTTTTCCTTGTCAACCACCACTTGTCAGGGTTTGGATTTTTGTTTCTTGTTTGAACTGTTTTGCTTTGTTTAGTTACTGTGTTTGGTTAGTTTTTCTGTTTGTTAGTTATCTTGCTGGCCTTTTCCTACTTGGGTTTTCTCTGTTCCTTTCGCTCTTGTCTTCCCCTTGGTGCTTGGTGGTGGGCATTTCACTCTGTCTGGCCACACCCTTGTTCTGGTTCCTTCCACGCACTCCTGTTTCTAACTTGTAGCTCATCACCTGGGTGTATTTAAGCCTCACAGGTTTCACTAGTCACTCAACAGATCAATGCTCCTTGTGTCTTCTTTCCGGCTCTGTTCTGTTTAAGGATATGATTCCTTCTTTATGTTCTCTAATGCCATATACCAACACAGTGCAGAGTAGCTACCTAAACTCTGTAAGTGAGATAGAGTATCTCGTCAATAGTTTTACATCCTCATTGAAGACAACTTTGGATGCTGTAGCTCCTCTAAAAAAGAGAGCTTTAAATCAGAAGTGCCTGACTCCGTGGTATAACTCACAAACTCGTAGCTTAAAGCAGATAACCCCTAAGTTGGAGAGGAAATGGCGTCTCACTAATTTAGAAGATCTTCACTTAGCCTGGAAAAAGAGTCTGTTGCTCTATAAAAAAGCCCTCTGTAAAGCTAGGACATCTTTCTACTCATCACTAATTGAAGAAAATAAGAACAACACCAGGTTTCTTTTCAGCACTGTAGCCAGGCTGACATAGAGTCAGAGCTCTATTGAGCTGAGTATTCCATTAACTTTAAGTAGTAATGACTTCATGACTTTCTTTGCTAACAAAATTTTAACTATTAGAGAAAAAATTACTCATAACCATCCCAAAGACGTATCGTTATCTTTGGCTGCTTTCAGTGATGCCGGTATTTGGTTAGACTCTTTCTCTCCGATTGTTCTGTCTGAGTTATTTTCATTAGTTACTTCATCCAAACCATCAACATGTTTATTAGACCCCATTCCTACCAGGCTGCTCAAGGAAGCCCTACCATTATTTAATGCTTCGATCTTAAATATGATCAGTCTATCTTTGTTAGTTGGCTATGTACCACAGGCTTTTAAGGTGGCAGTAATTAAACCATTACTTAAAAAGCCATCACTTGACCCAGCTATCTTAGCTAATTATAGGCCAATCTCCAACCTTCCTTTTCTCTCAAAAATTCTTGAAAGGGTAGTTGTAAAACAGCTAACTGATCATCTGCAGAGGAATGGTCTATTTGAAGAGTTTCAGTCAGGTTTTAGAATTCATCATAGTACAGAAACAGCATTAGTGAAGGTTACAAATGATCTTCTTATGGCCTTGGACAGTGGACTCATCTCTGTGCTTGTTCTGTTAGACCTCAGTGCTGCTTTTGATACTGTTGACCATAAAATTTTATTACAGAGATTAGAGCATGCCATAGGTATTAAAGGCACTGCGCTGCGGTGGTTTGAATCATATTTGTCTAATAGATTACAATTTGTTCATGTAAATGGGGAATCTTCTTCACAGACTAAAGTTAATTATGGAGTTCCACAAGGTTCTGTGCTAGGACCAATTTTATTCACTTTATACATGCTTCCCTTAGGCAGTATTATTAGACGGTATTGCTTAAATTTTCATTGTTACGCAGATGATACCCAGCTTTATCTATCCATGAAGCCAGAGGACACACACCAATTAGCTAAACTGCAGGATTGTCTTACAGACATAAAGACATGGATGACCTCTAATTTCCTGCTTTTAAACTCAGATAAAACTGAAGTTATTGTACTTGGCCCCACAAATCTTAGAAACATGGTGTCTAACCAGATCTTTACTGTGGATGGCATTACCCTGACCTCTAGTAATACTGTGAGAAATCTTGGAGTCATTTTTGATCAGGATATGTCATTCAAAGTGCATATTAAACAAATATGTAGGACTGCTTTTTTGCATTTACGCAATATCTCTAAAATCAGAAAGGTCTTGTCTCAGAGTGATGCTGAAAAACTAATTCATGCATTTATTTCCTCTAGGCTGGACTATTGTAATTCATTATTATCAGGTTGTCCTAAAAGTTCCCTAAAAAGCCTTCAGTTAATTCAAAATGCTGCAGCTAGAGTACTGACGGGGACTAGAAGGAGAGAGCATATCTCACCCATATTGGCCTCTCTTCATTGGCTTCCTGTTAATTCTGGAATAGAATTTAAAATTCTTCTTCTTACTTATAAGGTTTTGAATAATCAGGTCCCATCTTATCTTAGGGACCTCGTAGTACCATATCACCCCAATAGAGCGCTTCGCTCTCAGACTGCAGGCTTACTTGTAGTTCCTAGGGTTTGTAAGAGTAGAATGGGAGGCAGAGCC
This sequence comes from Thalassophryne amazonica, assembly GCF_902500255.1. NCBI lineage: Eukaryota > Metazoa > Chordata > Actinopteri > Batrachoidiformes > Batrachoididae > Thalassophryne > Thalassophryne amazonica. Next base: position 25,903,724 of record NC_047119.1, read on the forward strand.
TTCAGCTTTCAGGCTCCTCTCCTGTGGAACCAGCTCCCAATTCAGATCAGGGAGACAGACACCCTCTCTACTTTTAAGATTAGGCTTAAAACTTTCCTTTTTGCTAAAGCTTATAGTTAGGGCTGGATCAGGTGACCCTGAACCATCCCTTAGTTATGCTGCTATAGATGTAGACTGCTGGGGGGTTCCCAGTTTCTTTCTCTTTTTGCTCTGTATGCACCACTCTGCATTTAATCATTAGTGATCGATCTCTGCTCCCCTCCACAGCATGTCTTTTTCCTGGTTCTCTCCCTCAGCCCCAACCAGTCCCAGCAGAAGACTGCCCCTCCCTGAGCCTGGTTCTGCTGGAGGTTTCTTCCTGTTAAAAGGGAGTTTTTCCTTCCCACTGTAGCCAAGTGCTTGCTCACAGGGGGTCGTTTTGACCGTTGGGGTTTTACATAATTATTGTATGGCCTTGCCTTACAATATAAAGCGCCTTGCGGCAACTGTTTGTTGTGATTTGGCGCTATATAAAAAAATTGATTGATTGATTGATTGTTCGTGTCTTTTTCCTAGTCCTGCTTGCCTCGTCGTTTTTGTGTACTTGACTACGCCTCTTCCTGATGTTTTTTGTACTGCTGCTTGTTTTGGACTGCCTTCATGTTTACCAACCTCTGCTTGATACCTCACTAAACCTTACTGAACCACAGAACTGCTTGTCTGAGTTTTGCATTTGTGTCCAACCATTCCTGATCATCAAACCTCATACCACTATGTCTAGGTGGTTGGCCAGCAGCTGCTTGTCTGTCTGGAATTTGAAGTCCCACAGGACCTTATAGCCCCGTTGTTCTCAACCACTTTTGGTGGCATCTCCCATCAGGACTTGGGTACTTCTAATCCATATGTGGCACAGATGTTCCTGTACACAATTCCCAACACTTGGTTGCATCAGTCAGTGTACGCTGTTCCAGCTTCAAAATCCTGTGTCCACAGGATCCCATTGAGGTCACAAACACAGCCGTCCGCTGGAGTCACCCACCGCCACTTTCTCTCCAAGTCTTCATGGTCACACACTTCCAAATTCAGACAGACTTGTACGGCTTTCTCATGGATGCATGGAGAAATAAAATGTAATTGCCAGGTGCTGCAACATAAAACTGTTCACTGCATGAAAGTGACCAAGAATTTGGCTGTCGGAAAAAAAAAATGTTGAGGACTCAGTGCATTATGGGTTGATTTTTGCTGGTATTTGATATGGAGAATTGCACTGTATTTGTCCAAGTCCCTTTTTCATATATTTTAATGAGCTATTTTCTGAATAGCTCCCCTTTTTAACCTTATTATGACTTTAGCTAGTTTCCATTAAACCGTTGGCCTTAGCTAGCTCACATTAGCATTCTCCAACTTTAGCTAGAACATTATTTTAGTCTTCTCCAACTTAGGATAGCTTGCATTAGCTTTTTCCAGATGTAGTGGACATCTTGTACCTCACTATGAATGACATTCCATAAAATGTTTCCCTTTAGCTAGCTTACATTAGCTTTCTGTATCTTTAGCTAGAAGACTGTTTTAACTAACTTAAGGGAGCTTGTCGATTTTGTAGCTCACTATGATGTGGTGTGCTGACTTTCATTACATTCATCATTTTTAGTGCATTTTCCTTTTATTACCTTTACAACTATGCCCACCTCAGCGAGGTTGTTATGTGATAGTCAGGTCGTGTACACCTCTTTATTTGCTTGTGTGCATGCACAATATCTCAGTAGACAATTGACAGATTTCAACAATAATTGGAAAGGAGATAAAGCTGCTGATTTTTTTTTTTTTTTTTTTCATATTACCAACACATGAATAACCTTAAAATAATCTACATCGTCCCATGCAGGGTCATCTCTGCTTTTCTAAGTGTGGGCTCCAAAATCATTAAAAATTTAAGTTAGAACATTAATCATTTAACGATCATCACTGACCCATGAGAGAAAATAACTCGTTTCTTTTTCACTCATCATGATTTGTTATCTACACCTGCTCTTTTAGGTTCTCTACAGCGTTTCATATCTTTGTCCTTGTGTCCTTCTCGTCTACCTCTATCGCTCCCTCCATCACACCTTCTCTCTTGTGAATGATGAGTTCCTGAGCTTGAGAAAGGGACCCTGCGGCCCACACACCAAAGCACATTGGTATTCATAGTGCTGCCCTACTTTGATCAACACTTAGTCATGTACACATCAGTACTATTAATATATCAAATTATTCACCGAAATGTGTATGTTTGAAAAGAGCTGATTTGAAATTTGATGGAACAGTTACAGTCAGAGGTTTACATGTACTTATCTTGGCTCTGAATGCCACTGTAATAATGTGCTTTCAATGAATCCTATGAAATACACTTTTTCTCGGGCAGAATGATTGTGCAACATGCTTCTGTAAGAAAAAAAGATGTAAAAAAAAACCCCTCTCTATTCTTTATATTAGTAGTAATAATAATAATCTGCAGAGTGGGCCTCACAGCAAGAAGGTAGTGGGTTCAATTCCCACCTGGGGCCTTTCTGCGTGGAGTTTGCATGCTCTCCCTGTGTTCACGTGGGTTCTCTCCAGGTGCTCCAGCTTCCTCCCACGTCCAAAAACATGCACGTTAGGTGAATTGAAAACTTTAAATTGACCGTCCGTCACCCTCCATGACTGCTGAGATAGGCTCCACTCCCCCGTGACCCTGAATTGGAGTAAATGTGTGCAGAAAATGGATGCATGTATCTGCAGAGTGAGAATACACTGCAAGACTAATTTATATTTAGGGTGATTCTTAGACTACGGGCACTTACTATGTCCTTTGATCATATTGTATGAAAAACAGAAAAAAGGGGAAATTTCACACTTTTATAGTTATCTTTACAATGAAAGTGTGTTAAGAAATTTGTTGTAGTAGTCTATGATGACTTTTTCACCTTTGTTCAGCATCATTATATGCAAATATTGCCGTTTTGTGCTTGTCCCACACCCAGACTTTTGATCTTCAATGATAAAAATGAATGGTAAAGAAACATTTTTTCTAATGTTTTAAAATATCTCTGAATAAAATATCAGTAAAATAATCAAAACATAATTGGGGTATTCAATGTCATGCAACTGTTGTGATTTTTTTTAAACAAAATGTAGTTGTCCCACACTATTGCCATAATTTCCACCACAACACTGTAATGTCCCTTTAAACAGTTTGTATGAAAGATTGTTTGGGTAGTTTCTATGGAGATAAACAGTGACATCAGAGCACATGTATATAGCGCCAAATCACAACAAACAGTTGCCCCCAAGGCGCTTTATATTGTAAGGCAATGGTGTGGTGTAAATTACATTTACAAGGCCAATAGTGCCCGTAGTTAAAGAATCACCCACTAGCAATAATATTTTAGCATTCATAATAAAAGGATAATAGTGTAGATAGCACCTTGGAGGATGGTTTTGTTGCTTGCATCGGCCAAGGCACAGTGGGTCTATCTCCTGCTTTACTCTGTGTGTGTCTGATCTTGTCAAGGGAGGTTTGAAAAAAGAAAATTCATTTGTGCTTTCATTTAGTTTGGAAACAATGACTGGAAAATGACAAAGTAATGTCTTAAAATGACGTATTCTACTGCAAATCAACTGTACCTGTAACACAATTTTCATTTTGTGTAATAACCTCATGTTCCTCAGTGGCTCCCTTTTATGATGCATATTAAGATTAGACACAACTGCTACTTTTAACATCATCACACCCCTTGAGCTTTGTGATTTTTCTATTTTTTTGCATATGTCACTCTTGTATGAGTCACAGCTGGCTCGTTAACATTAACAATATATACAATTTCAATATTGCACCACCAATTTGCTACAGTGTTTCACCCAGGAATTAAGTGAGTAACACACAAAAGAACATTCAACAAACAAAAGGGAGTGACAATAACAATGACAGTGAACAACAAGGATGCAAACAAAGAAAATGAGAGGGAAAAAAACAACAGCCAACCATATTATAGCACTAATCATAGAAATACACAGGGGGTAAACATGCGTTACAGCCGTGTTTGTGTGTAGGAAAGCTAAAGTGTGATAGACATAATGAGATGTTTGATAATGTGAACAATTTTGAGGAGTTACATCAGTGCCACACGGCCCGCAAACTGAAGGTGTTGCCCCACAGCCATGCAAAGCACCGCAAAGTGCCCCCGCCAAAAACTTTAGATGGAAATAAAGTAGACATTGTAACTAACACACATATATATATATATATATATATATATATATATATATATATATATATATATATTGTCTGATAAAACGCAATATGCATGGTAGGGGGAAAATTGAGTAAAAGGGGTTAACCAAAGAATATGTAAACATATGCTAAGAATGCAACTCAGTTTAAAAAAAGTGGCTTGTCTGTGGGCTTGTATATACAACCCCAATTCCAATGAAGTTGAGACGTTGCGTAAAAGTGTAAATAAAAACAGAATACAAATCCTCTTCAACCTTGAATACAACACAAAGACAAGATATTTAATGTTCAAACTGATAAACTTCATTGTTTTTGTGCAAATATTTGCTCATTATTCAAAACCTTATAAGTAAGAAGAAGAATTTTAAATTCTATTCTAGAATTAACAGGAAGCCAATGAAGAGAGGCCAATATGGGTGAGATATGCTCTCTCCTTCTAGTCCCCGTCAGTACTCTAGCTGCAGTATTTTGAATTAACTGAAGGCTTTTTAGGGAACTTTTAGGACAACCTGATAATAATGAATTACAGTAGTCCAGCCTAGAGGAAATAAATGCATGAATTAGTTTTTCAGCATCACTCTGAGACAAGACCTTTCTGATTTTAGAGATATTGCGTAAATGCAAAAAAGCAGTCCTACATATTTGTTTAATATGCGCTTTGAATGACATATCCTGATCAAAAATGACTCCAAGATTTCTCACAGTATTACTAGAGGTCAGGGTAATGCCATCCAGAGTAAGGATCTGGTTAGACACCATGTTTCTAAGATTTGTGGGGCCAAGTACAATAACTTCAGTTTTATCTGAGTTTAAAAGCAGGAAATTAGAGGTCATCCATGTCTTTATGTCTGTAAGACAATCCTGCAGTTTAGCTAATTGGTGTGTGTCCTCTGGCTTCATGGATAGATAAAGCTGGGTATCATCTGCGTAACAATGAAAATTTAAGCAATACCGTCTAATAATACTGCCTAAGGGAAGCATGTATAAAGTGAATAAAATTGGTCCTAGCACAGAACCTTGTGGAACTCCATAATTAACTTTAGTCTGTGAAAAAGATTCCCCATTTACATGAACAAATTGTAATCTATTAGACAAATATGATTCAAACCACCGCAGCGCAGTGCCTTTAATACCTATGGCATGCTCTAATCTCTGTAATAAAATTTTATGGTCAACAGTATCAAAAGCAGCACTGAGGTCTAACAGAACAAGCACAGAGATGAGTCCACTGTCCGAGGCCATAAGAAGATCATTTGTAACCTTCACTAATGCTGTTTCTGTACTATGATGAATTCTAAAACCTGACTGAAACTCTTCAAATAGACCATTCCTCTGCAGATGATCAGTTAGCTGTTTTACAACTACCCTTTCAAGAATTTTTGAGAGAAAAGGAAGGTTGGAGATTGGCCTATAATTAGCTAAGATAGCTGGGTCAAGTGATGGCTTTTTAAGTAATGGTTTAATTACTGCCACCTTAAAAGCCTATGGTACATAGCCAACTAACAAAGATAGATTGATCATATTTAAGATTGAAGCATTAAATAATGGTAGGGCTTCCTTGAGCAGCCTGGTAGGAATGGGGTCTAATAAACATGTTGATGGTTTGGATGAAGTAACTAATGAAAATAACTCAGACAGAACAATCGGAGAGAAAGAGTCTAACCAAATACCGGCATCACTGAAAGCAGCCAAAGATAACGATACGTCTTTGGGATGGTTATGAGTAATTTTTTCTCTAATAGTTAAAATTTTGTTAGCAAAGAAAGTCATGAAGTCATTACTAGTTAAAGTTAATGGAATACTCAGCTCAATAGAGCTCTGACTCTTTGTCAGCCTGGCTACAGTGCTGAAAAGAAACCTGGGGTTGTTCTTATTTTCTTCAATTAGTGATGAGTAGAAAGATGTCCTAGCTTTACGGAGGGCTTTTTTATAGAGCAACAGACTCTTTTTCCAGGCTAAGTGAAGATCTTCTAAATTAGTGAGACGCCATTTCCTCTCCAACTTAGGGGTTATCTGCTTTAAGCTACGAGTTTGTGAGTTATACCACGGAGTCAGGCACTTCTGATTTAAAGCTCTCTTTTTTAGAGGAGCTACAGCATCCAAAGTTGTCTTCAATGAGGATGTAAAACTATTGACGAGATACTCTATCTCACTTACAGAGTTTAGGTAGCTACTCTGCACTGTGTTGGTATATGGCATTAGAGAACATAAAGAAGGAATCATATCCTTAAACCTAGTTACAGCGCTTTCTGAAAGACTTCTAGTGTAATGAAACTTATTCCCCACTGCTGGGTAGTTCATCAGAGTAAATGTAAATGTTATTAAGAAATGATCAGACAGAAGGGAGTTTTCAGGGAATACTGTTAAGTCTTCTATTTCCATACCATAAGTCAGAACAAGATCTAAGATATGATTAAAGTGGTGGGTGGACTCATTTACTTTTTGAGCAAAGCCAATAGAGTCTAATAATAGATTAAATGCAGTGTTGAGGCTGTCATTCTCAGCATCTGTGTGGATGTTAAAATCGCCCACTATAATTATCTTATCTGAGCTAAGCACTAAGTCAGACAAAAGGTCTGAAAATTCACAGAGAAACTCACAGTAACGACCAGGTGGACGATAGATAATAACAAATAAAACTGGTTTTTGGGACTTCCAATTTGGATGGACAAGACTAAGAGTCAAGCTTTCAAATGAATTAAAGCTCTGTCTGGGTTTTTGATTAATTAATAAGCTGGAATGGAAGATTGCTGCTAATCCTCCGCCCCGGCCCGTGCTACGAGCATTCTGACAGTTAGTGTGACTTGGGGGTGTTGACTCATTTAAACTAACATATTCATCCTGCTGTAACCAGGTTTCTGTAAGGCAGAATAAATCAATATGTTGATCAATTATTATATCATTTACCAACAGGGACTTAGAAGAGAGAGACCTAATGTTTAATAGACCACATTTAACTGTTTTAGTCTGTGGTGCAGTTGAAGGTGCTATATTATTTTTTATTTTTGAATTTTTATGCTTAAACAGATTTTTGCTGGTTATTGGTAGTCTGGGAGCAGGCACCGTCTCTACGGGGATGGGGTAATGAGGGGATGGCAGGGGGAGAGAAGTTGCAGAGAGGTGTGTAAGACTACAACTCTGCTTCCTGGTCCCAACCCTGGATAGTCATGGTTTGGAGGATTTAAGAAAATTGGCCAGATTTCTAGAAATGAGAGCTGCTCCATCCAAAGTGGGATGGATGCCGTCTGTCCTAACAAGACCAGGTTTTCCCCAGAAGCTTTGCCAATTATCTATGAAGCCCACCTCATTTTTTGGACACCACTCAGACAGCCAGCAATTCAAGGAGAACATGCAGAAATGCCAACAACATAAAGAAATGCCGCCGCCTTCTCTGGGCCCGAGCTCATTTGAAATGGACAGATGCAAAGTTGAAAAGTGTGCTGTGGTCTGATGAGTCCACATTTCACATTGTTTTTAGATATCATGGATGTTGTGTCCTCTGGACAAAAGAGGATAAAGACCATCCAGATTGTTACCAGCGCAAAGTTCAAAGGCCGGCAGCTGTGATGGTTTGGGGGTGTGTTAGTGCCCATGGTACGGGCAACTTACACATCTGTGATGGCACCATCAATGCTGAAAGGTACATCCAGGTTTTGGAGTAACACATGCTGCCATCCAAGCAACGTCTTTTTCAGGGATGTCCCTGCTTATTTCAGCAAGACAATGCCAAGCCACATTCTGCACGTATTACAACAGCGTGGCTTTGCAGTAAAAGAGTGCAGGTACTAGACTGGCCTGCCTGCAGTCCAGACCTGTCGCCCATTGAAAATGTATGGTGCGTTATGAAGCGCAAAATACGACAACGGAGACCCTGGACTGTTGAACAACTGAAGTCGTACATCAAGCAAGAATGGGAAAGAATTCCACCTACAACTTCAACAATTAGTGTCCTCAGTTCCCAAACGCTTATTGAGTGTTGTTAGAAGGAAAGGTGATGTAACACAGTGGTAAACATACCACTGTCCCAGCTTTTTTTGAATGTGTTTCAGGCATCCATTTCAAAATGAGCAAATATTTGTACAAAAACAAAAAGGTTTATCAGTTTGAACATTAAATATCTTGTCTTTGTGGTGTATTCAATTGAATATAGGTTGAAGAGGATTTTCAAATCGTATTCCGGTTTTATTTACATTTCACACAACGTCCCAACTTCCTTGGAATTGGGGTTGTATTCTCCAGCTTCATTGGCACATACAAGAGGTCGCAAATGTGTGTGTGAGAGAAACTGATAATTAACTCATTTCTTGTCACCATATACATTACACTGCCAGTATTTTAACCACCAAATTTGCTGTTAAAAATCACAAGCAACATGGCCAGCTTTGTTATGTCCTCCTAGCTTCATATTTGTGCCACATTAACAGGATTTTATTCATCCTTTTGTTTTCTTTTGATGCAAGCAGCTAAAGATAAACATCAAATAATTGTTAATGGAAAGCATCACTGTTGTGACAATTGTAACAAATGCAGCAGTGAGTATGGAATCACACACACATGTGCGCGCACACTGGGATCACAGTTAAGTATGTGTACATGTGCACTCTTGTGAGCACAAATGCACTTTTGTTTTGCATCGTCTCTCATTATAATGCTTTGCTGCTGGCCCCAGAGTGGAGGATTACACTAAACCAAATGTGAGCTCTAATCTGGATGAGTTTTGAGCAACTGTTGTTGTCGAGGTTTGACTGGGCTGGAGCTGTTTGGTGACCTAGTTGGTTACTAGACTTCCAGTCACGGTCTGATGAAATCCAATGAAAAGCATTTTTACATTCTGCTGACTGCTGCTCAGTGCGCTCCATTGTGCTCCCCATCGTGGGTACCACATCCTGCCTTCAATGAATATATTCATCTGTGGCTGACTTTGCCAGGGTACTTCTGGAATCCACCCATGTGTGCCACATTTGGTTCAATTCAGTCTGAAAATCAAATTCATTGACCTTAAACTTTGGCAACAAGAATTCTTTAATGGCAATTTTGAGGTCAACGTTTACTGACATACTAAGTTTGTTAGAAAACAGTAAAAGGACCTGGGTGGAGTTGGCCAACACAGGCATACATGAGCTTGGCCCCAGTGACTGAGCTTTAGCAAATTTTACCTTTTGTGGGCAATTCCAGAACCCACAACCATATGCATGCCAACTGTGACACAAATTGAAGTGAAAAAGTTAAACTCTGATCATTGACTTAATGACATTGACCCCAGTGACAAAGCCGACATATGTGAGCCAGGGTTGGTGCAGATGACACTGAAAAATCAAAATTGAGAACACTGTCCCCATCGACCTTGACTTTTACCAAAACAAACCCTTTAAGGGCAATGCTGTGGGTGATGGGCATCCACATATCAAGTTTGGTGGAAATCAGCTAAAGTACCTGGTAGGAGTAGAACAACAAACAGACAGACATATGTTTCTCAAATTATAGTGTGATACACATCTCCGCCAAGTTTCAGGTAGACTGGCATCCAATCCCGCCAGTGTATCAAAGTACTGTGAATCCCCATTTGGATCTAAATTCTCCATACCCGTTTGACTTTTCCTTGAGCCAAGACCCATTATTTTACAAAATCCTACAATGAAAATTACACCGGTCAACAGAAAAAGAAAAAAAAAAAAATTCTTGCATGGACTTTGAGAAGTCGTTTAGGGTTATTTTGGGGTGTTGAATCTAAATCTGAGCTCAGATTTCCTCTATCACATCTCGTTGTTTTGCAATCTACGTGTTCCCTATTGATGGATTACACAAAAGTTGCTTATTCACTCATGAGTTTGACGTCACTAATCATACGTACAATCAGCTTCAAAAGCATAGTTTTTAAACCAGGTTTGTGAAATGTGAACAAGAGCTGTAATATCATTAAGAGGTGTGCGACACTGCAGCTTTTGCTTCAATGATTGATACAAGAAATATGTTTTCATATCTCAAAAATGTGACGTGATTGGCAAAAACTAACACTGGATTCAGATTCAGCGTGTTGTGTGAGCCGCTGAAGAGGAGGTACTGCTGGCCCACCACCACCAGATGGCGCCCTGCTTGGAGTGCGGGCTCCAAGCACGAGAGGGCGTAGGAGCCACTGGAGGTGACAGCTGTCACCTATCAACACCAGCTGTCACCCATCACCACTACAAAGACCAGACTGCAACTCCACCTCCTCGCCGAGAAATCTTCTACCATACAGGTACTTACTTCTCTGCTGAACCTTAATTCGAGTATTAGTCTGATCTCGTTTTGCAGCCGTTTTCCTGGGACGGATACCCTGTCTGCTGAGTTGGCGTTTGGTGTGGACTGCGATGGCTTCGCCTCCCACCCCACCCAGATAAGTGGTTATCTCAGGAGCTGCACGAGTGTGTGATTGGAGGTGGAGGTTCTCCCTCCTAACTGTGTACAGACTGTGGGATTACTGAGTGTGCGAACTCACACTCATCCAGAACTGTTTCTGTTTTCTGCCAGCAGTACCGGGTCTGACTGCTGAAGACAGTGGCCATCTGGGGCGCAGGGCTTGGCGGCTCCGGTGTTCTTCAGGTCCGTTGGTGGTGAGGGCTGTGTGGGATCCGGCTCTTCTCGCACCGGACGTCTCCTATCTTTGAGCCTGCCACACGTCACCTTTTGTCGGATTGATATAACGCATATTTGTATCTGTCTGTATTACGTTGTGCACCTTCACAACATTAAATTGTTACTGTTTGGCTATTCCATTGTCCCTTCATTAACGCCCCCTGTTGTGGGTCCGTGTCACGACACTTCCCCAACACAGCACCTCCAAATTACCTAACATCCCCTGAAAAACTCCATGCAAGAAAATCTGATTGTAAACTTGAACAGTAATTTGTTTTCTGACTTTTTACTTTTTCCCATATTTGTATGAGAAGAATCAATATTATGTGTCTGCGCAAACCTCCAAGACTATCAAAGACGAAACCTTCCACTTAGTGAATCTCAAATCACAGCGACCGTCACAAACACACCAAGTTAGTTTAGTCCGGAAATCTTTTAAAGTCAAACACAATATGTGACTTTGAGCCAAAGCCACCTTTTTATTATTTTTAATCTTCTCATGCTCTTCATATGAAAAAGGCCAAGCCACCCTCTGACAATTCAGACATCTGATGACCACAGAGCCAAGAAAAAGGATCAGATTTAGACTTTGTACGGGAAAATGGGCCCGATTTTCCTCACGACCCGCATCCCAGCTGACATTTTACACCACCACAAACAATGAAAGCACGTTTTCTTTTCTCTTAACCGCATTTCTTGTCTCTTTTTCCCTGTAATGTCGTCATCCTGCAACCGCGGTTTGGTCACGCAGTCTTGAAGCATTTCCTGAACGGGTGAGGAAATCATGAACGCTGTTAACATTTTACCTTCCTCAGCATGATTTATTTATTTATTTATTTATTGTTTTACAGCAAAAACTCTGTTGAAACAGCTGCCGGAGCCTGTTAGTCACGGTGAGACATGACGAGCATCCGTCATCAAGACCGAGTGGCATTAAGGTAACAAATGGACGTAATAAAGAAGCACAGTGATTCACTGTTGACATATGTTGTGTTTCTAAAACTAATTTCCCCAGCTGTTCAGTAAAAATACAACGAGGTGATCATTTCATGTGGAGTAACAATATGGGGGGGAAAAATTCTAATTTGCAATGATAAAGGCTCTTGAGTGATATGTGTCAGAGGTAGACGGTGAGGTGGGCTGTGAATTTCATTACTTATTTTTAGACTCTGAATATCCTGATGAGTGTATGCCCTCGTCATTCTGAGAAGGTTGGCATGCTACTTATAATATTATTGTTAGCAGTAAGGCACGTCAAATGGAAAAATACACAGAGGCGTAACCAAAGGTTGAGTAATTACTTTTCTAGTTCCATATCACTTTTTTTGAGTCACAACTTTACCATGAGAATGTTTGCACTGTTCACATATGGTCCCATATGCACTTCTTTTTCAAATATTTGTTCTTAATAGGAAGCAGAGGTGGTGTCATAATAAATTGTGTTTTCATAATTTAATATTTGCCTTTGTGTTGCTTTTTTTGTGCCAAAATCATTCCAACCCTTTATCTATTTATTTATTCTGCCCTTTTCCCCTCCTCTAAGGTACTGTTGCTGAAACTGGACTCGGGACCTGGATTGCCTGCTGGACCACTGAATGACCACTTACCACCCGAGACAGTGGGCCTGAATGATACCACTGAGCTACAACACTTACTGACATGAAATTGGGACTTTTATACCCCGGTCACACATAGCCAGAATCACGCAGAATGGCGTCAGAATGACAAATCGGTGCACATCCAAAAAGTGTCAGATTTCAGTTCCAAAATGTTCTGTCAGCCATCTGCGAGAGTCCACACAGTTGGTCAAAATCAGCTGGCAGCCCCGAATTTGATGCACCTGTTCAAAACCCTCAGCGTGCCGTTGAGATGGGACACCTATCCAATGGTGGTCCATGTGTAATCTGAGGACATTTAAGATGCATGTAATTTAATAAACACAAACACAATAACAACATCTATAAACCCAGAGAATATATTCACGAGAACTTTAGGCACAATATACAAAGAGTTTAATTCTGTTGTCCGTGTGTCTGGCAACTGGCAACTTGCTTCTGACGGATTGTTTGTTGCTGTGACGCCACTCTGAACTTCACACAGTTATATACACTTCTTTTATTTCTGTTTAGCACTCTTCTGGTTATTAATTGTATCTACTCTGAACGTTATTTAACAACAGTCCTGTTGTGAATCGCTAGCAGTTAGCATTTGCTAGCGGTTAGCATTCGCTGGTGGTTAGCTTTCACTAGCTAGGTCGACCCCTCCCCTCTCCGTCGTTACTTTTTATAGCTGTTTCTTTTTTACCCATTTAATACTTCTGTTCATTTTTCAGTCAAACTGCTGTGAATTTAAGTAATTATTTTACTCCTGTGTAAAATCTTAGGAGCGGCTAGCATTGTCACTAGCGGTTAGCTTGCGTTAGCTATTTCGGACCCCGTCATCATTTTTTCATTTCATTTTTTTACACTCCTGTTAGTTAATTAACTGTTTAGTGTATTTTATAGCTGCTGCTTTTTTTTTTTTTTACCTGTTTAATACTTCTGTTAGTTTTTCAGTGTAACTGCTGTGAATTTTAATTCATTTATTTGCGTCTGTGTGAGCCTTAGGAGTGGTTAGCTTATCCATTATGGGTTAGCTTGTGTTTGCTTGGCTACATTCTTGAATTTCGTAGTGCACAAAGTACACTACTAATTCTACTTTACACCCTCCGTAAATCCTGCGTGATGTTGGAAGATAAGGTGGCTCTCTTAGAGAGCCGTGTCCATAAGTTAGAGCAGCTTCTTAGTTTAGTGGAGTTAGATGTTACGAGCACTCCAGATGAGGTAGTGTTGGGCCGGCTAGCGAGCCCATTAGCATCAGCTTAGAAACGCTGGCTGTGGAGGACGGCTTTCGGACTGTGGCTAGGCGGAGGAAGTCCCGTAGGGCTTGGTGCCCGGTTGTGGCACCCCGATCACACTCGCCAGTGCGAACTGTGAATTGGTTGGATTTGCCTGATTTCAATTCTCTAAGCCAGGGATTTTCAACCTTTTTTGAGCCGCGGCACCCTTTTTATATTTACAAAATCCTGCGGCACACCACTGTCATGTGTCACGTGTCACGCACCACTAACTCGACTGTCTCTACACAGTGCATTAGCACGTTAGCAACACGTGCAGTACAGATATGATGTAACATGGTATACTATAGTCATGGAGCTGTATATAAAAACTAGAGAGCGCAGTCCCAACGCTGCACACTAAACGAAAACGTCCCTTCATGGACAGCGACATGACGTCTCCTAACCGGGCAAAATATTGACGAAGTACCCGGATGTTAATGCATTTTCAATGGAGATTCGCGACTGAACACACTCCGAAAAATGCTCGCAAAATACGTGTTAAAATGCCATTTTGTCCTGGATATCGAGCCAGTAAAATTAAATTACATGAAATTATGTCAGGAAAGTATTAAACTTATTCTGACACACACATTCACAAATATTAGTGTTGAAAGTTACACGGATCTGCGCTGATAAGCTACGCTGCTCGGCTGAGCTGCTGCTGTGTTCAACGCAGCGCAGCTCCTAAACCATTACAATACATTTATATACATTATATTTTTACACAATTATCCTTTATTGACCGAGTTTCATTCATAAAGTCAGCGGTGTGTGTGTGCACATCTCTGTGTGTGTGGAAGCACAGCGCGGGTCATTAATCTCATTATTTTAAGGTGCAAAAAAAAACAAAAACTCCCCAGTCTTGTCGAACAATTTTTAGTCACTAACGACAAGAATTTTAACTAGACATTGGTCTAGCAGTGGAAAATATCAACTAGACATAAGTGAAATTAATAATCCGTGTCATCGGGCGACACAGGTACGGCAGGAGACATACAGCTGTTTATCATCCAAATATCACGGTCAAAGTGACAACAATAACCAAAACCACTTACTTATGGAAGGAAATATTGTCTCCCTTGTTCCTCCGTTTGTGACTTTGCCAAATGCGCAGCTTTCCGGCATATTCCACCTGTTGCTTGACGAGACTAAGTGAACTTCTATGCACACAAATCACTAACTTGCCCGGAATTAAAATGGCGATCACGCCTCCTTGTCGGCACACGGCTCAGCGCTACTGCGAGCTTTGCTGCCATCTACTGGTATAAAATAGCATTACACCATCTGCCACACTATTACAGCACATACACCCTATAATGGTGATATTTGATAATTGCCCATGGCACCCCTGACGATCGATCATGGCACCCTAGGGTGCCGCGGCACACCGGTTGAGAATGCTCTAAGCCCACAAGTGACTTCCACTCCTGTCTCCAGTCGGAAACACCAGACTTTAGTGATAGGGGATTCTATCACCCGCAAAGTCAGGTTATAGACGGCGACTGACGTTAAATGTATTCCTGGGGCCAGAGCTCCCGACATTGCATCTCATCTTAGGGTGCTGACGCTGCAGAAGGGAAGACAGATGAAGGAACATGACATGAGATATAGTCACATAGTTATTCGCGTTGGCACCAATGATATCAGGATGACGCACTCAGAGGTCACAAAAATGGACATAGAGAGGACTTGTGACCTTGCCAGAAAGATGTGTCGGCATTGATTAATAGTCTCTGGTCCCCTCCCCTCCCGGGGTACTGATGAGGCATTTAGCAGGCTGACATCGTTAAACAGGTGGCTGGCGCAGTTTTATAGACAGCAAGGCTTTAGCTTTATTGATAACTGGCCTTCGTTCTGGGGCCGCCGTGGCTTGCTGATGCCGGACGGCCTCCACCCTACTGGGGAAGGCGCCGCCATCTTGTCTGCGAACACAGATAGAGCTCTACAGGGAGGGTAACATTAGGAATCTACAGCAGGCCACGGAGCAGTTGCTTAGAGACCCTGCAAGGCTTAGGACAAATGTGGGTGTGGAATCCATTAGCTTAGTGGGAATTTAGTGCAGAATAAATCCCTATGGTGATAGGCAGTTTATTTGCCAGGGAGGGGAATTTCAACATGTTGAGACTGTGGTCTGCTTCTGTAGTCGTGTCCATAAAAATCATAGAGGGATATGCTTTCCAAACTTAATACCCATTACTATATTGGATGATGTTGAAATTGAGGATGGCCCAGTGGTTGTTCCAGCAACATCAAAGATTTTGTGTCTGCACCTACTCACACGCATGAAATGTCTGCAAACCTAAGCTTACTTCTAGCATCTTATATATGCTACTCTGGGAACCACCCTAAACCCAACAGGTTCAACTGTCAACCCCACTGAGGTCCTTAGACTGGGTCTCATTAACATACGATCACTGTCCTCAAAATCATTATTGATCAATGATCTAATTATTGACCATCACTTAGATATGATTGGGCTATGTGAAACCTGGCTTAACCTACAGCTGTCCTCCCCTTAAATGAGGCTGCCCCCCAGCATATACATTTAGTCACGTCCCTCATGATGCAAAGCAAGGCAGGGGTGTTGCTCTTATTTATAAATCTAGGTTTAGCTTATTAGCTGTTTGGGGGTTACAAATATCACTGTTTGGCATCTGATTCTGTGCTCTGTTCAGGATATTACACATTGCCAAGGTCAGAAGAATAAAAATCAGTCGTATTACTTTGTCACTGGCCCATATTCTGAATTCTTAGATGAATTTGGTGCGTTCATCCTCTAACCTGTCAACTAGTTTAGATAACATTCTGATCATTGGTGACTAACATTCATATAAATAAGCCTTCTGATCCCCTCTACAAATCATTTCTGGAAATTGTGGATGCTTTAGGATTTCGGCAATGCATTTCGGGATTCGCCCCACATTAGTGGAAATACCCTGGATTCTGGTTCTCGCACGTGGGTATTGCTGTCACGAATATTGACATCATCATCTTACATCAGTGGTGTCTGATCACTCACTTATTAAGTTTACAGTTTTGCTGCCGTGTTTAGTGAACAACAACCTTAATATATCATTACGGCGATGCATCAACTCCTCAACTAAGGCTGAACTCAAAGCTAGACTGCCTGATGTCTTAACTTCACATATGACAAATACCCAGTCAGTAGACAGACGTGTGGATTGTTTAAACTCAGTGGTTCAAACACTCGACATGATTGCACCACCTGTGTTAGAAACCACGCTCCCCCAAATCACAGTCACCTTGGTTCACTGAGTATCTGTATGAGCTCAAGCATAAAGTAAGTGGTCTAGAACGAATGGCGTCGTTCAAAATTAGAAGTATTTTACTTTGCGTGGCATGATGCTATCTTAGACTATAAGCATGCATTATTGGCTACAAAGCGGACTTACTACTCTGATTTGATCAACAAAAACAAGCATAACTCAAAGTTCTTGATCGACACGGTGGCAACACTTATGCATTGACAACCACCTGTAGTTCGCTCTCCTTTTACAGCACAAGATTTCCTGGATTACTTTGGGAAGAAAATAGAAGACATCAGGTTAAACATATCCCAGCATGCCTTAACCCAGCCACTACACCCTGCTATTGAGGTGGGCGCCACTACTGAGGTATTACCTAGATTTACAGAATTTGATAGTATCTCACTAGGCATGCTGACAAAACTCGTAATGTCAACAAAAGGCACAACCTGTTTATTTGATCCTATACCAACAAAACTGTTCAAGGACCTGTGGCCCACTCTTGGGCTAACTGTGCTGGAAATTATTAATCTTTCTTTAACTTCTGGATCTATTCCTAAATGTTTCAAATCTGCAGTGATTAAACCATTACTTAAGAAACCTAATCTTGACCCTAGTGTATTGACAAAATATCGGCCAATATCAAATCTATAATTTTTCTCTAAAATTCTGGAAAAAGTGATGTCACGGCAGCTCACAGACTATTTTACTGAGAATAATCTCTTTGAGCCACTGCAGTCTGCTTTTAGAAAATATCCACAGAGATGGCTTTCACTAAAGTGGTGAATGATCTTCTGCTTACAATGGATTTGAACACCACTACGGTTCTGTTGCTGTTAGATCTCAGTGCTGCATTTGATACAGGTATATCATCATATTCTACTTGATAAGGCTGGAAAATCATTTTGGGATTACTGGGAGTGCCCTTGCATGGCTGACGTCAGACTTGACCAGTCGTTCTCACTGTGTTTTTGACAGTAACACTACATGTACCTTAGTGATATGAAATTGGGGGTTCCACAGGGGTCCTGTCTTAGGCCCCTTGCTTTCCTCCCTTTATATAGCACCCCTTGGGCACATATTGCGGCGTTTGGGATTACCTTTCACTGCTATGCAGATGATACTCAGTTATAAATGCCGATAACTGCTGGCAATCTCATTCACATAAAATCCTTAGAAGATTGCCTTGCAGCAGTGAGAAGTTGGATGTCTAGAAACTTCCTACTTTTAAACTCTGATAAGACTGAAATGATGGTTCTTGGTCCAGTGAGACATCGGCATCAATTTGACCAGTTAACGCTCAGCCTCAGCTCGTGTGTCATACATCACACTGACAAAGTTGAGGAACCTTGGGGGTAATTTTTTGATCCTTCGTTGTCCTTTGGCCTCCACATTAGAAATATTACTAGGACTGCTTTCTTCCACCTGCGAAATATAGCGAAGATTTGTCGCATCCTGTCTATGGCTGATGCTGAGACCCTGATCCAAGCATTTATCTCTTCTAGATTGGGCTACTGCAATGTTCTATTTTCTGGTTTACCACAGTCCAGCATTAGGGGTCTCCAATTGGTTCAAAATGCTGCAGCCAGACTTTTGACACGAAGCAGAAAGTTCAACCACATTACACCCATTTTGGCATTGCTTCACTGGCTTCCTGTCCTAGTGAAATCAGATTTTAAGGTTCTGCTACTAACCGATAAAATTATTCATGGACTGGCACCTCCCTACCTAGCTGACCTAATTAAACCTTACGTACCAGCCCGGTCTTTACGTTCTTAGGGTGCAGGACTACTTTGTGTCCCTAAGGTGAATAAGAAGTCTGCGGGTCACAGAGCTTTCTCTTATCGTGCCCCTGTTCTGTGGAATGATCTCCCTGCGTCAATAAAACAGTCAGATTCTGTGGAGATTTTCAAGTCCAGACTTAAGATGCACTTATTTTCCCTTTCATATGGCTAGCATACTAGAGTTTACTACAGTTTTGTTTTACGCTTTTTATACTTTTAATTCATTTATTAGTAATTGGAGCAGGCTGTGGCCTCAACTTTACCTAAATTCTGGGTCTTTTAGTGAAGTTTAGGGCTAGTGGCCGGCGATCACCTTAGTATTTCTCTGTTTTCTTGTTGTTTAATGCTGGCAAATTATACAGTATTTTTTGTCTTTCTGATGCATGATTCTGTTTTTTCTCTCTGTTTAAGATGCAGCTCCATCCAGAGATGGGAGTTGTATTCGTGTTGGCTGTCCTGTGCGCCAATAGCATTTCTTGTATATTCATCCGCGAATTGTTCTGTGAATTGTTCTGTAATTTATGTTTGTAGCATGGCCCAAGCAGAGGGTCACCCCTTTGAGTCTGGTCTGCTTGAGGTTTCTTCCTCAGAGGGAGTTTTTCCTTACCACTGTTGCTCTGGGGGTTGGTAAGGTTAGACCTTACCTGTGAATCACTTTGTGGCAACTCTGTTGTGATTTGGGGCTATATAAATGAAAATAAATTGAAATTGAAATTGAATTGAAATTGAGGACCATCTGACCACAATTTACACATTCTGATGGCAGGAAAAATTAGGCAGGTGCATAAATTTTGGCACCCCAGCAGAAAAAAAAAACATCAATATTTAGTAGATCCTCCTTTTTCAGAAATAACAGCCTCTAAACACTTCCTATAGCTTCCAGTGACAGTCTGGATTCTGGTTGAAGGTATTTTGGACCATTCTTCTTGACAAAACATCTCAGGTTTGTTGGTTTCCGAGCATGGACAGCCTGCTTAAAATCACACCACAGATTTTCAATAATATTCAGGTCTGGGGACTGAGATGGCCATTCCAGAAGGTTATACTTGTTCCTCTGCATGAATGCCTTAGTAGATTTTGAGCAGTGTTTAGGTTCGTTGTCTTGTTGAAAGATCCAGCCCCTGCGCAACTTCAACTTTGTCACTGATTCGTGAACATTGTTCTAAAAAATCTGCTGATATTGACTGGAATCCATGTGACCCTCAACTTTAACGAGATTCCAAGTACCTGCACTGGCCACACAGCATGATGGAGCTGTAGGGGAGGTGATGGTCTAGAAGGGAGGTGATGGTCTAGTGCAGGGGTGGCCAAGTTTGGTCCTCGAGAGCCACATTCCTGACACTCTTAGTTGTCTTCCTGCTCCAACACACCTGAATCCAATGAAAGCCTCATTAGCAGACTTTTAATGAGGCTTTCATTGGATTCAGGTGTGTTGAGAAGACAACTAAGAGTGTCAGGAATGTGGCTCTCGAGGACCGAACTTGGCCACCCCTGGTCTAGTGGTTAAGGTGTTGGGCTTGAGACCAGAAGATCCTGGGTTCAAATCCTCGCCTGACTGGAAAATCACTAAGGTCTTTAATCCCCTATTGCTCCCGGTTTGTAGTGAGCGCCTTGTATGGCAGCACCTGACATCGGGGTGAATGTGAGGCATAATTGTAAAGCGCTTTGAGCGTCTGATGCAGATGGAAAAGCGCTATATAAATGCAGTCCATTTACCATTTACCATTTATGGAGCCACTTCCAAATTTTACTGTAGGAAGCAAAAATTTGTCTTGGAATGCTGTGTTCTTTTTCAGCCATGCATGTGGCCCCTTGTTATGTCCAAATAACTAAATTTTAGTTTCATCAATCCACAGCACCTTATTCAAAAATGAAGCTGGCTTGTCCAAATGTGCTTTAGCATACCTCAAGCGACTGTTTGTGGCATGTGCACAGAAGAGGCTTCCTCTGCATTACAGCATCTCTTTGTGTAAAGTACGCTGTATAGTTGAACGATGCACAGAGACACTATTTGCAGCAAGATCATGTTGTAGGTCTTTGGAGCAGGTCTGTGGGTTGACTATGACTGTTCTCACCATCGTTTGCTTCAGCTTTTCTGAGATTTTTCTTGGCCTGCCACTTCAGGCCTAGTACTGTGCCTGCGGTCTTCCATTTCCTCACTATGTTCCTCACAGTGGAAAGTGACAGCTGAAATCTCTGAGATAGTTTTTTGTATCCTTCCCCTAAACCATGATGTTGAACAATCTTTGTTTTCAGGTCATTTGAGAGTTGTTTAGAGGCTCCCATGTTGCCACTCATTAGAAGAGATGCAAAGAGGGGAAACATTTGCAAATGGCCACCTTAAATACCCTTTCTCATGATTGGATTCACCTGTGTAAGGAGGACAAGGGTCAATGAGCTTACCAAACCAATTTTGTGTTCCAATAATTAGTGCTAAATGTATTCAAATCAATAAAATGACAAGGGTGTACAAATTTATGCACCTGCCCCATTTTGTTTAAATTATTGCACACTTTCTGTAAATACTAGAAACTTCATTTCACTTCTCAAACATCAGTGTGTTCATCTGCTATATGATATATTTAACTGAAATTTCTGATGCAGATAACCAAGGATTTATAAAGAAAAATCATGAAAATTATCAAGGGTGCCCAAACGGTTGCATACAACTGTATAATAATGTCCACCCCCGGGAGCACAAAGGAACCGTTGAAATGTATGTGGCACGCTTCATTAAGATAATAATTCTGAATTATTATCATTTACAGTGAATGAACAGCGGCTATCAAACCAAAAGCACTGTGTGCTACTGTGCGCACACTGCCACGAATCTGAACAGGCTGTTATAGCCACAGTAGACCTTAAAGTACAGATATTTGTCCATTCGTTCCCATGGGCAATGTAAATAATGTGAACTGTTGTCTCCATCATATCTGTATACAACACAGGCAGCTGCACCTCTCCGTGGTGCGCAGTAACATCACCGCATGCACCAGGCTTGGAGCTGAATGGATTTCACGCTGTAATAAATGATCACCTAACTCTGTAGGAGCTATGACATGGAATTGTTGTGCCAGGCCATTACACCATAATAAACATGAATCTCACCTCCAACAGCAGTCCAGGAGCGCAGTGTGAATGTGTACGTGGAGCCAGGACTGCAGCCTGTGGTTAAAATCTTCTCACCCAAAATAAAAAATAAATCCCATGTGATAATCCAACCATTGCGGTGTCCAGAGCTCCGCTGTGCTCCTGAAGTGAGCCAAAACACACACACACAAAAAAGAAATTAAAATTCGCTGGAAAAGCGCTGCGGCTGATGCATGGGACAGCAGGGCACACTGCCAGCAAATTTTCAGCTGTCCAGTGGCACATGCGCCCCATGCGCGACTCATGCAGCATTATGCATACACACGGATGAGTGATAATTGCAGTCCCACACGTGTGTGTGTGTGTGGCGCCTGTGTGCGGACAGTGCTGCCTCCCACTCTGCCCCATGTTTCCCATCCAGACATTTGGACATCGGCCAGTCTTCAGCGCCTTTTATGGCCATCTGACAGCAGTCTGTGTCATCTACCTATTGTCTACATGCGCTTTGGATGCCATTGTGCAGGTTTGGACGAGGTCATCTGGATGCGTTCTGACACGGCTGACCACACCTCTTTTCCTCCCGACTGCCTCAAATTATGGCAATATTTGCTGCATCGGGTTGGTTCCTGCACATTCTTGCTATGTGTGATGGGGGCTTTAGAATCAGATCTGTTCTGAACTGTATTTTACATACTGTTTTTGCATGGGTTTTGGTCATTGGACTTTATTTTATGTTCTCTGTTATAGTTAGAATGGTCTAAGCAGTAGGCCACCCTCCTGAGTCTGGTCTGCTTGAGATTTCTTCCTCAAAAAAACTAGAGGAAGTTTTTCCTTATCACTGTCACCTATGTGCTTGCTCAGGTGGGTTGGTGAGGTTAGACCTCAACCATGCAAAGCACCTTGGAATGACTTGTGATTTTACGCTATACGTATAAATAAATTGAATTGAATTATTGACATTTTATTATAGAAACGAGCTGTGCCGATTCCAGATCAAATCATATCTGTCAAGGCCTTTTATGCTGGCCTACATATTGTCGGGAAATTTTTTTCTTAATTTAATATTTTCATTTATGTTGCATGTTTTTTCCCCAAAAATCACTCAACACATTTATTTATTGGCATTTATTGATAAAATTAAATGATTTAATTCATAAACAGACACAAACAGGCAACCAGAGGTTCCACTGGGAAAAACTGTGGATGAAAATTTGGACATATTTCACACAGGTTATGCTGGCTATGTGCTGGACAGGTAACAACGCTGGCAGGTGTGTCAGTTGTCAATGCGAATGTTAGTTGGAGTCAAAATGTTTTTATTTAGTTTCACAAAATGAGTCAGTGGGGAGATTTATGTTTCTGCACAGCTTTATGAGATATATTTTCCTAGTTGTGAGTCAGAAATTCCGAGTTCCCAGTTTCCAGCAAATGCAGCATGAACTTCAACATTGTGCATGTGCTTCCTCCCTCACGTCGTCTGCAAGATCACACACAGGGAATTTCCTTCCATTTTGCAATAAACCACAGAGATTAAAAACTGGATTCCAACACAAAGCAAATTTGATAGAAAAAGCTAAAGGGGCGGCAGCTGTAATGGTGACACTGATGATGTTTAATACCTTTGTACAGTGTCAGACACAATGAAGATGGAACATGGTTGAGGAGTTTCTGGACTGCGTGAGGGGTCAAGGTGCAGTTGCTAAGAGACGACAGTGAAGTGAGGGGCTAAAGGAACAGGAGGAATGACTCACAGAGGGAAAAAAGAGAAAATGATCTGCCTGCACGTCACAATCAAAACACAATGAGCATGAAGCTGCTTTCAAATATATTTCAGGTTATATTTGTATTACGTTAAACTGCAGCTCAGCTCTCTGTTGTTGCATCACTGTGACACCTTTTAGTGTGGCGCCAGTCTGATAACCAGGATTTTATATTGGCTGGGGAGAGTTTTGTAAAGTGGGGATCGTTTGCATGAAAGAACAAAAAGTATCAAGGCTGTCGACCAAAGAAGAAGCCATTAATTCAAACTAAAATCACTCAGAAGCATTAAAAAGTAATTACACACTTCATTACCTGAGCCATCCACCAGGCAGATACAGTAGTGTTCAGAATAATAGTAGTGCTATGTGACTAAAAAGATTAATCCAGGTTTTGAGTATATTTCTTATTGTTACATGGGAAACAAGGTACCAGTAGATTCAGTAGATTCTCACAAATCCAACAAGACCAAGCATTCATGATATGCACACTCTTAAGGCTATGAAATTGGGCTATTAGGGAAAAAAGTAGAAAAGGGGGTGTTCACAATAATAGTAGCATCTGCTGTTGAAGCTACAAACTCAAACTATTATGTTCAAACTGCTTTTTAGCAATCCTGTGAATCAGTAAACTAGTGTTTAGTTGTATAACCACAGTTTTTCATGATTTCTTCACATCTGCGAGGCATTAATTTTGTTGGTTTGGAACCAAGATTTTGCTGGTTTACTAGTGTGCTTGGGGTCATTGTCTTGTTGAAACACCCATTTCAAGGGCATGTCCTCTTCAGCATAAGGCAACATGACCTCTTCAAGTATTTTGACATATCCAAACTGATCCATGATACCTGGCATGCGATATATAGGCCCAACACCATAGTAGGAGAAACATGCCCATATCATGATGCTTGCACCACCATGCTTCACTGTCTTCACTGTTAACTGTGGCTTGAATTCAGAGTTTGGGGGTCATCTCACAAACTGTCTGCGGCCCTTGGACCCAAAAAGAACAATTTTACTCTCATCAGTCCACAAAATATTCCTCCATTTCTCTTTAGGCCAGTTGATGTGTTCTTTTGCAAATTGTAACCTCTTCTGCACATGTCTTTTATTTAACAGAGGGACTTTGCAGGGGATTCTTGCAAATACATTAGCGTCACACAAGCGTCTTCTAACTGTCACAGCACTTACAGGTAACTCCAGACTGTCTTTGATCATCCTGGAGCTGATCAATGGGTGAGCCTTTGCCATTCTGGTATTCTTTTCCACCACAACACTGTAATGTCCCTTTAAACAGTTTGTATGAAAGATTGTTTGGGTATTTCTATGGAGATAAACAGTGACATCAGAGCACATGTATATAGCGCCAAATCACAACAAACAGTTGCCCCCAAGGCGCTTTATATTGTAAGGCAATGGTGTGGTGTAAATTACATTTACAAGGCCAATAGTGCCCGTAGTTAAAGAATCACCCACTAGCAATAATATTTTAGCATTCATAATAAAAGGATAATAGTGTAGATAGCACCTTGGAGGATGGTTTTGTTGCTTGCATCGGCCAAGGCACAGTGGGTCTATCTCCTGCTTTACTCTGTGTGTGTCTGATCTTGTCAAGGGAGGTTTGAAAAAAGAAAATTCATTTGTGCTTTCATTTAGTTTGGAAACAATGACTGGAAAATGACAAAGTAATGTCTTAAAATGACGTATTCTACTGCAAATCAACTGTACCTGTAACACAATTTTCATTTTGTGTAATAACCTCATGTTCCTCAGTGGCTCCCTTTTATGATGCATATTAAGATTAGACACAACTGCTACTTTTAACATCATCACACCCCTTGAGCTTTGTGATTTTTCTATTTTTTTGCATATGTCACTCTTGTATGAGTCACAGCTGGCTCGTTAACATTAACAATATATACAATTTCAATATTGCACCACCAATTTGCTACAGTGTTTCACCCAGGAATTAAGTGAGTAACACACAAAAGAACATTCAACAAACAAAAGGGAGTGACAATAACAATGACAGTGAACAACAAGGATGCAAACAAAGAAAATGAGAGGGAAAAAAACAACAGCCAACCATATTATAGCACTAATCATAGAAATACACAGGGGGTAAACATGCGTTACAGCCGTGTTTGTGTGTAGGAAAGCTAAAGTGTGATAGACATAATGAGATGTTTGATAATGTGAACAATTTTGAGGAGTTACATCAGTGCCACACGGCCCGCAAACTGAAGGTGTTGCCCCACAGCCATGCAAAGCACCGCAAAGTGCCCCCGCCAAAACTTTAGATGGAAATAAAGTAGACATTGTAACTAACACCATATATATATATATATATATTATATATATATATATATTATATATATATTGTCTGATAAAACGCAATATGCATGGTAGGGGGAAAATTGAGTAAAAGGGGTTAACCAAAGAATATGTAAACATATGCTAAGAATGCAACTCAGTTTAAAAAAAGTGGCTTGTCTGTGGGCTTGTATATACAACCCCAATTCCAATGAAGTTGAGACGTTGCGTAAAATGTAAATAAAAACAGAATACAAATCCTCTTCAACCTTGAATACAACACAAAGACAAGATATTTAATGTTCAAACTGATAAACTTCATTGTTTTTGTGCAAATATTTGCTCATTATTCAAAACCTTATAAGTAAGAAGAAGAATTTTAAATTCTATTCTAGAATTAACAGGAAGCCAATGAAGAGAGGCCAATATGGGTGAGATATGCTCTCTCCTTCTAGTCCCCGTCAGTACTCTAGCTGCAGTATTTTGAATTAACTGAAGGCTTTTTAGGGAACTTTTAGGACAACCTGATAATAATGAATTACAGTAGTCCAGCCTAGAGGAAATAAATGCATGAATTAGTTTTTCAGCATCACTCTGAGACAAGACCTTTCTGATTTTAGAGATATTGCGTAAATGCAAAAAAGCAGTCCTACATATTGTTTAATATGCGCTTTGAATGACATATCCTGATCAAAAATGACTCCAAGATTTCTCACAGTATTACTAGAGGTCAGGGTAATGCCATCCAGAGTAAGGATCTGGTTAGACACCATGTTTCTAAGATTTGTGGGGCCAAGTACAATAACTTCAGTTTTATCTGAGTTTAAAAGCAGGAAATTAGAGGTCATCCATGTCTTTATGTCTGTAAGACAATCCTGCAGTTTAGCTAATTGGTGTGTGTCCTCTGGCTTCATGGATAGATAAAGCTGGGTATCATCTGCGTAACAATGAAAATTTAAGCAATACCGTCTAATAATACTGCCTAAGGGAAGCATGTATAAAGTGAATAAAATTGGTCACCAGAACCTTGTGGAACTCCATAATTAACTTTAGTCTGTGAAAAGATTCCCCATTTACATGAACAAATTGTAATCTATTAGACAAATATGATTCAAACCACCGCAGCGCAGTGCCTTTAATACCTATGGCATGCTCTAATCTCTGTAATAAAATTTTATGGTCAACAGTATCAAAAGCAGCACTGAGGTCTAACAGAACAAGCACAGAGATGAGTCCACTGTCCGAGGCCATAAGAAGATCATTTGTAACCTTCACTAATGCTGTTTCTGTACTATGATGAATTCTAAAACCTGACTGAAACTCTTCAAATAGACCATTCCTCTGCAGATGATCAGTTAGCTGTTTTACAACTACCCTTTCAAGAATTTTTGAGAGAAAAGGAAGGTTGGAGATTGGCCTATAATTAGCTAAGATAGCTGGGTCAAGTGATGGCTTTTTAAGTAATGGTTTAATTACTGCCACCTTAAAAGCCTATGGTACATAGCCAACTAACAAAGATAGATTGATCATATTTAAGATCGAAGCATTAAATAATGGTAGGGCTTCCTTGAGCAGCCTGGTAGGAATGGGGTCTAATAAACATGTTGATGGTTTGGATGAAGTAACTAATGAAAATAACTCAGACAGAACAATCGGAGAGAAAGAGTCTAACCAAATACCGGCATCACTGAAAGCAGCCAAAGATAACGATACGTCTTTGGGATGGTTATGAGTAATTTTTTCTCTAATAGTTAAAATTTTGTTAGCAAAGAAAGTCATGAAGTCATTACTAGTTAAAGTTAATGGAATACTCAGCTCAATAGAGCTCTGACTCTTTGTCAGCCTGGCTACAGTGCTGAAAAGAAACCTGGGGTTGTTCTTATTTTCTTCAATTAGTGATGAGTAGAAAGATGTCCTAGCTTTACGGAGGGCTTTTTTATAGAGCAACAGACTCTTTTTCCAGGCTAAGTGAAGATCTTCTAAATTAGTGAGACGCCATTTCCTCTCCAACTTAGGGTTATCTGCTTTAAGCTACGAGTTTGTGAGTTATACCACGGAGTCAGGCACTTCTGATTTAAAGCTCTCTTTTTTAGAGGAGCTACAGCATCCAAAGTGTCTTCAATGAGGATGTAAACTATTGACGAGATACTCTATCTCACTTACAGAGTTTAGGTAGCTACTCTGCACTGTGTTGGTATATGGCATTAGAGACATAAAGAAGGAATCATATCCTTAACCTAGTTACAGCGCTTTCTGAAAGACTTCTAGTGTAATGAAACTTATTCCCCACTGCTGGGTCGTTCATCAGAGTAAATGTAAATGGTTATTAAGAAATGATCAGACAGAAGGAGTTTTCCGGGACTACTGTTAAGTCTTCTATTTCCATACCATAAGTCAGAACAAGATCTAAGATATGATTAAAGTGGTGGGTGGACTCATTTTACTTTTTGAGCAAAGCCAATAGAGTCTAATATAGATTAAATGCAGTGTTGATGCTGTCATTCTCAGCATCTGTGTGGATGTTTAAAATCGCCCACTATAATTATCTTATCTGAGCTAAGCACTAAGTCAGACAAAGGTCTGAAAATTCACAGAGAAACTCACAGTAACGACCAGGTGGACGAAGATAATAACAAATAAAACTGGTTTTTGGGACTTCCAATTGGATGGACAAGACTAAGAGTCAAGCTTTCAAATGAAATTAAAGCTCTGTCTGGGTTTTTGATTAATTAATAAGCTGGAATGGAAGATGCTGCTAATCCTCCGCCCCGGCCCGTGTACGAGCATTCTGACAGTTAGTGTGACTTGGGGGTGTTGACTCATTTAACTAAATATTCATCCTGCTGTAACCAGGTTCTGTAAGGCAGAATAAATCAATATGTGATCAATTATATATCATTACCAACGGGACTTAGAAGAGAGAGACTAATGTTTAATAGACCCCATTTAACTGTTTTAGTCTGTGGTGCAGTTGAAGGTGCTATATTATTTTTTATTTGAATTTTTATGCTTAATATACATGATTTTTGCGGTTATTGGTAGTTGGGAGCAGCACCGTCTCTACGGGGATGGGGGTAATGAGGGGATGGCAGGGGTGAGAGAAGTTGCAGAGAGGTGTGTAAGACTACAACTCTGCTTCCTGGTCCCAACCCTGGATAGTCATGGTTGGAGGATTAAGAAAATTGGCCAGATTTCTAGAAATGAGAGCTGCCCATCCAAAGTGGGTGGATGCCGTCTGTCTAACAAGACCAGGTTTTCCCCAGAAGCTTTGCCAATTATCTATGAAGCCCACCTCATTTTTTGGACACCACTCAGACAGCAGCAATTCAAGGAGAACATGCAGAAATGCCAACAACATTAAAGAAATGCCGCCCGCCTTCTCTGGGGCCGAGCTCATTTGAAATGGACAGATGCAAAGTGAAAAGTGTGCTGTGGTCTGATGAGTCCACATTTCACATTGTTTTTCGATATCATGGATGTTGTGTCCTCTGGACAAAAGAGGATAAAGACCATCCAGATTGTACCAGAGCAAAGTTCAAAGGCCGGCAGCTGTGATGGTTGGGGGTGTGTTAGTGCCCATGGTACGGGCAACTTACACATCTGTGATGGCACCATCAATGCTGAAAGGTTACATCCAGGTTTTGGAGTAACACATGCTGCCATCCAAGCAACGTCTTTTTTCAGGGATGTCCCTGCTTATTTCAGCAAGACAATGCCAAGCCACATTCTGCACGTATTACAACAGCGTGGCTTTGCAGTAAAAGAGTGCAGGTACTAGACTGGCTGCCTGCAGTCCAGACCTGTCGCCCATTGAAAATGTATGGTGCGTTATGAAGCGCAAAATACGACAACGGAGACCCTGGACTGTTGAACAACTGAAGTCGTACATCAAGCAAGAATGGAAGAATTCCACCTACAACTTCAACAATTAGTGTCCTCAGTTCCCAAACGCTTATTGAGTGTTGTTAGAAGGAAAGGTGATGTAACACAGTGGTAAACATACCACTGTCCCAGCTTTTTTGAATGTGTTTCAGGCATCCATTTCAAAATGAGCAAATATTGTACAAAAACAAAAAGGTTTATCAGTTTGAACATTAATATCTTGTCTTGTGGTGTATTCAATTGAATATAGGTTGAAGAGGATTTTCAAATCGTATTCCGGTTTTATTTACATTTCCACAAGTCCCAACTTCCTTGGAATTGGGTTGTATTCTCCAGCTTCATTGCACATACAAGAGGTCGCAAATGTGTGTGTGAGAGAACTGATAATTAACTCATTTCTTGTCACCATATACATTACACTTGCCAGTATTTAACCACCAAATTTGCTGTTAAAAATCACAAGCAACATGGCCAGCTTTGTTTATGTCCTCCTAGGCTTCATATTTGTGCCACATTAACAGGATTTTATTCACCTTTTGTTTTCTTTTGATGCAAGCAGCTAAAGATAAACATCAATAATTGTTAATGGAAAGCATCACTGTTGTGACAATTGTAACAAATGCAGCAGTGAGTATGGAATCACACACACATGTGCGCGCACACTGGGATCACAGTTAAGTATGTGTACATGTGCACTCTTGTGAGCACAAATGCACTTTTGTTTTGCATCGTCTCTCATTATAATGCTTTGCTGCTGGCCCCAGAGTGGAGGATTACACTAAACCAATGTGAGCTCTAATCTGGATGAGTTTTGAGCAACTGTTGTTGTCGAGGTTGACTGGGCTGGAGCTGTTGGTGACCTAGTTGGTTACTAGACTTCCAGTCACGGTCTGATGAAATCCAATGAAAAGCATTTTTACATTCTGCTGACTGCTGCTCAGTGCGCTCCATTGTGCTCCCCATCGTGGGTACCACATCCTGCCTTCAATGAATATATTCATCTGTGGCTGACTTTGCCAGGGTACTTCTGGAATCCACCCATGTGTGCCACATTTGGTTCAATTCAGTCTGAAAATCAAATTCATGACCTTAAACTTTGGCAACAAGAATCTTTAATGGCAATTTGAGGTCAACGTTACTGACCTACTAAGTTTGTTAGAAAACAGTAAAAGGACCTGGGTGGAGTTGGCCAACACAGGCATACATGAGCTTGGCCCCAGTGACTGAGCTTTAGCAAATTTTACCTTTTGTGGGCAATTCCAGAACCCACAACCATATGCATGCCAACTGTGACACAAATTGAAGTGAAAAAGTTAAACTCTGATCATTGACTTAATGACATTGACCCCAGTGACAAAGCCGACATATGTGAGCCAGGGTTGGTGCAGATGACACTGAAAAATCAAAATTGAGAACACTGTCCCCATCGACCTTGACTTTTACCAAAACAAACCCTTTAAGGGCAATGCTGTGGGTGATGGCATCACATATCAAGTTGGTGGAAATCAGCTAAATACCTGGTAGGAGTAGAACAACAAACAGACAGACATATGTTTCTCAAATTATAGTGTGATACACATCTCCGCCAAGTTTCAGTAGACTGGCATCCAATCCCGCCAGTGTATCAAGTACTGTGAATCCCCATTTGGATCTAAATTCTCCATACCCGTTTGACTTTTCCTTGAGCCAAGACCCATTATTTTACAAAATCCTACAATGAAAATTACACCGGTCAACAGAAAAAGAAAAAAAAAAAATTCTTGCATGGACTTTGAGAAGTCGTTTAGGGTTATTTTGGGGTGTTGAATCTAAATCTGAGCTCAGATTTCCTCTATCACATCTCGTTGTTTTGCAATCTACGTGTTCCCTATTGATGGATTACACAAAAGTTGCTTATTCACTCATGAGTTGACGTCACTAATCCTACGTACAATCAGCTTCAAAAGCATAGTTTTTAAACCAGGTTTGTGAAATGTGAACAAGAGCTGTAATATCATTAAGAGGTGTGCGACACTGCAGCTTTTGCTTCAATGATTGATACAAGAAATATGTTTTCATATCTCAAAAATGTGACGTGATTGGCAAAAACTAACACTGGATTCAGATTCAGCGTGTTGTGTGAGCCGCTGAAGAGGAGGTACTGCTGGCCCACCACCACCAGATGGCGCCCTGCTTGGAGTGCGGGCTCCAAGCACGAGAGGGCGTAGGAGCCACTGGAGGTGACAGCTGTCACCTATCAACACCAGCTGTCACCATCACCCACTACAAAGACCAGACTGCAACTCCACCTCCTCGCCGAGAAATCTTCTACCATACAGGTACTTACTTCTCTGCTGAACCTTAATTAGAGTATTAGTCTGATCTCGTTTTGCAGCCGTTTTCCTGGGACGGATACCCTGTCTGCTGAGTTGGCGTTTGGTGTGGACTGCGATGGCTTCGCCTCCCACCCCACCCAGATAAGTGGTTATCTCAGGAGCTGCACGAGTGTGTGATTGGAGGTGGAGGTTCTCCCTCCTAACTGTGTACAGACTGTGGGATTACTGAGTGTGCGAACTCACACTCATCCAGAACTGTTTCTGTTTTCTGCCAGCAGTACCGGGTCTGACTGCTGAGACAGTGGCCATCTGGGGCGCAGGGCTTGGCGGCTCCGGTGTTCTTCAGGTCCGTTGGTGGTGAGGGCTGTGTGGGATCCGGCTCTTCTCGCACCGGACGTCTCCTATCTTTGAGCCTGCCACACGTCACCTTTTGTCGGATTGATATAACGCATATTTGTATCTGTCTGTATTACGTTGTGCACCTTCACAACATTAAATTGTTACTGTTTGGCTATTCCATTGTCCCTTCATTAACGCCCCTGTTGTGGGTCCGTGTCACGACACTTCCCCAACACAGCACCTCCAAATTACCTAACTCCCCTGAAAAACTCCATGCAAGAAAATCTGATTGTAAACTTGAACAGTAATTTGTTTTCTGACTTTTTACTTTTTCCCATATTTGTATGAGAAGAATCAATATTATGTGTCCTGCGCAAACCTCCAAGACTATCAAAGACGAACCTTCCACTTAGTGAATCTCAAATCACAGCGACCGTCACAAACACACCAAGTTAGTTTAGTCCGGAAATCTTTTAAAGTCAAACACAATATGTGACTTTGAGCCAAAGCCACCTTTTTATTATTTTTAATCTTCTCATGCTCTTCATATGAAAAAGGCCAAGCCACCCTTTGACAATTCAGACATCTGATGACCACAGAGCCAAGAAAAAGGATCAGATTTAGACTTTGTACGGGAAAATGGGCCCGATTTTCCTCACGACCCGCATCCCAGCTGACATTTTACACCACCACAAACAATGAAAGCACGTTTTCTTTTCTCTTAACCGCATTTCTTGTCTCTTTTTCCCTGTAATGTCGTCATCCTGCCAACCGCGGTTTGGTCACGCAGTCTTGAAGCATTTCCTGAACGGGTGAGGAAATCATGAACGCTGTTAACATTTTACCTTCCTCAGCATGATTTATTTATTTATTTATTATTGTTTTACAGCAAAACTCTGTTGAACAGCTGCCGGAGCCTGTTAGTCACGGTGAGACATGACGAGCATCCGTCATCAAGACCGAGTGGCATTAGGTAACAAATGGACGTAATAAAGAAGCACAGTGATTCACTGTTGACATATGTTGTGTTTCTAAAACTAATTTCCCCAGCTGTTCAGTAAAAATACAACGAGGTGATCATTTCATGTGGAGTAACAATATGGGGGGGAAAATTCTAATTGCAATGATAAAGGCTCTTGAGTGATATGTGTCAGAGGTAGACGGTGAGGTGGGCTGTGAATTTCATTACTTATTTTTAGACTCTGAATATCCTGATGAGTGTATGCCCTCGTCATTCTGAGAAGGTTGGCATGCTACTTATAATATTATTGTTAGCAGTAAGGCACGTCAAATGGAAAAATACACAGAGGCGTAACCAAAGGTTGAGTAATTACTTTTCTAGTTCCATATCACTTTTTTTTGAGTCACAACTTTACCATGAGAATGTTTGCACTGTTCACATATGGTCCCATATGCACTTCTTTTTCAAATATTTGTTCTTAATAGGAAGCAGAGGTGGTGTCATAATAAATTGTGTTTTCATAATTTAATATTTGCCTTTGTGTGCTTTTTTTGTGCCAAAATCATTCCAACCCTTTATCTATTTATTTATTCTGCCCTTTTCCCCTCCTCTAAGGTACTGTTGCTGAAACTGGACTCGGGACCTGGATTGCCTGCTGGACCACTGAATGACCACTTACCACCCGAGACAGTGGGCCTGAATGATACCACTGAGCTACAACACTTACTGACATGAAATTGGGACTTTTATACCCCGGTCACACATAGCCAGAATCACGCAGAATGGCGTCAGAATGACAAATCGGTGCACATCCAAAAAGTGTCAGATTTCAGTTCCAAAATGTTCTGTCAGCCATCTGCGAGAGTCCACACAGTTGGTCAAAATCAGCTGGCAGCCCGAATTTGATGCACCTGTTCAAAACCCTCAGCGTGCCGTTGAGATGGGACACCTATCCAATGGTGGTCCATGTGTAATCTGAGGACATTTAAGATGCATGTAATTTAATAAACACAAACACAATAACAACATCTATAAACCCAGAGAATATATTCACGAGAACTTTAGGCACAATATACAAAGAGTTTAATTCTGTTGTCCGTGTGTCTGGCAACTGGCAACTTGCTTCTGACGGATTGTTTGTTGCTGTGACGCCACTCTGAACTTCACACAGTTATATACACTTCTTTTATTTCTGTTTAGCACTCTTCTGGTTATTAATTGTATCTACTCTGAACGTTATTTAACAACAGTCCTGTTGTGAATCGCTAGCAGTTAGCATTTGCTAGCGGTAGCATTCGCTGGTGGTTAGCTTTCACTAGCTAGGTCGACCCCCTCCCTCTCCGTCGTTACTTTTTATAGCTGTTTCTTTTTTACCCATTTAATACTTCTGTTCATTTTTCAGTCAAACTGCTGTGAATTTAAGTAATTATTTTACTCCTGTGTAAAATCTTAGGAGCGGCTAGCATTGTCACTAGCGGTTAGCTTGCGTTAGCTATTTCGGACCCCGTCATCATTTTTTCATTTCATTTTTTTACACTCCTGTTAGTTAATTAACTGTTTAGTGTATTTTATAGCTGCTGCTTTTTTTTTTTTTTTACCTGTTTAATACTTCTGTTAGTTTTTCAGTGTAACTGCTGTGAATTTTAATTCATTTATTTGCGTCTGTGTGAGCCTTAGGAGTGGTTAGCTTATCCATTATGGGTTAGCTTGTGTTTGCTTGGCTACATTCTTGAATTTCGTAGTGCACAAAGTACACTACTAATTCTACTTTACACCCTCCGTAAATCCTGCGTGATGTTGGAAGATAAGGTGGCTCTCTTAGAGAGCCGTGTCCATAAGTTAGAGCAGCTTCTTAGTTTAGTGGAGTTAGATGTTACGAGCACTCCAGATGA
The DNA here is from genome assembly GCF_902500255.1 of Thalassophryne amazonica. Taxonomy (NCBI): domain Eukaryota; kingdom Metazoa; phylum Chordata; class Actinopteri; order Batrachoidiformes; family Batrachoididae; genus Thalassophryne; species Thalassophryne amazonica. The sequence goes on from NC_047119.1 coordinate 25,939,044, forward strand.
GGTAGTGTTGGGCGGCTAGCGAGCCCATTAGCATCAGCTTAGAACGCTGGCTGTGGAGGACGGCTTTCGGACTGTGGCTAGGCGGAGGAAGTCCCGTAGGGCTTGGTGCCCGGTTGTGGCACCCCGATCACACTCGCCAGTGCGAACTGTGAATTGGTTGGATTTGCCTGATTTCAATTCTCTAAGCCAGGGATTTTCAACCTTTTTTGAGCCGCGGCACCCTTTTTATATTTACAAAATCCTGCGGCACACCACTGTCATGTGTCACGTGTCACGCACCACTAACTCGACTGTCTCTACACAGTGCATTAGCACGTTAGCAACACGTGCAGTACAGATATGATGTAACATGGTATACTATAGTCATGGAGCTGTATATAAAACTAGAGAGCGCAGTCCCAACGCTGCACACTAAACGAAAACGTCCCTTCATGGACAGCGACATGACGTCTCCTAACCGGGCAAAATATTGACGAAGTACCCGGATGTAATGCATTTCAATGGAGATTCGCGACTGAACACACTCCGAAAAATGTCGCAAAATACGTGTTAAAATGCCAATTTTGTCCTGGATATCGAGCCAGTAAAATAATTACATGAAATTATGTCAGGAAAGTATTAAACTTATTCTGACACACACATTCACAAATATTAGTGTTGAAAGTTACACGGATCTGCGCTGATAAGCTACGCTGCTCGGCTGAGCTGCTGCTGTGTTCAACGCAGCGCAGCTCCTAAAACCATTACAATACATTTATATACATTATATTTTTACACAATTATCCTTTATTGACCGAGTTTCATTCATAAAGTCAGCGGTGTGTGTGTGCACATCTCTGTGTGTGTGGAAGCACAGCGCGGGTCATTAATCTCATTATTTTAAGGTGCAAAAAAAACAAAAACTCCCCAGTCTTGTCGAACAATTTTTAGTCACTAACGACAAGAATTTTAACTAGACATTGGTCTAGCAGTGGAAAATATCAACTAGACATAAGTGAAATTAATAATCCGTGTCATCGGGCGACACAGGTACGGCAGGAGACATACAGCTGTTTATCATCCAAATATCACGGTCAAAGTGGACAACAATAACCAAAACCACTTACTTATGGAAGGAAATATTGTCTCCCTTGTTCCTCCGTTTGTGACTTTGCCAAATGCGCAGCTTTCCGGCATATTCCACTGTTGCTTGACGAGACTAAGTGAACTTCTATGCACACAAATCACTAACTTGCCCGGAATTAAAATGGCGATCACGCCTCCTTGTCGGCACACGGCTCAGCGTACTGCGAGCTTTGCTGCCATCTACTGGTATAAATAGCATTACACCATCTGCCACACTATTACAGCACATACACCCCTAATGGTGATATTGATAATTGCCCATGGCACCCCTGACGATCGATCATGGCACCCTAGGGTGCCGCGGCACACCGGTTGAGAATGCTCTAAGCCCACAAGTGACTTCCCACTCCTGTCTCCAGTCGGAAACACCAGACTTAGTGATAGGGGATTCTATCACCCACAAAGTCAGGTTATAGACGGCGACTGACGTTAAATGTATTCCTGGGGCCAGAGCTCCCGACATTGCATCTCATCTTAGGGTGCTGACGCTGCAGAAGGGAAGACAGATGAAGGAACATGACATGAGATATAGTCACATAGTTATTCGCGTTGGCACCAATGATATCAGGATGACGCACTCAGAGGTCACAAAATGGACATAGAGAGGACTTGTGACCTTGCCAGAAAGATGTGTCGGCATTGATTAATAGTCTCTGGTCCCCTCCCCTCCCGGGGTACTGATGAGGCATTTAGCAGGCTGACATCGTTAAACAGGTGGCTGGCGCAGTTTTATAGACAGCAAGGCTTTAGCTTTATTGATAACTGGCCTTCGTTCTGGGGCCGCCGTGGCTTGCTGATGCCGGACGGCCTCCACCCTACTGGGGAAGGCGCCGCCATCTTGTCTGCGAACACAGATAGAGCTCTACAGGGAGGGTAACATTAGGAATCTACAGCAGGCCACGGAGCAGGTGATTAGAGACCCTGCAAGGCTTATGACAAATGTGGGTGTGGAATCCATTAGCTTAGTGGGGAATTTAGTGCAGAAAATCCACTATGGTGATAGTGCAGTTTATTTGCCAGGGAGGGAATTTCAACATGTTGAGACTGTGGTCTGCTTCTGTAGTCGTGTCCATAAAAATCATAGAGGGATATGCTTTCCAAACTTAATACCCATTACTATATTGGATGATGTTGAAATTGAGGATGGCCCAGTGGTTGTTCCAGCAACATCAAAGATTTTGTGTCTGCTACCTACAACACGCATGAAATGTCTCAAACCTAAGCTTACTTCTAGGCATCTTATATATGCTACTCTGGAACCATCCCTAAACCCAAACAGTTCAACTGTCAACCCCACTGAGGTCCTTAGACTGGGTCTCATTAACATAAGATCACTGTCCTCAAATCATTATTGATCAATGATCTAATTATTGACCATCACTTAGATATGATTGGGCTATGTGAAACCTGGCTTAAACCTACAGCTGTCCTCCCCTTAAATGAGGCCTGCCCACCAGCATATACATTTAGTCACGTCCCTCATGATGCAAAGCAAGGCAGGGGTGTTGCTCTTATTTATAAATCTAGGTTTAGCTTATTAGCTGTTGGGGGTTACAAATATCACTTGTTTGAGCATCTGATTCTGTGCTCTGTTCAGGATATTACACATTGCCAAGGTCAGAAGAATAAAAATCAGTCGTATTACTTTGTCACTGGCCCATATTCTGAATTCTTAGATGAATTTGGTGCGTTCATCTCTAACCTGTCAACTAGTGTAGATAACATTCTGATCATTGGTGACTAACATTCATATAAATAAGCCTTCTGATCCCCTCTACAAATCATTTCTGGAAATTGTGGATGCTTTAGGATTTCGGCAATGCATTCGGGATTCGCCCCACATTAGTGGAAATACCCTGGATCTGGTTCTCGCACGTGGTATTGCTGTCACGAATATTGACATCATGCCTCTTACATCAGTGGTGTCTGATCACTCACTTATTAAGTTTACAGTTTTGCTGCCGTGTTTAGTGGAACAACAACCTTATATATCATTACGGCGATGCATCAACTCCTCAACTAAGGCTGAACTCAAAGCTAGACTGCCTGATGTCTTAACTTCACATATGACAAATACCCAGTCAGTAGACAGACTTGTGGATTGTTTAAACTCAGTGTTCAAAACACTCGACATGATTGCACCACCTGTGTTAAAACCACGCTCCCCCAAATCACAGTCACCTTGGTTCACTGATTATCTGTATGAGCTCAAGCATAAAGTAAGTGGTCTAGAACGGAAATGGCGTCGTTCAAAATTAGAAGTATTTTACTTTGCGTGGCATGATGCTATCTTAGACTATAAGCATGCATTATTGGCTACAAAGCGGACTTACTACTCTGATTTGATCAACAAAAACAAGCATAACTCAAAGTTCTTGATCGACACGGTGGCAACACTTATGCATTGACAACCACCTGTAGTTCGCTCTCCTTTTACAGCACAAGATTCCTGGATTACTTTGGGAAGAAAATAGAAGACATCAGGTTAAACATATCCCAGCATGCCTTAACCCAGCCACTACACCCTGCTATTGAGGTGGGCGCCACTACTGAGGTATTACCTAGATTTACAGAATTTGATAGTATCTCACTAGGCATGCTGACAAAACTCGTAATGTCAACAAAAGGCACAACCTGTTTATTTGATCCTATACCAACAAAACTGTTCAAGGACCTGTGGCCCACTCTTGGGCTAACTGTGCTGGAAATTATTAATCTTTCTTTAACTTCTGGATCTATTCCTAAATGTTTCAAATCTGCAGTGATTAAACCATTACTTAAGAAACCTAATCTTGACCCTAGTGTATTGACAAAATATCGGCCAATATCAAATCTATAATTTTTCTCTAAAATTCTGGAAAAAGTGATGTCACGGCAGCTCACAGACTATTTTACTGAGAATAATCTCTTTGAGCCACTGCAGTCTGCTTTTAGAAAATATCCACAGAGATGGCTTTCACTAAAGTGGTGAATGATCTTCTGCTTACAATGGATTTGAACACCACTACGGTTCTGTTGCTGTTAGATCTCAGTGCTGCATTTGATACAGTAGATCATCATATTCTACTTGATAGGCTGGAAAATCATTTTGGGATTACTGGGAGTGCCCTTGCATGGCTGACGTCATACTTGACCAGTCGTTCTCACTGTGTTTTGTACAGTAACACTACATGTAACCTTAGTGATATGAAATTGGGGGTTCCACAGGGGTCTGTCTTAGGCCCCTTGCTTTTCTCCCTTTATATAGCACCCCTTGGGCACATATTGCGGCGTTTTGGGATTACCTTTCACTGCTATGCAGATGATACTCAGTTATAAATGCCGATAACTGCTGGCAATCTCATTCACATAAAATCCTTAGAAGATTGCCTTGCAGCAGTGAGAAGTTGGATGTCTAGAAACTTCCTACTTTTAAACTCTGATAAGACTGAAATGATGGTTCTTGGTCCAGTGAGACATCGGCATCAATTTGACCAGTTAACGCTCAGCCTCAGCTCGTGTGTCATACATCACACTGACAAAGTGAGGAACCTTGGGGTAATTTTTGATCCTTCGTTGTCCTTTGGCCTCCACATTAGAAATATTACTAGGACTGCTTTCTTCCACCTGCGAAATATAGCGAAGATTTGTCGCATCCTGTCTATGGCTGATGCTGAGACCCTGATCCAAGCATTTATCTCTTCTAGATTGGGCTACTGCAATGTTCTATTTTCTGGTTTACCACAGTCCAGCATTAGGGGTCTCCAATTGGTTCAAAATGCTGCAGCCAGACTTTTGACACGAAGCAGAAAGTTCAACCACATTACACCCATTTTGGCATTGCTTCACTGGCTTCCTGTCCTAGTGAAATCAGATTTTAAGGTTCTGCTACTAACCGATAAAATTATTCATGGACTGGCACCTCCCTACCTAGCTGACCTAATTAAACCTTACGTACCAGCCCGGTCTTTACGTTCTTAGGGTGCAGGACTACTTTGTGTCCCTAAGGTGAATAAGAAGTCTGCGGGTCACAGAGCTTTCTCTTATCGTGCCCCTGTTCTGTGGAATGATCTCCCTGCGTCAATAAAACAGTCAGATTCTGTGGAGATTTTCAAGTCCAGACTTAAGATGCACTTATTTTCCCTTTCATATGGCTAGCATACTAGAGTTTACTACAGTTTTGTTTTACGCTTTTTATACTTTTAATTCATTTATTAGTAATTGGAGCAGGCTGTGGCCTCAACTTTACCTAAATTCTGGGTCTTTTAGTGAAGTTTAGGGCTAGTGGCCGGCGATCACCTTAGTATTTCTCTGTTTTCTTGTTGTTTAATGCTGGCAAATTATACAGTATTTTTTGTCTTTCTGATGCATGATTCTGTTTTTTCTCTCTGTTTAAGATGCAGCTCCATCCAGAGATGGGAGTTGTATTCGTGTTGGCTGTCCTGTGCGCCAATAGCATTTCTTGTATATTCATCCGCGAATTGTTCTGTGAATTGTTCTGTAATTTATGTTTGTAGCATGGCCCAAGCAGAGGGTCACCCCTTTGAGTCTGGTCTGCTTGAGGTTTCTTCCTCAGAGGGAGTTTTTCCTTACCACTGTTGCTCTGGGGGTTGGTAAGGTTAGACCTTACCTGTGTGAATCACTTTGTGGCAACTCTGTTGTGATTTGGGGCTATATAAATGAAAATAAATTGAAATTGAAATTGAATTGAAATTGAGGACCATCTGACCACAATTTACACATTCTGATGGCAGGAAAAATTAGGCAGGTGCATAAATTTTGGCACCCCAGCAGAAAAAAAAAAACCATCAATATTTAGTAGATCCTCCTTTTTCAGAAATAACAGCCTCTAAACACTTCCTATAGCTTCCAGTGACAGTCTGGATTCTGGTTGAAGGTATTTTGGACCATTCTTCTTGACAAAACATCTCAGGTTTGTTGGTTTCCGAGCATGGACAGCCTGCTTAAAATCACACCACAGATTTTCAATAATATTCAGGTCTGGGGACTGAGATGGCCATTCCAGAAGGTTATACTTGTTCCTCTGCATGAATGCCTTAGTAGATTTTGAGCAGTGTTAGGTTCGTTGTCTTGTTGAAAGATCCAGCCCCTGCGCAACTTCAACTTTGTCACTGATTCGTGAACATTGTTCTAAAAAATCTGCTGATATTGACTGGAATCCATGTGACCCTCAACTTTAACGAGATTCCAAGTACCTGCACTGGCCACACAGCATGATGGAGCTGTAGGGGAGGTGATGGTCTAGAAGGGAGGTGATGGTCTAGTGCAGGGGTGGCCAAGTTTGGTCCTCGAGAGCCACATTCCTGACACTCTTAGTTGTCTCCCTGCTCCAACACAGCTGAATCCAATGAAAGGCTCGTTAGCAGACTTTTAATGAGGCTTTCATTGGATTCAGGTGTGTTGGAGCAGGAAGACAACTAAGAGTGTCAGGAATGTGGCTCTCGAGGACCGAACTTGGCCACCCCTGGTCTAGTGGTTAAGGTGTTGGGCTTGAGACCAGAAGATCCTGGGTTCAAATCCTCGCCTGACTGGAAAATCACTAAGGTCTTTAATCCCCTATTGCTCCCGGTTTGTAGTGAGCGCCTTGTATGGCAGCACCTGACATCGGGGTGAATGTGAGGCATAATTGTAAAGCGCTTTGAGCGTCTGATGCAGATGGAAAAGCGCTATATAAATGCAGTCCATTTACCATTTACCATTTATGGAGCCACTTCCAAATTTTACTGTAGGAAGCAAAAATTTGTCTTGGAATGCTGTGTTCTTTTTCAGCCATGCATGTGGCCCCTTGTTATGTCCAAATAACTAAATTTTAGTTTCATCAATCCACAGCACCTTATTCAAAAATGAAGCTGGCTTGTCCAAATGTGCTTTAGCATACCTCAAGCGACTGTTTGTGGCATGTGCACAGAAGAGGCTTCCTCTGCATTACAGCATCTCTTTGTGTAAAGTACGCTGTATAGTTGAACGATGCACAGAGACACTATTTGCAGCAAGATCATGTTGTAGGTCTTTGGAGCAGGTCTGTGGGTTGACTATGACTGTTCTCACCATCGTTTGCTTCAGCTTTTCTGAGATTTTTCTTGGCCTGCCACTTCAGGCCTAGTACTGTGCCTGCGGTCTTCCATTTCCTCACTATGTTCCTCACAGTGGAAAGTGACAGCTGAAATCTCTGAGATAGTTTTTTGTATCCTTCCCCTAAACCATGATGTTGAACAATCTTTGTTTTCAGGTCATTTGAGAGTTGTTTAGAGGCTCCCATGTTGCCACTCATTAGAAGAGATGCAAAGAGGGGAAACATTTGCAAATGGCCACCTTAAATACCCTTTCTCATGATTGGATTCACCTGTGTAAGGAGGACAAGGGTCAATGAGCTTACCAAACCAATTTTGTGTTCCAATAATTAGTGCTAAATGTATTCAAATCAATAAAATGACAAGGGTGTACAAATTTATGCACCTGCCCCATTTTGTTTAAATTATTGCACACTTTCTGTAAATACTAGAAACTTCATTTCACTTCTCAAACATCAGTGTGTTCATCTGCTATATGATATATTTAACTGAAATTTCTGATGCAGATAACCAAGGATTTATAAAGAAAAATCATGAAAATTATCAAGGGTGCCCAAACGGTTGCATACAACTGTATAATAATGTCCACCCCCGGGAGCACAAAGGAACCGTTGAAATGTATGTGGCACGCTTCATTAAGATAATAATTCTGAATTATTATCATTTACAGTGAATGAACAGCGGCTATCAAACCAAAAGCACTGTGTGCTACTGTGCGCACACTGCCACGAATCTGAACAGGCTGTTATAGCCACAGTAGACCTTAAAGTACAGATATTTGTCCATTCGTTCCCATGGGCAATGTAAATAATGTGAACTGTTGTCTCCATCATATCTGTATACAACACAGGCAGCTGCACCTCTCCGTGGTGCGCAGTAACATCACCGCATGCACCAGGCTTGGAGCTGAATGGATTTCACGCTGTAATAAATGATCACCTAACTCTGTAGGAGCTATGACATGGAATTGTTGTGCCAGGCCATTACACCATAATAAACATGAATCTCACCTCCAACAGCAGTCCAGGAGCGCAGTGTGAATGTGTACGTGGAGCCAGGACTGCAGCCTGTGGTTAAAATCTTCTCACCCCAAAATAAAAATAAATCCCATGTGATAATCCAACCATTGCGGTGTCCAGAGCTCCGCTGTGCTCCTGAAGTGAGCCAAAACACACACACACAAAAAAGAAATTAAAATTCGCTGGAAAAGCGCTGCGGCTGATGCATGGGACAGCAGGGCACACTGCCAGCAAATTTTCAGCTGTCCAGTGGCACATGCGCCCCATGCGCGACTCATGCAGCATTATGCATACACACGGATGAGTGATAATTGCAGTCCCACACGTGTGTGTGTGTGTGGCGCCTGTGTGCGGACAGTGCTGCCTCCCACTCTGCCCCATGTTTCCCATCCAGACATTTGGACATCGGCCAGTCTTCAGCGCCTTTTATGGCCATCTGACAGCAGTCTGTGTCATCTACCTATTGTCTACATGCGCTTTGGATGCCATTGTGCAGGTTTGGACGAGGTCATCTGGATGCGTTCTGACACGGCTGACCACACCTCTTTTCCTCCCGACTGCCTCAAATTATGGCAATATTTGCTGCATCGGGTTGGTTCCTGCACATTCTTGCTATGTGTGATGGGGGCTTTAGAATCAGATCTGTTCTGAACTGTATTTTACATACTGTTTTTGCATGGGTTTTGGTCATTGGACTTTATTTTATGTTCTCTGTTATAGTTAGAATGGTCTAAGCAGTAGGCCACCCTCCTGAGTCTGGTCTGCTTGAGATTTCTTCCTCAAAAAAACTAGAGGAAGTTTTTCCTTATCACTGTCACCTATGTGCTTGCTCAGGTGGGTTGGTGAGGTTAGACCTCAACCATGCAAAGCACCTTGGAATGACTTGTGATTTTACGCTATACGTATAAATAAATTGAATTGAATTATTGACATTTATTTATAGAAACGAGCTGTGCCGATTCCAGATCAAATCATATCTGTCAAGGCCTTTTATGCTGGCCTACATATTGTCGGGAAATTTTTTTCTTAATTTAATATTTTCATTTATGTTGCATGTTTTTTCCCCAAAAATCACTCAACACATTTATTTATTGGCATTTATTGATAAAATTAAATGATTTAATTCATAAACAGACACAAACAGGCAACCAGAGGTTCCACTGGGAAAAACTGTGGATGAAAATTTGGACATATTTCACACAGGTTATGCTGGCTATGTGCTGGACAGGTAACAACGCTGGCAGGTGTGTCAGTTGTCAATGCGAATGTTAGTTGGAGTCAAAATGTTTTTATTTAGTTTCACAAAATGAGTCAGTGGGGAGATTTATGTTTCTGCACAGCTTTATGAGATATATTTTTCCTAGTTGTGAGTCAGAAATTCCGAGTTCCCAGTTTCCAGCAAATGCAGCATGAACTTCAAACATTGTGCATGTGCTTCCTCCCTCACGTCGTCTGCAAGATCACACACAGGGAATTTCCTTCCATTTTGCAATAAACCACAGAGATTAAAAACTGGATTCCAACACAAAGCAAATTTGATAGAAAAAGCTAAAGGGGCGGCAGCTGTAATGGTGACACTGATGATGTTTAATACCTTTGTACAGTGTCAGACACAATGAAGATGGAACATGGTTGAGGAGTTTCTGGACTGCGTGAGGGGTCAAGGTGCAGTTGCTAAGAGACGACAGTGAAGTGAGGGGCTAAAGGAACAGGAGGAATGACTCACAGAGGGAAAAAAGAGAAAATGATCTGCCTGCACGTCACAATCAAAACACAATGAGCATGAAGCTGCTTTCAAATATATTTCAGGTTATATTTGTATTACGTTAAACTGCAGCTCAGCTCTCTGTTGTTGCATCACTGTGACACCTTTTAGTGTGGCGCCAGTCTGATAACCAGGATTTTATATTGGCTGGGGAGAGTTTTGTAAAGTGGGGATCGTTTGCATGAAAGAACAAAAAGTATCAAAGGCTGTCGACCAAAGAAGAAGCCATTAATTCAAACTAAAATCACTCAGAAGCATTAAAAAGTAATTACACACTTCATTACCTGAGCCATCCACCAGGCAGATACAGTAGTGTTCAGAATAATAGTAGTGCTATGTGACTAAAAAGATTAATCCAGGTTTTGAGTATATTTCTTATTGTTACATGGGAAACAAGGTACCAGTAGATTCAGTAGATTCTCACAAATCCAACAAGACCAAGCATTCATGATATGCACACTCTTAAGGCTATGAAATTGGGCTATTAGGGAAAAAAGTAGAAAAGGGGGTGTTCACAATAATAGTAGCATCTGCTGTTGAAGCTACAAACTCAAAACTATTATGTTCAAACTGCTTTTTAGCAATCCTGTGAATCAGTAAACTAGTGTTTAGTTGTATAACCACAGTTTTTCATGATTTCTTCACATCTGCGAGGCATTAATTTTGTTGGTTTGGAACCAAGATTTTGCTGGTTTACTAGTGTGCTTGGGGTCATTGTCTTGTTGAAACACCCATTTCAAGGGCATGTCCTCTTCAGCATAAGGCAACATGACCTCTTCAAGTATTTTGACATATCCAAACTGATCCATGATACCTGGCATGCGATATATAGGCCCAACACCATAGTAGGAGAAACATGCCCATATCATGATGCTTGCACCACCATGCTTCACTGTCTTCACTGTTAACTGTGGCTTGAATTCAGAGTTTGGGGGTCATCTCACAAACTGTCTGCGGCCCTTGGACCCAAAAAGAACAATTTTACTCTCATCAGTCCACAAAATATTCCTCCATTTCTCTTTAGGCCAGTTGATGTGTTCTTTTGCAAATTGTAACCTCTTCTGCACATGTCTTTTATTTAACAGAGGGACTTTGCAGGGGATTCTTGCAAATACATTAGCATCACACAAGCGTCTTCTAACTGTCACAGCACTTACAGGTAACTCCAGACTGTCTTTGATCATCCTGGAGCTGATCAATGGGTGAGCCTTTGCCATTCTGGTTATTCTTCTATCCATTTTGATGGTTGTTTTCCATTTTCTTCCACATGTCTCTGGGTTTTTTTTTTTTTTTGTCCATTTTAAAGCATTGGAGATCATTGTAGATGAACAGCCTATAATCTTTCGCACCTGCGTATAAGTTTTCCCCTCTCCAATCAACTTTTTAATCAAACTGCGCTGTTCTTCTGAACAATGTCTTGGACGTCCCATTTTCCTCAGGCTTTCAAAGAGAAAAGCATGTGCTGGCTTCATCCTTACATAGGGGACACCTGTAGTAGAGAAGCTTGAATCTTCGACTGGACTGGGTTGCTTGATGCGAGGATGTTTCGCTTCAAATCGCAGAAGATTTATCAGCTAAAATTCTTGCTCTGGTAGTCTGACTTCTGTCTTGACTCTTGTAGAGAAGAATAAACAGAAGCCAACAAAAGCTGGAGTTTTTTAAACCTAACCAGACCCCTCCTACCGAGAGGCCGACTGCTATAGGCTAGTGACTAAACAATAGCTCTAATTAGCACCTATTGTACTCTAGTTAGCACCCTCCTAATGACAGGGCAGCTGTCCCTCCTAATGATGGGACGGAAGCCTCTCCTGATGGCTCCCTTGATGACTCTCCTGATGACGTGAATGACTCATTACCATGAACAAAAGACAAACTGCTTTGACCTGAGTACCCCATTGTAAACAGGGGACAAAGCGTGTCTCAGACCCCCTCCCCGGTTAAGGCTGGGTTTCAACTGTTTCACATAGAATGCTTCCTTGACACCTCTCTCAAACCATTTCTTCTCTCTGGCTAAGATTTTAACTTCCTTGTCCTCAAACGTGTGGTTAGTGTCTTTCAGGTGGAGATGAACTGCAAACTGAGGTCCATTTGCGCCCTCTCTGCGGTGCTGGTATAGCCTTTTGTGTAAAGGTTGCTTAGTCTCACCTATGTAGTGTTCATTACAGTTTTCCTGACATCTGATAGAATACACTACATTGCTCTGTTTGTAACTAGGGATCCTGTCCTTAGGGTGAACTAATTTCTGTCTCAAGGTGTTAACCGGTTTAAAGTAAACTGGGATTTTGTGCTGTCTGAAGATCCTCTGTAATTTTTCCCCTACTCCTGCTAAATAAGGGAGAGACACTCTTCTTCTTGTCTCCGTCTCCTGTCTATCTGGTCTCTTTGTTTTCTGGGACTTCTGCACTTTGTCCAGGGACCATCATGGGTACCCACATAACTGTGAGGGCTTTCCGTACAAGTTGTTGTTCTTTAGCCCTTCCCTCTGCATTTGTGGGCACCTGTAGGGCTCTGTGTTGAAGCGTCCTGATCACCCTGAGCTTGTGTTCAAGGGGGTGGTTTGAGCCAAAGAGCAGATATTGGTCAGTGTGAGTGGGTTGTCTGTAAACCCCTGTCTGGGACACCGGATTCACACCTGTTGTTCCACAAAATTGACGAACTCACTGACTGAATACCACACTACTATTATTGTGAACACCCCCTTTTCTACTTTTTTTTTTACTAATAGCCCAATTTCATAGCCTTAAGAGTGTGCATATCATGAATGCTTGGTCTTGTTGGATTTGTGAGAATCTACTGAATCTACTGGTACCTTGTTTACCATGTAACAATAAGAAATATACTCAAAACCTGGATTAATCTTTTTAGTCACATAGCACTACTATTATTCTGAACACTACTGTATGCTTGCTTCCAGAGATGCAGTTGTCAGAGTGGAATGAATTACAGTGGCGATGTACACGGTGGAGATATAGAGTTGGGTGTCATCAGTGTAACAGTGAAGACCATGACAACATATAATATCAGCAAGTGGGAGCATATCAAAGGTTAACTGAAGAGGACCAGTCATTGTGCCCTGCGGGACACCTTGTGAAAAAACAATAATGGAGGAGCTGTAGTTACTGATACTAACAAACTGTCTTCTGTTTGCAAATATGACTTTAGGCAGGAGAGTGTAGTGAGGAAGGACTGAAAGTGGAATAAAAGAAAGGTGCAGTTAATTGTGTCAAAAACTGCACAGAAGTCCCAAAGGATGAGAATGTTGAGGTAACTAATATAAGGTAGGTTGATTCCATGCTATGCTGCAAAGGGAAACTGTATTTAAATGGTTAAAACATGTTACTGGAGGTGAGATGAACTTTGTGTTTGAAGGAGATGACACATTCCAATAGTGACCAGTGGAGTGGGGTCAGAAAGTCTGAAGGCAAATGGCCCAATTTTGATGGAAGACACAAAAATGAGTTAAGCAGAGGGCGCAAGACCTTTAGGAGCTTGTTTAAGCACAACATGCTGTTTAAATAGTAGGAAATAATCCACAAAGCTGGGCCCTGTGCGCAAAACAGTTCTTTTGACATTAGGCATTATTCATGGCTGTGGCCGTACAGAGGCAGAACATGATATCAATCAGTCAGAATGTTACATGCCTTTCATTTTAAATGGACTACACCAGGCACACTGCACTCTTGTATTGAGGAAGCTGCTGATATAAGGATTTCCTGCATGTTAACAGATTAGTGCCATCCTGGCTGTCAGAATGCACAGCTGCCACCAAAGCTCCCTGAGGTGAAGCAGTATTTTATTAAGTTAATTTTTTGTTGCCACATTTAGTCTCATAATACTACCATTTAAACTATGTACTGTAGCAAAACAAGGATATACAGTGATGTAAATAAGTATTTGAGCCACTGTCGATCTTGCAAGTTTTTCCACCTACAAAGAATGGAGAGGTCTGTAATTTTTATCATAGGTACACTTCAACTGTGAGAGACAGAATCTAAAAAAAAGAAAAAAAACCCAGAAAATCACATTGTGTGGTTTTTAAATAAGTAATTTCCATTTTATTGCATGAAATAAGTATTTGATCACCTACACCTACCAACCAGCAAGAATTCTGTCTCTCACAGACCTGTTAGTTTTTCTTTAAGAAGCCCTCCTATTCTGCACTCTTTACCTGTATTAATTGCATCTGTTTGAACTTGTTTCCTGTATAAAAGCCACCTGTCCACACACAATCAATCACAGTCCAATCTATCCACCATAGCCAAGACAAAAGAGCTGCCTAAGGACACCAGGGACAAATTTGTAGACCTGCACAAGGCTGGGATGGGCTACAGGACAATAGGCAAGCAGCTTGGTGAGAAGCCTATAACTGTTGGCACAATTATTAAAAAATGTCAGAAACACAAGATGACTGTCAGTCTTCCTCAGTCTAGGGCTCCAAGTAAGATCTCGCCTCGTGGGGTAAATGATGATTCAGAGAAAGCCCAGAACTACACAAGAGGACCTGGTCAATGGGGAGTGGACCAAAAATCCCAGCTGCAGTGTGTGCAAACTTGGTCAAGAACTACAGGAAACGTCTGACCACTGTAACTGCAAACAAAGGTTTCTGTACCAAATATTAAGGTCTGTTTTTCTATTGTAGCAAATACTTATTTCATGCAATAAAAGGAAAATTATTTAAAAATAATACAATGTGATTTTCTGAATTTTTTTGTTTTTAGATTCTGTCTCTCACAGTTGAAGTGTACCTACAATAAAAATTATATACCTCTAGGTGGGAAACTTGCAAAAATCAACAGTGGATCAAATATTTATTTGCCTCACTGTATGTGCATCTGCAGAAGTTTATTGCTACATTTAAATTCCAGGAATGTTTATTGTGTTTATGGGAATGGAAAAATGGTTAACTCCCATTTCCCAGATATTGTATATCACAGTTTATGACCTTAAAGCTTTAATAAAGTGCTCATTTCTCTGTCTAGGCCTCCCTCTGGTAGTACATGCTACTAACAATTGTGGTATTAGATAAGATGTCTGTGGGCGAGTAGCACATGTGTTCCTGTTAGATTTAGCACTAAATCTGCACTGAAGTCTCTCCTTGGAATCTGCAACAACAGAGACAGAGAGAAGTGATTCAGGAAAAATTATTCATGTACCTTCCGTTCCCTACATTAATGCCATCATATATGATGCATGAAAATTGCTTGGTAAACATACTTGCACTTGTCGGGAACACCACAAACCTGAAAAACATTGTATTTTCTTCCCATTTTCATTGATACTTCTTATTTCTTCAATGCCTTTATTATATGATTAATGTAGTTACATTAGGAGTCTACTCCTAGCTTGGTGCTACAGATATGTGCTACTCCTATGGAGTCAATTATACACAAAGATCTAATGTTATAACTGCAAAGTTAAAATAGAATCACCAACATATCAGCACTCCTAGCTGATCTGATAAATACATTTTACCAGAATACATTATATGTTCAGAAATACATTTTAACAGGCTAATTTCCAAGACAGCTACATGCTAATCTTTAGCAGTTATCCTGAAAATAATTAACCACTTCATGAAGGGACTTCATTTGAAGGGCGCCATAATGTATTGCAAATTTCATCAGTCTGTTTTGAGAACTTTTTATGGATGGATCAATGATATAAATAGATATAATCTGTTGTGGCAGATACTGTTGTGTGGGCCGCTGAAGAGGAGGTACTGCTGGCCCACCACCACCAGAGGGCACCCTGCCTGGAGTGCGGGCTCCAGGCACCAGAGGGCGCTGCCGCCTCACAGGAGCAGCCGGGGTGACAGCTGTCACCAATCATCTGATCATCAGTGGTATATCAGCAAGACGACATCTCCACCTCTTCGCCGAGATATCGCTCTACCGAGGAGGTAACGTTCTCAGCCGACTATATTGTCTTCCTGACAGGAATACCTGTTGCTTTGTGTGTTTGGATAACAGATATTGTGTTGTTTTCTTCCGACGAGAGGTGGAGGTGTTTTCCCACCATACGTGTTGCTGGGTGCAAACGCACCCACATCTAACTGTTTTTGTTCCTCGCCAGCAGTATCAAATCCGACAAGCGGAGGCAGTGGCCACCTGGGAGTTCGGGACTTGGCGGCTCCAGTATTCCCGGGGTTCGGTGGCGGAGGAAATCGTGTGGTTCCGGTTCTGCTTTGGACAGACGTCTCTTATCTTCGAGCCTGCCCACGTGACACATTTTGTGAATTGACTTCTTTTCTATTATTGTAATTCGCCGTGTTTGTTGTGCTTATTCACAACAGTAAAGAGTTGTTATTTGACTTCCTCCATTGTCCGTTCATTTGCGCCCCCTGTTGTGGGTCCGTGTTCCTACACTTTCACAACAGATACTGTAGCATTTACACCACATTAGCAAGCTAGTTAGCACCACCACTAGGCAGTAACAAGTGGAAAAAAAAAATGCTTCAAGGAGATGTATTTGTACTCTTGTCTTACAACAGACTGAAATTCATGTTGATCTGTTTTGAGAACAGTTTCTTCTTTGGTGAGGCAGGTTACTCAACTGCCTAGGTGATTGCCACTATAATTTGTACACAGATATTACAGGGTAATGCTATTGTTTCCAGGGTCCTACATTGAAAATACATTTTAATTTAACCTTTATTTAACCAGGTTAGTCCCATTGAGATCGAGACCTCTTTTGCAAGGGAGACCTGGACAATTATAAAGTTTCCAATTCACGTAACCTGTATGTCTTTAAATGTGGGAGGAAGCCCGAGCACCAGGAGGACCCTTACCAAAAAATAGTACTGATAAGTATATAAAAAGTAAACTGGAAGTATACTTGAAACATACTTGCATGTACTATTTTTGGTAAGGGGAAATGCACGCAAACACAGGGAGAACATGCAAACTCCACACAGAAAAGCCACAAGTCCACGACCTTCTTGCTGTGAGGCAACAGTGCAAACCACTAAGCCACCATGCTGCCATTACATATTGGGAATGTGATTTAGGGTTCTGGACCATGACCATGGACCCTATGTCCCTTGTATGGCAAATACTGGTAACACGACTAAGGGTCTGTTGCTGTGCTTTTTGGCTGCTCCCATTCATTCGGGGTCACCACAGTGGATACAACCAGATTCACATTGGTATTTAGCACAAGTTTTACACTGGATGCCCTTCTTGACGCGACTCCAAGGTTACCCGGAGAAACGCACACAGCCCCTGGTGTTTCAAAGAGGTCTCCCATACAAGTACTAACCAGGCCACACACTGCTTCAGTTCTGATATCTGATGCAATCAAGCTTACACAGAGCAGACATGTTCCTAATATAGCACATACTGGGAAGATGGCCGGGTACTATGTTCCAAAAGCTTTCATACTGAAAACATGACCACAATTCCGATGTTCTTAATTTGGCACAGATTAAAAACAAAACCACGGGTCCTATGTTCCTAGTATGGCACATATTACAGTACAGAGATGTCCAAGGGTGCTTTGTTCCAAATATGGCACATGTTAGATCATAACCAAAGAGCCTATGTTCCCCGGTGAAGAGTTTGGTTCAGGTCAGGGTTTGGATTTGAACAAAGGTTCTGTTACTTATGGTCAGTCAACTTGGATAAAAACACAATAGGAATTCACATACTGTACTGTGTTAACAGAATATTGAACAGGGGGCATAGGACCCTATGAACATAGATATGCTCCTGCCACACTCGGTTTCCTTTTTTTGTCAAACTCTAGCACTTGTAGGTGCCTGGTGTTTGCCTTCCTTTGGGGAACACTGAAGCACATTGGCACAGAAAAACACAAACAATATAGCATTTTTATCATCAGTAATATGGCATCTGGCAAAATATTTGGAAGCTGCTGTCTTTTCCACAGAGGAAAAGCCATGACAGCTTGATTTATGTGGATATATGCAGAGGTGCACAATGAGACATTTCAGCAGACAAACAGGCATTGTGCCATTTGATAAATAGCTTCTGTGTGCAGTTGCAAGTCTTCACTGAAATAAAATTCTGTTCTCTGTAAAACATGCAAAAATAGTCACGATTCCACAGACTCACAGGTGTTTAACTTTGGTGATTTCATGATCTGTGAAAAGTTTCCCTCTGCAAAATTGTCCTGAAATTGTACACCTGCTTTAGACAATGTTGCTTTTATTTTCTTGTCAGAATGCAAATCATGTTTTGTTACTCCTGCTATTTTTCACATTACTATGATCAAAGGGAGAAATGTGAATACTGCGGCTCCTTATGTACCTGATATTTCTCAAAGTATCACTTAACGTTGTGGGATGGAGTATCTAAGCCAAGGCAAAATCCAAACCAATGGACAAAGCTGATTTGTCATCACTAATGTCCTTACATAGTTTCAAAGACACCTTTGTCCACCCATAACAAAACAATCGAAGAGCCTTTTAATAAACATCAACCACGTGTTTCCCTTTTCAGATGAATCCCTGCCAGAATTCAGTCATGTCTTGTTGTCTAATAATTTACATAAGCACCAAATGCTTTATTTAAAGCTACAGTGTACAGAATTTAGTGTCATCTGGTGGTGAGGTTGCAGATTGTCTTATGCCATTGCTGGGCAAAGTAAGTATGACCCTTTTGGGCTACTGTGTCAACATGGCAGTGCAACATGTTCATGAGGGGACCGATCCCATGTAGATACAAAAGGTTTATTGTAAGCTTATGAAAATATAAGCCCTATGTCCAAACAGTCAGTATGTACTAATATCATTTAGGAACCTACTGCCCAACTGCTACTCCTTAGCAAAAGGCACATGGCAGCCCGCCTGGAGTTTGTTGTATGTGCTCAAAGTGAGCGAGTATTAGGGGTACAATTCAGATGTACTACACCACCATTATGTTACGTGTCCCTTGACCTGGATGTTTACAGATGATGCATATACACATACCCATGTATGCCATCAAAACTTCTATTTTGTAATGGCCGATCATTTTTATGCATGTTGATGGTTTTAGAGTATCCCAGAATCCTTTGCGCGCTGGGGAGGAAGGCTTGATAATGGCTCAGCTTAATGCTAACTTTGACATTGAAAATGCCATAGACATGCTAACACATTAGCATCGGTCCCGTTTTTAAGTTCTAAAATACATCTATCAACTGTTTCAAAAGACCATAACAGGTCGGTTTAAGATAAAAAAAAAGGTAAATATTACTCACAGACATATGCTCTTTAGGGTTTTAGTGGGGAAAAATTAAGATAAAGCGAAATAAAACAAAGAACCAACAAAGCAGCAGATCGAAGATTGAAGCACTGCTTCATTGGTTCAAGGTTCAAAGCAAAGCCGCACTGCAGAAACGGTTGATTACAGACCCTGCAGCGGGTCTGTAATGAATGTAGAGAAATGATCATTTTCCTGACAAACACCCCCAAAAACAACAGCAACTCTGAAATAGGGAATCATTAAGGAAAAAGGCTGTTGATGTCGATGGATCGAATCAATTCTTAAGGATACCTGAAAAGAACTGGTTTCCGACACGCAACCCTAACAGCAACACGCTTTTTTTTTTAAAATAAAACTCACATTAAAGACTCACGATTATCTTAGTTAAACACCTAAATACATATTTTGGTTGAACTCACCTCCATAATGATGTAATGTTGCAAACAAGTTGTTGTAAACGCTTGTTTACACTCTCAACAAAATCTCGGCCTCCCCAGCGAGAACGTGATTATGCACGAGATTTGACACCATAACGGTGTCAATGCTATCTTTGAATTTTCCCCAGAAGTAGTTCTTTATTGGTTACCAGGCTCCAGATACCTACTCAGTGTAGTCTATTTGCACCCTATGGAGGTACTACAACCCCTGGCAAAAAATTATGGAATCACCGGCCTCGGAAGATGTTCATTCAGTTGTTTAATTTTGTAGAAAAAAAGCAGATCACAGACATGACACAAAACTAAAGTCACTTCAAATGGCAACTTTCTGGCTTTAAGAAACACTATAAGAAATCAAGAAAAAAAGATTTGTAAAGACCCTGTAAATTTTCATCCCCAAAACTAACACCTGCATCAAATCAGATCTGCTCGTTGACATTGACCCTGTGCCATGACATTGACCCTATGTGTCTTTTTGCAAGGAATGTTTTCGCAGTTTTTGCTCTATGGCAAGATGCATTATCATCTTGAAAAATGATTTCATCATCCCCAAACATCCTTTCAATTGTCCAAAATATCAACATAAACTTGTGCATTTATTGATGATGTAATGACAGCCATCTCCCCAGTGCCTTTACCTGACATGCAGCCCCATATCATCAATGACTGTGGAAATTTACATGTTCTCTTCAGGCAGTCATCTTTATAAATCTCATTGGAACAGCACCAAACAAAAGTTCCAGCATCATCACCTTGCCCAATGCAGATTCGAGATTCATCACTGAATATGACTTTCATCCAGTCATCCACAGTCCACGATTGCTTTTCCTTAGCCCAGTGTAACCTTGTTTTTTTTCTGTTTAGGTGTTAATGATGGCTTTCGTTTAGCTTTTCTGTATGTAAATCCCATTTCCTTTAGGCGGTTTCTTACAGTTCGGTCACAGACGTTGACTCCAGTTTCCTCCCATTCGTTCCTCATTTGTTTTGTTGTGCATTTTTCAATTTTTGAGACATATTGCTTTAAGTTTTCTGTCTTGACGCTTTGATGTCTTCCTTGGTCTACCTGTATGTTTGCCTTTAACAACCTTCTCATGTTGTTTGTATTTGGTCCAGAGTTTAGACACAGCTGACTGTGAACAACCAACATCTTTTGCAACATTGCATGATGATTTACCCTCTTTTAAGAGTTTGATAATCCTCTCCTTTGTTTCAACTGACATCTCTCATGTTGGAGCCATGATTCATGTCAGTCCACTTGGTGCAACAGCTCTCCAAGGTGTGTTCACTCCTTTTTAGATGCAGACTAACGAGCAGATTTGATTTGATGCAGGTGTTAGTTTTGGGGATGAAAATTTACAGGGTGATTCCATAATTTTTTCCTCAGAATTGAGTGATTCCATATTTTTTTCCTCTGCTTGGTCTAAAAAAGTAACCATTACTGACTGCCACAATCTTTTTTTCTTGATTTCTTATAGTGTTTCTTAAATCCAGAAAGTTGCCATTTGAAATGACTTTAGTTTTGTGTCATGTCTGTGATCTGCTTTTTTTCTACAAAATTAAACAACTGAATGAACATCCTCCGAGGCCGGTGATTCCATAATTTTTGCCAGGGGTTGTAGATCTTCTGGGTATTGGTCAAATGCCTACTGAGCATCTGGACACCATATGGATTGTGACATGCTATTTTTTGCATTTGCAGGATGAGTATATGGATGCAGCCATGGCTTTATTGTTGCAGGTAATTATGCAGTAACGAACACTACACACTGCAGCTTTAAGTATGTGAGATGCATAATCTGACCCAAGAAAAATCCTCAGCAGTGGACAAAACCCATTTGTCACCACTAATGTCCTGACATATAGTTTCAAACCCACCTCAGGTCGCCTGCAAAGCCAAACAATCCAAAACCTTCTATTAAATCTTTTAAAGACATGAAACAGTAGGCACCACTCGTCTGCCACCTGTTTACACTTTCTGATAAAACTCAGATAAAACTGAAGTTATTGTACTTGGCCCCACAAATCTTAGAAGCATGGTGTCTAACCAGATCGTTACTCTGGATGGCATTTCCCTGATCTCTAGTAATACTGTGAGAAATCTTGGAGTCATTTTTGATCAGGATATGTCATTCAAAGCGCATATTAAACAAATATGTAGGACTGCCTTTTTGCATTTACGCAATATCTCTAAAATCAGAAAGGTCTTGTCTCAGAGTGATGCTGAAAAACTAATTCATGCATTTATTTCCTCTAGGCTGGACTATTGTAATTCATTGTTATCAGGTTGTCCTAAAAGTTCCCTAAAAAGCCTTCAGTTGGTTCAGAATGCTGCAGCTAGAGTACTGACGGGGACTAGCAGGAGAGAGCATATCTCACCCGTGTTGGCCTCTCTTCATTGGCTTCCTGTTAATTCTAGAATAGAATTTAAAATTCTTCTTCTTACTTATAAGGTTTTGAATAATCAGGTCCCATCTTATCTTAGGGACCTCGTAGTACCATATTACCCCATTAGAGCGCTTCGCTCTCAGACTGCGGGCTTACTTGTAGTTCCTAGGGTTTGTAAGAGTAGAATGGGAGGCAGAGCCTTCAGCTTTCAGGCTCCTCTCCTGTGGAACCAGCTCCCAATTCAGATCAGGGAGACAGATACCCTCTCTACTTTTAAGATTAGGCTTAAAACTTTCCTTTTCGCTAAGGCTTATAGTTAGGGCTGGATCGGGTGACCCTGGACCATCCCTTGGTTATGTTGCTTTAGACGTAGACTGTGGGGGGGTTCCCATGATGCACTGTTTCTTTCTCTTTTTGCTCCGTATGCATCACTCTGCATTTAATCATTAGTGATCGATCTCTGCCCCCCTTCTCGGCATGTCTTTTTCCTGGTTCTTTCCCTCAGCCCCAACCAGTCTCAGCAGAAGACTGCCCCTCCTGAGCCTGGTTCTGCTGGAGGTTTCTTCCTGTTAAAAGGGAGTTTTTCCTTCCCACTGTGGCCAGGTGCTTGCTCATAGGGGGTCGTTTTGACCGTTGGGGTTTTTCATAATTATTGTATGGCCTTGCCTTACAATATGGAGCGCCTTGGGGCAACTGTTTGTTGTGATTTGGCGCTATATAAGAAAAAAGTTGATTGATTGATTGATTGATGAATCTCTGCAGACTTCGCTCTCATCTATTTATTTATGCAACTTCAAAGTGCTTAATTTAACTCCAGCCACTGTTGAGCAGTGACTGAAATGATGGCAGCCTTTTTTAGAGGCATAGACTGATTTTGACTGCTTGCTGTTGCTGGAGAGTCTAAGGAGGCTTTAAAGGATGACTCAAGCAGCTGTCGGGACCTCAAGCGGAAAACCAAAAACCAGACATTCCCACTTGAAGTGATCATAGTGAGTTATGCCAGTTTGTGCATCTACTCTGCAAATTTCTCAGTGGTGATAGCTATAGATATTCCACTCAGGATTTTCCCCCCAATCCTGATCCAAGTCATTTAATATAGCTGCCAACACAGAGTTGGGATCAGATGTGAATTTTCATAGATATTACACTTGCATAATTTGCAAATACTGCAAGAAGAGTGCATCCGGAAAGTATTTCCACATTTTATTTCACAGTTTTATTCCAAAACGGAGTAAAATAATATTTTCCCTCAAAATTCTACTCACAACACCCCATAATGACAACATAAAAAATGTTTGTTTTTTTTTGCAAATTTATTAAAAAAAAAAAAAAATAAGAAATCACATGTACATAAGTACAGTACTACAGACAATTCCTTCGACTTCATGCTTGGTTTGTGCTCTGACATGCACTGTCAACTGTGGGACCTAATATGAACAGAGGTGCGTGTCTTTCCAAATCATGTCCAATCAACTGAATTCACCCCAGGTGGACTCCAATTAAGCTGTAGAAACATCTCAAGGTTGATCACTGAAATCATGATGCACCTGAGCTCAATTCTGAGCTTCACTGCAAAGGCTGTGAATACTTATATGTACATGTGATTGCTTAGTTTTTTCAATAAATTTGAAAAAACAAATCTAAAAAACAAACAAAAACAAAACCTTCACATTGTCATTATGAGGTATTGTGTGAAGACTTTTGAGGAAAAATAATTCAATACATTTTGGAATCAGGTTCCAAGCAAAATAAAATGTGGAAAAAGTGAAGCCCTGGGAATACTTTCTGGATGTACTGTACATTAAAGTCAATCCAAAGCTTGACAACCGAACAGCTCTGCAATACATTAAGATAAATGCTACCGTCAATGCATGCTGCTCCTTAATGTTTTTATCTAATAAAATTTACATTTACAATAAATTTACATTACTTATCAATACCACTTAATGCAGCACTGTGGTAATTAAAAAGAGAACACTGAGCAACACTGATTTAATGACTTGGATTAAAAACTGGGGGCAGATTTTAGTTGTTAAAAAACATTTTTTATTATCATCAGCATTATTATCATTATTAGTAGTAGTATATTCAATATGTCTTTAAAATATACCTTCAACAGTGGATCTTTACCCATGAAGGTCCACTAAACAAAGTGAAAATGCAAAAAAAAAAAAAAAAAAGTGACGATATGGTGGGAAAGTGGACATGTGTTGCGATTTGTTTATAACCCAGAGATCAAACATATCAAGGCGAGAGAACGTAGCTACGTATACGCTCTCCCATTTTCCTCATCTTCCCTTCTCCACTGGAAACCAAAAAATAAAAATACTTTTCGCGACTGCTTTGGTGATTGCAGCCGAAAACAA
Organism: Thalassophryne amazonica; assembly: GCF_902500255.1. Lineage (NCBI taxonomy): Eukaryota > Metazoa > Chordata > Actinopteri > Batrachoidiformes > Batrachoididae > Thalassophryne > Thalassophryne amazonica. Next base: position 25,963,412 of record NC_047119.1, read on the forward strand.
AACAGTCCATTTTCCCATTCGGGGTTTTCATGTATCCCATAATTCTTTGCGCACCAGAGAGTCGCTGCAGTCAAAACAACATAGAGAATCCACATGATGACAATTGTAAATAAATATTATACTACAAAAATGTATTTTTATGCACTTCATCACATTAATAAGAGACTGCATGCATGATACCCTGAAAACTTGCTAAAACAATTATAACAAATAATCCGTGTCTGCTACGTTTAATCTGCGTGGAATTTAATAAACGCGAAACTGAATTTCAGACATATTATTTATATTAGCCTGGAACAAAGAGGACAAACAGTGTTGTAAAGAACAATAATCAAGACGTTAAAGAGCAAACTTCACTTTCCCCCAGAACGACATGATCAGGAAGAGATTGTAGCTAACAGCAGCTCCCACTGAAAATAACTGAGAGACAGCCTGTGATTCTCGCATGTTTACATAAAACAAACGCAATAACAACATCTATAAACCCAGAGAATATATTCACGAGAGTTTTAGGCACAATATAAAAATAGATTTATGTTGCGATGTTAACAGTGTTGTCTGTGTGCAGCGGTTAAAATGCAGCATGATCAGAGCGTCTCAATGCAGTTCTCAATGTTACTGAGATCTTGCAGCGCAGTGACCTCTCCGAGGTTTTGCGGGATTTGAAACCTGAAAAGCCTGAATGTGAAGTTATACTGTGTGTATATATATATATATATATATATATATATATATATATATATTGCACAACGGGACCGGCTGTCGCCATAAGTGGTCAAATCCCGCAATATCACATAGGGTTCAAACGAGACTGCGGTGCCCCATTACTGCCAGATTTCTGTTTGTAGGAAGACAAATTTCCACAAGGTCTTTGGTGTCACCAGTTGTCATAAATCTAGCTATGTCAGCGGTTGACATGGAGGCAGCATATAGTTTACTCAGCATCGTATGAAATATCCTAACAGACATGACGTTATTCTTTTAAATGAGTATTCTTTATTGTAAATTTAGCCTATTATTCATTAAAAAAAACATCATTTTAGAATATATTATGCATAACTATTTCACCAATTGGGACACCATGACAGAGATTGGTTTGCTTCAAGGCTATTAGGCAATGAATCAGCTGCGTAACGTGCACGAGGTGCATTTTTACACATGCTGTGTGTGTCACCGTGATAATGTCAAACAGTTCAGACATTTTCTCGGGCCCCTGTATGACCCGGACCCCGCTGCACTCTCTATTCCTACACTGGAACTAAATTTAGTGGAAGCTAACTGGTGCACTAACAATTGTAAAAGTTATCTGAAAAGCTAATCTGCTAAAGGAAAAGCTAGCTTCAATAATTAGCTGTTAGCCTATTAGCTGGACTGTGCTAATTACTGCTGATTAGTTGCGAAAATTAAAGTGTGACAAAAAGATTTCAGCCATGAGACGATAATGTTGAGCAAAAAATGTAAGTACTTGCCCCCCCCCCAAAAAAAATCCCAGCCGGATTTTTTTTCCCAACTGAATGAATGCCCACATTATTACAATGTCATGTCTGATTTTGAAGGTTTTTTTTTTTCCTTTTTAAATAAAAGCAGATTAAAATATTTCTTCTTGGCTGCATAATGGTGCCATTTAGAGAACTGTCCCATTTCAGATGGCACACATTCCTCTCAGTTTGCTACACCGCGTGATGTACACCAACCTCATGTTCAACCCCCTCCATTATCTATTTTTAAGTTTGCAGCTTATTTTTATCCTGCAGCCTGTAAATGCATCATTAAAGAATTAGTGGTGTGCAATCACAGGATACGGCCCCAAACAGCTGCTAATGTTTCCACCTCAGATCATCCTGCAGCGTGACCTCGAAGCCCCTCAACCTCAGACTGAGTGAGAAAACAAAGAGATGAGGAAAGCACTCAGAGATATATGTCAGACTGCAAATCAGTCCTCGAAAAACTTCCTGAGTAGGACGGTTCAGAGGATGCAGATCCAGTTTTGGCTCTCACAGAAACACGAGTGTGAATGTTTTGAAGATAAAATGGAACTTGGCTGATAGTCTGAAGTTACATTCTACAAACTGACATAAAAAAATCAGGTTTAGCTTAGGTTGTTGCTATGTCACAGTCCTAACCTCTGATGTGCACACTCATATGCAGGCACACAAGAGAATGTAACTTTTAGAACATTGTAACTGCAGCAGTGCATGAAAAACACATATGAAGAGCACATTTCTGTATTTGTGCTTCTGGTGATTGCATGAGGCTCACAATTTTGGAAAAGACATTACTGAAAACAGTTGGTATTTGGAGATATTTGGTTTGCAAGCTATGCAGAAAAACAGGCCCGTAGCCAGGGGTGGGATGGGGGGCCAAGAGTCTATGAAATTATTATGAATTCAATTATTTGTTTATTTTTAAGAAAACTGGCAAAGAAAGTAGAAATGCAGCAACATACAACCAGCAAAAATCTGATGTGGAGTTTGCATGCAATATACAGTAGCACACATACAGTAGTGTTCTGAATAATAGTAGTGCTATGTGACTAAAAAGATGAATCCAGGTTTTGAGTACATTTCTTATTGTTACATGGAAAACAAGGTACCAGTAGATTCAGTAGATTCTCACAAATCCAACAAGACCAAGCATTCATGATATGCACACTCTTATCTTTTTAGTCACATAGCTGTCGCGGTTCGGGAGAACGGATCTGGAGTCAGGTGGCCGCCTGCAAGCTGTTGACGCCGTCTGGAGGAGACACACAGATGAGTGAGTACTGAACTTAATTGGCTTTTTGTCCAGAAAATAATCACAGTCAATATGCAACAGTTGTCTTAGCTGAATCCTGTGTGTTGGAAGGAGCTGAAGAGAAAAAGCTGTGGCAAAACACCGCTAGTGAAAAAAGTCTCTGACAGACTGCAGGTCAAAAATAACTGAGAGCTAAACAAGAATCTTAGATTAATCCAGAAATATACTGCGCAAGAACGCACAAGAAAGGGACCAGTTACCATGGAAGGTTAGCTGAGTTTCTGGCAAAGATGGAGTGCAGAGCCCAGGTTTATATACAGATGTTGATGAGATATGGAACAGGTGTGTCAATCAGTTTGCAGCACGCCACCTGTGCAGAGCAGAGGAGAAAAGCAGCAGCAGCAGAAAACAGCAAAGCAGGCAGCCCATGACAATAGCACTACTATTATTCTGAACATCCATGCATCCATCCATTTTCTTCCGCTTTATCCGAATTGGGTCGCGGGGGCAGCAGCTCAAGCAAAGCCGCCCAGACCTCCCGATCCACACACACCTCCCCCAGCTCCTCCGGGGGAACCCCAAGGTGTTCCCAAGCCAGCTGAGAGATGTAGTCCCTCCAGCGTGTCCTGGGTCTTCCCCGGGGCCTCCTCCCAATGGGACTTGCCCGGAACACCTCTCCAGCGAGGCGTCCAGGGGGCATCCGGAAAAGATGCCCGAGCCACCTCAACTGACTCCTTTCGACGTGGAGGAGCAGCAGCTTGACTCCGAGCTCCTCCCGAGTGACCGAGCTCCTCACCCTATCTCTAAGGGAGCGCCCAGCCACCCTGCGGAGGAAACTCATCTCGGCTGCTTGTACTCGTGATCTCGTTCTTTCGGTCATGAGTCAAATCTCATGACCATAGGTGAGGATCGGAACGTAGATCAATCAGTAAATCGAGAGCTTTGCCCCCCTACTCAGCTCTCTCTTCACCACGACGGTCTGATACAGTGACCGCATCACTGCAGACACTGCACCAATCCGTCTATCGATCTCACGCTCCATCCGTCCCTCACTCGTGAACAAAACCCCGAGATACTTAAACTCCTCCACTTGAGGCAAGGACACTCCACCGACCTGAAAAGGGCAAAGCACCTTTTTCCGGTCAAGAACCATGGCCTCGGATTTGGAGGTGCTGATTTTCATCCCGGACGCTTCACACTCGGCTGCAAACCGCTGCAGTGCACGCTGAAGGTCCTGATTTGATGAAGCCAACAGAACCACATCATCTGCAAACAGCAGAGACGAGGTTCTGTGGTTACCAAACCAGACCCCCTCTACACCCTGGCTGCGCCTAGAAATTCTGTCCATAAAATAATGAACAGAAACCGGTGACAAAGGGCAGCCCTGGCGGAGACCAACGTGCACTGGAAACAGGTTTGACTTACTACCGGCAATGCGAACCAAGCTCCTGCTGCAGTCATACAGGGACCGGATAGCCCTTAGCAAAGGACCCCGGACCCCGTACTCCCGGAGCACCCCCCACAGGGTGCCCCGAGGGACACGGTCGAATGCCTTCTCCAGATCCACAAAACACATGTGGACTGGTTGGGCGATGGAGCGTGTAGAGCTGGTCCAGTGTGCCACGACCAGGATGAAAACAACACTGCTCCTCCTGAATCCGAGGTTCGACCATCGGTCGAATTCTCCTTTCCAGTACTCTGGAATAGACCTTACCGGGGAGGCTGAGAAGTGGGATCCCCCTATAGTTGGAACACACCCTCCGGTCCCCCTTCTTAAACAGAGGGACCACCACCCTGGTCTGCCAATCCAGAGGCACTGTCCCTGATCGCCACGCGATGCTGCAGAGACGTGTCAGCCAAGACAGTCGCACAACATCCAGAGACTTAAGGTACTCAGGACGGATTTCATCCACCCCAGGAGCCTTGTCACAGAGGAGCTTTCTAACCACCTCTGTGACTTCGGCCTGGGTAATGGATGAGTTCGTCTCTGAGTCCCCAGTCTCTGCTTCCTCTTCGGAAGACGTGACAATGGGATTGAGGAGATCCTCGAAGTATTCCTTCCACCACCCGACAACATCCCCAGTCAGGGTCAAAAAGTCAGGGTCCTGACTGACTATTCTGAACACTACTGTAAAATAAATAAATAAATAAATATTTACCTGATTTATTATCTCAAACTGAAGCAGAAACAAACAAAAATGTTATATAGACACACACCATCTCAGAATCTGAAATGTATGTATAATTGATGTTAATTTTATATATGATTATTTCTCCTGAAAATCGTGAATTGATAAGCAGATTACTGATATTGCCATTACTGGTGTCGGTGGTCTGGAAGTCTTCACCCTAAATCTGCTTTACTTTTTGCTCTCATGCGAACTTGCCTGGAGCTGGACTCCTCGGGGAAATCAGTTTTGCAGATGGATGGAAACTGCTGAGAGCTGCTTCACTGCCATCAGTCACCATGTTTGTAAAGATGGAAGAAAATCTTTAGCAGTTGAATTTGGATTGATGTGTACTGGCCAGATATGTGGGTCATTTTATTTATTTTTTTAATGTTTTAATTCATGGGCAAAAACTTTGCCAGATGCATCTCTGTAGTGAAATAATGATTTTGTTTCCTTTTCCATTTGCCTGTATAACAACCAATGTTGTGCAATCTGACACCTTACAGACTTGCATAACTGAAAGTCTGTGACAGATGTGACTGAATGAAATAGGTCTGTGACAATCAAGTGCAGCTGCAGCACAGAACACCAAATCCATGTGTAAACCTGCTATTGATTAGCACATGAAGGCTCATGAGGGAAGGAAAAAAACAAAAAAGTGGCTTCCTGAAGCTTTACTAGCCAGCACGCCGCCACTGAATAATCAATTGCTGCCACAAAAATAGCAGAGATTTCACTTCACTGTCTGAAAAGAACATTAGAGGTTTGATAAAGGATTGTATTCCAGCCAAGGCTGTAGAAATGGAAATTCCCCTTTTATATCTCTGCTGATCGAAAATCATGAGTGGATCTTACAGTATATCCAGGAAGTATTCACATTGCTTCACTTTTTCTACATTTTGTTATGTTACAGCCTTAATCCAAAATAGGACCTAATTATTTTTTCCCCTCAAAATTCTACTCACAACACCCCATAATGACAACATGATTTTTTTTTTTTGCAAATTTATTAAAAATAAAAACTAAGAAATCACATGTACATAAATATTCACACACTTTGCTCAATATTTTGTTGATGCACCTTTGGCAGCAGTTACAGCCCCAAGTCTTCTTGATTATGATGCCACAAGTTTGATGCACCTATCTTTGGGCAGTTTTGCCCATTCCTCTTTGCAGCTCCTCTCAAGCTCCATCAGGTTGGCCAGGGAGCGTCGGTGCACAGCCATTTTCAGATCTCTCCAGAGATGTTCAATTGGATTCAGGTCTTGTCTCTGGCTGGGCCACGCAAGGACATTCACAGAGTTGTCCTGAAGCAACTCCTTTGATATCTTGGCTGTGTGCTTAGAGTCATTGTCCTGCTGAAAGATGAACTGTCACCCCAGTCTGAGGTCAAGAGCGCTCTGGAGCAGGTTTTCATCCAGGATGTCTCTGTACATTGTTGCATTCATCTTTCCCTCAGTCCTGTCTAGTCTCCCAGTTCCTGCTGCTGAAAAACATCCCCACAGCATGATGCTACCACCACCATGCTTCACTGTAGGGATGGTGTCTGGTTTCCTCCAAACATGACACCTGGCATTCACGCCAAATCTTTGTCTCATCAAACTAGAGAATGGTGTTTCTCATGGTCTGAATCCTTCAGGTGCCTTTTGACAAACTCCAGGTTGGCTGCCATGTGCTATTTACTAAGGAGTGGTTTCTGTCTGTCCACTCTACTATACAGACCTGATTGGTGGATTGCTGTAGAGATGGTTGTCCTTCTGAAAGGTTCTCCACTCTCCACAGAGGAATGGTGGAGCTCTGACAGGACCATCAGGTTCTTGGTCACCTCCCTGACTAAGTCCCTTCTCCCCCAATCACTCAGTTTAGACGGGCAGCCAGCTCTAGGAAGAATCTGGTGGATCCAAACTTCTTCAATTTATGGATGATGGAGGCCACTGTGCTCACTGGGACCTTCAAAGCAGCAGAAATGCTTCTGTACCCTTCCCCAAATTTACGCCTCGAGACAATCCTGTCTCTGAGGTCTACAGACAATTCCTTTGATTTCATGCTTGGTTTGTGCTCTGACATGCACTGTCAATTGTGGGACCTTATATGTAGACAGGTGTGTGCCTTTCCAAATCATGTCTAATCCACTGAACTTACCTCAGGTGGACTCCAAATAAGGTGACGAAAACATCAAGGTTCAAAAGGTTCAAAGGTTCAAAAGGTTTATTGTCATATGTACAGTAAGAAACGTATTTCCCTGTGCAATGAAATTCTCTTCTTTGCTGCTCTCACCGGGTGTCTATAATAATAGTCAAAATAGGCATTAAAAAAAAAAAAGCATTAAAAGCATTAAGCATTAAAAAGTAAAGTAACAATAAAGGTGCAGTTACAGTATGAAGTGAAATGAAATAATGTGCAAATAGCAAGATTCAATTATTAACAGTTAACAGTAAAGTAACAGTAAGGTGCAGTAACAGTGTGAAGTGACCCCAGGGGGTCTGCTCAGTCCTTAGCAGCATTCAGCAGTCTGATGGCAGTGGGGTAGAAAGAGTTTTTGAAGCGGGTGGTTTTGCATTTCACACTCCTGAACCTCCGTCCTGAAGGCAGCAGTGTGAACAGTCCGTATTGGGGATGTGTAGGGTCTTTTATGATGGCGGCAGCTCTATTGTGGACTCTCCGATGGTAGATGCTCTGCAGAGATGGTAGTGGCGTCCTCGTGATCTTTGATGCGGTCTTCACTACTTTCTGCAGGCGTTTGCGGTCATTCACCGTTGAGCTGCCATACCACGCAGTAATCGAGGTGGTGAGAATGGACTCAATGATGCAGCTGTAGAAGTTGCTGAGAATCTTGGGTGACATGCCAAATTTCCTCAGCCTCCTCAGGAAGTACAGCCGCTGCTGAGCCTTCTTTACCACCTGTGTGGTGTTAAGTGTCCAAGTGAGGTCACTACTGATGTGGACCCCCAGATATTTAAAGCTGCTCACTCTCTCCACCTTGCGGCCTTGGATAGACAGTGGCTGATGAGGTTCCCTCTCCCTCCTCATGTCCACTATCATTTCCTTGGTTTTATCTGTGTTCAGGGTGAGGTTGTTGACTCCACACCATGTCACCAGGCCTTCCACCTCCCTCCTGTAAGCTGCTTCGTCTCCGCCGGTGATGCATCCAATCACAGCAGTGTCGTCAGCAAACTTTATGATGGTGTTGTCGGGGTGAGAGGCGGCACAGTCGTAGGTGAAGAGGGTGTAGAGAATAGGGCTGAGGACGCAGCCCTGCGGGGTACCGATGTTGGTGGTGATGCTGGCTGAGGTCTTATTCCCAATCTTGACAGACTGTGGTCTGCCAGTCAGAAAGTCCAGAAGCCAGTCACAGAGGGTGGGGTGGAGTCCAAGGGCAGACAATTTGTAGGTGAGTTTGTGAGGGATGACCGTGTTGAAAGCAGAGCTGTAGTCAATGAAAAGTACTCTGATGTAAGAGTCTTTATTTTCCAGGTGGGAGAGGGAGGCGTGCAGGGCGGCGGCAATGGCATCCGAAGGATGATAGTGGAAACAGGATGCACCTGAGCTCAATTTTGAGCTTCATGGTAAAGGCTGTGAATACCTACGTACATGTGATTTCTTTTTTTTAATTGTTAATACATTTGCAAAAATCTATTAAATTTTTTTTCATGTCATTATGGGGTATTGTGTGTAGACTTTTGAGGAAAAAATTAATTTCATCAATTTGAAATAAGGCTGTAACATAAAAATAATGTGGAAAAAGTGCAGCGCTGTGAATACTTTCTGAATATACTGTTTGGCATCACTGATTATCAACTTTTACTTTAAATCACTACTCCTCTTAGGCTTCTTATTGGATCCGTTTAAATTTTGTACCATGCACACTAAGCCTATAGGGCTACAAATTAATGTAGCAAATACAGTAGTGAATAATTTTATGAAGTGTTTTTTTTTTTTTTTTTTTTTACAATTTATACAATTTTGAAACTGCAAATCATTTCCTGAAGCTTTTTTTTTTTAATATTTCAAGCATTTGCAATCACTGAATCTTATGCTAACAGTGTTAAGAACTTACTTAACATGTTGCTCTTAAGTGTTTCAAACTTTTTTACAGAATGAATCAAGAAACAGTTCTTTCATTTTTCCAGCATTTCTAAATACTGAATTTGTTGCCAACGGTGCGAACCAATAAGCCACCATGCTGCCCTCGAGGGTATCAAACATTTTTACCCAACAAATTATTTTGTGAAGCGGTTAGTTGTATTTTGACCAGTATAGTAAGAGGAATAACTAAGCATTTTTTAAATTGAGCATTAAGATACTGAGACAGTGAATCATTTTCTGAAGCAATTGTTTCATTGCACATTTCGCAGATGTTGAAATAATGCGTTTGGCATTTTGAGGATTTTGATACAGTGAATCATTTTATGAGCATCTGTTTCATTAAGCATTTTGAAGCAGCGACTCATTTTTCTGAAGCATCTATTTTGTTGAAAATTTACATCTCTCTAAAAGATGGAATCATCCTCTGAACTCATTGCCTCATTTAGTGTTTCAAACTTTTTTTTTAACATTGAATCATTTTCTGAAGCATTTATTTTGTTTAAATTTTAGAGCATTCTAAAAGATTGAATCATCCGCTGAACTCATTGCCTCATTTAGTGTTTCAAACTTTTTTAATATTAAATCATTTTGTGAAGCATTTATTTCTTGTTTTGAACACTCGAAAATGGGGAACAATTTCGTATCTCAATTGTTTCATATACGGTAATGTTTGGAGGGTCATCACTGAAGTATTTCAGGAGAAATTCACACTCCAAAATGGCGTTATGACAATTATTTGAAATATTTAAGGCTTGTATGAGCTCATTACACTGCATAATCTACTGCTGACAGGACGTTTAATAAGATAGATCTGGATAAAGCAGCGCTTAAATTAATTTATTGGAATGACAGAATGTGTTTCGACACGCCTCTCTCAAGCGTTTGTTCGGGGAAGTCATCGATCTCCGTGGCCTAAACGTCTGTGCGTTAGGTCTGTATTGAACCTGCGAGCTCCATTTAAGGGCAGTTATTTTACTTGAACTCTTACTGGAGGTTTTCAGCTCCTACATCAGGCACTTTCCACTCATGCTTGTCCATAAATTTGAGCAGCAGCTAAATATATACTGAAAAATGATATGTGGATTGTTGAAAAAAGCTCATCCAGTCACAGGAAAGAAATCATGTCTTCCAGCAAGTCTTTTAGCTTCAAACGTCCATTCTGTTGTACCTCTGACTATCTATCATCCACACTGTGGCTTTAAAATAAGCCAGAGGGCCATGTGTATAGATGAGCACTTTGACCTTATCCAGAAAGGTTAAAAGTCATTGCTGCTCTGTTTGGAAGACAAGTAGTCAAATGGAACAAGACAGTAAATGGGATCAGAGGTGAAGCTGTGTAGTGCTGCTGATTTATTTTTTGTCTTTTTTTCTTCCTTATAAGAACTCATTGAAGCCACATGCAAATATTGTCAGTGCTTCTTTGCCGTCTGTGTTGAGTTTCATAAATCGTTTGATCAGTTGACTGAGCTGCTGTCTGGGGCTACAGCTTGAGAATTAGTGCATTCGCCAGCAAGTTGGTGGACATCATTGCCAGGCTGAGACGCAGGTACAGTGAATACTGGCATTCATCAGGGATGTGTTCTGGGTCCTCCAGTGCTCAGTGCTTCCATGGACAGAGTTTGGTAGGGTGATGGAAACCAGTGGCGTAGGTGCCTTTGTTGGCGAGGAAGATTTACAGACCTCATCTTCATGGACAATTTTTACAGAGTTAATGGGTAACCCAATTGCCCCACTTGAGAAACTGAGCAAGGAATCGGAGTATCTGGGTTGTGACTGTCCTGGATAATGACAAAGTTACAGGCTTTCAGTGACTTGCTGTATCAGAAGTGTATCTGTATGCAGTGAAAGTGTTAAACTTGTAGAGACAGTCACTTATCTTGCAGTGACATTCATGGGTGATTCTTAGACTACGGGCACTTATGTCCTTTGATCATATTGTATGAAAAACAGAAAAAAGGGGAAATTTCACACTTTTATAGTTATCTTTACAATGAAAGTGTTTTAAGAAATTTGTTCTAGTAGTCTATGATGACTTTTTCACCTTTTTTCAGCATCATTATATGCAAATATTGCCGTTTTGTGCTTGTCCCACACCCAGACTTTTGATCTTCAATGATAAAAATGAATGGTAAAAAAATATTTTTTCCACCACAACACTGTAATGTCCCTTTAAACAGTTTGTATGAAAGATTGTTTGGGTAGTTTCTATGGAGATAAACAGTGACATCAGAGCACATGTATATGGCGCCAAATCACAAAAACAGTTGTCCCAAGGCGCTTTATATTGTAAAGCAATGGTGTGGTGGAAATTACATTTACAAGGCCAATAGTACCCGTAGTTAAAGAATCACCCTCATGTCACTGCAAGATTCATGCATCATTGGCCTTTGAGATCGTGAAATGCTATATCGTCCTGACTACCAGGACACACATATATAGGGTGTCCCAAAAAATATACAACATTTAAAACACTTGGTTTGACCCTTAAATGCTACAAACTTAATCACTTATGTTTCTTTTTTACTTACAGAGACCCTGAAGTTTATGCTGATGCCAAGCATCGATGCATTGAAGGAAAACATTTGCCGACAAATCCGAAACATTCCTCAGGACACTTTCACCAAAGCGTTTGCAGGCCGTAATTGGCCATCGCGGGGCCTACATTGAACATGTTGTCTAAGAGACTGACAAAATGCAGGGCCTGACATTGGTATGAAAAACTTCAACCTTTCAGCTTTCTATCCTGCCATAAATTTATTTCCTAGACATATGCTTTGACCATTTTCTTTGCTGATAAAATGTTGAATATTTTTTTGGGAGACCCAATATGCGTGTGTCCTGGTAGTCAGGAGGTTATGGATTAACAAGGTCACTGTACAGAGGTGTTTGACGATACCAATATCTTTGCAGGAGGATGAAGGTCCAAATCTTTCGGGTCCTGGTGGTCATTTCCAAGTAACCTGTATTATGTGGAAAATGTACCTCCGTAAAAAGTAAGATGGGAAGGGTCAGAAAGACTATAAAAGATAGTCAGGGACAGTGTTGACTTAAACAAAAAGTTGACTTAACACTGAGGGTGTTGCCATCCACAGGTATTAGCCACTTTGCACTATACGTTTACATCCGTCTTCACAGAGCATCTTAAAACAAAGGAAATAGAAAAAAAAAAATAGTGATCCCTGCTCCGACTTTCTCACTTAAGGTCTCTGTGCATGAGATCTACTTTCTGTATCCTGTGGTTGGCTGCAAGTACGTCACAGTGAGTTTACTAAGTGATTACATGGGGCCTTTATTTTCTTTACAAAACTGTGAGAGTGAGCGAGTGAGTGTGTGCGTGCGTGCGCTGCCACTGACTGACTCAGCTTGTGAGGTGTTTGCGTCACTATTTTTCACAACACATGGTGGGACAAAAGGGTGGGGGGGGACTTTTTTTGTCATTTGCTTCAATACTCTGTGTGATGCAAGGATCATAAGATGCTGCACATGAGAGGCTCAGTATCTGTCTCCTTAACAGGAGAACATGGGCTCAAATCCAAAACAGTGTTACAGAAATCTGCCCTTCTTCAGGTGATGACCAACAACAGTGATTCCAAAAGTGTGGACCCTCATTGTATTGCAGGTGGGTCACAACAGGTTATTAAAATTAAAAAATGAATAAAATCAAACACTTAATAATAAAATACAAAAAAGCACTTGCTTTCAAGACAGAAGGTTTCAAGTTCAGTACTCCTTTCTCTTTCTGACCAAAGCAGCTTCTCCACATCTGGAGTTGGTCCCCGGGTGCCCAACTGAGGATGCCCTCTGCTCCAAGTGGTTGGATTGTGTCTAAATATAATTAGGTTGGGTAAAATGCAGAGGACAGATTTATTCACGTATGTACGTACAGTGACAATAAAGGCCCCTTGAGACGACCCATGCTAACTGCGTCACCGTGGAAATTTTATATGCAATTTTGTTTTTCCAACAGATTGCTGTAATGTAACTACGTTTCGTAATTTCATTGTTGCATAATTTTGTTGTTGTTGCACTGCACTCATGTAATGACAATGACAATAAATCTCATTTCAAATCTCAAAAAAAGAAAAACTGGGCGGCGCGGCCCCTCCTGCTGCAGCCTTCACCCACTTTGCCTCAATTCGGATGACAGACTGCTTCAAGTTTAGTGCACATAAACAATGTCAAATGTATATGTGTTGTCTTTAATTCTGATGTGTGCCATTATTACGGTCAACGAGTAATAATTGTGGATTAATTGCTGTATTTTGTCTGAGGTAACTGGAGTGTAAACGTAATTTCATTGTTGTTGCACTTGTGTAATGACAATGACAATAAAGCTCATCTCAAATAGGGCAACTAGGCAGTTATTTTGAAAACTGACTATTGATTGAGTATCTGGCTAATAAACCACATTTCATTCTGGAAGAATTTTGAAACACATTGTCTGTTTTTCAAACAATTTTTCCAATACAAAATTTAATACCTACCCTACAACTTGCAGTTGCTCTGACTCAAACATTCTGAATGAAAACTGCTGACAGTACAGTAGTCATAAGAAATTGACAGAAAGCTCAAGATTTTGCTGTAGAGTGCAACCAGATACCATTATATCAAACTAGGGTTCAAATGGATTCCATAAGAAATTTATGGAGCCCACAGCATTTAAAGAGGAACTATGCAACATTTTTACTTTAATTTTACAGTTTGGGCGTAATCGTAATTGCTAAATGACTTATTTTGGGGAGAGTGGGCGCTGCCCTCCCCAACTCCGCCAAACTAACTTCAGGGACGCCGACCCGATGTCCTCTCGACAAGTGTCTCAGGTCTCAACAAAGCACAAACTGCTTTATGGCACTGAAACAATACTTACACATCCCCTATTAATGCACCAGTGAGCTAACACCTACACTGCAAAAACTGTCCCTCTCAAAATAAGACAAATAATCTGACATCTAGCCAAATTGTCTTGCATTAAGCAAAAAAAATCTGCCAGTGGGATAAATGTTTTTGTACTTTATTAGAATTCTCAAAACTAGCAAAATGTCTAGGCACTGAATAATCAAAATGTGCTTTAAAACGATACAGAATTCTAATTTTAAGATTAGCCTCTGTCTTAAAATAAGGAAAACAGTCTTGTTCCTTTGCTTGGATGGTTTGAAATCCATTGACTTTCCTTGTTACTGGTTAAATATAGCTCAGTATGAGCTGGAAAAACTTAAGAAAAAGTGAGACATTTTCCCAAAATAAGACATTTTTTTCTTATGTAAAAAAACGTTTGAAAAGATTTTGATATTTAGACAAAAAAAATAAGTCAAATTTTCCTTAAACAAGTCTTTTTTTTTTTACTTTCTTAGATATCAGTTTTTGCAGTGTATAAGAACAAGTAGGGACGTGAATCATACAACAACTCATGATTCAATTTGATTCAGATTCTTGGGGTGACAATTCGATTCAGAGTCGATTTTCTATTGAAAGAGCTCTGAGAAATCGTTATATTACTTAAAAAATGTTTATGTTTAAGAAAATGCAGCTTTACAAGGTTAATCAAGTGATTCTAGATTTAAATTTACTTATCTGCTTTGCTCGTTCAGAGTTGGCTGGCAGTTAAGCGAAGCGCTGGTCAGTAGTCGCCAGATACCGCTGCTCCACTCTTTTAGCTCCGGGTGATGGCGTAGCATGTGGGCTTGCGGATTTGAAGTGTTTCCAAAGTACTTGACTTTAATTTTGCAGATTTTGCACACTGCATAAGTCATGTCAAGCTCCTTCTTACGCAGCAAATAATAAAATCCAAAATGCGCCCAAACATTTGCCTTCAGCAAAGACGGTGCTGGCTGAATTAGCTCTTCGTCCGCCATGCTAAGCTGCAGCTCACGAATGTTTGAAGCACGCCGGACCCTCTCCTAGCAGGGCCGCTGTAGTATGAAGGCCGTTGCCTGACAAACAGTACACACAGCGAGTAAGTAAGAAAATGTTTTTAAAAAATGCTTTTTAAAAATTGATTCCTGGACATTTTAGATTGATTCAGAATCTTAATAAATAAGAATCGCGATTCGGACGTGAATCAATTTTTTCCCGCCACCCCTAAGAACAAGCCAAAGAAGGCTTTACTTCTTACATGTTCATTGTCATAGCAGAGCTGACAAAAAAAAAAGTGAGATTTTTTAACAGTTTTGTGACCTATATAATCCTGAGCTGTAGGGGGAGCTCTGTAGGGAGGAATGCAGTAAAAAAATAAATAAAACGGCAAACAAAAACTGACCATTGTTACATCGTTCAGCTTCAACCAAATATAATGAAGATAAGTTACCCTGAAGATAACTATAGAGGTTAATATTACATAAAATGACTAAGCAGTGCTTAATTTATAAAGTGGGAGGTCCCGGAGCGCAGAGGATGGGTGGCTCCGGTGCAGGAAAAAAAGAAGGGCGGGGGGGGGGAGCTTGCGAACAACGCTGTGCGCCACACCGAAAATAAACTGGGCATGTATTGTAGGCCTTACTAGTCACACCAAATCCGGATAGATTACAAATTCCTGTTTAATGATGTACAGTGGTCCCTCGTTTATCGCGGGAGTTACGTTCTCCGCGTTCACACCGGGTGCAACGCGAGCGACTGCAGCCACAGGTTGCCATGTAATCCCTATGTAAGGATGCGTTTTGGCGCCAAACCGCGCAGCGCGACGCGAGTGAAGCGACGCGAGTGAAGCGATTTTGAGCGTTTTGCGCATTTGTGGTGCGATATTGCGTCGCGTCACGTCGTGTTGCCCTCCTCCCCAAGTTGAAAAATCTGAACTTTTTCATCTCGTCGCGCCGTGATGACCAATCAGGGACTGAATATGTAGTGACGTGGAGATGTCTGGAGTTTGACTGAAGATGTGAACATGTCCTGTATCTGGTAGCAGCCTGTGAGCAGGACTTATGTCTCTTTTGTCCTTTATTTCACAATTATGAGAGAGTTTTTGGAGCGAGCAGCAGCACCACAGCAGCAGGAGCGGAGTTTTACATCTTATTTTACGTGCGCGCGCGAGCGAATCGTCTGTGTGGAGAATATTTTATTAATTAACTACACAGATGTATAATAAAGCAAATGGTGACTGGTTTCTAAAGACAATTATGACAGAGTTTTTTTGGGGAAAGAGCGAGGAGCAGCCTCGCAGCAAGCCGGGGAGTTTCGTTCTTTTTTTTTTTTTTAACGTGCGCGCACAAGCAAATCATCTGTGTGGAGAATATTTTATTAATTAACTACACAGATGTATAATAAAACAAATGGTGACTGGTTTCTAAACACAATTATGACAGAGTTTTTTGGGGGAGGAGCGAGCTGCAGCAACAGCGGAGTTTTTTTTTTTTATTATTGTTTACATGTGCGCGCGTGAACGGGACAGTTGGTGGTCAAAGCTTTGACAGCTGGTCCTCAAAGTGGGTCCCGCAGAGGCGGAAGGACCGCTGAAAGCGGCCGTCATCCAGACGCAGCTCCTGCAGCAAATAATGATACTCTCTGTATTGAGAGCTTTTCACAACAACTCGCTCCGTGTGATCAAGGTCCGTCATGATGACTTGACGCAGAGCGGAATGGAAGCTCCTCCTATGTGATGACGCACCAGGGCGAATTTTCACAGCGAAAGTCCACCCAAGCAGAGCAACACACCGGATGAAGGAGGCGCGTCCATCGCCACGCGACCCCCACGAATTTGTAGTGTCTGATCGCGCCCGGTGTGAACGCGGAGTAGCGCTATTTTACACTTATTATAGATGTTTTAAGGCTGTAAAACCCCTCACTACTCAATTTTCTCAAACAGGCATTAACATTTTCTCACTTTTCTCTCTTGTGTAAACACTCTCTTCTTTCTTCTGTGCGAGAAGATTATAAACAGACACACGCAGAACACAATGCGCGGCTCTCCCTTCACTCACTGCCTCCGGGGGTACGGATGCGGGACCCGCAAAGAATCCAAGTCCTCTCTCGTGGCCACGGAGCTCTGCGGCTATGGTCAACATCCGGATCAAAACAGCGAGCGTAGCCTCTGGACCTGTTGCCAGATTTGGCGCAATTCCGCACAGCAGACAGGAGGGCGGCGGTGTGATTGGCAGTGAGAGCAATCGCGGTGATTTTTTTTTTTTTATATTTTGTTAGTCAAGAGAGGTGGCGGATCACAGATCCACTATAAATAGCTGGCGGAGCGCGTGTCCGAGGTTCCGGAGCGCATGTCCGAGGTTCCGGAGCGCGCTCCGGCTTCCTCCCCCTCAAATTAAGCCCTGTGACTAAGCATACCAGTTCAAAAATAACATACCTCTGGCATGTGATTGGGTTAATCCTGGTGGTTGGTTAATCGTGTTTCGACCGTTTCATATTTGGATGTATTACTCCATGCCCTCCCTGCTGCTATGCGGATGTCAATAATGATGCTGTCAACTGAGAGCAACAGAAAGTGGCGTTGTCGCAAATATCCATTTTGAAAAGCTCAATTTGCAACCGTAAAACCAGCATGAACGTCCGCAAATCAGACACAACAGGGTTATTCCCTAAGTAGCGTGCTGATAACTGTGTGTGTCACTGTAAAGCGCTTTGATCACCTGTTCTGTAGACGTGCTGCCCAATTACACTTCACCTCCTGGTTTTTGCTTCATTTTCTCATTACCAGCTGACCTGCACAATTCAAATTTAAAATTCAAATTTATTAATTTATAACACACCAAATCGGGACTAGGTAGCCTAAAGGTGCTTCACAAAACATAATTTAAAAAGCAGAACAAAATGAATTAAAAGATTAAAAACGCAAGAAACAAACAAAAACAAATAAGTAAAAAGAATAAAAGACATACAGTAACTTAAAATACCAGTGATAAAACACAGAAAAAAAATGTGTCTTCAGTCTAGATTTAAAAGTCTCCACAGAGTTTGATTGCTGGATCTGGGCAGGCAGATTGTTCCACAAGCTGGTGCGCGGTATGAAAATGCTCTGTAACCTGCTGACCTTTTATTTACCATAGGGACACACAGCAGACCTGCACCCTGTGAACGCAGGGCCCAAGCCGGTACATAGGGCTCAACCAGGTCGGCCAGGTAGGGAGGTGTCAGACGGTGATCAATCTTGTAGGCCAGCAACAGCACCTTAAGTCCAATGCCAGAGAGACCTGGAATGCCAGAACCGGTGTAATATGGTCAAACCTTCTGCTTCATGTCAGAAGTCTGGCAGCAGCATTTTGAACCGGTTGAAGACCCTTAATGCTGGAATGCGATAAACCAGAAAACATTACTTACCTACCAATTAATTACTTCCTACTTTTTTTGTTGTTGTTGTTTTTGTTCTCTTTGAAATGCATGATTTTATTTCTGCCACATATCCAAGCTTTTAAGATGGCTCATTGTACATATTAGCCACTATATCAGTGACTTTTTTTTTTGTAGTTTTCATCAGGACTCCACTCGAATCTGTGACAGAAACCAGTGAACAAACATGAGTCAGATTTTTTTTTTTTCACTTGTTTTTGACAGAACATTTTCAGAACATGTGGTAACAAGTTGAGAGCTTGATTCATTTCCGCTGTTTGTTGAGCGGTGTACTCGTTTGCCAGCTCACTGAAGTCAAACACTAGTGTTGCTAGTAGAATTCTGACAAATTGACATGTTGGACTCAGTTTGACTTGTGCCTTGACACACGGCGCGCAGTGCAACACGCACAGGGGGAACCCTGGCTCACTTTGTCAAAGCAAAGAAAACAAATGATGCATCAGTACTGCTGGTGGGCTGAGTTGATGGGTTAGTTTTCTGTAAGTTTGCAATAATCCTTTTCGTGTATAATTCAAGCGTCAGTGTGGCTGTACTTAAAAACATTGATCATTTAAAGTGTTTTTTTCTTCTCAGCTTCCAAGTATTTGTCTTTTCCATGATCATCCGTCCTCGACTCCCTAATCCAGTCTCCTGTTGGGATTGTGTTAGTAGTTTATAGCAGCAAAACATTGAAGAATATGTTTCCATGTGGCTCAGTGAAATGTAGCAATGAAAATGACTTTAGATCATATTAAAAATAAGTACATGAATAGATCATAATCATAACAAGATAATAGTGCTTTAAAAAAAAATACAAACATCAGGCAGACGGTACAGGACCATTAAAACAAGTGCAAATAGATTGAAAAACAGTTTCTACCCAACTGCTGTTAGAGTTTTGAATGCCACTGGAACCAAATAGCGAGGTCACATGCCACACTTGAAATGAGTGCAATATTTATTAATGTGCAATATCCACTGCCGCTGAAATATCCACATTTTTGTACATACTTTACATACTTTACATACATATTTTAATTTGCACTCTGGACAGATCTCTTTCATCTGGTTAAATTTTATTTTTCGTTTCTTCTCCCGACCTTTCAGATCTGCGCATGGTTTAGGGCCCCTTCACACATAGTAGGAATAAGTACAACTCAGGGCGAAACACGGTGGAACAGCTCGTATGGGCGAACCATGAAAACATTGAGCCGACGGGCAGGCGTGAACAATACCGCTGTGACGGTTTTGTGCACATGGGAACAGTGCGAGCAGCTGCACAATGTGGTTACGCAGTTACTGTGGGAAAAAAAAAAAAGCAGTGACAGTTTTGCGCACGCGGGAACACACTGCGCAAAAATAATAAATACATGCCACCCACGGGATTTGAACCTGCATTTTCCAAAATCTCTGATTGTCAGCCAGAAACTTTACCACTGAGCTACCATCACTGTCCTATAAAAGGTGCGGGAAAATGCAAGATAGATAGATAGCAAGAAGGACATGGATGCATTTAAAAAGAAATATAACCACACACAATATAAAAACACCACATTTTATTGAATCCTCTTATCAAGCGGGCAATACAAATATGATCCATTTGTTCCTCTGGAGATGACCCATGATCACACACATACAGTCATGAAATGAGATGAATGAGAAGCAGTGCGCTTTATATGTCCACATCTGCTGGCGGCGTGTCCAGCTGGCCCCGCGCGTGTCCTGACCAACACACGTGTTTTGCGGACAGTGCGCCGCAGGACAGACACCACGTTATGTGGAACAGAGCTCACGTGGGTGACGTAACATTCAGATCGCCCACTGCGTGTTATGATGTGACGGGAGGTGATGGTCGAGTGGTTAAAGTGTTGGGCTTGAGACAAGAGGATCCTCAGTTCAAATCCCAGCCTGACCAGAAAATCCCCTAGTTGCTCTTGGTGTGTAGTGGGCGCCTTGCATGGCAGCAGCCTGATATCGGGGTGAATGTGAGGCACTGATGTGTAAAGCACTTTGAGTGTCTGATGCAGATGGAAAAACGCTATATAAATGCAGTCCATTTACCATTTATGGTCCATTTCACCTGAAGTAGCCTGCCCGCCATGCGCAGACTCGTTGCAGCCCATTGCAACAGCGACATATGTTTTAATTTATGTCCACGTGAAAACAACAAGCAGACACATGCGCGTCACAGTGGACAGCTGTTAGTTCATGTCCGTCCAAACACGGTACGTGTTCTCCAGCTGGGACGTCCAGAACCACAGCTGCTCCTGTCGGCGGACACGCCTCCTGTCAGTTCAGTGCACACACCAACGTGTCACTGTGTCCATTTGCAAAGCCACAGTTGTGGGGCCCTTAGACAAATTTCACATCCAGCTCAACAGTGATTGTCTGCTGACTGTTGTGCTAATAGTGCAAATGGCCACAGATTTTTTTAAGTGCCAAATGAGCGGTGTTAGATGTTTGTATGTGTCAGCTTGAATTTGGCCGACACCTGCCGTGAGAGGGTTCGAAGGGCTCTCATAGCGCACACTCTGTCTTTCAGCCACTGGTGTGTGCAAATAGTTGTAGAAACAGGCGTACCAGGCGTTGGAGGCAGCTACGATTTTACACGTATTGCATACGATTCCTGCTTCATGCGCAATTCGACCACATTCGTACTATGTGTGAAGGGGCCCTTACTTGGGTTTATATTTGCACTGAAAGGCTTGCACCTTACCTTTTGTCATGTTTTGTAATGTTTTTATTGCTTTCCCGGACTTGTGTTTTTCTTTTAATGCTTTGTATTTCTGTTTTTAATGTTATGCAGTAGGATTGTGTAAATGGTGACCATATGGATTTCCTATTTGTGGATAATAAAGTTGACCTTGACCTTGCTGTACTGGTTACAATGACAATATAGAATCTGTTATTTTTATGTAAGAAAAATATGCCAATGGATCAAATCAAAATTTAAAATAAAAGGTCTCACAATTCGTTAAGAAAACTCCCTTTGAACTTTGTTATCTTTTACATTTACAGTTAATAGGGTTTTAAAAAGGAAATGTTTACACCATCTGTCATCATTAGTTGTCACATTTTGGGGTAACATATGTCACAGAATCTACTGAACATTGACCTTGTTTGACCTTTACTTTGGAGACCAAGCATTTAACACAGTCAAAACTAGTCCTTTATTAATTTTATTAGTTCAACCAATAATTTGCATCACTTTACCAAAATTGGAGCAACGTTTGACCCCTGTACAAACTGAAATTGACCTCTGTTGCTACTTTTGCTGTTTTGACCCCATAACATTCATTCATAGATGGTTCAAACTATACCTTTTTGGAATCTTTATGATCAGACAAATACTACGGTATACTTTTCAAAATGGTCAGAACATTTTTAAATTTTGACCCCTGTGTAATTCTTCATTGACTCTTGTAGGTCATTAGAGGTCAGCTCCAGGATGCTTCCACAAATGAAAATAAGCAGTTAATTTAAAACGTGTGTGCCTAAATTCATGCTTTTATCACAAATTGCAATTAGTTTGCTATGCCACGCAACTAAGATATTTTGACTACAAATTAAACTCATACGTTTGGTAAGATTTT
The DNA here is from genome assembly GCF_902500255.1 of Thalassophryne amazonica. Classification (NCBI taxonomy): domain Eukaryota; kingdom Metazoa; phylum Chordata; class Actinopteri; order Batrachoidiformes; family Batrachoididae; genus Thalassophryne; species Thalassophryne amazonica. Next base: position 25,985,265 of record NC_047119.1, read on the forward strand.
GCATTGCAAAGAATATTGTGAGTTTAAGTAAACACTCCAGTTTTTGCTGTATGCACTACATCCGTCTATTGATGCTCTGAATTTTGAAATAAAGATGTAGTGCAATTTTCAGTGTTTAAACATCTTTAGATAAATAAGGACATCATTCAGATGAGCGTTGCAAGTAATTAATTTTTCTATAAATTGATAAGATTTTTGATAAGACATTGTGCCATTGTTGCAGCTCTAATTCAGACTCAAAGCTACGCAGCTGTTTTTAAATCGACTTCTTACATCAGTGTGTTCAACACAAATTCTCGTGTTTGCTTTTTATTCTCATTCTGCACAGAACAACCTCCCAAGGCTGAGGAGGATTTGTTTTAAATTCTAAACCTACACTGTACGTGTGTGTGCACGCATGTGCACTTGCACTTCTTCTAAGGTCGAGGTCCACAGCTGCTTCTTGTCAGTCCACATGTGCCTGAATCTTTTGCAGTTTGCTCATGTTTCAGGAACGAAAGGACAGAGGTTTACCATTTGTCAAATTCCACACACACACATACACATACACAGACACACACACACACACACACAGTCTGCTGACTGTCACACACATACCAATGGTGACACGCTGCAGATATGCCCAGCAGTTTGACCTCTGAGCTTTTCAAAGATGTCATATAAGATAACCAAGGTTATCTTAGCTTCCAGCTGAGATCCAGTTACCATCGCCAGTTGCACAATGACTGCTTTTGCCATTGTGATTTTCTTTTTCCACTCACAAGGAAAAGTTGATTAAAAAAAAAAAAATGCATGTGTGTGTTTGTTCTCCAAAATGAGTTTCAGATCTCATAAAGTTTGTTGTGATTCCTGAGCGGCATGAATGGAAACCAAGAGCTGCTTCTATCGCTCTGGTATGTTCTGGAAACCGGACAACATGAATATGTGCACATGCTGACGTTCTTCAAAACAAAATACCCTGCACACGGAGCTTTAAAAAAATCTTATTTTTCTCTGGTCATATTGTGTAAAATTATCTTATTTTACACACACACACACACACACACACACACACACACACACACACACACACACACACACACACACACACACACACACACACACACACACACATAGAGAGAGAGAGAGAGTGTGTGTGTTGGGTTTTCACATTAGACAAATTCAAAATATAATTATATTTTTGTCCCCTCATAAACTCCACAGCTATTACAAAGATTTAGCACTGAAAGAGCTCACAACATAGGTGGAGTAACCAGGCGTTACGGGGTGCCAGCCCCAGGGGTTAGACCTGGGTTTTTGAATTTTCAACCACGACAGGTAACCCAGATCTAACAATAAAGAAATGAACTTGTAGTATAAGTAATTTATTAAGTCTTGTATATTAACTTATATTTAAAATGGCTAGTTTGATTGTTTAAAGATACACCTAATGGTTACCATTAAACACTACTATGAAGTCATATCACAGCATAGATTTCTATTAGTCATATGACCTTGATTGATCATGAAAGGTCAAACTCAAGGTCTTAACTGTTGACATTTTATAGCCAATAAGGTTTAAACATGATTGAAGGGTTGTGTGTTAGTCAAATATGTAAGATGTGGGTGTTGCACTCTACTGCAGCAGGTAACTGAAACAATCTTTACTTGGTGGTACAAACATTACATTTGGCATGAATGTTATTCATCAATTAGTATTTGAGGGAAAAAAGTGCTGACCACTTGAAAATCCAAAATGGCGGTCAATGAAGAATTACACAGCGGTCAAAATTTAAAAATGTTCTGACCATTTTGAAAAGTATTCCATAGTATTTGTCTGATCACAAAGATTCCAAAAAGGTATAGTTTGAACTATCTATGACTGAATGTTGTGGAGTTAAAAACAGCAATAATGGTGAGAAAGGTCAATTTCAGTTTGTACAGGAGTCAAAAAGTTAATGTTGCTCCAATTTTGGTAAAAGGTGATGCAAATTATTGGTTGAACTAACAGGATTAATAAATGGAATAGTTTTGACTGTGTTGAATGCTTGGTTTGCTAAGTACATGTCAAACAATGTTGACATACATTGGATTTTATGGCATGTGACATATGTTACCCTGTGACGTGACAACTGAGCATGACACATGGTGCAAACTATTCCTTTTTAAAACCCTATTAACTCAACTAATAATTTGAATCACATTTTACAAAAATTGGAGCAACTTTAACTTTTGACCCCTGTACAAACTGAAACTGACCTTTGTCACCATTCTTGCTGTTTTACCACATAACAAGCAGTCATTAGATAGTCCAAACTATCTTTTTGGAATATATATGGTCAGACAAATAATGTGTTATACTTTTCAGTATGATTGGAGGAGTCTTAAATTTTGACCCCTGTGTACTTCTTCATTGACCCCTACCTGGCCGCCATATTGGATTTTCAAGTGCCCCACACTTTTTTTCTCAAACACTGATTTATGAAGAACATTCATGCCAAATCTGATGCTTCTACCACCAAACAAACAATTCTGGCCAAAAATCAAACTTACCCACTCCACTACTCTGAGTTTTGAAAAATGATTTATTTTTAAGGTGCATCATGTCAGTTTCTATTGGGTATTTACAAATTTAATGTGTGATCTGCTTACTGAAAAGGTGCACAGAATGAGCACTTTAATGTCAACAGCAGTGCAACAATAAATCATTTCAGACTGAACTGGAAGGGACTGCTGGGATTAAGCAGATCATTACTTCATTTTCTTTCCATGCACTCTTCCTGTGTTTCTTCTCTCCCAGTTGCCGTCATCAGCAACATGCAAACAAGCTTAAGCCTAATGATGGGAAGACTGTGCACGAGGCTGCTGATGTACCACATGTGAAATATTGCACAGTAAACATCATATCACGATATGCATGATGTAATATTTTGATGAATGGATGATATTCTGATCTAAGATAAAGCAGGTCTGGAAGAATTTAAGCAGAATTAATGCTGTAAAACACACAATCATTTAGCTGAATAAATAAATGCGCGGCCATTTTTGTGAGGACTGTCAGATTCACATACAGTGCATCCAGAAAGTGTCTCACTTTTTCCACATTTTGCTATGTTACAGCATCTGAACTTGGTCTGTTTATGGACAATGGAGGTGACTGCACTCACTGGGACCTTCAAAGCAGCAGAAATGTTTCTGTACTCTTCCCCAAATTTGTGCATTGAGACAATCCTGTCTCGGAGGTCTACAGACAATTCCTTTGACTTCATGCTTGGTTTGTGCTCTGACATGCACTGTCAACTGTGGGACCATAAATGTAAAGTTTGCAAAAATCTAAAAAAACCAAAAAAAAAAACAAAAAACTTTTCAGTGTTGCCAAAGTAACTTTGAAAAGTTAGTTTATACAGTTCTTTCATTAGTAGCTGTGGACAACTTGCTGGCAGCTGCTGAATGTAAATAATAAAGTAACACGTAATCTAACTCGGTTATTTTTAAGATTGAGTACTCAGAAAATTAACCATTAGTTACTTTGCTGATTACTCAATCTTAAGAGTAACCCAGTTAGATTACTAGTTACATTACTTAATAGTTGCAAGTTGCTGGCAGCTTCTAATGAAGTAATTGCATAAAACTGCTAATCAATCAATCAATCAATCAATTTTATTTATATAGCGCCAAATCACAACAAACAGTTGCCCCAAGGCACTTTATATTGTAAGGCAAGGCCATACAATAATTACGTAAAAACCCCAACGGTCAAAACAACCCGCTGTGAGCAAGCACTTGGCGACAGTGGGAAGGAAAAACTCCCTTTTAACAGGAAGAAACCTCCAGCAGAACCAGGCTCAGGGAGGGGCAGTCTTCTGCTGGGACTGGTTGGGGCTGAGGGAGAGAACCAGGAAAAAGACATGCTGTGGAGGGGAGCAGAGATCGATCACTAATGATTAAATGCAGAGTGGTGCATACAGAGCAAAAAGAGAAAGAAACACTCAGTGCATCATGGGAACCCCCCAGCAGTCTAAGTCTATAGCAGCATAACTAAGGGATGGTTCAGGGTCACCGGATCCAGCCCTAACTATAAGCTTTAGCAAAAAGGAAAGTTTTAAGCCTAATCTTAAAAGTAGAGAGGGTGTCTGTCTCCCTGATCTGAATTGGGAGCTAGTTCCACAGGAGAGGAGCCTGAAAGCTGAAGGCTCTGCCTCCCATTCTACTCTTACAAACCCTAGGAACTACAAGTAAGCCTGCAGTCTGAGAGCGAAGCGCTCTATTGGGGTGATATGGTACTGTGAGGTCCCTAAGATAAGATGGGACCTGATTATTCAAAACCTTATAAGTAAGAAGAAGAATTTTAAATTATATTCTAGAATTAACAGGAAGCCAATGAAGAGAGGCCAATATGGGTAAGATATGCTCTCTCCTTCTAGTCCCTGTTAGTACTCTAGCTGCAGCATTTTGAATTAACTGAAGGCTTTTCAGGGAACTTTTAGGACAACCTGATAATAATGAATTACAATAGTCCAGCCTAGAGGAAATAAATGCATGAATTAGTTTTTCAGCATCACTCTGAGACAAGACCTTTCTAATTTTAGAGATATTGCGTAAATGCAAAAAAGCAGTCCTACATATTTGTTTAATATGCGCTTTGAATGACATATCCTGATCAAAAATGACTCCAAGATTTCTCACAGTATTACTAGAGGTCAGGGTAATGCCATCCAGAGTAAGAATCTGGTTAGACACCATGTTTCTAAGATTTGTGGGGCCAAGTACAATAACTTCAGTTTTATCTGAGTTTAAAAGCAGAAAATTAGATGTCATCCATGTCTTTATGTCTGTAAGACAATCCTGCAGTTTAGCTAATTGGTGTGTGTCCTCTGGCTTCATGGATAGATAAAGCTGGGTATCATCTGCGTAACAATGAAAATTTAAGCAATGCCGTCTAATAATACTGCCTAAGGGAAGCATGTATAAAGTGAATAAAATTGGTCCTAGCACAGAACCTTGTGGAACTCCATAATTAACCTTAGTCTGTGAAGAAGATTCCCCATTTACATGAACAAATTGTAATCTATTAGATAAATATGATTCAAACCACCGCAGCACAGTGCCTTTAATACCTATGGCATGCTCTAATCTCTGTAATAAAATTTTATGGTCAACAGTATCAAAAGCAGCACTGAGGTCTAACAGAACAAGCACAGAGATGAGTCCACTGTCTGAGGCCATAAGAAGATCATTTGTAACCTTCACTAATGCTGTTTCTGTACTATGATGAATTCTAAAACCTGACTGAAACTCTTCAAATAGACCATTCCTCTGCAGATGATCCGTTAGCTGTTTTACAACTACCCTTTCAAGAATTTTTGAGAGAAAAGGAAGGTTAGAGATTGGCCTATAATTAGCTAAGATAGCTGGGTCAAGTGATGGCTTTTTAAGTAATGGTTTAATTACTGCCACCTTAAAAGCCTGTGTACATAGCCAACTAATAAAGATAGATTGATCATATTTAAGATCGAAGCATTAAATAATGGTAGGGCTTCCTTGAGCAACCTGGTACGAATGGGGTCTAATAGACATGTTGATGGATTGGATGAAGTAACTAATGAAAATAACTCAGACAGAACAATCTGAGAGAAAGAGTCTAACCAAATACTGGCATCACTGAAAGCAGCCAAAGATAACAATACGTCTTTGGGATGGTTATGAGTAATTTTTTCTCTAATAGTTAAAATTTTATTAGCAAAGAAAGTCATGAAGTCATTACTAGTTAAAGTTAAAGGAATACTCGGCTCAATAGAGCTCTGACTCTTTGTCAGCCTGGCTACAGTGCTGAAAAGAAACCTGGGGTTGTTCTTATTTTCTTCAATTAGTGATGAGTAGTAACATGTCCTAGCTTTACGGAGGGCTTTTTTATAGAGCAACAGACTCTTTTTCCAGGCTAAGTGAAGATCTTCTAAATTAGTGAGACGCCATTTCCTCTCCAATTTACGGGTAATCTGCTTTAAGCTGCGAGTTTGTGAGTTATACCATGGAGTCAGGCACTTCTGATTTAAAGCTCTCTTTTTCAGAGGAGCTACAGCATCCAAAGTTGTCTTCAATGAGGATGTAAAACTACTGACGAGATACTCTATCTCACTTACAGAGTTTAGGTAGCTACTCTGCACTGTGTTGGTATATGGCATTAGAGAACATAAAGAAGGAATCATATCCTTAAACCTAGTTACAGCGCTTTCTGAAAGACTTCTAGTGTAATGAAACTTATTCCCCACTGCTGGGTAGTCCACCAGAGTAAATGTAAATGTTATTAAGAAATGATCAGACAGAAGGGAGTTTTCAGGGAATACTGTTAAGTCTTCAATTTCCATACCATAAGTCAGAACAAGATCTAAGATATGATTAAAGTGGTGGGTGGACTCATTTACATTTTGAGCAAAGCCAACTGAGTCTAATAATAGATTAAATGCAGTGCTGAGGCTGTCATTCTCAGCATCTGTGTGGATGTTAAAATCGCCCACTATAATTATCTTATCTGAGCTAAGCACTAAGTCAGACAAAAGGTCTGAAAATTCACAGAGAAACTCACAGTAACGACCAGGTGGACGATAGATAATAACAAATAAAACTGGTTTTTGGGACTTCCAATTTGGATGGACAAGACTAAGAGACAAGCTTTCAAATGAATTAAAGTTCTGTCTGGGTTTTTGATTAATTAATAAGCTGGAATGGAAGATTGCTGCTAATCCTCCGCCCCGGCCCGTGCTACGAGCATTCTGACAGTTAGTGTGACTCGGGGGTGTTGACTCATTTAAACTAACATATTCATCCTGCTGTAACCAGGTTTCTGTAAGGCAGAATAAATCAATGTGTTGATCAATTATTATATCATTTACTAACAGGGACTTAGAAGAGAGAGACCTAATGTTTAATAGACCACATTTAACTGTTTTAGTCTGTGGTGCAGTTGAAGGTGCTATATTATTTTTTCTTTTTGAATTTTTATGCTTAAATAGATTTTTGCTGGTTATTGGTGGTCTGGGAGCAGGCACCGTAGAGACGGTGCCTGCTAATTTTCAAAATTACTTTGGCAACACTGGTCATTATGGGGTATTGTGTATAGAATTTTGAGGGAAAAACATGAATTTCAACTATTTTGGAATAAAGCTGTGTAACATAACAAAATGTGAAAAAAGTGAAACACTGTGAATACTTTACAAATGCACCGTATGGAATATAAGCTGTGTGAGGGCATTCGGAGATGCTCTTTTTCTAAACATAACATTTTACAGGATAGGCTGATCTGAGAGTTATGGATTAATTCGATGTCGCTTAAAAATCGGTCCACCCTGCCTTCACTGCACAAGTGTCATTTCAGACCACAGCAGTGTCATTTCTGAGCATCAGCAGCAGAGCACCAATTTGCACCTCGTTTATCACCTCGTTTCTGCTTCAAACTGCACTCCAGTCATCATCTATCTAAACAACAGATATCTGAAACTTTTCTACAACAGTCATTTCTACATAAATTCAGTATTATTTCATAATAAAAGACGGGGGACCGATCAGAGCGCCACAGCAACATGTCAGTCTGACATGCTGCTGTGGCGCCTATGTCATTTCGGAGCATCAGTAGCAAGCGACTCACTGATTATCACCTCGCTTCTGTTTAAAACATCCTTGTTTCTGCTTAAAACTGACTTTAGAATGATTTAAGAGGTTTCACCTTGTAATCTGATGGTTAATAATTACATTATTCCCTTTGATCACTTTGGGTGAAGAGAGTCCGTCTCAGACATGCTGCTGATACTCTGATGATGCATGCGCAGTGAAGGCAGGGCGGCCTGAGACAAAAAAAAAAAAAAAAAGACTTTTAGGGGAGACCGTTCGGTCAGCGAAACCGGGTTTTTTCTGTTCCTAGTAGTGCAGACAATGAGACAAGATGTACAAGCCACATTTTAGCAATTCTGTAACTTGAAAATTATTGATTTTATTATGGAAAAGGTAGGGGTGGGAGGTGGAGCTATTGCTACTACTGGTGTGTTTTCCTGTTTAGAGGCTGAAAATAATTTATATGTCATGTTAAATTTACCTCAAAAATATAAAAAAGTTAATATATATAAAAGTTATATACTCGTATTGCTCTCACAGCTCTCTCAATGTCACTAACTATAATAAATTCTGTTAACAGTTTAAACATGAATTATTATTATTGTGCATCAACTATACACAATAAAGTATGAAGTTTTTCATAGCAATAATATAAGGAGTTACTTAGTAAGGAATAAAAGTAATAGCTGGTAAATACAAAATAAGTGTTTCATTTGTGAACTTTTATGCTGATTTAACCGTTTACCAAATGGAAGTTCAAAAACTGTCTGTAATCGTGTCATGATTTTGACAAATTTCTTGATTTTTATGCATTTCTACTTAAAAACAAGACTTATTTTGTTAATACAATTGTGACAATAATAATAACTGATGAATAATACTGATGTTAAATGTCACTTTATAAAAGAGCTATCATTAGGTGAGCAAATATATGTCATTTCATGAAAAAAAGTGTTTTTGTTTATTATGCACAGTTGTTTATGATGCAGAGAACTTTATAGATATTTGACATACATTAGCAAAAGCAGTGAATACAGCGTGTCCGTGGCAGCCGCTATGTTTGCTCTTCACACTAGCTTAGCTAGTATAGCATGTAGCTGGCTCTGAAGTTAGCACGTTCAGCTCGTTTGTGAGCAGCTAATGTATTCTGTTAATATGCATTCATCTGGTACCATCTGGCTGCCAACCAAGTATTTTTTTTAATCCAAAATTTGATCTCAGCACCAAAGATGATAAAGTTCATCTTAACATTACAACACTAATTTTATTTTCACCAAATTATTTAAATACATTACGCTTCAAATTACAAATCATCTTACAAACACCTTTGACTCTCTCATTGTGTAAAATAATAATAAAAACAGTATAAAATACTGTGTTCTATTTCTGAAAGCCATTCTTTCTACACCTGAAACTCCAGATGGAATATTTCCAGAAACAACATCTGGGTGAAATTTGTTTGGTGTCATCATCAAACCTCCTCCAAGATCAGCTGGATTTGAAGCCAAAGAAATGATTACTGGCCATAAAAGAGAGAAAGATGTGTGCAGTGTTTTGGCTTCTCTGACTGGGAACATGTCAAATCTTCCATCACAACTGCAGATGATGAGACGGAAAGAAATTCATCTGGACCCTGAGAGCAGAAATACATGCTGACATCAAGAGCTCTGCAAATTCTGAGGCTTTTTATATTCATTTATATTTAAAATATTAAAAAAGCTTCTAGATATCAAATAACCTACAAATAAAGTATTAAAGTGTAACTGGATGATGTAATTTTAAAAGCTATACTGTGAAGGTTTTAGGGGTTTTTATTGAATACAGCTTTCATTCCGCAACAACAAAAAAATACTGACCAGTTTTTAATAAGCTTAGAATGAGATCTTCATGTAGACACCAGAATGGGCCACTTCATGCAGGCTGCCATATTAAATGGTAAATGGATAGCACTTTTCCATCTGCATCAGATGCTCAAAGCACTTTATAAATAATGCCTCACATTCACCCCGAGGTGAGGGTGCTGCCATACAAGGTGCTCACTACACACCGGGAACAATATGAGATTAAAGACCTTGCCCAAGGGCCCTTAGTGATTTTCCATTCAGGCTTGGATTTGAATTGAGGATCTTCTGGTCTTAAGCCCAACGCCTTAACCACTAGACCATCACCTCCCCCAACATCTCTGTATCAGCGTGGTGCAAAATGTTTATACCGTCCCCTAAAAGAGACACCCTTACTGTACCAATCACATTTTTGCAGCTGGAAGAGTGAAGAAAAAAGAAGAGGAATCATAGTTGCTCTCTTATACTCTGTCTGCCGGTTGCTCATGCAGCCTAAAAAGTCTGAGAACCCTTATTTTCATAACACAGCAGACCACGTGTATTGGTTATCAGATGAAAAGTCAATCTCCGCCTCCAGAAATGTGGAAAAAAAAAAAAATCAACTTAAACAAAACCATAACTGGCAATGGTATAAAGCAGTTTGCAACCTCACCACTAGATGGCAATAAATCCTACACACTGTTGCTTTGAAAGATTTTTATGTCTGAACTCATCCCTGCAAGAGTCATGTTGATCAATTTATTGATTATCTCTATTTGCTGTTTTTCCTGTTTTGGGCTGTAAAAGTACAAAGTATAATCAGGTTTTGAATACTCTGAAACAATCTGCTACTTTAACATGCTAGCAGAGGTGCCGTCTTTACATGGTGAAGAGTATTCATGGTTTTAGAGTATCCCAGAATCCTTTGCGCCTGGGGAGGGAGGCTTGATAATGGCTCACCTTAATGCTAACTTTAACATTGAAAATGCCATAGACATGGTAACACATTAGCATCGGTCCCGTTTTTAAGTTATAAAATACATCTATCAACTGTTTCAGAAGACCACAACAGGTTTAACACAAAAAAGGTAAATATTACTCACAGACATATGATCTTTAGGGTTTTAGGGGGGGGAAAAATTAAGATAAAGCGAAATAAAACAAAGAACCAACAAAGCAGCAGATCGAAGATTGAAGCACTGCTTCATTGGTTCAAGGTTCAAAGCCAAGCAGCACTGCAGAAACGGTTGATTATACAGACCCGCTGCAGGGTCTGTAATCAATGTAGAGACATGAACATTTTCCTGATAAACACCCCCAAAAACAACGGCCAGTCTGAAGGACCGATAAGGGAATCGTTAAGCAAAAAGGCTGTTGATGTCGATGGATCAAATCATTTCTTAAAGATACCCAAAAAGAACTGGTTCCGGACACACAACCCTAAAAGCAACAAGCTTTTTTTGTTTTTGTTATAAAACTCACATTAAAGACTCGTGATTATCTTAAACACCTAAATACATATTTTGGTTGAACTCACCTCCATAACGACGCAATGTTGTAAAAATGTTGCCACAAACGCTTATTTACACTGACAACAAAATCTCAGCCTCCCCAGCAAGAATGTGATTACGTGCGAGATTTGACACTGTAAGGGTGTCTATAGTTCCTAAAAATTTTATATATAATTTTAAAATTAATCACCCCATTTAAATTGGTGCGTCAACGTGGTGGTTTTTAGGCTGTAAATAAACTACAGCACTTGTTCAGTATTTTGTCCTTTTAAAAGTGCTGTATGATTATGCTGAAACTATCAAACGTGCTGTTTCTTAATATTTTGGTTCGACGGTGGCCCTTTGCCACTGTGCAGCTGTCAATCCACGTACAGAGGCAGCATGTGAGGATACTCTCCATGCTAGAGCGGTAAAAACACACGAGCAATCTCTGGTTTATATTAGTTTTCTTGAGGATTCTCAGAGAGTGGAGTCTTTGCTGTGCCTTCCAGACATGGGGTCAAATACTTTGCATTGTATTGAAATACAAATACAAATACTTTAGATTTTTGAATTCCAAATACAAATACAAAATACTTTGTACTTTTTCAAATACAAATACTTTATATTTTGAGTACTTCAAATACAATACTTTCTATGAACTATAAACAACAAATCAACACAAAAACTGATAAACCGGTGACAATTTATTGTGAAAATAGCATGACCAAATACTATTGATAAGTAAAGAATTGAATGTTTTATCACAAATTCACTATTATAATATCACAGGCAATAATCAAACTATCACAATCTATATTCAACACGGTGTCACAGAGATTCCCAAGTTTGAAAAATATTTGAAAAAGTATTTGTAAAAGTACAGTCACTTGCCCAGTTCCTGATCATTGCCAGTTCCGGATCACTGCTGTAGTTTTTGTGCCGCCGTTTCTCGTAATCAGCACGAATAAGCTAATACTTGGTACCAATGGAAAGATTGATGTTTTGTCTACAAACAACCACAAGCTCGACCAGATCCAGCCGTCCTTGTGATCAGCAGAGGAATCAAAACATCCCGGTGTCTGCGGTGTGCGTGCTTTTTCTGACTCACTCATTCCTGCAAGTTTTAAAGTAACGATCTCTAAAACGTAGCCAAGGTGAGTTAGCCGTTTGTTTTTTTTGGTTCTAGAGTGGGAAAATACTTACTTACTTGGGTAGAAAATGTCAGTGTGTTATGTCTTGCTGTTTAATTGCTGCGCACATTTATCTCCGATGCAAAAATTTGCCAGTTCCGGATCACTTGAAGCAGCAGCCTCGTGTCTGTAGTTGTGAGCCTTGTGGACTTTGGGGCTCATCTCAAAATCATGAATGGGCATGAATGTGGGGGCTTTTACTTTTTAATTCGGGAGAAATCTCACCTCCACACTTTGTTTTTTGCTCGTAAAAACGTATACACTGAGACAAGATGCCGCTGCCGCAAAATGCACCTGCTGTGTCTCTCAACGTATAACGGCGCTTTTCGAAACGAAGTAAATTCTCATTTAATAAGTATAATTTCTATCATTTTGTGTTCAAAACACATTCTCGGGCACAGTGTGTATCATTCTGCATTAGAAGGGCACCAGCCAGATGCCAGGAATGACCCCAAAGTGACGCAGAGTGTCGTGATCCGGAACTGGCAAAAGTGATCCGTTTCTGGCAAATGTTTGCGCCACACATAATGTGGCTTCACACTTTAAGTAGAAGCGCTACTCTATCCAGACATTTTCAGCTAAATAACATCCAAATACCCAATACAACAGTACACAATAAAGGACATTCAGTTGCATTATGGCTCCGTATAGCAGGACTTTAAAAAAGGTGATCCGGAACTGGGCAACCGTCTGTATTTGGAAATACTTGGGATCTGCAATGTATTTGAAATACAAATACTTTGAATTCAAAATCAGAAAATACAAATACTCCGAAAAATGTATTTAAGTATTTTCAAACACAAATACTTTTGTATTTGGCCCCATGTCTGGTGCCTTCTTTACCAGCTGTGTGGTGTTCCTGTCCCAGGTCAGTTTCTCCTTTATGTGGACTCCCTGGAAACGGAAGCCATGTCATTTTGGAAGCCATCTTAAAAAAAAAAAAAAAGGCTGCCATCTTGGAATTTGAGTGGCCAAGCTATCAAATGTGCAATGTTTGCCTTAAACATCAGTTATGCTAAATTTGGCACATTCATCAAGATTTGCATGATTTTTCTGTTATCCGCAGCATGAAATACTTTCATTGGTCTTTTAAAAATGATTTAAAATATACTCAACAAAAATATAAATGCAACACTTTTGGTTTTGCTCCCATCTTGTATGAGATGAACTCAAAGATCTAAAACTTTTTCCACATACACAATATCACAATTTCCCTCAAATATTGTTCACAAACCAGTCTAAATCTGTGATAGTGAGCACTTCTCCTTTGCTGAGATAATCCATCCCACCTCACAGGTGTGCCATATCAAGATGCTGATTAGACACCAAGATTAGTGCACAGGTGTGCCTTAGACTGCCCACAATAAAAGGCAACTCTGAAAGGTGCAGTTTTGTTTTACTGGGGGGGGGATACCAGTCAGTATCTGGTGTGACCACCATTTGCCTCATGCAGTGCAACACATCTCCTTCGCATAGAGTTGATCAGGTTGTCAATTGTGGCCTGTGGAATGTTGGTCCACTCCTCTTCAATGGCTGTGCGAAGTTGCGATGACGAACTGGAGTCAGGTCGAGACCCCGATGAGGACGACGAGCATGCAGATGAGGTTCCCTGAGACGGTTTCTGACAGTTTGTGCAGAAATTCTTTGGTTATGCAAACCAATTGTTTCAGCAGCTGTCCGAGTGGCTGGTCTCAGACGATCTTGGAGGTGAACATGCTGGATGTGGGGGTCCTGGGCTGGTGTGGTTACACGTGGTCTGCGGTTGTGAGGCTGGTTGGATGTACTGCCAAATTCTCTGAAACGCCTTTGGAGACGGCTTATGGTAGAGAAATGAACATTCAATACACGAGCAACAGCTCTGGTTGACATTCCTGCTGTCAGCATGCCAGTTGCACGCTCCCTCAAATCTTGCGACATCTGTGGCATTGTGCTGTGTGATAAAACTGCACCTTTCAGAGTGGCCTTTTATTGTGGGCAGTCTAAGGCACACCTGTGCACTAATCTTGGTGTCTAATCAGCATCTTGATATGGCACACCTGTGAGGTGGGATGGATTATCTCAGCAAAGGAGAAGTGCTCACTATCACAGATTTAGACTGGTTTGTGAACAATATTTGAGGGAAATGGTGATATTGTGTATGTGGAAAAAGTTTTAGATCTTTGAGTTCATCTCATACAAAATGGGAGCAAAACCAAAAGTGTTGCGTTTATATTTTTGTTGAGTGTATTTGGACGTTAAAATGACGTACATACTGTAAACCTCTAATCAGAAAGTCGGCAAACTTTTTCTTGGTCCTACTCATTTGCTTTTAATTTATTTCATCTTTACAATATATTTACTGCAAGGTGTGCAGTGTAGGAAAAGCAATATTCGTATCTTATTTCCCCACAGTCCAGAATGCAGTGTACGTATAATGGAGCATGTTGACATCATATACGGTGTGTTTGTGACTTTTTTTTTTTACACTTTACAAGGAAAGAAAGATTCAGAGGAAATGTGGACTGGCACATTTAGCTGGACACGAGAGATTTGGAGCGGAAATTGAGTGAGTGCGGTTTGCGGCTAATGTGACAGCATGATGTGAAAACAATGACGGACCCTGTGAGCCTTCGTCCAGACAACAGAAAGGAAGAAAATTCCAACAAAAGGATTTGGTTCAAGACCACAACGACGATCACTGTCGCACCCAAGCAGGTGCAGTGAAGAAACAGGGAGCAAGAGGTACCAGAAAGGGGCCGGAGAAAGGTTGATGAGAATTTATTTTGGATTTAAGAAGAAGCAAAATAGCTTGTGCATGTTTCAAAACAGATGGCAGCTGGTAAAGATGATTAGGTGGTGGTACCGTCTCCAATAGTACTTCAGACTGCTCACTCCCCCACCATACACCATAAACACAACGAAAAACGCACAACTCCAACTGTTCGCCATCAACCTCACGCTCGCTCTTTTCAGAAAATACAAGACAGCTGTTTTCAGGATGTGTCTTAATGATTTCCAACTGTTTTTCAAAGATTGCTGCATTCCTTCCACCACCACTGATGGAACGTGGAAAAACAAAATAATTTCTCAGCCTTCATAAGCTATTTTTGTGCTACTGTCGATCGTTAACCTCATCTATAATAATGTCACCAAAATCAAAGTCTATGACAGCAATGACATCATGTAAAAACATACTGATGCGTTAATCTTACCAAATCAGTAATCAGATTAAAGTTACTTCTCCAAGTCACTGTGCCTTACTGTTAGTTTTGTATCTTTATACCGTATACATTAGGGGTGCCCAATATGTGAATCACAACTGACTGGTTGATCGCAGAGATAGTGTGGGTTAAAACTGGCCCGTGGGCAGGGGGAGGCTGGGGATTCGGCTGAACTGCTCGCTATGAGCATTTGATGCTTCAAGCTGTTCATCTGCTGTTTTGTGCAGCAGCTCTGAATTGAAAAACAAACAAACAAAAAAACAAACAAACAAAAAAACAAAAACAGTTGTTGCCCCTCAAATCGCGGTGATGGCAGCGCACCTGCACTGAGCTTTACAAAGACATTTTTATGCTATTTTTCTTTAAAACTCTGCCAGCAAACCAGGGGCAAATCCAGACGGAAAGGGAGCGTGTTGTGGGGTGCGGGAGGGAAGAGGCCCCCCACAACACCCCTAAATTAAAGATCCACTGTTGAAGACATTTTTTCATACTACTACTGCCAAGGTTCTAGCTCAAACCATTTTAGTGCCAGGTAAATTACAGCTCATGGGTGAGGGTGCAGGAGCCCCCAGTGGGGGTCAAGGGGTCAAAGCCCCCTGAAGCTGTATGGTTTTATACCTCTAAAATGTTATTGGCAAGCCCTATTTTAACCAATTTTGAATGGTTTTAGATGCATTGAAAGCAATAATAATAGACTAAAAAAGATTTTTATGTTGTAATATTTGTAATACCAAAGTTCTTTTAAAAATGTTTCTGTCAAAGTCTAAGTTAATAAAATAAGTAACGCTGGAAAAGTTAAAAACACAATATCTGATGGGCATATAGCATTTAAGAGCTGAAAGCAGCTGACTATTGATCTCTCTGTTGTTTGCGGCTGAGACATGAAGACAATGAGAAACTTATTTGTTATTCCTTTAATTATTTGGTTGAAATTGCAAAATAAAACAAATGTACAACACTAAAAGCTTGAAATACGATCGAATTGCTACATTTCAGTTCATTTTGTGGAAAATCGGTGGTGGGCGGAAGAGGAAATCTGAACCCAAGAGCCAGGAGGAGCCAGTGCTTGACTAATGCTAATAATAATAATTACTATTATTATTATCATTTCAACAACTAAAATGTTTAGAAAAAAATTTAAGTGTGAGAAAAATGGTAGAAAGAATTTGTTACATTTATAAACATTGTAGATTATAAATTGTAAGTTTTACTGTTACAGAGCTATTAACAGTTAAATATGAGGTCAAGAAAGACTGTCTATTTTATTTTTTATAAAACAAGTATATATGTTCATTGAAGTCAAGAAAGACTGACTTTATTTCATGTTTTACAATTTTTTTTTTCAGAAAATAGTATTTAAGTGCAACGTAAAATGTCAGGACATGCATTGTTTACTTTATGTAACTTTTAAAAATGTACTTCCAATAAAGTGCGTATTTCATGTTGAGGTGGCGGGTGGGGAGTTGTTGGCAGCTGCTGAAAGTAAATAATAAAGTAGCTAGTAATCTAACAGTTACTTTTAAAATTGAATAATCAGTAAAGTAACTAAGTTACGTTTTCAAGGAGTAATCAGGAGTCAGTAATTGGATTACTTTTAAAGTAACTGTGGCAACACTGCTGATCACACAGGTGACTTAAGTTTGGCTTCATATGGACAGAAATCTAAGATGGTTAATCAGAGCTGAGTAGTGAGTGAATTTTGTTGTTTTTGGCCATTACCATAGTAACACTTCCTACTAACCCATATGGAAAAGATAAACATAAATTTTATAAAGTTTGTATCTGTTCTATCTGGAACATGTAAGTAATGCATGTGACAGTCAAACCAGATATAAGAGCCTTAGTAAATTTGTACAATATGTGACTTATATAAATTGGGAACTTAAAAGAACAATATTTGACAGTAATTCCACATACAGAATCCTTAGTAGATATGTGTAATATCAAACTGAGACTTATAAGCACAACACATGTCAAATATAAAGTTTATTACTGGAACCGATGTAACTTCTTGTAAGTTTTTTCTATTTCTTTTCCATATGGGAATACATACCAGCTTCGTATATAGTAAGCAAAAAGCAGGGTGTTACAATCTGGAGGGTATTTGATAAGGCTGAGGTGATAAACTTAATTCCCAATACCAAACGTATCACGACACTTGAAATGTGATTCTACAAGTATTGCAACTTGATAATACACGGCATTGTGATTTGCTTGCTTATTTGAGAATGTACAATAGAGAAAGGTGAAATAATACATCTGTCATAAGGCAGTAGATCATCCACCTCCAAGTTACTGATTTTAACAAATTCCCATGGTGCTCTGCCTATTTTGGCCTATCTCTACCAACTGTGCACAGTCTCTCGACAGTGCGCTGTGTAGTAAAACTGGACAACTGATGTTGACTTTACTGCATTTTTTAAAAGGTCTCTCCCAGACCATTCCAGAACTTCCTGTTTATTGTGAATGCTGTCCTATGTAGTCTATCTTGCTCCATCTAGCTGGTGGTCTTCCTCTCTTTCTTATTCCATGCAAAAGTTTTGACAGATGTTGCCCCCACCTTTCATCTGCTGTCCTACTGAAATGTCTGGCCCGCTTACCACAAGAGTTTTTGCTGTTACTGGATCCTTTACCTTTGGTTGCTCCCTAACTAACTTTGTTTTGAGATCTTTAATATATCTAACAACATTCTTCTGTTCTTCTTTGGGTTGTCAGTATCTTTATTCCAATTCTTTGTGAAATCTTAACATTTTCCAATCCATGCACTGGCAGAAAAGTTTTAAAGAGTTTGTATTAATCAAAAGCTGATCCCAAGACATGATCATCATCATTGTTACTTAACTGGTGATCCACGTTTTCTCAGTTTTGAAAGGTCTTCAATACCAATTTCCATTCAAATCTCTAATTCCACTTGTAATTCAGTTCCAGCCAACACAAAGCTGCCCAACAATTTGTAGATTTCAAATTATGGCAAGTGGATTTTTTTAACTGCAGATTTCTCTCAACTGTGTGGTACTTTTGGTGCTCAGAATGTGGGAGCAGGGCACTGTGCTGGGTTTAACGCTTCATTCATTCAACAGGTTCCTACTGACAGCACTGTGCATTCTTTCACAACTCAAAGCCTTTCCAAAAACTGTCCCTTCCTCCTTTTACCTGCTGTGAGAACGGCAGCACTTTCCTGTTGTCAGATGTCCTTTTCCTCTAATCTTTGTCCTCCCCCCTTCAGCCCTCCTCTCTTTGTTCTTTTGTTGTTATCTTTGTTCTGTTTCTCCCAAGGTGTTCAGTACTACTGCAATCATTGGGCTTAAGCATTTACACCTGTCAGGGTGGTGATGCATTCTGGGATATGAAGTGTGTTCCACAATAGCAATTTTGGAGTGTGGCAGCCAATCCTGTACAGGAATGGAGTGTCCCTCTACTACCTGTCCCATATATATATATATATATATATATATATATATATATATATATATATATATATATATATATATATATATATACACTCAACAAAAATATAAACACAACACTTTTGGTTTTGCTCCCATTTTGTATGAGATGAACTCAAAGATCTAAAACTTTTTCCACATACACAATATCACCATTTCCCTCAAATATTGTTCACAAACCAGTCTAAATCTGTGATAGTGAGCACTTCTCCTTTGCTGAGATAATCCATCCCACCTCACAGGTGTGCCATATCAAGATGCTGATTAGACACCATGATTAGTGCACAGGTGTGCATTAGACTGCCCACAATAAAAGGCCATGTGTGCCAGGTTTGGCTCAATTCTGCAGCACAAAGGTGTCACTCCCCTTATGTACTGCTGCTGCTACTACTACTGTTAAGACTATCACAGTGCTCAATAGTCTACGTCAGGTTCAGGTTCAGGTTCAGGTAACTTTATTTGTACCCGTAGGTAGATTTGGCTTGCAGCAAACAGAAAACAGAAAAAAGGCGTCCATGTTAGTCAACACAACAACAATAAAAAACACTAAAAATACTAACAAAGAACATACACAAAACAAGTTAACAAACACCACCAAGGACTCACAACCTTAAAACCACTAAAAAGATGGTCAGCTTAAAACTAGTGTGCAAAGGGCAAATAAATAAATAAGTATATAAATATCTAAATATAAGCATATGCAAACCTACTAAGATTTGTTCAGTTGCACAATTACTGCTGGGACAAAACTACTCCTGTAGCGTTTTGTTCTACACCTTGGGACTCTACACCTACGGCCAGAAGGTAGAAGCTGAAATTCATTAGCCAGGGGGTGGGAGTCATCAACTATAATGCAGTTGGTTATCCACTGTAATTGTTTAGTGTACAGGGACTCTAAACTCAGCTGCGATTCACCAATCAACCGACTGGACCATTTAATGATCTGACTCAGTCTGTTCCTATTCTTCAATGTCAAACTGCCAAACCATGCCACCAAAGAAAAAGCTAAAACAGATTCAATAAAAGCATGATAAAATAGTGTTAACATGGTTCGGCCAATGTGAAAATACGACAGTTTCCTGAGACAGAACAAGCGCTGAGCACGTCACTCCCCATATGTCAATGTATACGTGTGCCTAGTTTGGCTCAATTCCGATGTGTCATTTGGACAGGACAGGGACATATACACATACAGTTTCCTCTTAGTATATAGATTAAACAAGCTAGATATCTACATACCTCAACCTATTTTGTTGTACACCCCCAAACAATGACAATAAAAACTATTCTATTCTTGGCTTGGACTTAAATGCGCCATTGCCGTGATAGGAGTGAGGGATGGAAACGAGACATTCAGTGAAGGTTAAGAAATGGTATAGCCCATTCGAAGAGTTTCTATAATTATATTCTTTCAAGCATCAATATGGGAAATGTATCGTAACACTAACAATTACAAGTAAGAAGGACCATGATTTTAATGTGTGCAATGCCAACATGATGATAACCATTATGACAAGAAAATTCCAGAGACGTTTTATTTCATCAGTCAGTTGGTTTATTTATCATTAGCAATGACACCAAATGTACTCTACTGTTTTCACTTGCTATCACAGGAGATGCATTTTGAATTGTAAACAGTGAGAATGATAAAATGCATTTCCGAAAACTCCTTACAAGCAGTGTATGACCAGGAAAGACAACAGAATGTGTCTCCTCTGCTTCAGCAACACATGTCCTCTTATAGCTCTTAGTCGCTCACATATTTACATAAATACAGCCGGCTCCCACATTCATCACCAGCAACATCGCTACTGCTTTTTTTTTTAATGTGTTGTCACATACTTTTCTTAAAGAATTATATTTACAACCGTAAGACACCCACCCGGCGGCCTGCTGCCGGGGTAAAATGCAGTTAGTTCACTTACAATTCATTAAACTATTTACGGCTTCTTCAAAGTTTATTCTGCAAATCAACCTTATAGCTCTACGTTTATTGTGATGTCTCTTAACAAATAAAGGTAATACAGAGCTCAAGCTGTTCGTCTTCCAATAAAAAGTATTAAAATAAATGAAAAACAACATAATAACAAAAAAAAAAAGTATATTGCACTTAAAGTTCAGTACAGCACTGGACCTGTTTGGTGTTTTAAGAGGAAAGCAGGAGCTTTAAGCCGAGCGCTACGGAGGAGGTGAGGGTTGACCAAGCTTCCAGCAACTAAATAACTAACATCTGCACAACATGGTTTTTTTTCTTTTCTTTAATTTATGAAACCTGTTGTGGTTTGTTCAGCAGAACTAAGGAGTGCACGTTTGAACCCTAAAGCATATAAAACAGAACAGAACATGTAGAAACTGAGCTGGAACCCGTCCCACCAAAGTCCTGAGAATGCTTCCTTGTTTGATCCACAATGAGCTACGGAATTAAAGGAAACGCAGTTTGGTGCTGAGGATGGGTTTTCTGTCTCGACTCTCTTCCGTGCTGTAAACAGGCGATGCAAGCAGTCATTTTTTTTAATGCGAGGACATCTGCATTCCCTCACGTCAGTCCGTGTCTGTTCCTCCTGCCTTTGTCGGTGCTCACAGCCTGCAGAGGAGCCGAATCGAGTGGAAAGACCGAAGTGCTGAGAGGATGTGGCATGCATGTGGAGAAGGAAGCCACAGTCAGAGTTTTCATTCTGTCTGATGGACGTCATCTTGAATGTGGGCCTTTTTTTTTTTCTTTTTAGGCCTCCGTCGTACAGAACGTGACAGACACGTGATAAACACGTGTCGTACCAACAGCTTGGGGGTGTGGCTTCAGACATAAGGAGAAACTGAAGGGGATTAGGGAAACAAAAAAGTGATAAAACAGTACCGGACTGTCTTCATGTCTGCGGGTTTGACACCGCATAAAATGTACATAAACATGTTTAAAAAAAAAAAAGGTGATCAGGAAAAGTCCTGCTCCAGAGTTTTTAATCCATTCATTCATCAGTTCATCCATTCACCCATCCACCTGGCACGAACTACATTCTGCTGCAGTGCCTCTCACACATTAACAACAAATACGACAGACGCACCAAAAATTTTAAAAAAGGAGACAAAGGATGTCAACTTTTCCTCCAAGCCCGCCCCTTTTCTCCTCTTTTTGTCATCGTCTCATCATTGGAAATTTCTGTTCATTTTTTTGTTATTTCTCCGTTGCGTGGTCTGGTGACTACGATGTAGTCGAAGTCGGAGTGGAACTGGCTTTTTTTTGGTTGATCAAGTCCAGGTAGAGTTCTGAGCGGAGGAAGCGGGCATATGAGTCTTTCTCCATCAGCCCATATATCCGCCTCTGCGCGAGGTCGAAGCAGGAGCGCGTGACGTTCTGCAGGTTGTCCTTGGTGTGATCCCTGGTGTAAGAATCCAGGTTGACCTGCACCGCAGAGGAAAAGAACATGTCAGAGAATACAAGGTCACATTTATTTATTTGCAAATGAAAATTCGCAAAGAAAAAAAAAACACCCACCTCTTTGCACGACTGGATCGCGATGTATTCTGCAAAGATTTTCTTGGCTTTGGATGCCATCTTGGACTGCGACTTGATCTTCTTGTATTCCTCGCATGCCAGCCAGAACTCCAGGTTCTCCTCGCTGAACTCGGTGCGCAGGAAAGCTCTGAAAGCTGCCAGACCATCTGAGGGCCAACACACACAGAATAAACAACAGGGGGGAGTTTACTAGGGTGCCATGGCAACCTCGCTGATGAAGCGCTCCTTTGCGGTGCCTGAAATAGCTGCGTGAAAACGTTTTGAGTCATGTGGATGGAATACATTGAAAACATCAAAACCTGGACGCCGGAGCGCAGAGTCAGATCCTGTGAGTGACATCAGCGCACTGACCCAATCACTCTGCGGCGAGCATCTACGCGTGACATGAGTGAACAAAGACTCGTCTGTCTCAGCGGGTCGATGCCGCTTCCTGGCCTATTTCTGGTGCCTTGGACTTTTCAAGTGCTGAGCTCAGTTAACGGTTTGAGGAAGGACGAAGAATAGCAGGAAGCAGCGTCCCACCCATAGCTCTCCTCTGCACCTTTCCGTTCCCATGAATCATCAGTGCTGATAAGCAAGCAGCAGTCTTTCACCTCATTCCACTGGAGCGGGAGTGAAGGAGGGGAAAAACTGCTAAATGAGGAACAGCTGCAGAACTGACTTTGTCTTTTCAGTTTTCGGCTTCTTGTGAACCAAGAATAGCAGCACACCTGCAGCTCGCCTGCAGCCCCCGTCTATAGAAACTTGCTACAGCATGCTCGTACGCGCATAATCTGGCACATAATCAGTAAATGCAGATTTCCTGTCTTGTCCAGGATGCACCGTGGCTCACCTGCGTGTGTGCATGAAGAAGCAAGAACAATAAAGGAGATTAAGGGGACTTACATTTGTGTGCCAGCAGTTTGTCGAGTGAATCCCCCCATTTGAGCGCCTCCTCTGGGGTGGGCCTGCAGATAAAAGCAGAGCGGTTCTTCAGTAAGCCCATCTCAGCCAGGTTTCTCATTGTGTGACCCATCAGCAGAGCGTCGTCTATGGAAGTTCAAAACGTGTGGCAGTGTGCTATTCCTCTGCTTCCGCTCCAGTCAGAGTCTGATGGTCTTCCTCTCGCGTTCAGTTCTGCCTGATGAGCTTCTGAATGAATCTCCACTCTGTTTGTTTCTGGTCTGGGAGGGGGGAGGCTGGCTTTTATATTTGAAAAGGAGGGAGGAGTCAGCACCTTAGGCAGCCAATGGCGGAGCATTGTCTGTTAAGACGAGCTCCTCCCCCATCAGTGTCCATCTGCCCCCTGCTGTCTCTCACCCCTGCTGCTTCAGCTCTTTCACTTCACTACACACTTATCTGATCCTTTGGCACAGATTTTCCAACTGCAAATAAACTCAATGTTGATTTTACTTCAACACGCTGAGTTTTTTGGCAGCGTAGAAAATTGTGTATACAAATAAGATCAATTTTATTTATCCCAAAGGAAATTATTTTGCCAGAGTACCAAACAGTAAACAGCGAACAATGTTTTTTGCTTGTTTGTTTGTTTTTTTTATGTGAAATGACTAGAAGACATTTACACAAGGTGTTCGACAATACTGCACATAATTCTGAGTCACTGAATAACTGAATAACTCTGTTCATTATGTATTCATTCTGCAGAAAAGGGGAGGAATAATACAGTCCGATTGCCACAGGTAGGAAAGACCTCCTGTGGCATTCTGTGGTTCACCTTAGTGGTCTCAGTCTATGACTGATGGTGCTCTGAGAGGACGTCAGTGTGGCATGCAGCGGGTGGCAGGTGTTGTCCAAGATGCTGCGCAGTTTCCTCAACATCCTCCTCTCTGATACCTCTACCACAAACTCCAGCTCAACCCCCAAATATGTCATAGGTGAAGTCCCTTATCAGGCGTCTGTGAGTTATATCTGTTTACATAAAAATGAACTTTGTACCTGAATGAGCAGATTTATGTCGTCCTATTGGTGTCACTGTAAATATGCCTTTTCTGAACATAAATCATGAAGCATTTGTGAGTATTGCACCAAACAGTCTTCATTAATATGCAAATGTATGTACCAAAGTAACTTAAAATCTACTCAACTCATCTACTCCCCAAGGGTTATTATACAATGTATAATAACCAGGGTCTATTATGCTTTACTAATTTATCTTGTTAAAAAAAACTACTTTATCCTCATTAACGTGCAAATGTACACACGAAACAACCCTAAAATTGAATAATCTCATTGCTTCATCAGTCAGTTGGTTTATTTATCATTAGCAATGACACCAAATGTCATTCCTAAAGTGTACTCATGGTATAAGTGTCAAGTATCATCTACATATGGTTAGTTCACCTGCATTGTACCTGAATGAAGAGATTTATATGTCATCCTATTTGTGTCACTGTAAATATGCCTTTTCTGAACATAAATCATGAAGAATTTGTGAGTAATGCTCCAAACAGTATCTTCATTAATATGCAAAATACCCTCGTGCATCTACTGCCCAGATGATACATATGGTGTAAGTATCAAGTGTTTATTATACATTGTTAATTAGTTATATTATTCACAAAAACATTACTTCATCTATACACTAACATGGAAATATGCGCACAAAACAACCCTAAAATCAAATGAGCACATCTCTTCCCATGGGGTACTTATGGTGTAAGCATCAAGTGTCTACTATATATTGTTAATTAGTTATCTTGTCAAAAAGACGTCATCCCCATTAACATGCAAATATATGCAAAAATAACCCTAAAATGAAAAAACTGAATAATCTTATTGCTTCCTAAAGGATACTTATGATGTAAGTGTCAAGTATGAACTACATTTTGTTATTGTGCATAATAAATAAATCACTTCAGTCTCATTAATATGCAAATATGAACACCAAAAAAAACCCCAGCTCATTTATTCTATCAGGTGTCTACTATGTATTGTGAGTTATTGTTCTCATAATAAAATAACAAACAACAAAAAGAAAAACCTCACATATTCCTTGTTACTACGTGAAGACACTCACTGAACAAAAATGAAATCTACTTCACAAAAAAAAAATCTCTTCACGCTCATAATGTGTAAATATATGTACAAAATAACCCTAAAACCTAATCAGCTCATCTCTTCCCATGGAGTACCTATGGTGTCAGTATCAAGTATCTTCTATGTTTTGTGAACAAGTTATCACAGTTCACAGTAGAAATCACTTCATCATTAATACGCACACATTACTACTATTTGTATTTATAAGTAATGCAGTGTTATACATGTTGTGGCCCCATAAGGGCTAAAATTAGAAATCTGGTCTACCTGAGTGACTTAATCAGACCAAGAACAGCAAGAATTCCAGATGAATTGAAAAACATGCACCTCCTGTTTCCTCCTTTTCAGCCTGATGCAACATCTTACATATTCCTTTGTTCAGTTTGTGGATGCCACATGTTACACGCACACTCCCACTGCACACGTCTGCGTTCCCAGACAGAGGTCACCGCACAGCATCATCTCAGGAAGTGGCCACTTACTTGACTGACTTCATGGTTTTGTCTAACTTGCCGGCTGCGTTACTTCCTGGGGATTCGTTCCTCCTCCGCAGGAAGGCCAGCCGGTTTTTCATGTCTTTAGCCCTGAGTGGAAAAGAGAGAGAGAAAAGGGCAGGAAAAGAAAGGAGGATGGAGAGCAAGATTTATGAATGCAGGGGAGTTGGAATGGGTGAAGGAGGAGGTTGGGGGAGGAAGCAGGAAGAAAGAGTGTTGAGTGTCCAGGACAAAATCCAAAATGTAAACAATCCGACACACAGGAAATCGCCACTATAAATCCAATCCGCGTGAAATTGAAACCCACTAAGGTAGGAAACAAAATAAGAAATGAGTGTACATTTTTCTGGATTCCTTCCTTCCTTGGCATCAGTGTCAGTCTAAAGCTGTCACAGTCGGTGGTGCAGCTGCGTCCCTGCTCGGGTCCTGGACGGTGAGTGAGCGAGTGCGGGAGAGAAAGAACGGAGAGAGAGATGGACTTTCATTACGCCATTCTCCTTGAGCCTGCAGGGGTTTTTGGAAGAGGGAGGCGACCCCGGGCTGAGGCGAGAGGGCACAGCGACCTCCTCGCTCCTCCAAAGACGTCCTCACTGACTGACAGCCCCACCCTCTGCACGCCGAGCTCACCTTTCTCCAGCCATCTAACAAACTGACCCCCTCTGCACATCCACCGTCTTATCTTACGTCCCAGACATAGTAACGTACCAACATCCCCCAAAAGGCTCAAGAACTCTCCACATTTCCATAATCCCATGGCGCATGTCCTGGCTTTTCCCCAACTCGGAGCACGTGCAGCCTCCATGGGATATGACCTCGCTCGACACCCATTTCATGAGGCCCTTCCTTTAATTTCCACTGTGGATTAGCTGGCACGCTAATAGTTCGGCACGGTGGAGTGTGCACCGTCTAATCACTGCAAGCTGCCCGAGGCCCCATGGGAGAGCGCGTCCACCGCAAATTAAGAAACTTCCCGTAATAGACAACGATCACAGATGAGGGAGAAGAAGTGCAGATGAACACAGATTAGCACAGGAGCAGTGATCACATCCAGACAAACAGTCTAACAAGGCCATTTGCACCTCAGCTCTGCACAGTGTGAAAAACAAAAAAAAAAAGTTTGTCTCCACCAGTGCACTCAATGTTACAGCCTGGGCCAGGCCAGTTAAAGCTACAGTATGTAAAGTTTAGTGTCATCTAGTGGCGAGATTGTGCATTGCATTTTGCCATCACCACTTCTGACTTTGTTTACTTTTATATTTTTGCTTCTTTGGTGATGGGGATTTATGCTCCCTTGCCTTCTCTTGTGATCGTCAGTACATATGATCCTTCATCTCACAAAAATGAGGCGTGTCAGTCTCAAACCTGTTAGCCTGCACTACCTAACCAGCGCACAGTGTACAAGGGAGCAACCACAGATTTTGCTTCTTTTCCCTTCAGTCTTCTGGCCATCAAGGCAACATAAGCGCGTCATCTTTGGGCTACTTTATCAATGTGGTGGTGCAACATGGCGGCCTCCATGAGGCTCGTTCTAAAGTAAGTCCCTTTGGCTGCTCCCTTGTTTGCACTCGGGGTCGCCACAGCAAATCCAAGGTGGATCTGCATGTTGAATTGGCACAGGTTTTACGCCGGATGCCCTTCCTGACGCAACTCCACATTACATGGAACTTCTGAAAACACACTGAGTCCCTGTTGTAGATAATTACACACCAATAAACAGATGGTTATGGATGCGACATTCCAAGTCTACTAATAAACACTCCTAAATCCAACAAACTGTAGCTGTAAGGGCAGATCCAACTCCATAACTTGCAGCACTGAATAACGCATATAAATCCAAAAGCTTGACTTTTGTGGGAGCATTAATCCCAATATGTTTTATGTAGATTATATTATCTGCAGCAGAGAAGTGTTCATGATCTTGAGGAATGCCAACTGCCAAATGTGTGATTTAGAAAGAAAATGAATATACTGTATGTCAAAGAACCCCCCGCCACTGTAATGAATTCCATCCCTTTAATCCAACTTTTTCTCCAATCAGAATATGTGTCCTGTATGAAACAGTGTTTAACCAGAGACAGAAGCAAACCAGGCATCTGTTGCACTGAAACAACCTACTAAAGGACATTAGGAAGCAAATTTAAAACACTTGAGCTATTAAATCCACTTGTAACATCATTCATTAGACTGTGCTATATTTGGACTGTGCTTAGCACACGTAGGCTTTAATAAGGATTGGAAATATTCTGTTGGCCTGACAATATACATACAAGGCCATATCTATCTATCTATCTATATATGTTCTCCACTCAGATTGCAATAGCCAATCACAGATTAGCCTTTCTGTCCATCATTTACCTGTATTTTGGCATGCTTGGCACCAGAAAGTTATGTTGTATCCAAAAGGATCCAAAAAGGCATGGACCAAAAGTTATATTGGATCGGTTCCCACTGACCAATAGCGTTAGAGCTTACTGCCAACAGCTAGCCAATCAGAGCGCGGCATACGAAGGTCAGGAACTAGCTGACAGATGCTGGTTGAAAAAATGGCAACAAACATGTCAACAACAGCAGAAAATCATCTGCCAGCAAGGTCTGCTGAGTTCACAGAGGAGGAACTGGTGGAAATATTGAACTCCAAGGATGCCAAAAACACTAAGAAGGTAGAAAAGCACGCTACTGACGTTTTAGAAGCATTTATTGCATCAGAATCAATCATATGCTGTTCACAACAAAATAAATTGATCTAATTTACTTGACTCTTTGTTGTTTGCTTAATTTGGGAGGGGGGTGGAGAACATAACGCTACACCTTGTCCAATATAACTTTTCTTCATCCAATATTTCTCTATGTTGGACTCCTTACCATCCATTATTTGTATAATATAATATTATATATATATATATATATATATATATATATATATATATATATGTAGTCGACAAACACAGGATGCATTGCAGCGGCTCTACCACACCCGTTGTACAGTCAGGCTCTCGCGCCATCTGACTTTTTCTTTTTCCCCCAAGCTACAAGAACAGGTGAAGGGGAACTGTTACACTAATAACGCAGAGGTGCAAGCAACTGTGCATCACTGGTACAGAGAGAAGACACGCGATCTTTTCACCGATGGGATGCAAAAAAACATGTCCGAGGAATGTCATTCTTATGTATGTGGAAAGGGAAGGTAAGTATGTGGAAAAGTAATGACACTGCCTGATAGAGAACATTCCAAGCTTTAAGCAGTTACAGTATGTGATTCATGTGAGTATCTTGCTTGTTGTTGAAATAATCACGTAGGAGACAGAATGTTTCAGCTGACCCTCGAACATCATCACATGCTTTATCTGATTTATGCTGAAATTAAACTGTCTGCACCATAGAGATGGAAAATAAACCACCAGCGTGAACATTTATTTTGTCACTCTTATGACCAGACAAGTCGTTATCGCAGCCGTTCTGGGAAGGTCGTCATACATTTGTGTCAGCCGTGACATACGGAGACTGGATGATAAATGTTATTTGGCACTGACTGGGTTAGCTGTGGACCTATGGTCAGTATGCCATTTGTTGATATTCATAGGCAATGTCTGAAACATTACTAAGAGCTCAGTGCACAGAAATATGATCACACTTATTCTTTATCTTCTTTACTAAAGCACTTTACCTGCTTAGCAATATCTCTCAAGCACCAATACTATTAACAGAATGTCACACTCCGCTTGATCTATAACCCACAATAAACCAGATGCTTCCACCAATCTGTTCTTAGGCTCCGCAAGCTTTGGAGAGGATTATAAAATCAGCATGGTCTGTGAGCGAACGTGCTGCCATGCAGAACTTTTAGCAGACTATTTATAAATGTCCATGTGAGCTAGTCGGTCAAAATGCAAAGAGCCGGAGCTTTATCTAGTTGTTTGAGAGGTCTTTAGCTGTGCAATTATCTGCAGGTTTCCACACTCTTTATTCCCACTTTGCTTGGCTTATATTAGATGTACTAATAGCACCCCGCTGGCTATTCCTGGTGTTCCAAAAGTAGGCCACACTCTCGGGGAAAAGCTCCGTGGGTGCATGTGGATGAGCTGCAGACAGATATACTGCAGAGTAGTGTGCACCCAAAAAGCAAGGGGCAAATACTACACACCACTTTTCTATGTGCTTCATGTGGCTCTTTGTGGCACACCAGAAAGGTGTCACAATCCCTAGAACTGGAGTTCTGGGATTAAGAACAGAACAGGAATCAAAACAGCAAACGGGGAGAGTCTGTTTAAGCGTTTGCTGGTGGACTTATGGAGAAAATAAATGACACAACAAACTATGCAGCGTGGGTCTGTTTGCGCACAGCAGGTCAAAGGTTGTGTCAGTATAGCTGTTGCGCATGTTAACATTTGGGTCCTCTGCATAAACACACAAGAGGTCTTCGTGGAAGTTTGTTCTGTACTTTTTTTGCTGGTACATCCACTGAGTACAAATACAACAAGCATCCAAAAACATAGAGAACATACAGATAACTAGAGGAGTACTGCGTGGAGTGCACAGCAAGTGATGAGCGTTTTGGATCATATTTACAAAATAAATCATTAAAAGTACAGAAAATGGCCACTGTGGTCTTCTTTGTAAGACCACATGCGTACTCTCAGCATCCCTGTAGAGAGCTACAGCACAGGGAATAGATTCAACCAGCATTCATTCTAAATCGAAAGTGAAATGAGATTTTTGAGGCCAGTAGGTAGTAAATAAATCCTTCAGAAACACTTAAAAATTTGTCCCCATTTGAAACAAATTACTGATCTCAGACTGCTTGTCATTCCATTATGTGGTGGATGCAGGATCTCTGATCTGACCAGACCACTGATCTTACGCGGATGGCCAGGTTCCTTCTGAGTGTATGTGCTGGTGCTGCACGTCACTTCATCTATGACACTATGAAACTGTCTCAGGTCCTTGATGGCAACCACCCAACAGACAAATGAACCATCCAAAACTCCTGAAAATAACCATCGGTCTGCCTCAGCCATGTGACATGTGGTCTTTTTCCAGTTGCTGGGTCCTCAACACTGAAGTACTTGCCAACAGAAATAAGCAACACTGTCAAAATACTGTAGCCAACATTGAGTCTTCCAATATAACCATTTACACAGTGGTGTTTCCTCTAGATGCTCTGTCTTCCTCCCACTTCCAAAGACATGCAGAGTAGGTGAAATGGGAACTTTAAATTGACCGTAGGTGTGCGTGTTTTGTCTATATGTGTTTGTCTATATGTGGTCTATAGTTGGCTATATGATAGACTGGTGTCCTGTCCAGGGTGTACCCTGCCTTGAGCACTATGACTGTTGGGATAGGCTCCAGCAACTCCATGACCTTTGATTGGAGTTTTAATTTAATTTAACCTTTATTAACCAGGTTAGTCCCCCGGAGATTGAGACCTCTTTTGCAAGGGAGACCTGGGCAATTATAGTTTCCAATTCACCTAACCTGCATGTCTTTAAAGCGGGTATAGATGATGCAGTCGGCGGGTATAGAAAATTAATGAATAAATAAATGGACGCAAAGTCATTCCAATGGCATCCAAAGATCCTCTTTAGAAACCTAGTACCAAAGACATCCATTTGTCATCTTCAAAGTCAAGTCTCACAACCATATAGTAAGACAGGTAACCCCGGGACCCTAAAGACTTAAACCTTTGTTCTCCTGCAAAGCTATCAGCTTGTCTACAAACATGTTTCAGGTATTCTCCAGTGTAGGAATTCCAACCCTCACCTGGTGACATGCAACACAGAAAAACACAAAGCCTTGTTCATGAAACCCATAAAGAATATGAATAAAAATGGGCAAACTGGTCTCTGAATACACAGAGTACCACATAACGAAAGTCATGCTGCAATATTCCTAGAAGGCCAAAAAGGAATTGTCCTAAATCTTAGCCACATTTATATGTAACACCATTACACTCTCCCTCAATGAAGACAAAAAAAGAGTGCTATTTCCAAACAAACTCACCTTGCCAGTGACAGACCACATGAGCAATGCTATCCCTGAAATCCAGGCTGCGTATAATAAGAAAAAGGGGCAGCCTCAAGTTAGAAGTTAAAGCTCTTTTCTTCAAAATAGCCTAAGCATGTCAGCCTCACAGGAGACGCTCCCTCGCTGCGACTGACAAATGAGATCCACGTAGAGGTCAGAACACTTCCTGCTATCTTGGGAACCGCTTGGGAATCCCTTTTAGATGCAAAACGGCTCCACTCTTCCTTTCTTGACAGCAAACATCTAACTGTAGATCAACTCCCACACATCAACATCATAAAAATGCACAGTGTTGCTCTTACCTTTCAAGGTACTTCAAGTCAACCATAACGTGAAACATGGGCACGAGCATGTAGGCAGCGTCACTCGCTGTATGTGGAAGTATGACTGCATGTAAGCATATGTCAGAGCTCCGGTGTTCAAGCCCCAAGAATTTGTTTGACAATTACATTCCTCTAAACCCTGAGAGACTCTGCCGGACCTTTATATAATCTTGGGGGTCTGGAGAAGGCGGACCTTGAGATAAACCAATCATCAGATAGAGTTTTGTGAAGACAAATTCCTTCCACTGGGGCCTGGAGAGGTTTTATGGGTGAGCAATGTTGACATTCGAGTAAACAATATAAGGCTCTTGGTCAATGATTCTGCCTCAACTTGTCAACTAACATTCCTCAAAGCTGGAACCTTCATTTTAGCTCCTTATTAGGGCTACATAATTAATCGCATCGCAATCATAATAGAAAACGGTAGTCTCGTTTGAACCCTCCATGACATCGCGGGATTTGACCACTTATGGGGACCTCCATTTAATATATACACAGCATAACCTCACACGGATAAATGGTGTACTGTTTTGTTTTCCGCTGCAATTACTGAAGCAATCGCGAAAAGTATTTTTTATTTATTTTTTTTTGCTTCCCAATGGAGTAGAAAAGACGAAGCGAGTGGGAGATGTTGTGTCGTTAGCCTACACAGCTAACCAAAGTAGCTCCGTTCTCTCGCCTGCAAAACCGCCTCAACACATGTGTGTTCCAGATCATAAACAAACCACAACACATGTCCACTTTCCCAATACATCGTCACTTTTTCTTTGCATTTTCACTTTGTTTGCATGTAATTTGTCCAAAAACCCATTGAAAATGCAGTGGTTGGTACCCCGAAAGTAGAGAAATTCCATCATATGCGTCATATTTTACCCCTTTAGCGCCCGCCCCCAAACAAGACTGCGCTGCCCTATTGCAATATCCTGACTGTGCGTTTATATAATCGTCAAAAGGCATAACTTAAATAAATAAATAAATCATCATGGACTGCACTGAGTGTGCGCTGTTATGGTCGGTGCCATATTCTAACTCGTAACTGCTGAACTATTGGTGTCCGAGGCTTCTTTGTTGTGAACCAATCACACATGTCCATTTTGCTTGCATTCTCGCAAAAGAAAGTATCTGGATATGTATCGTTTTTCATGTTCATGGTGCGCAATCTTAACTTTATCTGCCAACAAGCTCACATCTGAAGACATTATTCAGGTTCACTAGTTTAAGTGCGTTATGGGGACATGGGTTTACATCTTAAAAGCCAACGATGCGAGGGGAAAAAAAAGGCATGCAGTCATGCAGTGATGTATTTCTTGAGGAAACGGGACACCTGGACTGGGTCAAAGCAAATATGACAGTGGAGGGGGAGGCAGTGATAATGTGGACAATCCTAGGAAAACAGCTGTGCTGGATCCACAGAATGGGATGCAAAATGTGCAAAAAAAAAAAAAAGAAAGAAAGAAATGCACAACAGGCCAGAGAAACACTGTGAGGAAGCTAAGGTCCAGGTTGATGCTTTGCTCAGTTAAGTGACACGTGAGTCAAGCTGGGACAATGAAATCTGTGTTGTGGCTAATAAGAATAAGAATACAAATTTGTATATATTGACACATCATAATAACAACAACAAAAGGATATATTAAAACCTAGCGGTGTTACCATAATACAAATCATAGTTTCTTTTAAAAGTATTCATACTTGGTGAGGAAACCACATACGAAGGCAAACTATTCCATAACACAGTAGCTCTATTGCTGGACAAATTCTTTTTATATTCAATCTAAACCAGTGGTGTCCAAAGACATTCCAGAAAGGGCCAAGAGGGTGCAGGCTTTCTCTGCAACCACTGACTCCACCAGGTGATGAGAGCAAATCTTTTTTTTTTTTTGAGAAAATCCACACTGCCATAAAACTTTATAACTGATGAGGCATCACAAAAAATGTGTTCAAATCACAGTCACAGAAGCTATAATTCCTTCTGAATTGTCATGTCTTGGTGGCTTCCCACATCTGTCTCAATCTTGTACAGTCACTCAGTTTTTGAGAAGGACTCCAGGCAGGTTCACCATACAGTACTACACTGTTTGTATTTGTTAATGATTAGTATAAATGTTGACCAAAACATACTCACCGACTGAGAAACTTTCACATGTCCATCCTCTGATTTCTCCAATGAAAACAGGCTATAAAAGTGATCATGTGATAATGTTGTGGTCTGGGGAATTGGTCTGGCTCTTTTTTGTTGTCTCCCCCTCTTTCCTGTGTTTCTCTGCCAGTGGAGCTGATCATCAACACCTGTGGCTGCGACACACCTGCATCAATAAGCGAAGTGCACATCTCGGGCCGCGGCGTGCATTACGGGTACGCTAAATTTTTCGGCTACCAATCCACATTCAAAGACGGCGGAAAACAGCGAGGAGTGCTATAATTTGGACCATTTCAACCTCTGGAAAGTGTTTTTGTAAGCTCCGCAGATTGCCTGTTACAATCAGAACTGCATATGGCAGTAGACAGAAACGGAAAGAAGAGCTGGCTGTGCTTGCGTGTGCTGCATCGTTACAGAAACTACAGTTGGTGCTGACAAAGGAGGAAGAGAGAGCTGCTGTCGAAAGTGACCAGTCCTTGTTAAGAGTTGGAGACAAACAAATTTCTGACCGCTTGAAGGCAACTG
Organism: Thalassophryne amazonica; assembly: GCF_902500255.1. Lineage (NCBI taxonomy): Eukaryota > Metazoa > Chordata > Actinopteri > Batrachoidiformes > Batrachoididae > Thalassophryne > Thalassophryne amazonica. Next base: position 26,020,048 of record NC_047119.1, read on the forward strand.
ACGGCTGGTTAGACAAAGTCCAGAGTCTGAAACTGTGGATATTGCAGAATATTTGCTAAGCAAGATGAGAAATTGCTACTCCACAAGGAAGGTGAGTGTCACATATAACCTCTTTGGTGTCACGTTTGTTTTGATAACTTGACAGACATACAATGATATGTGCATGCATGCAGTTTGTTTATAGAACATGTCAATATTACAATACTACGCGCCACGTCATTCATGGTGCGACATTACAGTCATAAGCCGATGCACGAAAACGGCGCCATCAACCACATTATAATTCGGCCCGGTTTCAGGATATTGACAAAATAAATGTGTGCAAGAAACTTACAATTTTAGTCCATCTTTTCCATCCGTCTGGATCTTTCTTTTCTGTGGGGAAATTGTGTAGAATGAACGGAGAATTACAACCACATTTCTTCTTTCCGTCTGTATGGACTCAGCGGATCCTTGAAATCGTGTGTTTTCAGCCACCTTTCAAGCCTATAAATTCCGTTCCAGCATTTGAAAACAGCACAGTGCGCACCTGTCATTATTGTATGCGTCGCTTAAGGCTTAAAGCCTTTGAAACAATCCCTGTAAGCCTTAACTTTTACAGTCCGCTAATGCTACTGTATACGAAATTCAATGGTAGCGGTGTGAGTTTGGGAGCTGGAATTTTTGACCCCGTTTGACTCACGCATGCGCAGATGCGTTATGCACTTCGCTTATTAGCGGCGTCCTACTTAAGCCATGGCTGATGCCTGGCCTGGCCTCACATATTCCTCTGATATTGTGCTTTTCTCTCTGTCTTGGATTATTCGTTGGTTTTGCTCATTGTGTTTTGTCCTTTAGAGTCCGCAGCCACCACCAGCTCTGCTGGCTTCCCGCCCCTGCAACTCATCCTCCAGTGTCTTCACCCCATTCACATCATCTGCACACTTTCAATAAACTGTTATTGTTTTTTTTTTATATCGGCCGCATATTTGGAGTCTGTTTCAGTTCCTGGGTTGTGAGGCAACAAATAATCCTAATATTTGTGCATTAAAAGATCTGAAAATAGACAGACAATGTACACAAATGGATGTAATTCCTAAATGGTCAATGTCATATTTTTGTTCGACTACACCAGGAGTAACTCTGATTCAACTGACTGACATCACTTACTGCAGATGGAATCAGTTGATCAGTGAAATCATCAGGTGGGGGTGGGGGGGGGTTGCAGAGAAAACCTGCACCCTTTCGGCCCTTTCTGGAACGAGTTGAATACTACTGGACTACACCTTCGACTAAAGCTAAACGTGTACACTACAAGCACATTTCAACTCCTGTTTTTTCTTTTCTTCCACGATTCAATTTAATTATATAGCACCAAATTATAATACAAGTCACTCCAAGGTGCTTCCCAAGGGTAAAGTCTAACCTTACCAGCCTCACTGAGCAAGCACGTAGGCAACAGTGGGAAGAAAAAACTCCCTCTGGCTTTTTTTCTGGAAGAAACCTTCACTCTGATAATGATTTCATCATTTTTTCCTCGGCTAAATCATGAAAACATTCTTCTTCTTTATTGTCACACTTTGGCTGCTCCCACTAGGGGATGCCATAGCAAGTTTCCATCTCTCCCTGTCCTCAGCATTTTCCTGTCACACTAACCACCTGTCCTCCCTCAGCACAGCCTCAAACCTCCTCTTTGGATAGTTGACCCCAAGTATTTAAACTCATCTACCTTAACTACCTCTACTAATGGGAACCAAACTATTCTACCGGGTGCCCTCTTGTTCACACACATGTATTCAGTTTTGCTCCTACTGACTTTTATTCCCCTTCTCTCCAGAGCCTAGCATTTATTTATTTAATTATGTTTTTTTTTTTTTTTGCTTTGTTTGTTTAGTTTTTTTTTTAAGGTATGTTTCATAAAAGCACAATACTCAACAATTAAGCAAAAATTGTTCTGACATAGCTGTTAATGATTTATCTACTACAAAGCAAATTCAGGTAGACATCTGTGTGCAGTGATTCCATCATGTGACCGCAGGACCTTTGTGGCCGGGACGGCGGTGGGATCGAACCCGGATGGCTCCCACTAAAGACCATTCCTCTACCAGGTCAGCCAAAGGGGAATTCCGTGTTAGCCAAGCTAGCAGGAACATTTTTTCAATAAGGACCCGGGACCTTCATCCCGCTACATATCTCCCCACCATTTTTGACTTTGTCAAGTCACAGGTGCATTTAAACATGTTCTGTGACTACCCACATCCTGTACGTGATGCCACATTGTGACCGCAGAACCTTCGTGGCGGGGACGGCGGTGGGATCGAACCCGGATGGCTCGCACTAAAGACCATTCCTCTGCCAGTCAGCCAAAGGGGAATTCCCTGTTAGCCAAGCTAGCAGGAACATCTTTTTAATCAGGACCCAGGACCTTCATCCAGCTACAATCATTTTTGCCAAGAGTTGTAGGAAAGAAATGAAACAAACTGAGCAGAGATGAACAAAACCAACTTCAAGGCAAGTAGACAGGTACACACTTCAATCTTCTTGCTTGTTTTGTGGCATGGGCAAATCAGGGAATACTCATGGTCAACAGCTCCCTGAATTAATATTAGGGTTAGGGTTAAAATGGTGTTCTTAATCACATGGATAAAAAAAGCAGCAGTGACATGTAAAGAGATTTCCAGTAAAAGGAGTGGGTTAGTTTTTAATAGACTTCCTGTAAAGATACGGTAGTTTTTCCTCACTAAACAGCGTGTGGGATTTCAAATGATGATGGATTCATGTAATTACCCAAGAACTAAGGAAATTAAGTATTTTTTTTCTACAAGAAGGCAATATTTCTGCATCTCAAGTCAAACAGGCTCTGCTTCAGAACCGAAAGTGGAAAACAGTGGAGAGCTGCTCTTTGGTGTCATATCTTCTATTAGGAACAGTGATGACTCGGCCATATGAGCATTGTCTTTATAATTTGCAGTTGTTTAATATATATATATATATATATATATATATATATATATATATACATATATATATAAATTATTAAGTTCCTATTGTCTTATGTACAGTTTCTACATGTTCAATAAAGCCCCTCTATTAATCAATCAATCAATCATGAACAATATTTTATTTACATTTTAGCAGTGTCTGCAGGAGGGCATGCGTGTGTGCATACATGAGCCTTTGACAGGTGCGGAAGTTAGCTTTGAGTTAGCGGAAGCTAGTGTGCACGCTGACATTGGTGAAATGTCTTGTAAATCACTCCAGGTGTATTATCAGGTTACAAAAACAGCATTTTAAGTTTTAGAAGTGTTTATTTCTCAGTAGCTTTTACATAATATATGACAAAGAGGTTATATTTGCACACAAATGACACAGAGTTTGCAGCTAGCTAGACCAGCCTGTGATGTCACCATGCTAACGTCCGTGAAATATCTTGTAAATCACTTCACATTCAAAAAATAGTGTTTTCTGTTTTAGAAGTGTTTATGTCTCGCTAGCTTTTATATAATATATGACAAAGAGGTTATATTTGCACACAAATTGCAGCTAGCTAGACCAGCCACTGATGTCACGGTGCCGCTCTACTCTGATTGGCTGTCACCCCTGCCCCTAAAAAAAAAAAAAAACAGAGCAGACTGAAACAGAATGTGACTTTTTAACCTCTTAAAAGGTTAAGCCATCTTTGAACTTGTCCTAGGTCTATGTCCCAAGAATGTTCTCTGTGAATTTGAAGACTCTGGCAGTAATAGGATTGAACTTATGCGGAGCACAGACAGACAGGTGGACAAAAGCAAAGTCTTCTTAATACCCGATGGCCATTTTTGGTGGCAGTGGTTAAAACTATACTGATAAGTACATAAAATCAACTTGAAAAAGAACATGTATTGACTGTTATGACTTATACAAGTAGAAATACAGTAGATACATGGAGAGAGACATGCAACTGCAATTGGTCCCCAACATTGAAATACTGTAACTTTGCTAAAATGCATACAGGAGATGCCGCTGTGTAACACTATATAACATAACGGCAGCACAGTGGCTTAGTGGTTAGCACTGTTCCCTCACAGCAAGAAAGTCATGGGTTTGATTCCAACCTGTGGCCTTTCTGTGTGGAGTTTGCATGTTCTCCCCGTGTTTGCATGGGTTTCCTCCGGGTGCTCCGGTTTCCTCCAACATTCAAGACATGCAGCTTAGGTGAATTGGAAACTTTATAATTGTCCAGGTCTCCCTCGTAAAAGAGGTCACAATCTCAATGGGACTAACCTGGTTAAATTAAAATTAAACATACAGTAACCTCTTTTGGAGATATTATTGTGCTCACAATTCAAAGTAACAAAGTGCTTCAAAACCCTTGCTATATAACCAATGACAAGCACAATTCCACAAATCTGCTAACTGGTGATTAACAAAGCTAGCTTTTTCATTTGCACAATAGCTTTTCAGCTAACTTTGAAAGTTACTAGCAGATGAATTAGCTTTCTATAAATGTAGTTCTACTAACTTTTTTTCTTTTTTTTTGCTGTTATGTTGAATGGTCAAAAACGTGTAATCTCTAAAATCCCTGTTGGAGTTCATGGATCATTTGCACTCATAGCTGGGTACATTTTATCGCTAAATATCCCAGTTTCAGAGAATGGCATTCGTTGCTAATGGTTACATTTGTGTAGTAGTTATTTTTCATATGTTCATAAGCTTTCCTAGCGTAGTGCTTAGCTGCATGCCCTGCAGTGCTAGGTTGTTAGCGTTGTGCTAGCTAGCTAGCATTAGCTAGTATTAGCAGCCCCTTCTTTTCTTCCACTCTCTACACCTCCTCAACGGCTTTCCGGTCAGAAAATACATCAGGTCCCTGGTGGTCTGACGGGTTCTGACAGAATATTGTAGCCAAATTTCTTGTTGTTAAACACAAACCATTAAACTGGCATTGAATGGGGAATGTTGAATTGTAGGATGCATGAAACACTAACGGATATTTTCAGGCAGCCAGTTGCTTACGTCATCCTCTTAAACAAATGATTGCAGATCTACACCTCCACATAAATTCATTCATATAATAAAATTACCAATTACTAATAGCTCCAGGCAATTTTTTTTTATTTTTTTTTAAGCGATTTAGTAGATTATTGGATTAGTTTCCTCACAGTTACCTTTCAGCTATCAGATTGGCTCACATTTTGGTTAGCTGTGCTCCCTACTGCATATAACATACAAAACAGAGGGGACACAAAGGGGAGCTGATCAATGTGACGTCCAAAGAACCAGCTCTTGTTGTATCTTGAAATAATGAATGACTAAAAAAAAAACCAAGAGTAAAACGGCATTCAGGATCGAACTATTTGCAAGAAGAAACAGTATTGCTTCAACTGGTGAAATGCACGGTGCCAAAATTTAACAATCAACACCACTGTTTCTCTGACAAAACTCAATCTTCAATAGTAAGTCCCTTTGGCTGCTCCCTTGTTTGCACTTGAGGTTGCCACAGCAAATCCAAGGTGGATCTGCATGTTGAATTGGCAGAAGTTTTACGCCAGATGCCCTTCCTGACCCAACTCCACATTACATGGAGAAATGTGGCAGGGGTGGGATTTGAACCCGGAGCCTTCTGAACTGAAACCAAGCGCATTAACCACTTGGCCAACACCCCTGCTCAAAACTCAATCTTCAATCAAAACCTAAATTACACATATTCAATATGCAAAATAATTGAATAAACAAATAAAAATGCAATTGCAAGCAGTTTTAGAGTCAACACATATGTGCTGAAATTTCTCTTGTGCAAAGAATTTGCCCTATTGACGTATCCCATAATCCCTGGTGCGCCAGAGAGTCGCTGCAGTCAAACAACATAGAGAATCCACATGATAATTGGAGTGTCCTTGCCTCAAGTGGAGGAGTTTAAGTATCTCGGGGTCTTGTTCACAAGTGAGGGACAGATGGAGCATGAGATCGACAGACGGATCGGTGCAACATCTGCAGTGATGCGGTCGCTGTGTCGGACCGTCGTGGTGGGTAGAGAGTTGAGTAGGGGGGCAAGGGTCTCGATTTACCGATCAATCTACGTTCCGATCCTCACCTATGGTCATGGGATTTGGCTCATGACTGAAAGAATGAGATCGCGAGTACAGGCGGCCGAGATGAGTTTCCTCCGCAGGGTGGCTGGGTGGTCCCTTAGAGATAGGGTGAGGAGCTCGGTCACTCCGGAGGAGCTCAGAGTCGAGGTGCTGCTCCTCCACGTCGAAAGGAGCCAGTTGATGTGGCTCGGGCATCTTTTCCGGATGCCCCCTGGACGCCTTGCTGGAGAGGTGTTCCGGGCACATCTCATCGGGAGACGCAGGACATGCTGGAGGGACTAACGCCTTGGGGTTCCCCCGGAGGAGCTGGGTGAGGTGTGTGTGGATCAGGAGGTCTGGGCGGCTTTGCTTGAGCTGCTGCCCCCACGACCCAACTCCGGATAAAGCAGAGGAAAATGGATGGATGGGTGGATGGATGATGACAATTTTAAATGAATATTATACTACAAAAATGTAATTTTTTATGCTTTTCGTCACGTTAATAAGAGACTGCATCCATGATACCCTGAAAACATGCTAAAACAATTATAACAAATAATCCGTGTCTGCTACGTTTAATCTGCGTGGAATTTAATCAACGCAAACCGAATTTCAGACATATTATATATATTAGTCTGGAACAAAGAGGACAAACAGTGTTGTAAAAGACAATAATTAAGATATTAAAGAGCAAACTTCACGTTCCCCCACAACGACATGATCAGGAAGCGAGCATAGCTCACAGCAGCTCCCATTGAAATTAACGGAGAGACAGCATGTGATTCTCGCATGTTTACATAAAACAAATGCAATAACGTCTATAAACCCAGAGAATATATTCATGAGAGTTTTAGGCACAATATAAAAATAGATTTATGTTGCGATGTTAATGCTGTTGTCTGTGTGCAGCGGTTAAAGTGCAGCGTGATCAGAGCGTCTCAATGCAGTTCTCAATGTTACTGAGATCTCGCAGCGCGGCGACCTCTCCGAGGTTTTGCGGGATTTGAAATGTCAATAGGGCGAATTGAACCGTACAGTCAGGTGATCTACAAGGTCTATTAGAAAAGTATCCGACCTTATTATTTTTTTAAAAAACCATATGGATTTGAATCACGTGTGATTGCGTCAGCCAAGCTTGAACCCTCGTGGGCATGCGAGAGTTTTTTCACGCCTGTCGGTGACGTCATTTGCTTGTGAGCACGCCTTGTGAGAGGAGTGGTCCAGCCCCCTCGTCGGAATTCCTTTGTCTGAGAAGTTGCTGAGAGACTGGCGCTGTGCTTGATCAAAATTTTTTCCAAAACTGTGAGGCACATCCGAGTAGACACCATTCAACAAATTAAGCTGGTTTTTGGTGAAAATTTTAACGGCTGATGAGAGATTTTGGATTGTCTCTATCGCTGTAAGGACTTCCCACGGAGCTGGACGTCGCGCAGCGCTCCGAGGCGACGTCGTCATCCTGTTTCAAGCTGAAAACCTCCAAATTTAAGCCTCTGTTGACCCAGGACGTCGTGACAGAACAGAGAACTTTCAGAAGAGGTCGGGATCAGCAGTTTATCCGGACATTCCACTGTTAAAGGAGATTTTTTTAATGAAAGACGTGCGGACGGACTGGTGCGTCAGCTCAAAGCCGGCGCGACGCGCCCACCACAGGAAAAACACCTCCGTTGGAAGCCTTAAGGACAAGTTGGAACATGCCCTGCTGTTAAACAATTTCTCAGATACTCACTCAACTGAAAGCCACCAAAAACCGCCTGGATTTTACAAATGGTTATCAACACGGAGGTGTTTTTCCTGTGGCGAGTGCGCTGCGCCGGCTGCGAGCCAATGCGCCAATCCGTCCGCACGTCTTTCGTTAAAAAAATCTCCTTTAACAGTGGAATGTCCGGATAAACTGCTGATCCCGACCTCTTCTGAAAGTTCTCTGTTCTCTCACGACGTCCTTGGTCAACAGAGGCTTAAATTTGGAGGTTTTCAGCTTGAAACAGGATGACGACGTCGCCTCGGAGCGCTGCGCGACATCCCGCTCCGTGGGAAGTCCTTACAGCGATAGAAACAATCCAAATCTCTCATCAGCCGTTAAAATTTTAACCGAAAACCAGCTGAATTTGTCGAATGGTATCCACTCGGATGTGCCTCACAGTTTTTGAAAAAATTTTGATCAAGCACAGCGCCAGTCTCTCAGCAACTTCTCAGACAATGAAAATCCGACGAGGGGGCTGGACCACTCCTCCCACAAGGCGTGCTCACAGGCGAATGACGTCACCGACAGGCGTGGAAAAACTCACGCATGCGCACGAAGGTTCAAGCTTGGTTGACGTAAAAACATATGAATCAAATCCATATAGTTTTTTTAAAAAATAAAAAAAGGTAGGATACTTTTCTAATAGACCTCGTATGTGACTCTGACCAGTATTCACTCGAGACTATAACCGGCTACAGGCTGGTCCATGTCAGATACTGTTTAGGTCTCTACTTGTTGCTCTTCTCATGTGTGCCATATTTGTTTCCAACATCTGGAAAAAAATATTTTAATTTCTGACTGGCTCATAGTGTTTCTTTGTTTGTTTGTTTGGTAGCAGAACATCGCATTTGTATTGAGTTTGAGCTGGGGGGAGGGGGGGTGACTGTTTGTTGGTGTCACTCTTCTATAACAATAAAATCTGTGGAAAAATAGGTCAAAATAACACAGACAGAGTACACAATGAAAAAGTTATATAATAGACTGATGACTGTTGCCATAAAAGGTTGAGTCAGCAGAGCATCAATGCTCCAATAGACCTCCTGTAAATCAAACGTCTGGTAAAATTAAAGTTCATCTACAGTTTGACAAGATCATTTGATGCTACAGACTACACTTGATATGACAGCAGTCTGGATACTTCAGAGTATTTTCGCAAAAACAAAACTGAAGATCTTTATTAGCAAATGAGGCTTTGTTTTTGTTTTTTTTTCTTTGATGCCGTTTGTCTGGTTGAAATCAGCGTATCTCAAAATGACAGATTTCAGTGAAATTAGTTGGAGAGGTAGGTTCAAAGAACTGGATCCAGATCAAGGGGAGGGTCCTGGTTGTACAAATTAATCTTAGGTCAATATTTGAGCTTGTTGAGAGCTGTGTATGAGGTCTGTCCGTAAAGTATAGGTCCTTTTTATTTTTTTCAAAAACTATATGGATTTCATTCATATGTTTTTACGTCAGACATGCTTGAACCCTCGTGCGCATGCGTGAGTTTTTCCACGCCTGTCGGTGACGTCATTCGCCTGTGAGCACTCCTTGTGGGAGGAGTCGTCCAGCCCCTCGTCGGAATTCCTTTGTCTGAAAAGTTGCTGAGAGACTGGCGCTTTGTTTGATCAAAATTTTTTCTAAACCTGTGAGACACATCGAAGTGGACATGGTTCGAAAAATTAAGCTGGTTTTCAGTGAAAATTTTAATAGCTGATGAGAGATTTTGAGGTGATTCTGTCGCTTTAAGGACTTCCCACGGTGCGAGACGTCGCGCAGCGCTCTCAGGCGGCGTCATCAGCCTGTTTCAAGCTTAAAACCTCCACATTTCAGGCTCTGTTGATCCAGGACGTCGTGAGAGAACAGAGAAGTTTCACAAGAAGTCGGTTTCAGCATTTTATCCGGATATTCCACTGTTAAAGGAGATTTTTTTAATGAAAGACGTGCGGGCGGATTGCAGCGTCGGCTCGCAGCCGCCGCGACGCTCCGTCACAGGAAAAACACGTCTGCTGGAAGCCTTAAGGACAAGTTGGAACATCTCCAGCTGATAAACAATTTCTCATATACTCACTCCACTGAAAGCCATCAAAAGCCAACTGGATTTTAACAAATGGTTATCAACACGGAGGTGTTTTTCCTGTGCCGCCGCGCCGCGTCGGCTGCGTCCCGACGCGCGGACCCGTCCGCACGTCTTTCATTAAAAAAATCTCCTTTAACAGTGTAATATCCGGATAAAATGCTGAAACCGACTTCTAATGAAACTTCTCTGTTCTCTCACGACGTCCTGGATCAATAGAGCCTGAAATGTGAGGTTTTAAGCTTGAAACAGGCTGATGACGCTGCCTGAGCGCTGCGCGACGTCTCGCACCGTGAAAAGTCCTTAAAGCGACAGAATCACCTCAAAATCTCTCATCAGCTGTTAAAATTTTCACTGAAAACCAGCTTAATTTTTCGAACCATGTCCACTTCAATGTGTCTCACAGGTTTAGAAAAAATTTTGATCAAACAAAGCGCCAGTCTCTCAGCAACTTCTCAGACAATGAAAATCCGACGAGGGGGCTGGACCACTCCTCCCACAAGGAGTGCTCACAGGCGAATGACGTCACCGACAGGCGTGGAAAAACTCACGCATGCGCACGAGGGTTCAAGCATGTCTGACGTAAAAACATATGAATGAAATCCATATAGTTTTTGAAAAAAATAAAAAGGACCTATACTTTACGGACAGCCCTCGTATTCTTGTCATGGAAACAAAACATGTGCAAGACTCAATTTTAAAAACACTGAGATGAGCCTGGAGAGGAAGAGGTGCACTCAGGGGTGAAGGGGGATGAAAGTCCGTATTAGCAAGACAGACTGCATATTTGTGAATAAGAATCACCACGGTACAACGAGATTGCAAGGCGTAGAGGTGGTGAAGATGACTTTATATAGTTGATGAAGTTTACCTCTTGTGAAGGTCACTATGACCACTGGACTTTAGAAGTATCTGGATGCTTTGTTCCATCATGTCTGTTTTGCATGTTTGAAAATTCTTTGTTGTGTTCTGTTTATTTGATTATGAATGTGGTCTGCTTGAGGTTTCTTTCTACATTCAAAAAACACCTAAAGGTGTTTTTCCTTTCACTGTTGCATACGTACTTGTTCATGAGGGTGGGGTAAGGTGCAGGGGTAACAGGGGTAAGGCTGACACTTGCACAACTTTGATGCACGCACGTGCACGCCCTGAGAGGAGAGTAAACCCGTCTTTAACAGGTGTAGACTGAACATGAGAGGGGTGCTAGCACGTGCAACTGTGCTAAGAAAATTCTGAAATGTTTAAAAAAAACGTTCACACATAAATGTCGTGCAACGTGGCATGATCTGCTCGCCAACACTACATGCAGCTCGTCAAGTCGAGTGAAGAAGAAGTGAACAGAGCGAGTGGTTGCGTTAGGATACTGCATCAAAGCGGAGCTGGTGTGAACAATTACAACGAGATGTTAAATCCATCTTAAACATAGTTTTACAGCTGCACACAAGAAGGAAAGAACATGCAACTGTTTTACCAAACCGTGACAAATAATTACCCTTTTAGATGGCTCCAAGAGCTTTCGCCAGCTCGTTCAGCGCAGCTGGATTCTGTGATTCAGGAAGTGATTAGAGCCGTTTTCAGCAGCCAACTTGCAGAGAAAATGATTAATCCGCTACGAAGTAATTATTTTATATACGCAGCGTCCAGTGCAGAATGTGTGGTAGGCAGTGGAACAAAGCATGTACGTGCAAGTGCCTTGGTCAAAGTCGTGCAAGTGTCAAGGCACCTTAAGTTGCCTTGACACTTGCATGCAATTTGGCAGACAATTTGGCTCCACACTTCTGCAAACTTCATCATGAAGTGCGCAGAAATCTAGCCGGCCTTAGCAACGTTCATCTTAGCTTACAAAATAGTTGGTTCCTTTGTGTTTGATAACAATCTTCTCCTGTGATGTCTTATCCTTCTTATGTCTTATTACTTATTATATTATACGAGGTCTGTGAGAAAAGTATCCGACCTTATTTTTTTTAAAAACCATATGGATTTGAATCACGTGTGATTACATCAGCCAAGCTTGAACCCTCGTGGGCATGCGAGAGTTTTTTCATGCCTGTCGGTGACATCATTCGCCTGTGAGCACGCCTTGTGGAAGGAGTGGTCCAGCCCCCTCGTCGGAATTTCTTTGTCTGAGAAGTTGCTGAGAGACTGGCGCTGTGCTTGATCAAAATTTTTTCAAAAACTGTGAGGCACATCCGAGTGGACACCATTCGAGAAATTCAGATGGTTTTCGGTGAAAATTTTAATGGCTGACGCGCCCGCCACAGGAAAAACACCTCCGTTGGAAGCCTTAAGGACAAGTTGGAACATGCCCTGCTGTTAAACAATTTTTCAGATACTCACTCAACTGAAAGCCACCAAAAGCCGTCTGGATTTTACAAATGGTTATCAACACAGAGGTGTTTTTCCTGCGGCGGGTGCGCCACGCCGGCTGCGAGCCGACGCGCCAATCCGTCCGCACGTCTTTCATTAAAAAAATCTCCTTTAACAGTGGAATGTCCGGATAAACTGCTGATTCCGACCTCTTCTGAAAGTTCTCTGTTCTCTCACGACGTCCTAGGTCAACAGAGGCTTAAATTTGGAGGTTTTCAGCTTGAAACAGGATGACGACGTTACCTCGAAGCGCTGCGCGACGTCCCGCTCCGTGGGAAGTCCTTAAGGCGATAGAAACAATCCAAAATCTCTCATCAGCCGTTAAAATTTTCACCGAAAACCAGCTGAATTTCTCGAATGGTGTCCACTCGGATGTGCCTTACAGTTTTTGAAAAAATTTTGATCAAGCACAGTGCCAGTCTCTCAGCAACTTCTCAGACAAAGGAATTCCGACGAGGGGGCTGGACCACTCCTTCCATAAGGCGTGCTCACAGGCGAATGACATCACCAACAGGCGTGAAAAAACTCATGCATGCGCACGAGGGTTCAAGCTTGGCTGATGTAATCACACATGATTCAAATCCATATAGTTTTTAAAAAAAATAAAACTGTCGGTTTCTTTTCTCGCAGACCTCGTATATACCTTTTTCTTGAGCTGCTTGGGTGGGTAGGGAGAGTTCCCATGGGATAAAAAAGCTTTTTAACCTACCATCCCTGGTTCTCAAGACCAGGCATCTAAGTGGCTCTACTCTACTCTTTTCTACTCTCCTATTTTACGCTTCCTTTTTAGATATTTAGATATACCTTTGTATACTGGCATAGTTCCACCTTAGAACTGGAATATAATATATAAGATATACCTTACTGAATTTTCATGACAATGTCACCCGCTGTGTTCCCAGCTGGATGCTGCACTTTGCGCCGCTGGACAATGCGTATATAAAATAATTATTTCATCACAGATTAATCATTTTCTCTCAGAGTTTAGCTGATGAAAACACCTCTAATCATTTCTTGAATCACAGACAACCATTCCAGCTGCACCTTCTCTCTCTCTCTCTCTCTCTCTCTCTCTCTCTCTCTCTCTCTCTCTCTCTCTCTCTCTCTCTCTCTCTCTCTCTCGCGCTTCATGAGGTGGAGAATGCATTTGGAACCGTCTAAAAGGTCATTATTTGTAATGCTTATATTGTAATAGTTTGGTAAAAGAGATGCATGTTCATTCCTTCTTATAAGCAGCTGTAAAAGTATGTTTATGATAGATTTAACATCTCAATCACTCGCATTCACACGCAGTGTTTTTAATTGTTTGCACAATGTTCACGTGAAGTTCATATAATTAATGCATGACAGAGATTTTGAACATTTCACATTTTTCTTTGAACACTTGCACTTGCACAGTTTGCAACAAGTTTATTTTCCTGCACGGCAGAGTCAAGGCGCCTTTACTCTTGTGAAGTGATTGTTGTGATTTGGTCCTATATAAATAAACTGAACTGAATTGAAGGCATGAAGGTGGTTGGTGTAACAGAAGATGCAGAGGACAGGGTGAGATGATGATGAATGATCTGCTAACCCTAACAGAAGCAGATGATTGAACTAAACTAACAACTCTAATTGCACATCGTGCACTATTACAGTACATCACAGCAGTGTTCCTACCTGGTTCCTGGTGGAGCAAAAACAAAGAGTAAAGGCCCCTAGCAGTGTATAGTTTTCAGTGGAGCTGCCCCTGGAGCTGCTAATGTTTGGTTATTTAAAGAACTGATTCCAATCCCTCCATGAGACAACGTGACAGCTAAATGGAAGCATGAGAGGAAAATTTCATGCTTTGACAAATACTGCCTCCAAGATACTGCACATTGATGCTGCTCTTTAGACAAAGACCGTTTTAAAAGAGGCATGAAAGAACTTTGCCTGAAACGAAATATGTGTTTAAAATTCATATTGCTGCAGTCAATTTAACAGCGAGACTAACACCAGTGAAATACAGACGGGTGAAAAACAGGCAGCAGCACACGCTGAAGTCTGAGGAAAAAGCTGTGGAATCTTAATCACTTAATCAGCCAGTTAAGTGAACAACACACAACCACAGCTTGTGTGGAAGAAAAGACAGCTACCAGACCCAAGGACAGCCGCTGAGTGGGTTTTATTGTCCCCAAGACGTGAGAATGCGCTTTCATCTCCATGAACAGACGTGCAAATAAAGCTCCCTCAACAGCTGATGACTCACAAAGGCGTAAATACACACAAACACACCCGAATAAACAGTCTACTCACACAAACGCATTTGGTACCACACCCCTAACCCCACGCAACATTTTAGCATGTAATTAAGCAGATGATGCTCAGCTTTCAGTATTTTGCTTGAACTTTTTATTGTTACCTTTAGCATAAATTATGTTTGCACATACGTCTGTGTGCAGGTATTGCAAATATTCATGTTGGCACTGCACAAAATCCCTGTGCAGATGAAAGGCTGGTTTCACATCTGAGCAAGTGGAAAGCACAGGGAGAATGAAACAGAAACTCACTTCTAACTTTCCAAATATTTTTTAATAAAATAACAATGAAATAAAGCAGCACTCATTCAAATGTTATGTTCAACAATTCAGCAGATCCGTATCAGTGCCAAAATGCATCTGTGTATCAAATGCACATATGGACCATTTGCACTCCATTTGCCACCACATATGATAGTGTGTGTTTGAAACGCTGACAAACAGATATTTAAAGGGGTCATATTTTGCAAAGTCAGATTTTTATTTCTACCTTTAACAGTTAAATATGGTTGGATGTTCATGTTAAATATAGTAATGCCCCATAATTCTTCCTGTGCAAGTAGAAATTTTGTGGCTATAAGCTAAATTTAGACTTTAAATGGGTTGTTTTACACTTCTGTGACATAGGAGCGGCTATATTCTAACATTATCATTAATCTGATTGTATATAAATGCCCTGACACTTGCACGACTTTGATCCACGCACTTGCAAGCACTTCATCGTCATGATCCCACCCACTGTGTTCCCAGCAGGATGCCGTGCTTTGTTCCACTGGATGCCACGCATTGTGTGCTGGACACTGCGTATATAAAATAATTATTTCATAGCAGATTAACAGCAGGGGTGGTGGCCAAGTTGTTAATGCACTTGGTTTCACTGCAGAAGGCTCCGGGTTCAAATCCCACCCCTGCCACATTTCTTCATGTAATGTGGAATTGCATCAGGAAGGGCATCCAGCGTAAAACCTGTGCCAATTCAACATGCAGATCCACCTTGGATTTGCTGTGGCGACCCCGAGTGCAAACAAGGGAGCAGCCGAAGGGACTTACTATTTCTTAGCAGATTAATCATTTTCTCTTCAAGTTGACTGTTGAAAATGGCTCTAATCACTTCCAGAATCACAGAGGAGCACTCCAGCAGCAGCTTTTCTCTCATGCACACTGAACGAGGTGGAGAAAGCATTTGGAACCATCTAAAAAGATAATTATTTGTCATGTTTATATTGTAATGGCTTGGTAAAACAGTTGCATGTTCATTCCTTCTTGTGTGCAGGCTGTAAAAGTACATTTATAGATAGACAGATTTAACATCTCATTATAATTGTTCAGATGAGCTGCACTCTAATTACTCGCACCCACACTCTGTGTTTCTGTCTTGTTTGCGCAGTGTCCACTTAAAGTTCACGTCATTAATGCGTGATGGAGATTTTGAACATTTGCATTATTCTTGTGCACAGCAGAGTGCGTGCAAAGTCAAAGTCGTGCAAGAGTCAGGGGGCCTATAGACAATGTTCTTTTAACATTCTTTAAAATAATGTCTGTTATTACAGAAGGCTGGGAGTGATTTGGCCCTGTCTTGGATACATATGTAGATGAAATTAGCATTAAAATGAAAGCTGATGTCTTCACACTGAGCTCAGAAGCACTTAATGCTAATTTTGCTGCAGCTGTAAAGACAGCAAAGATTAATCAATCACGGCCACAAATTCTTTCCTCACATTTTAATGTTGACTAATCTTAAACATTTTGAATCTAAATGTCATTGTTTTCGGAAATGACATTTGAAATCCACATTTGCCTCTCAGTGAAATCAGCGGGTGGTAGAAATGAAAACGGTCACAGAAAGCAAACAAAACACAACTGTGATTGCGTCTGGTAACAGGTACTCACAGGTTCTTGGATTTCTTCTTTTTAATCCCGTCAGGGCCAACCTTGCAGCTACAGTGGGACCCGGCACTCATCTGAGGGGAGAGGAAGGAGAGCACACACTGCATCATCCAGCCTCCACACAGAAGACGGCCAGAATAACTGCACTGACCACCTATCAGGCTACTGTAAATCCTCAGTACGGACCACTCCAATGATTAACCCACAGTACAATGCCTCGGTTTAAATCAGCTTTGTGTCCTTAACAGACTTTTTGCATAAAGCAACGACCCTGTTGATTTTATCGGCCCCAAACACTGCCTGGGAATCAACTGTTGAGCCAAAAATTGGTTTTGCATTACATTTTTTGCCAACCCCTCATTTTGATTGGATATTGCAAAATGGGAAGTTGCTTAAGGGTGGAGGGGGTCAACCTCCAGTAATCTGATGGCCTGAAGCTGCCCCATTGTGTACAAGCACAGAATAATGACCCATTGTGTTACAGGAACACACATCTGCGCTAGATACTGACCACAGCTGGTAATGCATGGTGTGTGTTCTGTTTTTTTTTTTTGGGAGAGAGAGCTTCAGTTTCAGTCTACAGAGTTTCACTCTAACATCTTATGCGTGTCAAACTCTCATGCATATGGGCCAGTTAATTGGTGGCAAAGATACTCGGGAGAACATTGTCTTTAGCATGAATTAAGTTTAACACCTGTTTTCTTATGTTGTGGTGACTCAGTTTCCACTGAAGGCAGAGCTGGTCTACGATCTGCTCAAATCCATCTGGGCACTTTTCAATCGATCTTGGATGCATTTCTATTCTAATTGTGGTTACCAGGGTGCCAAGTCTCTGTAACATTAAGTATTTAATATATTGACAAAGACATTGTGTATCACGGTGAAACTTGGTACACAAAGTCACCTCACAAAAACACTGGACAAGTTTGACGTTGGCTTAGAGATGCAGATTAAGGTAACAGTTTTTCCAATGCCTGCAAGATAAAAATTTGCTTCAGTGATGTTAACAGACATCAAGTTGTCACGTTAAGTCACTGGAGTAGCACTTGCACGATGAAAGAACATCAGCTACAACATTTTGGCCATGTGGCACATTTCTCTGGGAACAACCCAGTGCAAAGATGCCTCAAAGATGAGGACCCTAGTGGCTGGAGAAGGCCAAGGGAACATCCACATTTCATCTGGCAGTGGCAGACAGATGGTAACTTATGAGACATGAGGTTGGAGGTGCTTGTCATCGTGAAGCAAAGAAGGCTCCTTGGTGTGGTGGATATGGCAACATGTGGCCCTATCAGATGTTCCCAGGCTTGACTTGTGTCCAAAGAACTGTCCATGCCATGTCGCCAGACCCCAGGACCAAAGGTTTAAAACTTTATATATCAAGTATCAAGTAACTGCTGACTTTTTCAGTGTCTGAACCCTTGTCCGCCTGCCAACGGTGACAGCTCTCCTATATCTCAGAGTTCACCACAGACATACAGCATGTTGTAGGCTATAGGAACTTTGTCATGGAGTGCCTCTCTCAAGCTTTTGCAGCCACTGTCCACCTCGGCCTGGACTAGACCCTCTTGACGGCTGATCAGACCACCATCAGTCACTCAGGTCTGTGGCCACTGGACTACAGTTGACAGATATAGCTTTTGGTGAGGGCGGCATCAGGCTGCTCTGTCACATCTCCACAGGACAGCCATGGTCCTTTGTCCCCGCCACATGGAAGTTGTGTGTTTTTGATGCTGTGCACAGCCTTTCACACCCGGGGAGGAAACCATCACAAAAGCTGGTGGCAGCCAAGTTCATCTGACATGGGCTCAAGAAGGACGTTCGAGACTGGGCGGACTCTTGTGGTGAGTTTCAGGGCTCCAAGATCCACAGTTGAAGGCCACAACAATGGTTGAGAAGGCCCAGGTATTCATTGGCACCTGGGTCGACCGATTCACGCACTGTCTGGCGTTGACCAGTGAAGTATTTTTTGAAACCCTCCTTCATAAAAATAACCGTGTGTGTGTGTGTGTGTGTGTGTGTGTGTGTGTGTGTGTGTGTGTGTGTTTATGTGTATAGCCTGCTGACATGCTTAACTGAATGTGGTGAGAAATCGCACACTCTGCTGCTTGATGCACTTTTAACACAGCTACAGTCTGTAACAGAAATATGTGTATTCACATATACACACACACACACACACACAATGTGTGGATGTATGTGAACAGACAACATTGGGGCGAACACATAAGAATCTACGCTACAGTAAGTTTAACACCATTCATAGACACACATGGCAACCAAACACAAGAGAGAATAATATGACGTGTTAGAGGATGAGAAAACCACACTGTTGCTCTTTCTTCACAGAATAGGATAAAACTGTTCCAAAAAAAACTTCAAGTTCTTCCAACAAGGCCACTGTAATAAGGGTTTTCTAAAGATAACTCAGAGACATTCTTGGCCAAAACAATTCCAAATCATGAAACAATTTGAAAACCCAAAGGTGAAGAAAGGAATTTTGGGCCTTTTCTACTTACCTGCTCCACCACCTCTCAACCCCTGCTGGTTTGCTTCAGCAGTTTCCTTCTTTTTTTATTACTCCCATTTTTTTTAAATTGTGCTATTTCTTTTATTTCAAAATAAGGCTGTAAGGCTGTAAGGCTGAAGTGTGAGTAGGTGAAAGTTTTGGTACTGTGCACCACTGCAATAAAACAACTCAGTTTCACTTTGAGGGTTTTTACATCCAAACCAAGCGAAAGGTGGCGTTAAGTCCCTTCGGCTGCTCCTTTGTTTTTCACTCAGGGTCATCACAGCAGATCTGAGGTGGACCTGCATGTTGAATTGGCACAAGTTTTACACTGGACACCTTTCATGATGCAGCTCCACATTACATGGAGGGGTGAGGTTTGAACCAGGAACCTTCCACACTGAAGTCAAGCGCATTAGCCACTTGGCCACCAGCCCTGCCTACAGAGCTCCAAAGTGTTTAGACAATTGGTTGGTTGATTGCATCATTTTTTGCTGAAATTGGAGTGACGTTAACTTTTGACCCCTGTACAAACTGAAATTGACCTTTGTCATCATTTTTGTTGTTTTTACCCCATAACTCCAGAACATTCCGTCATATATAGTTCAAACTGTACCTTTTTGGAATTGTTATGATCAGACAAATAATGTGATACAGTTTTCAACATGACTGGAGTATTTTTAAAGTTTGACCTCTGTGTAATTCTCCATTGACCCCTACCTGGCTATAGCTACCACCCTGGGATGGCTGTCATACATTTTTGTGTAGGCCATGATACACTGAGATTGGATTCTAAGTGTCATTTCATTCCCTTAAGTGGTACCGATTAGGTCAAAATTCATGACTGGCTCATGGACTAATTTCTGACACCGAAAACACTGTAGCTAAGGTCATAAATTAGCTGAAAGAATGTTGGTTCACTTCCAGGCTGCTCTCATCTTTATGGCTACTAATGTATCTCCAAGGAAGAAGATGATCCCTAAATTCTTGTGTGGCAGCTCTTGATGTTTGTTAATGCTGTAGGAATGCAGTCTATCAGCCAGCTAAAAATGAGGTTACAAATACAAACAGGTATTAAATAAATATGGAGATCCAACAACTGACCTCAGAGGGTGCGCTTCAGTGGATATCAGTCATAGCAATCTAATCCTTACTTGGAGCAACACTGGAGTTAAGCCTTCGTGGGTACGATTGGGAGGGCAGCAAAAAGGATTCTAACTGTTTAATTATTTGTTCATTCATCATGCAGATAGAAATCAGAAGCTTTGGGAGAACATTCTTGACATCTTTGTGTTCCTAAAGTTTTGTTTGATGTTTAATTGCATAACTGTTCAAACAAATTGTTTCTCTCTACGTCACAGGAAAACTTCTCTAAATTCTTTTGTTAGTTAAAGGAAATTTGGAGGTAGAATAGACTTGCGGTTGTGGTGCAGGGAGCATGAGTGCGTGACAGTAAATGTGTACACAAGCACACAGTATTCCATAGCATCTGAATTACACTTGGTGACCCACACACAGGATATTGACTCATTCTTTACTCAAAGAACATAATGAAAGCAGACATAAAAGGCGCATTGTCTGCACGTTTGCGTGTATTTGCATTCTGAACTACATCTGACTCTCCCATTATTCAGCCAAGCTCAGGAGACGGCTGCTTCCGGTAGCATTTCCCAAGTGTCAACGCATTATGGAACAATTCTCATGCATCACATCTCTGAGTTGCTTTGTACGTTTGTCAGGTTACCACCTACTCCACCCCCTACCACCTGCTGTCAGATTTACAACTAGTCCTACCACTTCCCATCTAATATCAGATTATCACCTTCTCCTACCACCTGCTGTCAGATTTACTAGTCCTACCGCTTCCCATCTAATACCAGATTATCACCTTCTCCTACCACCTGCTGTCAGATTTACAACTAGTCCTACCGCTTCCCATCTAATACCAGATTATCACCTTCTCCTACCACCTGCTGTCAGATTTACTAGTCCTACCGCTTCCCATCTAATACCAGATTATCACCTTCTCCTACCACCTGCTGTCAGATTTACAACTAGTCCTACCGCTTCCCATCTAATACCAGATTATCACCTTCTCCTACCACCTGCTGTCAGATTTACAACTAGTCCTACCGCTTCCCATCTAATACCAGATTATCACCTTCTCCTACCACCTGCTGTCAGATTTACAACTAGTCCTACCGCTTCCCATCTAATACCAGATTATCACCTACTCCTACCACCTGCTGTCAGATTTACAACTAGTCCTACCGCTTCCCATTTAATACCAGATTATCACCTTCTCCTACCACCTGCTGTCAGATTTACAACTAGTCCTACCGCTTCCCAGCTAATACCAGATTATCACCTTCTCCTA
This sequence comes from Thalassophryne amazonica, assembly GCF_902500255.1. Taxonomy (NCBI): domain Eukaryota; kingdom Metazoa; phylum Chordata; class Actinopteri; order Batrachoidiformes; family Batrachoididae; genus Thalassophryne; species Thalassophryne amazonica. The sequence continues at coordinate 26,041,290 of NC_047119.1, forward strand.
CCACCTGCTGTCAGATTTACAACTAGTCCTACCGCTTCCCAGCTAATACCAGATTATCACCTACTCCTACCACCTGCTGTCAATACTGGTGTCGCAGATGAAAAATCGGTCCGCCTTTTGCATCTGCGCATGCGTCATTTCGGACCACAGCAGCTCGTCTGAGATGGAATCTCTTCACCCAAAGCAATCAAATGGATTAATGGGATTATTAACCAACAGATGATAAAGGTAAAACCTCTTAAATCATTCTAAAGTCAGTTTTAAGCAGAAACAAGGTTGTTTTAAGCAGAAACGAGGCAAAAATCCGTGACGCTTTGAAATGTTCGACGCGCAGTGGACGCATCAGCTAGCAGCTTGTTTAGCCGCTGCGCTCTGATCGCTTCCTCTGTCTTTTCTGATGAAATAATGCTGAATTTATGTGGAAATGATTGTTGTACAAAAGCTTCAGATATCTGTTGCTGAGGTAGATGATGACTGGAGTGCAGTTTGAAGCAGAAACGAGGTAATAATCTGTGAACAGCGTCATCAGGGGGATTGATTTTTAGGGGGACCGTTCGGTCTGCGACACCAGACTCTGGATAGGTCTGGATAAGTTACCCCGTGTTATTGGAAATGTATCAGAAGATAAGAGTTTAGAACATGTTCAAAATAAGTACGAGATTATCTGATCTTTCCTGACTTGTGCTGAGCTATCCTGAATAGTATGCCAAGTTCCCCCCTGACTTATGCATGAATTGTGTGCCAAGTTGCCACTTGGGAGCAATCAACACCAAAGTCTGACAGGTGTGAAAGCTGCTTAAAGTTAATAAGGAATGTGAATTTTCATTAGCAGTGTTGCCAAATTTGCATTACACAATGTATATAAAACACCAATTATTCAGTTACACTGAACAGGTGAGTCTAATTTTGTAAATTTCAACTCACGTTTTTTATGCATTTGTACAGGATTATTTAAAAAAAGTTTGCTGTATTTATCTTGATGTAGAAACTGTAGTCATCAATCTGGTTCCTTATCCCATCTGTCTGTGTGTGACATATTTGGGATACTAATAAATGTTGATCTTTTACAAAGGCGATGCATATTTGTGGTTTTTCTAGCCATGGAGTTCATACATGTCACAGATGCTCCAATATGTCATTATTTCTTGAATAAATGACCACCAGCTGGGCAACTGTTTCAGAAAGTGTGGTTACGCAGCTGTTCGGTGGCCCCTTTCATCCAATGGTTCTGTGTACACTAGCTCCATTACATTCTGCTCACACAAATTTGTTTGTCATTCACTCTCTTTATTTTGGATTTTTTGTTTGTGTATGTATGTGTGGGGGGCAGTTAGCATATCTTAAACCACAGCTGCATATTTAAATGTGTACATACTTACATTAAAGGTATAAAGCCACCCAAATTTCACTAAACTGACAAAATTTTAATAAAGAGAACATATTTATTTGGGGGGAGGGGATTCCATAACAAATAATTTATTTTCTTTTTAATGGCGTCTGCAGGACGGCGTGCGTATCCGGATGCATAAGCTTTTGAAAAGAACGGAAGTTACCTTTGACCACTGGTGATGTGCGCGCATGTAGCGTGCATGCTGACATCCGTGGGATGTATTGTAAATCCCTTAAGAAGTGTTACCAGGTTACTAGAACAGTATTTTTAGTTTTTGAAGTGTTTATTTCTTGCTAACTTTTACATAACATATGAGAAACATGTTCGATTCATACAGAAATGCAGAGGTTTTGGAGTGTTTTCCGCCATGTTAGATTAGCAGTCAGAGAGAGACTAGCCAGTGATGTCATAGTGCCTCTCTACTCTGATTGGCTGCCACCGTGTCCTTCCCAGAATCCCCTGTGCAAGCCTGGGGAAAACCCCACGTGATCTATGACATCACTGTCATCGACTGTATTGGTCTCTATGTCGCTGGCGTAAGTAGCTCAAGGCCGTCTATTCCTTTGAAAATGTACCCTTCAAGGGTACTTTTATTAATTTTTTTCTCGGCAACGTTTTGATTGTCTTGGTAATATAATATTATGAATCTCCTCATTAAAGGCAAATAAATAAATTTATAGTGGTGCCAAAGAAAATCCTTTTTATGACATAAATCTTAAAAAGCTTAATCATCCTATACCTTTAATCCAGAATTAGCCAAGATAAATAGTCAATTTAATACATCGATTGACATCGGTTGGTACTGTTGACATTCTGCGGTGATCCCAGATCTTTCAGTTCTTCAAAACAGATGCTGGATTTATTACCACAACAATATATGTGAAACAGTAAACATACTCTGCAGCAGTTCAATATAAACCAAACGCATCATTCCAGGAACTCCAACCTACTTGTGGAAGGCAATGGACGTGATCGTTGTATTTATTTATTAAGAACAATAAGAAAATCCCATGTTGAGGGGAACCTGCATAAACTGTTACAATACGTTAGAGTACCCTGACTCATTACTGTCAGAGAGATCGCACCTCACTCAGGCTGGAAATGTTTTTATTAATTTTTTTATATTATTCGAGATCTATTAATTTGATTATTTTTACATTTTAATTTTACTTCGTCCTTTGTCTGCCATTACTTCCTCTGAAAATTAAACAGCAATGATTGTTACTGTATAAATGATAAGATCATGAATGCACTGGACACACAACTAAAATAGTCACGTTGGTCACTTTTTATTGCTTTGTGCTATTGACTGTTGATTGCTTTGATTCTCTGTTTCTCTTACTCAAACTTCCTGATTGGTTAAATTTGTTGACTTTTTGTCACACCACCTTTCCGGTTTTTTGCAGCTATCCTTTACTGTGAATAATCTCAGTAAATCCCTCATAGACCTCTAAGCGTTTGCTCTGCTGGGGTGAACAATAGCTCCCGCTACCATGTGTACAACTGTGGATATTTCAGTGGCAGTGGATATTGCACATAAACAAATATTGCACTGATTTCAAGTGTGGCATGTGACATGGCTATTTGGTTCCAGTGGCGTTCATAGTTCTAACAGCAGTTGGGCAGAAACTGTTTTTTTCAGTCTATTTGTAATTGCTTTAATGGCCCTGTACCATCTGACTGATGGCAGCAGCTCAAACAGAAAGAGTCCAGGGTGGGATGAGTCCTTTAGGATGGTGTTGACTCTCCTTAGACAGTAAGAACCATGAAGGCCCCCAGTGTCGGTAGTGGGCACCCAGTGATCTTCTCTGCCATTTTGGTAACCCTCTGGAGCTCTTTCCTGTTTGTCCCTGTGCAGCTGACAAACCACCTACAGAGGCAGGATGTGAGGATGCTCTCCATGGTAGAGCGGTAAAAATACATGAGCAGTGTCTGGTTTATATTTTTCCTAAGGATTCTCAGAAAGTGGAGTCTTTGCCTCCACTTCTTTCCCAAGTGTGAGGTGTGCCTGTCCCAGGTCTGTGATAACTGTGATAGGTGTGTAAAAAGTTATTTACTGTGTCCATATGGACCCAAAAAAGTCTTCAAATAGTTTGAAATGCAGTTGCAGGAGTTTTAACTAATGCCAAAAAACCTAAACCGTATCATCCCAATATTGAATTCTTTACACCAGCTTCCTTTAAATACAGGATCAGGGAGGTTTTTCCTTAATATATAAAGCTTTGAATGCAAGTTCAATAAAAGATCAACTGACTGCGAGGCTTTTTCAAATCGTGCTCTGTTGTTACGGAACAATCTAACTGCCAAGACTAGACAGTCTGAAAACACATCAGACACACACAACATATATAATTACTTATAATTAGTAGATTTTTGAGGTACAATGTGACAGCAGCTTGGCTTTGTGCTGGGATGAGCTTATTTTCCTTCATTTTGTTACAATTATAGTTGCACTGGGAGATTTTTTTTTTTTATTGTTTTTAATTATTATTTTAGCCAGTGAATAGCTTGAAATTCTCTCCAAAATGCAAATGAAGAGTCAGTTTCAAACAAAGTGGAACCACTTCTTGGAAAACAGAGACTGTCAGTCTCAGATATACGGCATTAGGGAGTGAAAAGAGTAACGTTGCCAGTGAGATTCAGGCTACGGCAGCTCCCACTCATGTAAAGGTCACGCTTCACCTCCCAAGAGAAGAGAACAACACATATTCATGGAATATCTGAGTGAACTATTGGCCGCTGTGGAGTAACACACACAGTTAAACCATTTGTTAGCCATGTCCAAGTAGAATTCAAGATGGCTCACTGAAACCGTAATATCATGCAAACTAATATGAAACAATGAGTTTCAGTACTTAAAGCTACAATATGTTATAGCTTGATTTCTACGTATAAAGTCCAATAAAAATGTAACTAATATATGAACTGGAAGGCACTTGGAGAGTGAATACTGTACCGCGGCTGATAAGTCGCTCATAATCTACATACAGAAAGACACATAAGACACTCTTGCTTTGGAAGATTATGTCTGGCAATATTTGAATTGCTTATTGCGGAAATGGCTTGTTAATAAATGCAGGGTGGAGGTGTTTTTAAAGACATCTGTGTTTATATTTCCTCTTGATTTTTGCTGTACGTCAGGTCCTGCAGCGGTTGTTGGAGAACCGGCTGTTTGTGAAGGGCGAGAAGTGCGAGTTCCACTGTACTTCTTTGTCCTTCCTGGGGTTCATCATCTCCTCAAACTCCGTCGCACCCGATCCGGCCAAGGTAGCGGCGGTGAGAGACTGGCCCCAACCAACAAACTGTAGGAAACTGCAACAATTCCTCAGTTTTGCTAATTTTTACCGGAGGTTCATCAAGGGCTATAGTCAGGTGGTTAGTCCCCTGACAGCCCTGACCTCCACAAAAGTCCCCTTCACCTGGTCGGATCAGTGCGAAGCCACGTTTAGGGAGTTGAAACGCCGGTTCTCGACTGCGCCAGTTCTGGTGCAGCCCGATCCAAGTCGCCAGTTTATAGTCGAAGTGGACGCCTCTGACTCAGGGATAGAAGCCATGCTGTCCCAGAGCAGGGAGTCTGACAAGGTTCTCCACCCTTGTGCCTATTTTTCCCGCAGGTTGACTCCGGCTGAAAGGAACTATGACGTCGGCAATCGGGAAGGAGGCTCTGGAGGAGTGGAGACACCTGTTCTACCATGTCGTGCGTCTGCATGGGATTCCATCGGACATTGTCTCAGATCGTGGTCCCCAGTTCTCCTCCCAGGTCTGGAGGAGTTTCTGCAGGGAACTGGGGGCCACAGTAAGCCTTTCGTCCGGGTACCACCCCCAGGCGAACGGGCAGGCAGAGCGGATGAATCAGGAGTTGGAGCAGGCCCTCCGCTGCGTGACCTCTGCGCACCCAACGGCCTAGGAGTGACCATCTGGCCTGGATCGAGTACGCTCACAATAGCCAAGTGTCATCTGCCACCGGCCTCTCCCCATTCGAGATATGTTTGGGGTACCAGCCCCCATTATTTCCGTTGGTGGAGGGAGAGGTCGGGGTGCCCTCGGTCCAGGCCCATCTGAGAAGGTGCCGTCGGGTGTGGCGTACCGCCTGCTCTGCCCTGCTCAAAGCCCGGACGAGGGCCAAGGCCCATGCAGACCGCCGGCGTGCCCCGGCCCCTACGTATCAGCCCGGGCAGGCGGTTTGGCTATCCACGAAAGACATTCCCCTACAAGTAGAATCCCAAAAACTAAAGGACAGATATATCGGACCCTTCACCATCCTAAAAGTCCTCAACCCAGCCGCAGTGAAGCTGAAGCTGCCAGCTTCACTGCGGATACATCCGGTTTTTCATGTGTCAAGACTCAAACCCTGCCACTCCTCTCCCCTCTGTGCCCCCGGACCGGCTCCACCGCCTGCCCGGATCATTGACGGGGAGCCGGCTTGCACTGTGCGCCAGCTCCTGGGCGTCCGTCGGAAGGGCCGGGGGTTCCAGTATTTGGTGGACTGGGAGGGGTATGGGCCCGAAGAACGCTCATGGGTGAAGAGGAGCTTCATCCTGGACCCGGCCCTCCTGGCCGACTTCTACCGGCGGCACCCGGACAAGCCTGGTCGGGCGTCAGGAGGCGCCCGTTGAGGGGGGGGTCCTGTTGTGTGGGCCGCTGAAGAGGAGGTACTGCTGGCCCACCACCACCAGATGGCACCCTGCTTGAAGTGTGGGCTTCAAGCACGAGAGGGCGTTATAGCAAACGGGAGTGACAGCTGTCACCCGTCATCAGCACCAGCTGTCGCTCATCCACATCACACCACCACCACCATAAAGGCCGGACTGCAACTCCACCTCCCCGCCGAGAAATCAGCTACCTTGGAGGTAATTTTCTCTGCTGAACAAAACATTGAGTAATAGTCTGAACTTCTTTGCAGCCGTTTTCCTGTGGCGTTGCCTTGTCTGTGGGATTGGCATTTGGTGTGATCAGCGACAGCTTCGCTTCACACCCCAACCAGATAAGTGGTTAGACAGGAGCTGCATGAGTGTTTGATTGGAGGTGGAGGTGCTCCCTCCTAAAAGAACACAGACGGTGGAATTACTGAGTGTGCGAACTCACACTCATCAAAACTGTTTCTGTTCTCTGCCAGCAGTACCCAGTCTGACAGCTGGAGACGGTGGCCACCTGGGGCTCCAGGACTTGGCGGCTCCGGTGTTCTTCAGATCCGTTGGCGGTGAAGGCCGTGTGGGATCCGGCTCGGTTCTAGACGGACGTCTCCTATCCTCAAGCCTGCCCACACATCACTCAACATTTAATTGTCTGTGGTACCAAAACTATATTTGTCTGTATTCCGTTGTGCGCTTCACAACATTAAATTGTTACTGTTTGGCTTATCCATTGTCTGTTCATTTAGCGCCCCCTGTTGTGTGTCCATGTTTCTACACCTTCACAACACTGGGCTTGAACTGACTTCAGACACAGATGTGATCACTCGCATATCTTGAAGTGCTTATGGTTACTACGGTACAACACAAACAGTACTGGTTGAAATTATTCACACTGAAGGAGCTGAATCCAGCTTTCACTCATGGTGCAAACCATTTCTATTTAGCCAAAAGAATCCTACTAATTATTAAATCTATTAATATCTTAAATATACTACATAATCAGGGCTAGTCAACTATGTACAAAGACACTGGACTTTTAATACAGCTGTGCTGCAAGAATGTTGGACAATCATGGACACTGATGTACAAGTGGAAGTAATCTGTTACATTTTTGATACTCATAAATACTGATACCCCAAATGACACTTAGTACCAATGAGCACGAGCCAAGCCGAATCAGGCAGAATGTAAAAAACAAAACAAAACCAGAATTCGTGCCACATCTGGGAAGGTCAGCCGTCGCTCCAACCCATTCTGACTGATTCGTGCATGTGCCAAGCACATGGGCCTCTGAATGCAGTACAAATATACATGGAACATACAACCCCTGGCAATAATTATGGAATCACCGGCCTCGGAGGATGTCCATTCAGTTGTTTAATTTTGTAGAAAAAAAAGCAGATCACAGACATGACATAAAACTAAAGTCATTTCAAATGGCAACTTTCTGGCTTTAAGAAACACTATAAGAAATCAGGAAAACAAATTGTGGACTCACTCAATTCTGAGGAATAAATTATGGAATCACCCTGTAAATTTTCATCCCCAAAACTAACACCTGCATCAAATCAGATCTGCTCGTTAGTCTGCATCTAAAAAGGAGTGATCACACCTTGGAGAGCTGTTGCACCAAGTGGACTGACATGAATCATCCATCATTAACACCTAAACAGAAAAAAACAAGGTTACAATGGGCTAAGGAAAAGCAATCATGGACTGTGGATGACTGGATGAAAGTCATATTCAGTGATGAATCTCGAATCTGCATTGGGCAAGGTGATAATGCTGCAACTTTTGTTTGGTGCCGCTCCAATGAGATTTATAAAGATGACTGCCTAAAAAGAAAATGTAAATTTCCACAGTCATTGATGATATGGGGCTGCATGTCAGGTAAAGGCACTGGGGAGATGGCTGTCATTACATCAATAAATGCACAAGTTTACGTTGATATTTTGGACACTTTTCTTATCCCATCAATTGAAAGGATGTTTGGGGATGATGAAATCATTTTTCAAGATGATAATGCATCTTGCCATAGAGCAAAAACTGTGAAAACATTCCTTGCAAAAAGATACATAGGGTCCAATTGAAAATCTTTGGTGGAAGTTGAAGAAAATGGTCCATGACAAGGCTACAACCTGCAAAGCTGATCTGGCAACAGCAATCAGAGAAAGTTGGAGCCAGATTGATGAAGAGTACTGTTTGTCACTCATTAAGTCCATGCCTCAGAGACTGCAAGCTGTTATAAAAGCCAGAGGTGGTGCAACAAAATACTAGTGATGTGTTGGAGCGTTCTTTTGTTTTTCATGATTCCATAATTTTTTCCTCAGAATTGAGTGATTCCATATTTTTTTCCCTCTGCTTGGTCTAAAAAAGTAACCGTTACTGACTGCCACAATTTTTTTTCCTGTTTTCTTATAGTGTTTCTTAAAGCCAGAAAGTTGCCATTTGAAATGACTTTAGTTTTGTGTCATGTCTGTGATCTGCTTTTTTTCTACAAAATTAAACAACTGAATGAACATCCTCTGAGGCTGGTGATTCCATAATTTTTGCCAGGGGTTGTAGTAAGAGTACCTGAACAGCTGCCAGATTGCAGTAAGAACAATAAGAATGCCCTTAAAAAGCCGTACGACTGCAGTCCAATTGCAGTTTGGCAGAACATAATCCAGCAGTGCTTGAGGCGCGCACGTGATGTGCTCAGGCACGTTTGGGACATTCAGCCACTGTTCGACGTGGCAGAAACACGCCGAACGTGATCAGAAAGTCACGAATGGTATTTTAACGCCATCTGATTGTTGCAGTCAGACGGCACATCGACTGCCGTGCAACAGTGGTTCCACCTCGACTACCCCACGACTGTTTTGAACATGAGCAAAACATCTGAGGGGACCGCACAACTGTGCCCAACTGTTTAGGCTTTTCTGAGAATGTGGTCTGATATTTTCAAATTCACCTCAACACTCTCTGAATGTGGGTCAAATTTTCATTTGGACGCGATTCAGGCTTGTTTGGCCTCTAGTTTGATGGGAGTATGAAGCATTGATCTCTATGTGCTGAGAATTGGTGTTTTTACCCCATGCTCCTTTCGTGAAATGTAAAAACCCAGCAACAAATACTTTTTTCAGTCTATTTTAGAGGCAACTCCTAACTAATGACAGACAACCAAACAACTCCTCCTGAGGATTGAGGATGCTCTGGTCTGAAGCCCAATGCTTAACCATCACACACCCCAACGGGAGGTTAGGGAGGTGATGGTCCCCTTAGCAATGGAACAGGTCTCTCTCTGCCTCACTTCATCTAAATTTTGGGTCTGTTAGTGGAACTTAGAGCTAGCGGCCAGTGATCACCTAAGTATTTTCTTTGCTTTTCTGTTGATTTACTGCTGGTTGATATACCTTAGCTGTAGTGTTTCCAGCCAATTGATTATGCTCTTTTTCTCTCTGTCCGAGGAACCAACGGCATTGCACCGGATTGGCAGGTGTGGACCACGGGATGCTGGGCTGTCCGCAAGTGCCATGCCATGAAGTTGATGCAGCACACTGCAGTATGCATTTGGAATGGATGTTGTGTGTGACAGACAGGCCCATTGATGGCATGATGCCTGAACACTGGCCCTGCACACCAGGGCGCTAGATGAGCCCCTCCATCCCCCACCCCCTGCCTGCAAGGTAAATGCTTGTGCGGTCATCTCAACAACTGCACCTAGTTTTTTATGTTGCTGATTTACTGTTTTCAGTTTCTTCAGCTTTCTAAAATTTTGTAAAAACATTGTAAGTGTTAGAATGGCCTAAGCAGTGGGTCACCCATCTGAGTCTGGTCTGCTTGAGGTTTCTTCCTCAATATCATCAGGGAGGGAGTTTTTCCTTACCACTGTCACCTGTGTGCTTGCTCTAGGGGTTGGTAACTTTAGACCTTACTCATGTGAAGCGCCTTGAGGCAGCTTTGTTGTGATTTGGTACTTTATAAAATGAAATAAATTGAAATATGGTTCATTTAGTTACACATTTTCAACATCTCAAAATTTTATCAACTTGTCCAGATCAGACAGTGAAAAAAACCCCATAACACTTAATTTCAACATGAATGTTAGAGGGGCAGAAAACAACTTCATAAGCAGGTTGGAACAATAATAATAATACAATAATACAGGAGCAATATTTTGACAGTGAGTCTCAATGATACGACACATTTGTGGTTTTCAAAGTAACGCTCACACACTGCATGATTATGAAAGCACTAGTGATGGCTCTTTTCACAAGGCTCTTATCTGTAGCTATAGCTGCTGCTGGATGGGTAACACTTCTTCCCCTTCAGAACAGAGTGACTCTATCTGCAGAGCTGAAATGCCTCATCATATCGCTTGGCACCATTGTTATGGTTGCAGAAGAAACATGTAGCTGACATACAAACGTTACAGTTCATTTATTAATACCTTTATCACATGTCTTTATCAAGACAGCTGATGGTAAAGTAATATGCATGTGTTAAATTAAAGAAATCTGTACATCTTTCAATGTCTAATGCTTGTTCGTATATGTATATTATATTTATATATATATATTTATATATATATATATATATATAAATTCTACCACTACTTTTCATATTTTTGTCTATATACTCTTGTTGACTGCAGGGGATGCTTGCTTGGTCACTCTGCTCACTAATTATTTATGTTAGTCATTATTTTACTGGATTTATGTGCCGCACATCAGTTTGAACTCTGTAGACCTTTTGTCCTCTTCTTTTCATGCCTACATTTGTCAGAACTATCCTACCTGTTTGCCTACAATACTATCTATAACTGGACATCGGCCTTGCAAGCAAATTATCAGAGGGGTGTATTTTGTTTCTTTTTGTTTGTTTGTTTTGTATATCACAAAGCATACATTGTTGAAACCAGCACTCATCAATACTATGTATTTTTAAATAAGTTCCATGAATCACATATGAATCACTTTTAGTACAAAACACACTATTCTTAACTGTGATGACACAGGTGGGTGTAAGTGAGGTAAGCACAAACAGCTGATTGGCTCAGTTACAGACATGGCCCAATTAGGCTTTGGGAACACTGAGAAATCAGTCCTACCACTTTTATCTTTAGGGACGGAAAGTACAAATGTAAATGAAGTCCCCAACAGTTTCCCAATAGTTCTGCATTTTGGCCCAAATAGCCTGATTATGTTCTTTGTATATCCTGCTTAATTCACTGTCAGTGTAACACCAATCAGTGGGTTATTAATACTTCCAAAATGTTACACTTTACAGTATTTGAACAAGCTTTAGGTTCCAGTGTATTTCAACCTCTGTACTCAAAATGATATCCATTTCATGTACAACAAATTAACATTTAGCAACAATTTAGCCTTCATTAGTTAACAGTAATGTGCATAAGTACGAAACATACTGATACATTGTCATTTACTCATTTAAGTAAGAGACATTTCTCCATAATTCACTTCCATTTTATTGATTTGTTTGCACAGCAGCCCAAATCTTTGCTTCTGAAAGAAATATTAGATTTTATATAGAAACTGCCTGTTTGAAAAAAAAATGGTCTGGCCATTTAATTGGAGAGATCCATTTAATTGTACACTGAAAAAAGACAATAGATAACCCAACTTAAATTAATTGTTTCAATTGGTAACATCTAAATGAGTTAAGTTGTTTGAACTTGAAGTTTGTAAGTTCGAGTTCAGTTTGTAAATTCAAAGAATTTAATTCATTCAGGTGTTCCCAACTGAAACAACTTTTTAAGATGGTTCTTTTTCAGTGTATTGCAGTTACATAATATGTTAATGTTGGGTGTTAAATTTTTGTTCTTGATTTGTCACAAAAAGAACACTAATGATAGAAAAATCTAGAAGCAATTGTTCCTCTGCCTGATTAACAATTCTGTGTTTTAGCCCTGTGTGTTGGACTGTTGGGCAGAATTATTCAACAATTAATGAAGCAAATTTCACCAAACCTTGTGAGAACATTAGGTGTAACATGGAAGGGATCTCAAAAGGAGAAAGAGCCATGAAATGTAAAATTTAGTTCACTGTACTAATGACCTGATTTTTTCAATATTTCAAAATAGATGTTGTGCATGTGGAACAACAAAAAGGGGCAGAGCTATCACTTTAAAAATGTATATATTGATAGCATGGCCACTGTAAGACTTTGTGGAGGTATGCTGCCTTAGGGCCAGTGTTGCCCATCCCTGGCGTTATTCAAATTGAAAATACCTAAAATTTTCAGAAAGATGCTGTGGCATCACTGCAGAGGTTTATTTTTACTGATGTAATTCAAAATCTATCACAATAGAGACAAAAAAAAAAAAAACCCTAATCTGTGATAGCAGATTAAACAGACGCTTGGTTCTAGCTGAAGGTGAGTACTTGTACTTTTTATCACTGTACATTATAAGCTAGTCATTAGCTGTTTATTGTTGTCACAGAAACATCCCAGGAGGAATGTTTATAAGAAAGTGCTATGGTGAAGCACATCTGAGATTTAGAAATACATTGCCCTATCTTTACACCATGTCTGTTAGAATAGAATAGAATAGAGCCTTTATTGTCATTGTACATATTTCATACATACAATGAAATTTATACTCTGCATTTAGGCCATCATAATTACAGTTAGACACAATCCAACCACTAGGAGCAGTGGGCAGCAACAGTCCGGTGCCCGGGTACCAGCTCCGGATGTAGAGACGCTGCCTTGGGCAGGGGCAGAGAAAGGAGCAGACCCTAAATAAGCATGGTTTTTGTTTGTTTTTTGGTAGTTATAGCGTGGTTATAGTATCTTCTTGTGTCTGCACTATTAACACATGGTAAAATTATCACCGATAACAAGCCACCACTTTTTGTCCTTGACACAAGCCATAACTGTAATCCATCAAACAAGCACCAGTAAACATTTCAAATTTATTACCCCAAATGCTGGGGCAAGACAACAGATATTTATCGAGATTATAAACAAACACAACCCATAAACCAAATGTTTTGTCTGTTTATAGCCAAAGGCATTTGATTAGATACATATCTGGTGCAGCAATGTCTGTGAATGTTAAACATTCAAAAACTGAAACGTAACGGATGGTGTGATGTGCAGAAAATGAGATAGGAGTTTAACTTTTTTGCCCAATGGCAAAGAACACATATTGTTTTAATCTTCTATGGCTATTTAAATCCTGCAGAGCATGTCTCTCAACACTTTATAATGGAAATTATTTTTTTTTTTTCCCCCCAAAGTGACACAGCACTTTGGAATTCCTTTCCTATGAATTCCCATTTCAGGTGCAAAAATGAACTGGTACTGTTAGGGGTGCATGTAAATGTGGAGAATAATGTTTAAGCCACACATCTCATGATTTCTTTATCAAATGACAGCAATAATGACGGACTCAATACTGGATGCATCTGACTTGTGGACGGGGGTGTTGTTCCTTTCTGTGACTGACCTGACATCGATTGCTGTCTCACCAGTTGTGGTATATTTGCTGGGACTCTGCTCTTTGTCATTTTGATGTCTTATGAACTGTCCTTCTTTGCAACCACTACTCCATATGTGTGTGTTTGCTTTGTGACAGACAGACAGACAGACAGACAGACAGACAGATACTTTATTCATCCCCCTTAGGGGAAATTCATTCAGCAACATTTCTGTCTCTAAATGTGTGACAATTCTTTGATGTGTTTTGTTTTATGTATTATTTTGTAAAGGACATGGTCACCCCACTGAGTCTAGTCTGCTTGAGGTTTCTTCCTGAAATAAAAAAAATGTCAGAGGGAGCTTTTCCTTACCACTGTTGCCAACGGGCTTGGTCAGGGGGTGGGTAAGGTTATACCTTCCTTTCTCATGTGAAGCACCTTGAGGTGATATGTGTTATAATTTGGCACTGTAAAAATAAATTGAATTTAATTAATATAAGAGGATGTGTGCGTCCGTGCATGCATGTGTGTGCATGTGTACGTGTGTGTGTGTGTGTGTGTGTGTGTGTGTGTGTGTGTGTGTGTGTGTGTGTGTGTGTGTGTGTGTGTGTGTGTGTGTGTGTGTGTGTGTGTGTGTGTTGAAAGCACACCGAACAATGTACTTTGCTCAATAAATAAACTGTCTTGTGTGCCAACTGACGACTTCAACCTATAAGGCCGGTAACAACTGTATGTGGTGTGCCACATGGTTTAATTCTTGGACCAATGTAATTTTTATTCTGAGTTTACTGTAAATTTCTCACAATAATAGTGCACTATTTTAGTTTTGAATTAAAATTCATTTCTATATCATTTACCCCAGGGATTGTACAAATTCTGGCTATGCTAAGCATTTCTTTTAAAGGCAAGTAACATGATTTGACATTGCCATCACTAATTTGCAGTAATGACAAAGAGATTTTGGTATCATCCCCTCACACCACACTATCCATTCATTAAATCTAGTTTTATTTCCCTGTTCAGTATTTTGTCTCCTATTTGCTCATGAAGTGGGCATCACATTTCTCCCCATGGATGCTAACTTAACTTGTTAGCAGGAGGAGTGCACTGACAAGCACATGGTATATCTAGTGCTTAGCAGGTGGCAGACTAACTACATGCAAGTTCAACCACAGCTGATTCGACTTTTCCATAATTCATTCTGCATTCACCAACTGTCCAGGAGGTGGCAAGCACATCTATGTGATATTACACAGATAAAACAAAGTTGCTTATTTTTTGATTGATCTGGTGTATCAAAGTTAACCGTCAAATGACTTTGTCTTCATTACGTGTCCATTTAATTTGGTGAGTTACAAATCACAGCATTGACTGTTTTGACTGCTAGCTGAGATTGGATGGACTTAACTACTCACTCACTCACCCACTCAAATACATTTTTGCTGAAGTAGTCCTGCAGTTAAAAAGTCACTGTTGGGACATCCCAAACCCTCTGTGTTTGTTTGATTTGCATAGACTATACAATTTCAATTTATTTTCCTTTATATAGCGCAAAATCACAACAGAGTTGCCTCCAGGCGCTTCACACAGGTAAGGTCTAACCTTACTAACCCCCAGAGCAACAGTGGTAACCTCAAGCAGACCAGACTCAAAGGGGTGACCCTCTGCTTGGGCCATGCTACAAACATAAATTACAGAAATAATTCACAGAACAATTCACGGACGAATATACAAGAATTGCTGTTGGTGCACAGGACAGGAGGGTCGCCAACACAAACACAACTCCCATCTCTGGATGGAGCTGCACCTTAAACAGAGAAAAAACAGAATCAGGCATCAGAAAGAAAGACCCAGAATTTAGGTGAAGTTGAGGCCGCGGCCCGCTCAGATTACTAATAACATGAATTAAGAGAGTAAAAAGCGTAAAACAAAACTGTACCAGTATGCTAGCCATATGAAAGGGAAAATAAGTGCGTCTTAAGTCTGGACTTGCAAGTCTCCACAGAGTCTGATTGTTTTATTGATGCAGGGAGACCATTCCACAGAACAGGGGCACGATAAGAGAAAGCTCTGTGACCCACAGACTTCTTATTCACCCTAGGGACACAAAGTAGTCCTGCACCCTGAGAACGTAAAGCCCGGGCCAGTACATAAGGTTTAATTAGGTCAGCTAGGTAGTGAGGTGCCAGGCCATGAATAATTTTATAGGTTAGTAGCAGAACCTTAAAATAATCTGATCTCACTGGGACAGGAAGCCAGTGAAGAGACGCCAAAATGGGTGTAATGTACACACACACACACACACATATATATATATATATATATATATATATATACACAAAGTCTCAATGGCCCTGGTTTTGTCATACTTGTTAATTATGTCTTGCAAATGAATTTCAAGGTACTGTATCTGCAGTGCTATACAAACAAAATGTATTATATTTCCATTACGAATGCTGATAAGTTAGTACATGGTATCAGAGCAGGAATGTTGCCAGTATTAACATATAGAACAATTTTCTCCAAATGATAGGCATTTCTATCAACCTGCTTGCCGTCTGTCGTCTCGTTGCTTTGATGATACAGTCGGAGAGTGCAGACATCAACTGAGAGGAAAAAAGCAGAGCGGAAAGAAAGACAAGACCAGAGTCACGGCTTATTAAAAGGAAAGGTAAACACAGTCTCACGATAAAAAGGAGAGATGACAGACAAAAAGACACATGGGAGGAGAACGAAGCTTCACATTTTCAGACTACGTAAGCATTATGGGAACAATGAACTGTGACGGTGTAAGCCAGTGTAGAATCACTTATAAAGGATGATTATTACAGTAATTCTGAGCTCGGTGATGTGTATTTACTGAGCCCCTTGAAGAGAAAGTGATAAAACTGAGAAGTCTAGAAATTTTTCTGCAGTCACTGCATCTAAACAAATGCAAAAATAGTTAAAGCAAAGGAAAACATATCCTTATAATATGTTGTATTGTATCTGATTTCTAATTGGCACATATCAGCAGGGGAGTTAAAAAATTATATGCTATGCTACTGTCAAAGAGACTGAAAAATAATACTTTTATTTAAAATGGACAAATCAATGAAGTCTCTTGATACCAGACATCTCCACAAAGGTCACTTAACACGAGGACAGAAATTCTGGTGAGCAAATGTTTGATATACTTTACTTTGCCTTAAACAGTTATGAAATTAAAAAACAAAACTGTTATTAATTGAAGATATGTAACAATTGTGACCACTTTCATGATTAAAAATATACATCATTTTTAGGTTATCATTTCTTTTGGGTAGTGGGTTGATATGCAAGAAAGTTAGATTGTGTTTAATCAGGTTGAAACTGAAATTTGTTTTTAAGTGATGATCGCAATTGTCTTTGTGTTGTGGACCTTCCTTCCTACAAAGAAATCAATTTGTTTTTGTTTGTTTGTTTTTTTGTACTTGACAATGAAATTTTATAACACGGTGTTGATTCTATTATTTCTAAAATTATATTTTTATATGAATTCTAATTCTATTTTTGTAGCAAATCACATTTAATTTTAACTGTAATAAAAGACTGTTGTTTCAAAATTGACTTTATGCTGACCCACTGAAGAAAAGGGTGAAAAAAGCCTAATTTCTTGGTTTTGGGAAAGCCTAGGTGTGTACACTGTAAAACACAGTGAGTGAAAGGACAGATAGACAGACAGAGAGTGAATGCCCCGATACCTCACAGAATAAATGCAATTATCTTGTCAATCTCCAAATTAAGAGGGCATTTAATTAAGATAAACTAGTTACAACACTAAATCAGAAAAAGTTGGGATGATATGGGAAATGCACTGAATGTTACATTTCCGTTCACATTTCATTTACGCTGATATTTGCTATTCCAAGATATTCCATTTTTTATGTGGTCAATTTCTTTTAATTTGCTAATATACACTCATTCCTCATTTCTGGCTTGCAACACATACCACGTGTTGAACATGAACGGGATTGATGCTTTCCTGATTGTTGTAGATAATCTTATCATCACATCCATAATGGAAATTAGGAGCAGGTGTGAAGTTACATGGTGTTTGAAATGAACATGTTTATTGCATGGGCGCAATTTGGTGAGGGATAGGGGGACATGTCCCCCCCCCACCTTTTCAACCGGGGGGACAGAATATGGTTCCACCCCCCCACCTTCTGACATATATGTGTACTTGAAACATGCTATGCCAGTCTTATGTGCAAACCATGTCAGTCTTATGTGCAAAACCATGTCAGTCTTATGTGCAAAACCATGTCAGAATAGTATCTTTGTTTCTGCAGGTTTGTATTTTTAGCAGCATTGACTTGTTTACACCTGTTTCTTGTTTGTCACATTTGGAACTTTCTGGGACTGCATTTGCCCAGATTTGAAACCAAAAATAGTTGCCTCTAGGGACTAGTGTCTACACATAAGTATCAATGGACCATATGCTAATTTACTAAATTCTGAAAGTTAGAAAAGGAAATCAGAAAAGCTATCTGGGACCTCAGAAAGCCCATCTGCTATTATTAATTGATCTCCAAAATCAGTCTATGCAAGCAAAATTATGTTCAGTATGAGTGTTGTCATTAGTGCAACTTCAAAAATTAAATTCATGATAAGTAATTTATCCTAAACCTATGATCTGTTGTTTTTTCAAACTTGTGCAAAAACAAATCTTGAGAAAAAAAAATACAGTATGCGATAGTTAATAGTTATTAAGAGCCTGTTCTTTCATATTTATGAATACATTTTACCACATTACAGTTGTTTTTTTTAATGAGAACTCAACCTATCATTGTTTTTGAGTTCTACACATGTGGTGATACCTTATTTACACCAGGATGTTAATAAAATCAATGTTGGCTATTCTCAGAATAAAGTACTTATATCCACAGTTTTAAATTGCATAAGTCAAATGGTGTCCACTTTATGGTTTCTCAAAACATTAAATGACTGTTCTGGATGCTCAGAATGCATCTGTGCTTATCTAGAAACCGTTGGCTTCTGGGGGCCTAAAGCCCCCCGGCCTATGGGCTTCGGCCCTGCGGGCCTCGCACTTTGTCCCCCCAATTTTTAGTTCGAAATTGCGCCCTTGGTTTATTGGTTTATTTAATTTCAAAATCATTTGTCTGTTAAACACCATGGTCACCAGCTGTATATATTAAATTCTGACGTGTTTAAGACTTTTACAAGGCCTGCTCGTGCATGCAGGCACACTGATCGATGTTGCTCACAGGTGATCCCATGAGCCTCTCTGGGTCGGCAGCTGAACACACATTCTGAAACTAGATATTCCATGATTTATGATTGTGGTGGTGATACTTACTATTAAATAATGGAAACACAGGCCTGCAACAAACTATGTCCATGACGCCAACAGGTAGTAAAATCAGCCTGAATCTGCCAAGACCAACAGGTCCCGGCTGTGCACACCGCATTCCTCCCTCTGCACAGCTCCTAACACTGCCATTTAAGGCTGCCGGGCGCAATGGAAGGACAAATGGTTCAGGTGAAGCAATGCAGAGTGAGCACTTAATCGCACCTGTCAGAATTGCTTTGACTGACTATCTGCACAGTTCCAGTGTCAGGATCTCGCTCACTCACTTGTGTTCACTTCATTGCGATGGATGTTTTTGCAATCGTTTACTGTGAAATGCATGTTGAAGAAGAAAAGGGGTTTAAGTTACTGCAGGTAGTTTTATTAGGAAAGTGTTTCACATCAACAGCACACACCTTTTCTCACTCATTTTTTGATTTCTCAACATGTTGCCAAAGACTTGACGCTCGCTGATGTGAGGCTACATGCTTCCCTCTGTTGGACAGTTAGAGCTACTACATTACTGCGTTAAAATCAATGTGGATCTCCTAAAAACATATCTTAAAATAAAAATGCATGTACCAGCTCTGATTCCACAAATTAAAACACTTTCTCAAATTATACTTAAACATTTTGATCACAAATGACACTTTTCATCACATGGAACACAAATACCATCAAGTTGTCTGCAATGCAAAAGTTTTTACTATGTGTAAAGTGCCTAAAACCTTTTCAAATAATGAAAAACTGCTATGTAGCTGGAATTTATGCAGAAATATTGTATGTAACAAGCAGTAATTGCCTTGGTGGCTACCAGACTTAGGTTTTGTTAATGACAAACTCATTTCAGGCTACCTGAGACTTCAACCACACCTGCTCCTATTTTCATTGTGTATGTGATGATAACATTATTCCCTCCATCAATCCCAGACATGTCCAGCAGGTGGCAGACAGGTATATGGTATATAAAGAAAACAACCTTGCATATTTGATTGCACTGCTCCATCAAAGTTAACCTTTCAAACATTTTATAGTCATTATGTGTGCTTTTAATTTGGTGAGTTATAAGATGATAGGATGTACTGTTTTTTATTATTATTATTTTATCATTACCTCCACCAAGGAGGTAATGATAAAATATGAACAATACATCGCAATATTTAACAAAAACTTTGTGAGAGAATATTGGTGAAATTCAGTGAGCAGATGGATAATGTCCTACAAAATGAGGAGTTAAATTTTTTATTTGATCCACAATATATTTTGGATCCAGGATTCATAGGACATTTTAAGGATTCAAAAACATCTATAAACTTTGATCAACTTTGAACACAACTTGTGAGCACATGAATAATGTAATGTAATTCTCAGTTGATCCAGATCATATCCTTTACAGCAATACTGCACTCTAAAAAAGGAACTGCTGTCTCAACGAGAAAAAGTGATGCAAATTGTGCAAATTGTTACATCACTTTTTTGTTGAGACAGCGGTTCTTTCTATACACTGTGAGCTCAAAAGTTCTGGATAGATCTTGATGAAATTTTATTAGCATATGGCTAAATTCTTTGGAAATTAGTTTTGATGCTAAATGCAAGTGAAACTGGGTACTTTGACAATGAGCAGTATGTGGCTTTTGTGGAGGTATGCGCTCTATAATTTGCTTCTTGTGTTAAACATTTATCTATCTCCTTATCAATATACTGCATTTTACATGTCCTTGCTGTTCTAAATCTTGGGAAAATTTAAAATAACATTCTTCCAGAATGTCTACAATTGATAAGTATATTAGGTTGCATTATTATTGACTGATTATCAGTAATTGTCTTGCCAAGTACAACTACACTCTAAAAAATGAACCGCTGTCTCGATGAGAAAAAGTGATGCAACAATCTGCATAGATTTTTCTTAAGTTATTTCAACTTAACTAAAATTTATTTCAACCTAACTAGAGACGTCTTTTGAAATTAACTCAGTTGAAATCTATGCAAATTGTTACATCAGTTTTTCTCTTTGAGACAGCAGTTCCTTTTTTGGAGTGTACAAGTCAGTCTATCTACAAAGAAATATTTTTTTCATGAGGTTTGTAACTATAATACTTTGTCATTTAATTAGGTTTTTTCTTTTTTAAATGAAATCTATGATATACGGCCCTATTGTTGTTGGAAAAGGAATGTTTGGAGATTCCAAGTTTGATTTTGTTTAAATGCTAATAACTTGTGGGTTTTTCTCTTTTTTTGGAAGGGGGGGATAAATTAAGTTAAAATTATTTCCCTATTACTGCATATGTGTCGCACTTTTTTGTCCTTTTAATTTCTGATTGTTACGTGCCGTCACTGCAGTGTGGGAGATGTACAAATGGGTTCTGTGTGTGTGCATTTGTGTGTGTGAGATGTGATACAGAAGTTATATATGTAACACTTTAGCTTAACCCCATTCATTGTACATTGATTAAAAGTTCCAAGATAAACTGGTCAATCTGGGATCTGTTAATCTTGTCATAAAAATCCAGTTAATTCAGTTCTATGAACCCAAGTCAGGCTTTGAATAGAAAACCTTGTGTGTGTGTGCGTGTGTGACCTACTTTTTCTTGGTCATATCAGAGATGAAAGCCCCCCACCCCCATGACCCTTAATTGGACTAAGTGAGTAGACAAAATGGATGTTTATGAGAGCTGATTTAAAGGTCTGTGGATTGCCTGCGTACCCGGCTCCTCTACAGTATCAGTTACATACCTCTTTTGGGTCAAATCCAGGGCAACACATAATAATAGACAGCCCTTGTGTATGTGTGTGTGTAATGGCATTTGTCATGCAATGACTCAACACCCAACCATCAGCAACCCAAGATATCTGGAATACAAGTTCATCTCATGACCCACATGTGTGAGTTCCAATGGCGTCAACCTTGACCCACTTTTACTTGGACACTTTTACTTTAAATGTTAGCGAGGGTCCGACTATCACCTCAACTCTTCAGCGCCACCTCAGCGGGAGCTACTGTAGACATTTTTAGGTTTTCAGTTCAGCATTTTTTATAACCTGTTCACTCTGCACCATAGTGTCACACTCTGCTTTCAACACACAACATGAAGCTTTACAGTTTCACTGAGTGTTTCATATATGACAAACAAACATTCATCTAGTTGGACCTCATTAAAATATTTTGCAGCTATACAAATATAAAAGATGTAATAAAAAACATGCAAATAATTCAGATTTACTCTTTTCAAGTGTGTCGTTGTAAATCTTACATTTTGCCATGTTTTGTGAATAGCATATGTAAGAATTGTTTTATTTTTGTCAAATTTTGGGTGATTCTGTGTAATATGATCTGACTGTGATATGGTCTGACTTTGTTTGCCTGTGAAAGTGATTTATTGTGGTAGAGGAGTTTTAGAATATTGTGTTATTTCATTGTTAATTTATTTGATGTGCCCAGTGACTGTGGATGGAAATTAGCTATAATCTGGTGCAGCTCACCTCTGTCTCTTTGAGTTCAATGATGCTGTACATTGTCCCTCAAATAAACTAATAAACTAAACTAAATATTTAGGGTAAACAAATAAATAAATAAATAAAAGTAAAAGAAAAAAATAATAAGCTAGTTCACTGTCATACAGACAGTGAACTATGAAAACAAGTTTTCAAAATGGTTTGTGAATATACTTTTGGTATACATTCATGCATCCATGCATGCATTCATTCATTCAGCTGGAGGTTTGAGTTAGACCGTGTGTGCATTATACAGTAATAAATGTTTACACCCATTGTATGATGTGTGGTAAAACCACAGAAGAAGAAGTAAGGTGTACTATATATAGGCCCCGAGGGCCCGTTTATGTTTGCACTCTAATAAAAGTTTAGTTTGTGACATTACACTTAGAGAGGTAAACAAAATTGTAACCCTAACTGTGCTTTGGAAAATGACACCATTAAGTGCTTTTGGTTGTTCTAAAAAACCTTTTACTGTCATTACCCCAAGTATAATGCATTATTCAAAAGGCTGTTTAATGTCAAATTGCTGCAAATGAGTAGCAAAGTAGTAGTAAGCTAACTAATTAAATGGCTTCTACTGAATTCTGTTTTTGTTTTTATTGTTGTTTCTTCCTAGATTTAGTTGCTCGGTTCTGCCAACTGTATTTTAGACGTCATTCCAACCTGACACTTTGAACTGGATTCATGTGCACTTGGTCTTTCTGGCCACTTGGTGGCACCAATTATACACAAAGCAGAGGTAATTGCAGCTCAAAGTGAACTCAAACTTTGAGATGAAATATTAAATAGTTGAAAATTTTCAAGTCAAAAATGTGTGAACACAGCCATATATATATTTATATATAGATATATGAAAATCCATTCTCTTCAGCATTACCCTAAAGACTGAAAGAACAGTGTGCCCCCCCACCCCCCACACACACACACAGTCTCACACACACAAGTTAACAACTGTTAGAGACTGTCATGTGTCACCAACACCCTACAGGCTGTATGATATGCACTATTTGCATATATGTCATATTGTGTTGTACATTTATTGTTGCTGCTATTTGTGACTGTGTGTGTGTGTGTGTGTGTGTGTGTGTGTGTGTGTGTGTGTGTGTGTGTGTGTGTGTGTGTGTGTGTGTGTGTGTGTGTGTGTGTGTGTGTGTGTGTCATAGTTGCTCCCCCTGCTTTCTATTATGTTTCTTATTTGTTCAGTTTTTCTATATATTGACAGAAACCTTCAGGAATTTCGATAAAGATCTCGGATTCTGAGATCTGCAGGTCAAAATAAGTTGCAGGGTGCCACGTTGTTCTGCTTACCTTCCTTCCAGAGAACAGCATACACAGCTGATGCACAGAGCCTCCGTTCTTGGTCAGCTCTTTCTTTAAGGTTTTGGGTGATGGGAGAGTCCAGCCGCCCTTATGATGGCCTCCGCCGGCCTCCAGGCAGTTGATGGCGTTGTCAGAAGTGAAGCAAGGCGTGCGGGGGTCCTGCAGGAGGCTTCCTTCGCTATGCGTGCGCCGACGCAGAGAGTTCTGCACGCTCAGTCTCCCGCCGCCATGCTTGTCACAGGTGGCGCCCTCGACCATGCTACGCCGCTTGCTGTCGCTGCGCTGCAGGTAGGCGTCATCGCTGTCGTCCTCGTAGTCCTCTTCAGATTCATCGTCGTCGTCGTCATCGTCGTACTCTTCTTCGTCGGTATTGGGGGACGAGAGGGCGTCAGCGCTGAAAGAGCGATCGAGGCGAAGCTCGGGGATGACAAACGAAGATGAGGAGGAGGACGGTGGGGCGTCGGGCGGTTCCGAGGCGTTGTCCTCATCTGTGTTGGACATCACCAGGTTTTGGTTCACCTCCACTTCAGTCCTCTCCTCTTCCTGCTCACCTCCTTCCTCTCTTTCTGCCTCCTCACTCCCCAAACTCTTCCTACTAGCCGCGTCCTCATCCTCGTTATTGTCACCGCTCTCCTGCCCGGTCTTCTGCATTGCCCAGAAATCCATCTCGTGGTCCTCCATGCTCTTGCAGTCCTCTCCTTCGGTGGAAGGAGGTGGCGCGGGCGGCACCTTATGGCACTCCTCAGATCCTTCCAGATCCCCGAGGGGCATGTACACCTCATCCAACGGGGTGAGCGGCTCTGAAGGGTGAGGGCTGCTGAGGTTCGGTGGTTCTGAAGGGCTGGAAGGGTACAGGCTGCTTTCGTCACCTTCTGAGCTGTGGGGGGGCAGATGGAGGCCCACACCTCCTTGATTGCCTCCTGCTCTGCCGAGCTCACACGAAGGAGCATCTACCTTCGGCTCCAACATCTATAGAAAGGCAGAAAGTGAGAGGGAAAAAAAAAACATCCGTCACATGCTTTCAAACCACTAGAGAAGAGGTTTCGCAAATCAATAGACTGCAGCTACTCCAATTGAACGAATAAAACTTGTTGTTAAATGCTGTTATAGAAGCTTGACAAAAGGCTGAATGTTTGGAAAGAGGAGTTCAAATGTTGGCAGTCAGAAAATAGCACAATATACTTTAACACAGCAAGAAATCTCAACACTAAAGTCAGAGTACCCAGAATGCAACAGCACTGTGATCTGTTCCATCTACTCCCCCCCTGAACCACCTGAAGGTGGCTGCACTCATTCTGTCAAAATAAGATGGTACTATGCCCTCGGGGACTGTCCTCTTCAAAACAGCTCGAGCCTTTTCCAAAAACTGATGAGATTACTGCAAAAAGGTGTTGGATGCAGACGTCCATCTGCTCACCCGAACATGCTTCTCAAACTCATTTCTCTCCATTTCAGCAGGTGACATGCTCACCAGCATGGAGATAACCAAATATCTGTGTCTGAGATTCATGTGCATGTGTGTCTGGTCACCCCCACCCCGCCCTTCCACATGTATCACCTTCTACCCAGTTTTAAATGCTGCTTTAACCTCTTTCAACTCGCAGAGCCATCAGTGGGTGGACTATTACAAATGCATTTTGTGTGGGCAAAAACCATTCAGTGCCACATAATTTCACATAAATTCAACTAAAAATCACTGTTTTCAACATTAACAAATATATTAGGCTGAATTAAGGGAAATGCCTCATGCTTTTCAAATTCTGATACTTTTTTTTTCCATATATATATATATATATATATATATATATATATATATATATATATATATACAGTGGGGTAAAAAAGTATTTAGTCAGTCCCTGATTGTGCAAGCTCTCCTACTTAGAAAGATGAGAGAGGTCTATAATTTTCAGCATTGGTACACTTCAATTATAAGAGAAAAACTGAGAAAATAATCCAGGAAATCGCATTGTAGGATTTTTAAAGAATTTATTTGTAAATTATGGTGGAAAATAAATATTTGGTCACGCACAAATAAGCAAGATTTCTGGCTCTCACAGACCTGTAACTTCTGCTTTAAGAAGCTCTTCTGTCCTCCACCTGTTACCTGTATCAATGGCACCTGTTGGAACTCGTTATCTGTATAAAAGACACCTATCCACAGCCTCAAACAGTCAGACTCCAAACGCAACCATGGCCAAGACCAAAGAGCTGTCGAAGGAAGAACATTGTACATGTGCACCAGGCTAGGAAGAGTGAGTCTATAATATTCAAGCAGGTTGGTGTGAATAAATCAACTGTGGGAGCAATTGTAAGAAAATGGAAGACATACAAGACCACTGATAATCTCCCTTGATCTGGGGCTCCACGCAAGATGTCATCCCGTGGGGTCAAAATGATAATGAAAACGGTGAACAAAAATCCCAGAACTACACGGAGGGACCTGATGAATGACCTGCAGAGAGCTGGGACCAAAGTAACAAAGGCTACACACTACGCAGAGAGGGACTCAAATCCTGTAGTGCCAGGCGTGTCCCCCTGCCAGTGCAACCCCTGGCAATAATTATGGAATCGCCGGCCTCGGAGGATGTTCATTCAGTTGTTTAATTTTGTAGAAAAAAAGCAGATCACAGACATGACACAAAACTAAAGTCATTTCAAATGGCAACTTTCTGGCTTTAAGAAACACTATAAGAAATCAGGAAAAATAATTGTGGCAGTCAGTAACGGTTACTTTTTAGACCAAGCAGAGGGAAAAAAAAGTGGACTCACTTAATTCTGAGGAATAAATTATGGAATCACCCTGTAAATTTTCATCCCCAAAACTAACACCTGCATCAAATCAGATCTGCTCGTCTGCATCTAAAAAGGAGTGATCACACCTTGGAGAGCTGTTGCACCAAGTGGACTGACATGAATCATGGCTCCAACACGAGAGATGGCAATTGAAACAAAGGAGAAGATTATCAAACTCTTAAAAGAGGGTAAATCATCACGCAATGTTGCAAAAGATGTTGGTTGTTCACAGTCAGCTGTGTCTAAACTCTGGACCAAATACAAACAACATGGGAAGGTTGTTAAAGGCAAACATACTGGTAGACCAAGGAAGACAAAGCGTCAAGACAGAAACCTTAAAGCAATATGTCTCAAAAATCGAAAATGCACAACAAAACAAATGAGGAATGAATGGGAGGAAACTGGAGTCAACGTCTGTGACCGAACTGTAAGAAACCGCCTAAAGGAAATGGGATTTACATACAGAAAAGCTAAATAAAAGCCATCATTAACACCTAAACAGAAAAAAAACAAGGTTACAATGGGAAAAGCAACCGTGGACTGTGGATGACTGGATGAATGTCATATTCAGTGATGAATCTCGAATCTGCATTGGGCAAGGTGATGATGCTGGAACTTTTGTTTGGTGCCGTTCCAATGAGATTCATAAAGATGACTGCCTGAAGAGAACATGGCAACAGCAATCAGAGAAAGTAGGAGCCAGATTGATGAAGAGTACTGTTTGTCACTCATTAAGTCCATGCCTCAGAGACTGCAAGCTGTCATAAAAGCCAGAGGTGGTGCAACAAAATAGTAGTGATGTGTTGGAGCGTTCTTTTGTTTTTCATGATTCCATAATTTTTTCCTCAGAATTGAGTGATTCCATATTTTTTTCCCTCTGCTTGGTCTAAAAAAACTAACCGTTACTGACTGCCACAATTCTTTTTCCTGATTTCTTATAGTGTTTCTTAAAGCCAGAAAGTTGCCATTTGAAATGACTTTAGTTTTGTGTCATGTCTGTGATCTGCTTTTTTTCTACAAAATTAAACAACTGAATGAACATCCTCCGAGGCCGGTGATTCCATAATTTTTGCCAGGGGTTGTACATGTCCAGGCCCGTCTGAAGTTTGCCAGAGACCCCATAACTTCATAACATAACATCATAACACTTCATAACATAACAGATAGTCCAAACTATACCGTTTTGGAATATTTATGTTCAGACAAATAATGTGGTATAACTTTCAATATGATTGGAAAATTTTTGAATTTTTACCCTGGTGAAATTCTTAAATTAACCCCTACCTGGCCGCCTATTGAAAATGCAAGTGGATACTTGTGGATAGTTTTTTCAAGAGTAATGTATAAGGAGTATTTATGCCAACTTTGGTGCTTGTTTCACCATTTGAACGATTCTTCTGTAAATATTCTGTTATCTGCTGCACTACAAGGACACACAAGACAAACACATGGAAATGAAACATTATTTCCAACCACAACTTGACTACAGTAAAGCAGATGAGAGTCTACCAATCCTTATGGATGAGATGCTAATCCATCATAAGTTTCTCCACCAGAAAAATACTGATTCCATTTACAGGCATGTGGACTGAGAGGACACAGATGAAGTGCCTTGTCCAAGGATACAGGTAGGCACACACCTAGAATTGAAGCCAGGTCTATAGAAAGGTGAGGACTGCTGAGGTTTCAAGGAGAATGAGTATCTCATTGCAGCCATTGACTTGTAAGGATGTCATGGAAAGCGGCATCCAAGAATGGGAAGAAGGCTAAGGTAAGCGATGCACTATATAACTGGTCATTTTTCTAAGTTCCTTTATGCTTACTGAGGTAAACTTTACGCTACAAGATACATTTGACATTTTAGCTTATTCAGTGGCAACAAGAAGAAGTTTACTTTAAGCATTTTTAGCTTGTCCTGTAGGCTTGCATTGTATAGCTGTTGAGCCCATGACAGTGTTCACATTCTAAGTCAGAAATCAGAAGTTAATTCTGCAGACTAATGAGGAAATCACAGTTCTTATACACTTTGTTAGCTTGTGGTGTCTTCAAACATTTCATGAAGTTCAGGTTAACAGTCATTTAAACAAATTGGAATTGATAACACTGGTCAAAAAAACAAAAAACAAATAAAAACATGGACTTTGAGAACTGATTTAGAGTAATTTTGGGGTGGTGAATCTGAATGTGAGCTCAGATTTCCTCTATCACATCACATTTCTTTGGAATCTGTATGTTCCATATTGATGGATTACGCATAAGTTCCTCATTCACTTACGAGTCTGGCACCACTAATCATGAACAAAAGCAGCTTCAAACCATAGTTTTTATATCAGGGTCGCAAAATGTGAACAAAGAGCCGTAATATCATTTATGGCGCCGAATCGGCGTGTGAGACTGCAGCTTTTGCTTCAATGCTTGATATGAGAAATATGTTTTCATATCTCAAAAACGTGATGTGATTGGCAAAAACTAACAACAGATTCAGACTCAGTGCCCCAAATTACCCAAAATCCACTGAAAAACTCCATGCAAGAAAAATGTGTTGACTAGTGTAATTATGAAATACTACTCTGAAATATTAGTTTCACTGGGTTTTTCATATCAGACTGTACTCAACACTCTTCACAAAGTTTTTAATAATATAAACACAACTAAATATTAAATGCAAATCTATATTTACAAACATTTTTGGTTTTATACAGGTATAACACATTATTGCTATTATTCTACCTTATGTTTTTGTTGTTGACTTTTAGTACAATTAATTTTTCATTGCAGTGATCAGGCCAACGTTGCCGTCACCAACATTACAACTGCTACGCCCGTACTACCAGTGTATCTGGATGATTGGACACTTTGTGCAGCACTGATATGCAGAGAAAGGAAGTTTACTGGCCATACATGCAATGACTGTACTCCAATAAATGGAAGCAAGCTCACTCGCCATGTGCATCAGTGATTATCTCCTAATTTATCTACTAAAGTGATCAAGTCAACACTAAGCCAGCTGAATGCCATGGTACAAATTACTGGGCGAGCGCGCATTCTTCTTAAGTTGGCACACAGAAGCTGCCAGCTGTCGTCACTCAAGATTACGAGCAAGTTAAGAGGCCTTGGCAAGTTAAATCACTTTTTGGAACTTTTACCACCATTGAATTATTAATCTAAGTGGTTGTATGCAGGGGCAGATCCAAGATCGGAAAATTAGAATTTTTAGGTGCCATTTCCTGTCAGGCTGTGAGAACTTGTGGCACAGAAGGTGGAGGACACAAATGCAGACCCACAGGCAGAGTTGATGGAATAATCAGAAAAATTATCAGGAGGCAAAGCAGTGGTTCGGTACACAAGTTGGCAGACAGCAAAAGCAGAGGTACAAGCAGACGTGAGACAAAAGGCGTGGTCAAAAAACAAGCAGGGTTCAGTAACACGTTGTGACTAAGTACCTGGGCTGAGGCAAAAGCAGATCCGAAAGACAAAGCTAGGTTGGTACACGACAAGGCAAAAACAGGACAAGACAAAAGGCTGGGACGTGGATACAAAAGATCGCAACGAACTGGTGAGGTGGTGCTGAACTCAAAAGACTTAAATAAGGCAGGTGGTAAATTAGAGAACAAGACACAGGTGTGCAGAAGGTGCTGGAAGGGGGCGTGACCAGGGAAGACAAAGGCAAGTGCAAGAGAGTGGAGTAGGACAAAAGCAAGGTGAACAGGGGCAAGATACTAAAGTGACAGAAAACGCAACAGTGCAAAACGTGACATACTTGACAACCCATAATAAATGCGAACAAAATAAAGGGGCAAAACTAAGAACTAAGGTGGCGAGTTAAACAGTGGAAAACCAGAAAACAAATGATAATAACTAAAACTAGAGGGGACCTGATACGGGAAAGTGAATACAATAAACATGACAAAACAAACTAAGGACTGAATAGAAAATAAATGATGAACAAAAACAAAACCAGAGACTACAGAATACAGGTAATGCAAAGAATGACTAAACCACAAATAAATGCTAAACAGAGAATTAAATTGGTAACAAAAGCATTACACAGAATAA
The DNA here is from genome assembly GCF_902500255.1 of Thalassophryne amazonica. NCBI lineage: Eukaryota > Metazoa > Chordata > Actinopteri > Batrachoidiformes > Batrachoididae > Thalassophryne > Thalassophryne amazonica. The sequence goes on from NC_047119.1 coordinate 26,071,740, forward strand.
AGAAACAAATAGAATCAAAACAAGACTTAACTGACAATGTAAAAAGATATGAAAAATAAAACCATACAAAATCCTCAGCGTACTGTAAGTCTAGACCCAAATAAGGGGAAAATCCTGACATGAACCCCGGGCCGGGGCAAATCCTGACATTTCCTGCATTTTGGTGCATATTTTACCACAAAATACACCACAGAGAACATAAACTTTGTAACTTGTTTGTTTTTATTAATTTGAATTTGAATCATACAATCCTGAATGTGATGCTATGACATTATGATGACAAATAACAGAAAATTTGAAATGTTTGTGGCTAAAATAGTGAATACTTTTGCTACATGTTGCTGAATCATGGTCTGGTATAAATGTATCTAGATAAGTCACTTCTTGCTGAATAGAGAGCTCGGAAACAGTATGCATAATTTTCCCATTTTAAATGCTTTAGAAGACCCAAAATGAATTCAGTCTTGCATGTTTTACAATCATTCTTCCCCATATATATATATATATATATATATATATATATATATATATATATATATATATATATATATATATATATAAAACAGCTTGAATAACTCACTGAAAGCCCAATATTGCCATGGCATTCTTGTCTGTGATGAGTGTATGCAACCTTTTGATGATATTGTGTAACGTCCATGTGTGCATACATGCATAAATTGATTATTATTCTATTTTTAATTTTGTAGTCTGGTCAGATGACTTAGGTCAGTGCACAGGTTGCGCAGCACTAAAGCTCCTTTGCATAATAAGTTCATAGACATGTATTGAAAGGTTCGAGGAAAAAAATATATATTCACAGAAGCAGCTTATGAAATACAGTGAGAGCTGTCTCAGACAAGATTTTATCTCCAGTTAGATCAGAGCATCTTATGACTGCAACTCGTCATCATGGGGTCACTTGACCAACACAAGGAGGTCTTTTATAGGATTTGCTGCAGATTTAAAAAGTTAGAGCTGATTTTGCAGACTGACCTGAGGACTTAGGATTTAAAAATATCCACTTACTGCTCCAGTGTACAAGAATTATTTCTGATTTCAGTTGTACGAGGTCTGTCAATAAAGTATAGGTCCTTTTTATTTTTTCAAAAACTATATGGATTTCATTCATATGTTTTTACGTCAGACATGCTTGAACCCTCGTGCGCATGCGTGACTTTTTCCACACCTGTCAGTGACGTCATTCGCCTGTGAGCACTCCTTGTGGGAGGAGTCATCCAGCCCCTCGTCGGAATTCCTTTGTTTGAGAAGTTGCTGAGAGACTGGCGCTTTGTTTGATCAAAATTTTTTCTAAACCTGTGAGACACATCGAAGTGGACACGGTTCGAAAAATTAAGCTGGTTTTCAGTGAAAATTTTAACGGCTGATGAGAGATTTTGAGGTGATACTGTCGCTTTAAGGACTTCCCACGGTGCGAGACGTCGTGCAGCGCTCTCAGGCGCCGTCGTCAGCCTGTTTCAAGCTGAAAACCTCCACATTTCAGGCTCTATTGATCCAGGACGTCGTGAGAGAACAGAGAAGTTTCAGAAGAAGTCGGTTTCAGTATTTTATCCGGATATTCCACTGTTAAAGGAGATTTTTTTTTTAACCTTTATTTAACCAGGTAAGTTATAAAGCAAAAAATTCTTATTTACAATAACAACCTGGTGGATGGGGAAAACACAAAGGTAAATCACAAATGTGGATCAAACAACACAGACAATAACATATATATTAACATGTAATAGACAATAACGTTCTCAGTAATTAAAAAAAAACAAAAACGAATTGCTTCATTTTAACCAAAGCATGAGCAGGTTTCAGCCAGCAGATTCTTTAAAATACGATTAAAATTTCCATTTCATTAAATTTATTCTTCTCCATGTCATCACATAAGTTACGTCTAGCTAGTTGAAAGTATCTCTTCTCTGAGCATTCCAGCAACAAACCAAAGAAATTTGTTGATTTCACGATCTCGCTTTGTGTGGTGTTACAAGAGCCTTCCACTGGATTATACAAAAAATAGACATTGACAGATATTTTTCATATTTTCAATTGTAATATCAGAAGAAGACATCAACAGAATCCCACTTCCCATGTTTCTGGATTTTTAAGACTTTTGAAAGATTAATTTAAGACATTTTAATACCAATTAATTCCTTATTTTGAGATAAACAAATTCATTGCCTGTTAAGACTTTTTAAGGATCTGTGGGAACCCTGTTTAGTAGACCTCTCACAAAGAGATGTTGATTTAGCAGAATTAAACCTCATCTGTCTCTCTGGCAGACCTTTCCTGTGTGCTCAAACACACAAACCAACAGCTTCAACACAAATCTTTTCGACATGGCTTGAGACACAATGGAGCCACCTGTCCTGTTAGATATACTTGTTTCCTGTCACAATGTCGGCAGCATCACATTGACATTTTGTGCCATGTCTTTCCACCGATCTGCTCTCGGGTTTTATTTCTGGATTTGAAAAGAACAAATGTGACCTTACAGTCAGAAAGCAACACGGAATCCACATGAATGCTCATTATATCACCACTTTCCCATTAATATGGGAAACAAGCTAATGGTCAATAAGACCAGAGAACGCTGTTCACAGTCATCAATGATTCAACGCTACACAATCTGTGATATTGCATCAATTAAGCAATGAAAGAAAACTGCACTAAAAGGCTGGGCAGAGTGGAATGAAGGGAAAGAATTTGAATAGAAGGAGAAGAGAAAGTGGACAAAATAAGTAAAAAGGAGGAGAGGGAGATCACTGAATGATAATTACACTGAAATGAGATGAGATTTGGAAACAAGAGGGTAGGAAACAAGGAATAAGGGATGAAGATTGGGAACAAGATCTCTTACAGCACAGATCCTTTATATACCTTGCCCAAATTAGACAAGTCCCCTTTTTCTTTCTAAAGTGGTCAAATCATTTATTTATTTGTGTTGTTGCAAGTTTCACACGCACGTTGTGACCGCAGCCTGTGAAAAACAGCTTTGCATGTGTGAAGGTGTGAAGGTCAAAATCCACATTGATAAATCCGCCCTGTTGATGAACAGATGAAAGTTCTGATCAAATTACATAAGAATCCATCCAATAAAGGTGTTTATTGATCAGTCAGCTGATTCACTTAAAGAAAAGTGCAAGTCTTTTCACTCCAGGGCGTCGACACACAGCACCGTGTTTTTAAAAAAAATACACAAGCACACTGCTTCATTTTAAATACACAAGTCTATTTAAGATAATCTGTCTCACTGTTTGAGAGCACTGAGTCGATAAGAACAGACAGAGAAGTCTTTCTCTGCAGCTGCACACTCACTCTGCAGGCCTCTGTTGCAGGGGTGGACCCACAAGGGTGAGGGGTGGGTAAGGGCCCCATCTCCACAAAAAAAAAACCTTAAATGTCCACCTTCTAGTCACTGTAAATGCATTTTTGCACATAATAATAATAATAATAATAATAATAATAATCAGAAAAAGTAAAACTTGTGCCAATTCAATATGCAAATCCTCGGATTTTCTGTGGCGACCCAGAGTGGAAAAACAAGGGAGAAGCCAACAGGGACCTACTTTTAATAATAATCAGATTCTAACACTTTGAAAAAAATAAGATATGATTTAATAACATATTATTATCACTGACACTATTTGTAATAATTAAGAATAAAGTAATTTTGCTGAAAAACCCAGGAGCTTCAAGCACTAATTACCATAAGTATGCAGTGTACTATTTTAGAAATTACTGTATAAATTAAAAATACATATAGAGGGGAAATCCTACTCAAATAGAGAGAGAGAGTTAGTAGTCATAGCGGAGCTGCAAAGCACGATGATGGACTCCGCCGCTGTTGCTATAAGTCAGACAGGTAGACAATTAAGGTAGACCGGATTTGGATAAGATTTTAATGCTACTTTATAGTTTTATGTTGTCTTGTTTGCACATTCTGCCTCTATGAGGCCCGTTGTTTACAAGGGCCATGGTCACCAAATACAAATTATTCATTGACCATAGCACCATTTTCATTTGTGTTGTTGAGAAAAAAGGAAAAAAATAAAATTTGTGCACCCCGCCTCACACCCTATGACTGCTGGGATAGGCTCCAGCCCCCCCGTGTGACCCTTAATTGGAGTAAGCGGGTGTGGAAAAACGATGGATGGATATTTGCTGTCACTGGGACTGACTTTTGAGTTAAACCCACAGTGCAACTTTAGTATTCTGTTTTTATATTATATTGCATTGTTTTGAACATAGCACCTTTTAAATATTCATAATGTGGGTGCTGCCAAGGCTTTCTAAATATTTGCACTAAATCTGAACAGGAACTCTACTTTTATTTGTGTCATTTCATTTAATTATTTTTCATTGTTATTTATGTTGTATTAGTGCATGGGGTAGTGGCCAAGCGGTTAGTGCGCTTATTTGCAGTGCGGTTGGTTCCCCATTTCAAACCCCACCCCTGCCCATTCTCCATATAATGTGGAGTTGCATCAGGAAGGGCATCCAGTGTAAAACTTGTAACAATTCAACATGCAAATCCACCTCAGACATGCTGTGGCAACCCTGAGTGAAAAAACAAGGGAGAAGCCGAAGGGACTTACTTTACCACACCATAATCTCACCTGGGGAACCAAAATAGCTAGAGCTGCCTCTGCCTGGGGAAGTAACCTGTGACTTCAGGGGAAGTTGTAGACTTTCATACACTTTACACTATGGAAGTTGGAGATAAGGACACGGGCCTCAGAGCCTTACATCTTCTTCTTCATGAATTGAACTGATATTAGTTATTAGTTCCCAAAAGAGGAAAATTGCAGTTTTACTGGAGGAAATAGGAAATAGAAAAGGCATCAGTTAAAACAGGTAGTCATCTATATATTAAAAGCCAAGTGGCCTCTGTGTATGTATGCTTGCGTGCATGCGTGTGTATGGCTTTGATCACGGAGAAACTGGGGACAGCTGACATTTGCCGTTTGCTATGCTTATATGTATTTTGAGTCAAGGATGAACGCAGCAAAAATAAAAAGTTGATAGGACTGATATTTTTGGAGAAATTAGATATTGGCTAACAAAAGTGAACAAGGGACATTGATAATTACATTCTGGACTCACACGCTATTCATGCAGGGGGCGGTAAATCATCTCTATAGTAAAAGCCAAGTGGCGTCTGTGTACGTGTATGCATGCGCCCGTGCATGTGTATGGCTTTGATCATGGAGAAACTGGGGAGAGCTGACATTTGGTGTTTGGTATGTTTGTGTATTTTGGGTCAAGGATGAACGCCGCCAAAGCAGAATGTTGATAGGACTGATATTTTTTTACCGCCCCTGAAAAATGTCAGGTATCTATTTCATAAACACTACCCAATCTAGAGCCCGTGGATCCCCACAGAAATGCGCTAGTGAAAAAGTAATATGTAATATAATGAATAAAATACAGAATTAGGACAAAAAACACCCAATAATAATAATGATGATGATGATGATGATGCAGAAGACAAGAAACAGAAGCTTTCAACTGTTTAGACAAATGCCACATATACGGCATGTAGTGAAGCTATAAAAATGACTTTTCTTTCTCTAATTCACCTTAGAAGTGGAATATAAAATATAAGATATACCTTACTGAATTTTCATGCGCTTCACATATTCCACTAATTATCTGTGACAGTGTCTCTACATTCACATCGTGAAGTGCTATATAAATTTCACAAAATTTTAATGCAATAACATAAAATCCTCAAAAAGGAAAGGTGCATAAATCTAAAAATAAAGTTGGTGTATGAAATGTCTGCAATTATACTTAAAGGGGCACTATGTGATTTTTTCAATCTAGGCTCTATTTTTAGATGTTTTTAGATTCATCGTGTCACTTGGGAGAAAAAAATGATTTTTATCGGTATAGTACTGCTTTACTAACACTGTCATGGGCTCTCCACTAATCTTACAAGTCAGTGCCATTATTTTGGTTATAACAGGAAGCAGACTAGAATGCAGCCATGCATTTGTAGATCTGCTCCACCCAGTCTTGCTTGGACACCAGAGAGATAAGTGTACAAAACTGCAATTCTTAGCACGCAAAATCCCATATGCAACACATGCACAAATGCTACATATATGCATAAATCAGCAGATTTTTAAAGGTCAGCTGCATCACTGGTGGGTGCATTTGCATTTACTTCCTGTATTCTGGATCTTCATAAACTGGATCTTCAGTATTTATTACTCATCCCTGCCCTATTACAAAATAATTATCATCATCAATCAGTAATACTGTTGTATTATTTATTTCTTTTCATAGGTAACTGATACAATGGTTCAAATTTTGGCCTTTAAATAACACAAATATGTTTGGTTGCGACTGAAGTAACAGCAGATGTGAAGTAGACAGAAAATCCATGCAGCCTTCTAAAACAACATTAAATCTCAATCTCACACCAGCCAATTTTACAACTACCAATACGTTAACACAAAAATGTTTAAATTTTTAGTCCAGTCCAGTTCTCCTCAGAGTCTCAACGCACAGTCATTTAGGGGACAAAGAATACAAGTTATAATGAGGCAAACTGTGTGAAACTGCAACCAACATGACTGTCGACGTGAAAAAATGACGACCTTTTCAAAAACTTCAGTGTTAATGTATTGAAAATCAGTCAGGGGGAGAATTGTGTGACTTCTGTCCCATGGCTATTGTGATACCATGTGACCTGTCCCAGAAAGCAGCTGTGCTGCACATGTCAACTTTATCATCCTCACAATTCAGCTTTGGTATTAAAAGCCTTATCTTTCTTCCACTGTATTACTGGTTTAATTAATCTACAGTTACACCTTCAACAAATCACATTGACTCTTTGTTGCTCCCTCTGATCTCTCCTCTTTTCTTCTTGCTGACTCACCACTGAGTCTATACTTTGGTTAGCGTGGAGGCAAAGCGATGCAACTCCACACACAGTCTTACCCCTCTTCATGCTATTCTTGAGTCAGATTTGTACACTGCCTTTTCTAAATATTGCCGTTAACATTTAAAGGACGGTGGTGCGGTGGAACAGCTATCCTGTTATGGGAGAGATTGATACATCATTGAAACATGAGAAACTGTCTTGGAGAGAACATATTGATCATGTTTGTAAAAAATAACCAAGTCAATAGGACTCATAACCAAAATAAGAGATTTAGTACATCACAAATGTCTTTTAACATTATATTATAGTTTAGTTTATCCATATTTAAGTTATTGTAATATTGTATGGGGAAGTACCTTTGCAACTTACATAAACAAAGTATTTCTTCTATAGAAAAATATGTTTGAATAGCTACTCATTCGAAACCTTGTGCTCCAAGTGCACTTCTGTTTTTTTAAATAGCAGCTCTTAAATATTTTCCATATAAATATTTTCTTGACCTGTATGTTTGCTTTCAGAGCTCTCTATGATATTAAGTGGCCTTCCGTCATTAAATATTATTTTGTGCATAACCATCAAATTCATAATTATCCAACCAGGCAGGCTGCACATTTGCATTTACCTTTGCATAGAGCAACTCGTTATCAGCATCACATCAGATATCATGGCGTTAAATCTTGGAATGATAATGTACACCTAGTGAATCCATCTATCACCTTATATACGTATAAAAGTGGACTAAAAGCGAAGCTTCTGCAGGAGTATTTACAATGACTTATTATAATCTGGAAAAAAATGGTGTAATTCTGTTGTATTCTGTTATGTTTGCTTTGTTTGGGAGTAGATTCTCTATAAGCCTTTTTGTTTTCCACCACTCCCTTGCACATTACTTATATTGTATTTTTTCTCTCTCTCTCTCTCTCTCTCTCTCTCTCTCTCGTTGTTTTATGTATATACATTATTTTGTATGAGTTTTATTTTGTACTAAATAAACAAATCAAATAAAAAAAAATCAAATCATTGAAACACGTGACACCATTGGCTTATTTCTCCAAGCAGCTCTCATCAGGCTGCATTCAGTGCCAAGTTCTCCTGAGCCGGTACACCGCTCAGCGAAAGTTGGGAAAAGTGGTCGTATGTCTTACCATGTTTGACGTATAAATTTGACGAGTTGCACCACACCTACAGTGAGCCATCTGAGCTGAGCACGAGTCAAGCGGAGGCACACAGGAATCCAACCAAGAATGTGTTTGAATTTCTTAACGGTTGATGTAAATGAACTCAACTCAAACTTTATTTATAGAGCACATTTAAAACAATCAGGGTTGACCAAAGTGCTGTACACATTAAAACAGGATAATCAATAAAATGCAGCAATTACAATAAGTAGTACTAAAATACAAAACACAGTGCTATAATATAATTGAATAAATGAGTTAAAATATAATTAAAAATTAAGTTCAAATAAAATTCTAATAAAATTTAAATAAAATTTTGCCAGAAACCCACTTAAACTTGATTAAAAGCCAGAGAGGAGGTGAAGTCCAAGACACATTCAGTAAGTGTTCAGGTAGCATCCACTGGATTGTCTAAACAAAACTGGCTGCAAAAGTGATGATTTGTATTAAAAATAAATGTCACATTCAGTAATTTATCCAATTACTTATGACCTTTGAAAATGTTGGGACTGTGTGTTCATGAATGCACATAATTCCTTTGTTGAACCCTTGTCATTAATACTAAGCTGACACTACAGGATCATCTTGACTGTTTCATTTCAACTCCAATATACTAGTGTACAGAGGCAATAGTACAAAAAATATGCCACTGTCCAAAAATGTATATACTTGACTATAACTTTATGGGGTTTAACAACCTACATGTACAGACACAAGAATGAAGTGCTTGCTCATAGTATTAAATATCATGTTAACTCTACACATTAGTTAGCACCAAAACATATGGAAGGTGAGTATTTTACCAAGTAAAACACAGTTTATATATAGAATGTTTTTGCATGCTATCTCTTGACAATTTGCTGCCAAGGTTTTTCAGCCGTCAACGCTTTCTGTAACACCAATAACTTTTTAAAGGTTCAGCGCATACAGGTGATCGATCTCCAAATGGACTCAATTACGTGCATGACAATGCTCTGTCCTCCAGCACGCTCTAATCCTCAGAGAGGAGAGTGACTCAACCAGAGTAGCCATTTATCTGTCAAAGCCCTGTGCTGTGATCAAGAGAACG